>NW_024962288.1:3038559-3649872 GCF_019238085.1 Lagopus leucura
TTTTTTTTTTTTTTTTTTTTTTTTTTTTTTTTTTAATATAGCATTGGAGCAGTTATCAAAAAGAAAGCATGAGCACTTAAAAATTAATGGGTCAATGACATCACTGCTGTACTATGATGAGATGTACTGATTGTTTAGATCCAAGCTGCTGGGCAAGTAACGTAGCAGAAGAAAAAGAGAAAATTACGAAGGATAGATCTAAAAAAGAGCTGCTTTGCCTCTCTTCTTGGCTTCCCTTCCACTGAAGGCCAGTGTGTGATGTTCCTGCTTTGCAGCAAGGCATTTAGAGAGAATTTGCATCATTTTCTGCCTGCTAATGCTATTTACCAAAACTTTTCTAGGAAAAGGGTTAAATTCATGCCCAGTGCCTCCCTCCAAGCCTCCATTCATGCCACTTAAATACTTAAATATATCTGGGAAAAGTTAGTCTCCAAAGAGCTGCATAGTTTCCCGTTTCTTTTGCCTGGCTGTTGCAACCACCTAGGGAGAGATTTGAATTTCCTTAAAAAGCCGAGGTTTGCACCTCAATTAAAGTTCAAAAACCATCAAGGAAAGGCAAGAAGACAGAGTTCAAGCACCCTACTTCCTTCCTGGAGCCCACTACCAGAGCCCCTGGGGAGCAGCGGCCGCGCGAGCACAACTTGCAGTGCAGGGCTGGTGCTGATGGGCTGCAGCTCTCAGATCTAATAGAAACACGAACAAGCCAGGCTCCCCAACTCTGACACAAGGGGGAGAGAACTTCAGACTAAAAGTGGAAGGAAATTCTTTGCTTTTAAGATACCAAATCTCATTATACGCAATTTGCTTGCAAGCCCACAGCGTGCTCTGCTCAGTCTGAAATGCTGTCTTATTTCTCCATGCTTGGTCTTCCAGCCTTCTTGTTAGGCTCTATTTTGCAAGGTCAAAAGGCTCTTGACTCTCAAGACTCCTCTCCATGAGCATGTTCTTAAAATGAGAAGTAAAATCTCCTCTCCAACTTCCAAAGAGCTAATGAATAGAGTTCTCTGTGCCATATAGCTCATTTCCCAGCACCTGTGTCATTCTCTCAGCCTTTCTCTGAGAGCTCTGTAGGATCTTCATGTCTCATGCTGAGAGGCAGTGCTGGAAGGTGACACAGTCCTCCAGCAGCCATCAGCACTTCGAGGACAGAGGATGCTCCCCTTGTTCCACCCGATGCCTTCTGTTCATGTGCACGCAGTGCTGCCCTTCTGCTGCAAAATAAGAGCTCATGTTGCAGCTATTAGCTACAGTGGCCCCAAATCCATCCCAGAGACACTTCTTTCAACTCGGACTCTCCCATTCAGTGGGTCCCTCCTGCCATTTTCCTTCCATCAGGTGAACTCTAAGAGTATTCAGTCACATGGTTCACATGTTCTTGACCACAAGTTGACAGTCACCGTGGAGCTGAGCACTGTGACCACAACACGGTGAGCAGCAGGTAAGGAACCCCACAGTTTAAAGGTTGGATTATTTTGTTGAACCAGAACACTGCAGATTTCTATAATGTGGATTGGGGCATTTCAGAAAAATGTTCATGTAAACTGAAAGCAGTAAGCTTACGCTAATGACCATCCTTCTTCCTAATGAGAAGTGGGGAGGCTTCAGTGCAGAGGGGCTTTGATGCTCCAAGTCTGCAGCACCATAAACCAATACAAACACATCAAATATCCAATAACTCTAAAGAGAATTTTAGCAAACATTTCCCTTTCCCAGAGACTTTTTTGAAGAGACAAGAAGAACAATCTTGTCCTTCTGAGAAGATATATTCCAGTGAAAAGACTATTTTTTACTGTAGCCGGTGCCTCTGCCAGCCCACAGGAAAGCAAATTGAGTGATTAGAAGCATCTAAAAACTATTGCTGCAAGTGAAAAAGGACATGGAGCAAGGACAGCTATTTTTAAGCCATGCAGCAGTGCTGCCTGCTGATTCCACAGCACCAAAGTTGTAATTTCTTGTTGATCACACAGTTACTTTTTCCTCTCTGCAATCCTGTTACCAAACTCATAATCTGTATCCTATGAATTGCTACAGTGGCTTGTGAAGAGAAAGAAAACACAAGTTTGGGAGAAAGATTCATGCACTGACCTTTAGACTGCATAGGCTCGGATCAGAGTTTGAGTGCAAATTTATTTGAAATCTTAATGATGAATGGAAGGAAGTCCTAGGCTGCATTGGCACAAAAGGCCAGATGATTTTGGACTGGATCCAGAGAAGAGGTGAGTACAAATATGTGCTCCAGTCAATGCGAATGTGTGGCATGCACTCCCTGGTGACACAACAGGGGTTCTGTTCATCACCCCAGGTTCTCAAGTCAAGTACAAATGTCAGGGAGGAACTAAAAGGCAGATTTCGGGAGAAGGCTGGAAATGTATCCACATTCCATGGGTGGAATTGGAGTAATGCCGCACAGCCCTGGGAAGAGGAGGGGGAGCTGGGTGCTGACTTGCTGCATTCCTTATCAGTGCTGAAGTGCAGGCAGCTCCCCTCAGCCCACATAAAATGCAGAATATATCTCATTAGCCCAGTTTAAAAGAAAAGGAGGTAAGAGAAGATATATCCACTGCTGCTAAGTGGAATAAAGAATTATACGCAAACAGTGCAAGCCTACAGCAGCTGCAGCCAAGCAAACAAATCAACCATTTATTACTTCTCTTTCAGTGTTTTTAAACATTTATGGAGTGCCATCAATAACCAAGTTAATTGTGAACGGCTGCTCGTCTATTCACAAAGCCTTCTTCAACCTGCAACAATCAGAACTGCCGTGAAAGGGACTTTTCATCAATGACAATAATTATATGGCCATTTAACTGCTCTCTGCACATCTCATGGCATGATCCCACTCAACGCGTCATGCAGGGCTCTGTTATTAATGACCAGGGCTGAAGAACACCGAGCAAATGAGATGAGAAAAGTCATTTCTGCATGGAAGTGCACATAGGGTGGGGGCCCTCTCCAAAGGAAGGATCCAGCCACCATTTTGCCAGGCATAGACTTGCCAAAGCACTCACAAACAGGCAAGCCTGGTGCTCCTGCTGTTTACAGAGGAAGGAATTAATCCTGAGTGACCTCGTTACTGCCTGTGGCACCTTTCTCAACTAACGAAACAAATAATAATAATAATAATAATAATAATAATAAAAATGAAACAACCAGCAGTGACCTAGTGTCAGGAATGAGGAATTTGTCTCCAGACTGATTTAATCATATCAGAAAGACGGATGCCAGCATTCATTACTGTGACAAAATGCTTATGGTTTAATCGCATTACCCACCAGCTTCCAGCTAGGCTGAGATGAGTTTGTCTGACACCGACCTGCAGTGGTGATCCACCACCTGGAGTGGTGGTTTCTGATCCCCCCTCAGATGCACATTTTCGTGTGAAACCCTCTTACTTCTCAAAGATGAAATCCAAAGAATTTTGTTATTTTCACCACTTCCCCACTTCAGCAGACTAACCCCCCTGAAGTCCACCAGACTCCTCCAGTTAGAAGAGCTTTCGGAACAGGAAAAAATATATATATTTACATATATAATCTACTTAAGGTATTTCTGAAATGTTTTCCACACTGGTGACATTTAGCAGATCTGAGTGTTCTGCTCAGCACTTGGGGGAAATGTGAGAACGACGCAAGCTCCCGCTCCCACTGGATGACTTCATGGTGGGCAGCAGATAGGGGAGACTTCCCGAGAAGCCCCCAAGTGCCAGCTCCTGTTCCCAGTCAGCAGGAGAGCTGCATCTCTCCCATGATTTCTGTAACCAGTACACAGAACACGAATAACTCTCCTACATACCCTGCTCAGTGGAGCTGTAAATACATAAACATGTCCTGCAGATTGCCCGTTCTTAAGCGTATAGCTTCTGCAGGAGCTATGACATATCTTTTACAAAGACATTTAGCCTCAAGCTAAGGACTTCAAATGATGAAGAATCCACCTTGCCGCTGGGTAATTTATTTCAGTGGTTAATTACTCTCACTAAAAAATGTGCACCATATTTCTAGTCTGCATCTGTCTAACTACTGCTCTAGTGCAAGTTTTTAAATGAGTCCAAATGCATGCTGGAACAGGACTTTGGGAGTTAATTAATACTGTTTGGATAGCCAGACAGTGGAGACATGTTCAATAAAGCTGACATTTATGTATCACTATCAATTCACAAAGATGAAACACACTGAGCTCCCTGCAAAGCAACAGGCTCGTGCATTTTTGGACTTCCTTGTAGAATTTCAATAAAGTCATAAGGAATAATCTACTTAATTTCCACTGAAGCCTGCTCTCTATAATATCAGGGTAGAACAGTTTTATTTCTCATCATTTAGGGGAAAATATTCAATCCATAGTCCCTTGCAAGGCTGAGCTGAGAAACATTTATCTTACCATTTTCATATTTTTTCTCCATGATTTATAAATTCTGGTGTCTCTCCCTAGAGATGGGCATGAGTTTTGGATTCCTGACATTGATTGATTCAAGGGGAAAAAGTACGTAACTGGATCTGACAAGACAAACATATGCAATGGCTGGACAAATGTACCACAGAGAGAGGTAATATCTGGAGCCTTACACAGAGTTCTGCCCAAGCATTACCCAAGTTCAGATGTTGCAGGAAATTACAGTGAATATGCAAAGAGAAATGAAGTGCCGGAAGAAAAGAAAAATAATCTCCCCAGATACTGCATAAGCTGAATAGCTGCAGCCAGTTCATTTATTGCAATTCTTCTTGTTATTCATACCATGCCTAAAGTGAACGGACGGGGTTTTTGCTCAGATTGCAAACCAGGTCAACCAACATGTCCAGGACTCCACCTACAAAATGCTAAGACATGCAAATGTTCTTTAAGCAGTGCGAAAGCAAATCTGTTTTTCCTCCCCCTACCAACACGTAAGCCATTGGAAAAGTAAGATTTCACACTTCCAGAAGGAAAAAAAGAAATCACAAATGCCTCCAGCTAGTTGCTAGTAAGTGCTGAGGTGAGCATCTGAAAGGGAACTGGATTTCCTACCTCCTGAAAACTGATGGGATATGCCAGCATTTTTCCTCTGTTCAGATCACACTTCAAACTCAAGTCAGGTTTGAAACTCAGGGTTCAGAGGAAAATTTCTAACGTTCTTGGTTTGGGTGAGATCAAATAGGTTAATTCAATTAGAATCAGTTCAGTTCACTCTGTTCCTCTCTTGTTTTGCTTTTCTATCTATAATGTCATTATGGTTAAAGATGCATGGATAAAATACATCATTTTGTCCAAGAGAAACAAACAAACAAACAAACAATAACCAAAGCCTAAAAATTTACGCTTCAATTATTTTTAAAAAAAGTCCATACCGATTTCTTCCTGTGAATGTCTTCATTCACCATTAATGAACAGATAAAAATAAGGTTTGTTCAAAACATTCCCTGCCAATCCCAGCAAATACTTTTTCCTGTGATTCTAAACTTCTTTGCCTACATCTGCAAATGCCTGATGCAGTTCTGTGACAGCCTCTGCTCCCATCCTGTACATCTCATTTGCCCATCACCACATTTAGAAGAAGGGCAGCACACAAACACACATCTGAGTGAAAAGGAGTTCCACAAGCACTTCCCTTCGATTTTACTGATGATAACCTGGCAAACCTCCCATGGAAGTGCAGCAAAACCAACACGTGTGGCCTTGTAACCCCAACATCTCCTCCTACATCTCCACCTTAAATATAGTGTTCCTAGAAGAAGTGCAGGTGTAATGGAGCTTGGGAAAACCACAGATTCCTTCAATGACACCTTCAAGGTAAATCCAGAACATAATGTTCAGAGCAACTAATTCTATTTTGCTTGCTTTCAATGAAAAGGAGAGTTGTCTTTCCTACTCTTCTCATCCCAAACATGTCTTGGCAGCAACGAATATTTTTTTCATGAAGCATAATGCAGGAGCAGCTCTCACTCACTTCTGCAAATCCTCTTTAATCCCTGGACTTGTATCGTTTGCTGACTAGACTGAGAAATTTGGCTGCATCAAATCCTTCGGCTTCTGAAGAAAAATGGCTTATTTAAATATTTAGCTGCACTTTGTCAATATCAGTGGGGCAGGGGTGATGGATGACAGCAATTATGCTGGGTGCATCTCCATTAACATGCCACCTTTTCCAGGTACGGAGTCTGCCTCTCGTATGGTTTGTTTAATGATCAGGACTGAAAAGGAATTTTAATGACCCCTTAGCAGCTCGCATTGGTTTGAGGATGGACGTTATTTAGTGGCATAGAAGCTGGTGTGTCAAGATGAGAACTGCATTAGACATCTACTCTGCAAGCAAGTTTTCTCCATGCTTCCTGACCCCTAATTTAGAGTTCCAATTAGAGGTTCAGCCATGAAAATTTAAGTAGCTTCCAGTGTTCTTCAACAGAGCTGTGCAGCAGACACAAGGCTGGGCAGGTGCAAACACTTGTGGTTTTCCTACATGCCAGAGGAAGTGAGCCAAGAACAAATCTGAATCCACCCCCAGTTTTCCATCCTGGTCATGACTATCATTTATTGTTATTACATTTATTTATATTATAGTGGATTTAGTTCTACTTCACTGATTATTGTAAGAGTAAATACAGAAGAGACCATGGAACAATGGCAATGGGTTACTTCACTACTTGTCACACTAACTTGAGTCTGACATGCAGTTCTCTTTCCAAAGACCCAAGTCTTTTCCCTTTCTGTCAGGGCAGGAGTCCTGTTCCTGCTACCTCTCTCTATTTGCAATCCATAATCTTTTTCTATGCAGGTGAATTTATTTCACTGCTATTTGGGTATTAATTTTTGCTTTTTCATAAGCTCCTTTATGTACATAGGCCCCACATGAATTTTTCCTTCTTGGCCAGAACAGCACATAAGAAAGAAATAATTGTTCTGGATGGCTTCTTGCATGTTAAAATTACTGTGAAATCCGTCAGGGAAGGTGTGCTAATCTGGTAAACCCCAGATCTTTCTTGTGCTTTGGGTGCACATGGTATAAACCATGTGAATTCGGTTGGATGCCCAGACGACACATAAAAGCAAGTGATATCCTTGCATATAATAGCATTCCCAGGTAATGGGCAACCTTTTAAAAATGCATATTATTAAATTGAAATAGCGTGAGCACTCCTGACCACTAATAGGGCAGTAATGAGGGATGCCCACAGAAAAGCTGTGCCCTCCTTCCTCAGCACTCCTCGAGGCTGGAGCCAGGAAAGGCAGCTCGGTATCCCCTCTGTCTTTTGGATAGGGGGAAAAGAAATTCTTTTACCCATTAGCAGGAAAAAAAAAGTAAATAAATCTATTTAAAAACTGCTTTCTCACAAATACAGGCCACACCAACACATTTTTCCTACCTATTTCTTCTGCTGAGAGACTTGCATTGGAAAGACCCCTGTACAGAAGGTGTGATGGGCAGGTTTAATCAGTCAGCCCACAGACCTGACCTCTGCTCTCCGTTACAGCCTTCGCTGAAAGAAACATACAGAGGCTACCTTAAAAATAATTAAAAGCAGATCACAGTAGGGATCCACGCAGCACTTTCATCTATTAACAGAAATGATGGATGCTCTGTATTAACCTTGCCATAGTTGTAGCTCTCCACACAGGCTAAGAAGCAGCTGTGCAAGTGATCCAGTGAGGTTAACTCTTGCAAATTGCATTAATAATTCACTTGTCTCTGTGAGCAAATCTCTCCTTGCCAGGCTCAGGGCTGGGCTGATCTCATGTTTCAGGGTTCAGGTAGCCATGTGCTCCTTCAGACAAAGCTTAAGAAGATAACCTAGGGGAAAGCCATCACCCTTCCCAAACTGGGTGCAGCATCCTGATGCTGCCCATCTCATGGGATGGCAGAAACCAACTCCATCCACAGCCCCAGAGGTTTGGAGCCTGTGGATGCACCAGACCTGGCAGTCATTAAATTTCAGGAGCAGGAGATGAACCATTCAGCCCTGACTGCACCAGGCCTCACAGCTGGCAATGGCATTTGTTGACCACAGATGAGAGCTGGAGAAGAAGAAAGTGATGTAGGACTGACAGATCAATTAGTTTCACCTCTCACCACCTACAAACCATTTACAAGCAGATCACCAAGCCCTCAGGATCTTTTGTTACTCTGAAGTATTCAAATATTTTCCATAATCAAGCTCTGCCCATGCAGTTACAGCTGCCTGGTGCCATGTCACAGACATGCAGTAGGGTCAGTGGCATGTCCACCATGCCATCCTTACAGCAAAACCAAGAATGCCCACTAAAAAGCAACATCTATTGTGTTATCACGTACACAAGCATACAGTTAATACATACCCCTGGTCAGAACCCCCTCAGGTCCACTGCTGCAGGCACTAATGGTGACAGCATCATGGTGCTGTGCAAGTGCTATTAAGACTATGATGCTGTTTCAAATGTATGTACTCCTTTGCTGAATGTTAGCACTTTTCTGTTCACAGCAATCTGTAAAGTGTTAAATCTCTTTGTCTTTCAGCTACCTACACAGTCCAATTTGGAGTTACCTTCTAACAGCAATTTAATATACGACAGAGATTTCATACCTTTTTTTCACATCTGGAGCAGTCATTTGAAGGCACGTGGAAGTGGAAGCTGAGCACAGCTGAGACTGAGCAATGCTGAGGTCCGAGTTAACCAGGGGTGGCAGCAGCAGGGGGCCTGGGAAGATTCAGAAGCAGTTGCAATTACACAAGCACAGTTTCTTATCATCCCACACCAAATTTTCCTGCTGGGTTTGCCCTGCAAGCACAGAGACACTCAGGGACCAGGGTGATCTGAAGCACAGATTTGGAATTTTAACCCCAAAGAGGAGCAATTGCATAACTTTAACAAGGAACAACTTAACGTGACTGGAACTGCAACTGTTGAGACTTTCCAGTGGCACTGAAAAGCTGTGACACCACCCAACCAAGTCATTAAGCTGAGTTCTCCAGACAACAGCAGATCAAGAGCAGAATCTGATCCAATTTCTCCTGGTGAGAGTAAGTCCAGTGAAATACCTCCTGCTTCTGAAGCACGTAAAGAAGGCAGTGGGGGAGCAGGTGGCTTTTTCCAGCAGATCCTAAGCCATCTAGCAACGTGTTCTTTCACAGATCCTCTATGAGTTTGAAGCACACAGGGAGTGAAGACAAACCTGCACATCTCTGTTTATTCAGCAAGGCAAGTATCACAGCCATGGTGGAACTCTTCAACACAGAAAGGCTGCAAATCTACATTTTCTTTGTTTCTATCTTTGTTAGGAACTTACTGGACCGATGGAGTCCTTGCCCACAAATGGCCAAATCTGGGCAACTGCAGCAGCTCTGAAAATCTGTACCTATTCTTGCCCAGCCTTGTTAAAAGATCAAATCTGCATCTGGATATGAGCATTTTGGACTTGGAAATCTATTTTCTACAGCTGATTATGCTCACTCTCACCTCACTTTAGAATAAACTTTTTTTTTTAAAGGGGAGAACTCCTTCAAAGGTTTCCTATTCAGCAAATAGTGTGGAGCAACAGCTTCCTGCTCATTTGCAACACAGATCATGAGCCACTGTCATCCTGGTACCAATAACTTTGCACAGTTTTACTGTATGAAGCTCTTGACCCTGTTGAAATTAGCTCCAGCTTTATATGAAGGAAAGTGTAAAACAACAGATTAAAATGGAGCTCAAGAACTGCCGGCATGTTATTCATTCACTGAGATGAAAATACTTTTTTTTTTTCCAGTGAAGCCTGATGGTTACTTATAGGCACACTTAAAAGGGAGAGTGAGGTGAAAAACCAGCAGAACTTACTGTCTTGTTGACATCAGTCAGAAAATAGCACCAAGCAGAACTGCCCAAAACTCTTCAGCAAAAACACTTTCAGGAATGGGCCTTAACACTGCGAACACTGCAGTGATGACAGAAGGATCTCACAGATGTGGCATTTGTAATTTGAATTGTGGTGTGAGCACTGCCTATGAAGATTTTAATAAATACGTGCCAGAGCTCTAGTTTAGACCTTTCATTTTCATCTGGAAATCAAAAAAAAACAAAACAATGTTTGTTCTCCCTCTGGCTGCTCCCTTGGTATCCTTCAACCAGCAAATTGTTTTTAATGAAGAAACATACCTTTTTTGTCACAGGAAGTTTTGAATGGAGCACTGTTCAGAATAGAAAACAAATAAGAGCATCTTCTGCAATAATCAGAGGGAAAGATTAGGTACCAGCAGTCAGACTCAGCATCTTTAACAGCCAGTGTAACCTTTGTAGCACAGGGTTGACCTTCTAGGGGCAGAAAGAATGACTGCTAACTATTTTAGGGCTTCTTGTCTGGTGGAAACAAGAAACAGAGAAATCCAGAAGCAGGTGGGCAGTTTTCCTGCCCCTGATTTTGCAACAAACATGGAGTCTCGTTCCTCACCATTAAGACCAAGGACCACCAACAGCCAAGCCTCTTCCTCCACAGCCATTCATGCTTTCTTGTGTCCACCAGGACATGACCATGGCTTTCCAAAACATGGAAGAAATCCCACAGGAACACATCTAGTGCTCTGCTATCACCCAGAAGAGCAGTGTGAGGAGCTCTCAGGTCTGGGTACTCCTCCTTAAGTATACTGGAACATTTCCATGAATGATAATCTGGCCTTGCACACGTGGGATGGCTGCAGGCAGAATCACCTGCCTGCATTTGTAGGGGGAAGCTATGCATTCCTGCTGCATATGCTTTTCTAGCACGTGTTGGGCTTCTCCAGTGGTGGATATGCAAGACTTTGAGCTCACCTGCAATCCTAAGTAAATGCAAAACTCAGGCACAAACTCAGGCCAGGCTGTGTGAAACAAGGCTACGTATGAATAAAACAAACCCATCTGTTGTCCTGTATAAACCCTAGGTGATCTCAGATGATATGGGGCTTCATCAAACCCACAGTTCTGGGTAAATGTGGCAGAAACACATACAAGAAAGCCTGCAAGGCAGAATGATGGACTTTGTCTTGGGTAAGAAATACACAGGGTGCACTCTGCAGAGGAATGGATGTAAATTATTATTAAAAAAACCCTACTAGCTTGTTTACAGGGAACACTACCTAAATTAAGTCAATATTTCTCTTTTTTGTCAAGCTCTCCCTTAAATGCAAACAAATCCCTTTTCCATCCCGTAACTTCCAAAAAAATGCAAGCAGCCAGATAGCATCTGAAAGTGCCAGTTTTCAAAGCTTAAATGCAAAAAATAAAACATCCCTTATTTTGTTATTGAAATGAACACAAAATAAAAATTCCGTAGCCTCAGACCATCCTTCGTGTTTCACCAGAAACACAAGGTTGGCCTTCACTCATCACTAATGACAACTGCTCTGCAGCAAAGCCTGCCTGGGTTAGCACAGGGGAGCTCTCACAGCTTGATGTGCAGAGGGGTTAATTAATGCTCTCTGTGATCTGTGATTAAATTTATCCTTGAGAATCACTCTACCTGACATGGTAAGGGCCATTTTTTATGCAGCCTCATATAAGGAACGAAATTACAATGGATACCCTCTTTTGCTTCAGTAAAGTAAGTAACGAAGAGAGTTGTTTTTTGCTAGACAATCAGGAGGTGCAGCAATAACTCTTGTCAGCAACTAGAAAGTTCTGGAGGTATATTGGCTTCCTGAGCCATCTGAAATAAATCCTGGGGGGTAATTACTGAACAGAGAGGTACGCCATAAATCCTGTTTAATTGACAAGAAGCAGAAAAAAAGAAATGTGACTGAGCTTTTTCCTCCTGCTGCTCTCCACAGGTTGTTCTTAATGTCTTTGGGACGTCTGGAAACCAGAGAGGGCCAGAGGCAGAAATCAACATGTTAACATGGAGTTACCTCAGTGCAAAACTCATGTGGGAAAGCCTCCTTCTCAATCTTCTATAATGGGATTTCAAGGAAAACTGACAGAGTAGAAAACTGCAATCAGCCTTGATCATGATTCTGTGATCATCCCACCCCAGGACAGTCCCATTGCCATGCACACCATCCTCCAGACCAGCAAGTTTTCCAGCTGTGCCCTCCAGACATGAGGGGGGCTGGAAGGAAATGCTCTGTGATCTGTTTTGTTTTGCTGTGCAGAAATCAGCATTTTAAGGAAAACTCCTTGGAAACAGGAAAAAGCCACGTGCCACTTCCCTTCATCCATTAGCTTGTGGTTAATTCAGTGTTGGAAAGGGGCAGCACGCCCTGGGAGCTGGATAGACAACTCTATCCTCGCTGCCATGACTAACTTTGTTTGCATGGCTCCCTTTTGGGATGCTGGGAATATCACTACTCCCAGAGCTTGCTGAAGGTGAGCTCAGCAAGCAGAGCACTGCTCCCACTGGCACTGCTCCTGGTACATGCAATATGGGGACCTGAGGTCAGCATCTGTCTGCAGTGAGCACCACTGTTGTGCCAGCTGCCAGTATTTGAAGCAGCATGCCCTTGCCTTGCTGGAGAAGACAAGGATGAACGATAGTGTGGGCTGAGTCTACAACACCCAGCACAGTAAAATGTCTCCATACTGAGCTATAGAAGCTGCTCACAGTAACCAGGCTGTAGCCTTGGAGCTGAAGGAAATGGGATTGCTTTTATTAAGCCAGTGTAATCCACTAAGATTGATTTGACACAAACCTGGTAGAGAAGCAGCAAGCTGCAATAAGCTTCCTATGTAGGCACCACAGTTTGAGTTCAGCTCCTTTCAACCCAAGGGAGCAGAATGGAACCAGAGACACACAGCAAGGTCCCATGGCACAGCTGCCATGGCTTTGTGGTGGTGGTTCTGTTTTCTGTGAAGCTTCTTTGCACACGGACTGCTGAGGGACCTTCATACATAAAACATACTGCCCACATATCTCCACTTTGGTGGTGCAACAGCTGTCTATTTGTCACTCATGCTCTAATCTGATCCTTTTGATTACTGCTATTTGCTTTATGGATAGGTCTGCAAGCTGCTGGCTGTGATGATAACCTGTTACCCTGTGCTGTCCTGTGGACAAAGCAGTGAGGGCAGGGTGATGAAGGGGCCCTCTGCCCTTTGCTTGCTCTCCCTGCTCCCACCTCCATCCCTTCCTTTCCCATCTGACCTACAAAGATTGGTCAGACACAAAGGATAGGAATGCACTTTTCCATTGCTGCTATACCGGCTCCCTTTACAGACACACAAAGCAGAAAAAGTCCTTTAAATACATCACTATGGAAGTTGGGAGAAGAAATAAAACTTGCTGACACTCGTACTGACCTGTAACCACTGGGACCCAGCAGAGCCCTTTGCTCAACTTGCAGCTCATCAGCCCATGGCAAACCATCCAGTTTTAAATGGCAGCCTAGCACCAGGCTCATACAAATGTGTTTTAACCAGCCTGGCTCTGTAGGCAGTTTATTAGAAAAGAGGCTACATAATGACAGTTATACTTTCCTGAGAGCTATAGAGATGGATCTGGCAGCATGCTAGAGAGCAATGCAGCATGCCTTATAGCCCTCAGTTGCAGATAGGCACAGTAAGGCAGAAAGGGAGACAGCCACTTGATCATGTCCACACTGATCATTTGAGACGGAAAGAGGGATTTCTGCACAGCCCCATCAGGTGTGCAAGCCCTGGGATTGCTCTTCTTCATCAGCGTACTTCTCCCAACTCTGAAGGTATAAACCAAAAAGCTGCTCTGTGGAGGGAATTAGTAATCAGTGATAGCAGGTTTGAGAATTACCACCTGAGACTTCAAGACCACCCCTGGCAGTCACAGGCATTCGTGTAATCGATCATTTTAATCCACCAAGGTTTGCTAAATATCCACTCCCCTGTGCAAGAGAGAAAAGAGATTTCTGTCTTCCATCCTGTGCCTGACTTTCTGGAGCCAACCCTGCAGCCACACAACATTATTTTGCTGCAGCACAACAGCACAAAGCTGAAAAGCAAAAAATCACTCCACGCTGTGATGCCACACTGCTTGCAACCCTCTTTGCCTCTTCCCCTCTCCCCTAGGAAGATGCAAGCCAGGTATTCATAAATCGAAATCTGTGCTTTGTTACAACGTAGACATTTCTCCAGGGTTGTGCAGAGGGGTGCTGGCAACTGCTGCCACTCGTTTTTGTTACTTCTACCAAGGAAGATTTACTTGCAGTATTTAGGAAGAAGAGAAACCAAAAGGCAGGAGGAAAACATGTGGAGCAGGGAAGATTTTCTGGTTTTTATACTTTTTTGTTTGTTTGTTTGCTTTGTTCTTTTTTTGCCAGATTTGAAACTGCCACGTAAAAGGAAAATCTTGCATCCTTTCCACCAAAGTCAGTGGGAATACTCAGGAGCTTAAGTGCTGAATAGAAAAGGAATGGAGCCCCAGAAAGAGTCTCAGAGCCAGCACAACTCATCTGCCCCTCTCTGTTTCTCCTCTTGGTGTGATGCAGTGAGACAAAATGTTTGTGCTTACCATGGCAATCCCAGGTCTCTCCTGCCTTTCGCATACAGATCCCAGTTCAAAACAAGCAGATTAATTTTAGATTGCCCAGGTAAGCTGGCTCTTTTTCCTCTCATTTGCATTTTCAGACCCAACATCAGCTGCTGGGTTAAGAAGAGGATCTGATTCCCAGCGCAGCCACGGCACCCAGGGACAGAGCCTCCTGCCTGGGGAGCTGGGGAAAAATCCCACCTCCTGCACCCAACCTGGCATCAGCTAGATCTGCAACAACACTGGCTTCAGGGTTTTCATTACAAAACCATTGTCAGATTAAAACCATTCCACCCACTCTCATTTTCCTTTAGTTGTGTATGTATTGCTGTACCTACACTGTGCCAGCATAGTTCTGTCTTCTTTTGTGAATAGACACAAGTTTCATCTTCTGCTGATTCCTGTAGCACCCTCATTCCTTTTCAGTTTACTCTCTCCTATCTTTCCTTTCATCTCAGCTTTATTCACTTCTCTATTTCCCTTTCACTGTACTTTCCTCTTTTTTTATGTGCCTTCCTTGGTGAGTGCCTTGTTCTGAAAGCACACTCCCGATGCTGTGTACTCTGGGAAGTTATATTAGCCTGTATTCTTTTGGTAATGCCAATGCTTTTAAAGAGGCAACCTCATTTTCATTAAAGCAATTTGCATTGCATTACCCACATTTGCATTCAAATGCACTTATCTGGATCCTAAAACATAGGTGTATTTGGGAGCAGATTAACAGTATGTTTGTAAGTACTTTAAAATACAGCAATCATAAAAATTCCAGCAGCTTTGGGAAATAGTCTTGCTGGCTTCTGCTGCATGGGCTCTGCACTCGTCTGTGCACCAGGAGTCCCAAACTGTTTGTGATAATGGAACAAGCCATTTAAAAGAGCTGTCGCAGTGGTGGATCATATGGTTTCCAGTGAATTAAGCAGAGTCACTTAAATTTGATTATCCCTCTCTCAGTTAGTGTACCTAAAAGTGTTGGGGAAAAGTTACCCGGCGTCCTGCTCCTCCTATTAAAGCCTTTTGTGAGTCCAGCTTTCAAATCTGGTTGACAAAATTAGAGCCTTTATTACTGCCTTTTTATATCCCTCCTTCATTCCTAGGCTACCCAGAACGAAGCTTACAACGGCCATACTTGTTTTAGGCATTCCTATTTACATGCAACAACCCAAACCTTTCAAAACATCAACAGCAGCAGCAACAAAGGATAGCAAGACCAATTTCCTAGATATTATCATCTGTCAAATTTTGTACAAGTCAAAAGAGACAATTAAATCTAAATGCCAACCTATTCTCAGCACTCCCGCTGAGCTGTAATTCCTTTTGAGCATCCTTTAAAAATACACATCTCTAAGGCCTGGACACAAAAATTTAAAGAAACAGCAAGTTTGGTGTGGATCACAAAAAGACAAGGCTGCACAAGCAATGCTGTTATTTATACAGGGGCCAAGGAGTTTAACACATGGACCTTCTAACTACCAACAGGTAAGCTTGCATGACTGTAATTTAATGGGAGCCCAGCTTTCTTTGGGGTCTCAGACAGTATGAATGCTTTCTCTGGTTTAAGAGCACCTAAGAGATTACTGCAGTCAATTACAATATTTTGTTGATGAGTGGAAAGGTGACAGTGCTTCTCTTTGCTGTTCTGTGCTTTTCATGCCAGAGGAAGAGAGGATAAAAAAAACAAAAGACAGAAACAGGGAGTCCAGTGTGTGTGTGCTGCATGAAGCAAACACAGCATGGATGCTCAGAGCTCTGTCCCTCCACATGCCCAGTCGTACTATGAGTTGGAGATGCTGGGCAGTGCTGGGACAAGAACAGACACATGTAGCCACTGGAAAGTGCTGTGGGACAGGGAGCAGACAGGAGAACACGGGAAAGCAGAAAGCTGGAGCATAACCAATTTCAAACTGAGATGGATGGTGCTCTCTGCCTGTGCAAGGCACCAGGAAAAAATATCAGAGATTAATTTGTGAAGGCCCAGCAGGAACTGTTCATGCTGAGGATTGGGGTGGAAATAAAGCATGTAAAAATACAGTTTTACTGTGATAAAAGAAAGCCAATAAATCAAAGCATATTAGCAAATATCAGACATATGAATAAATTGGCAGAGCCACTATATTATACCAGTTCCACGTAGATGAATGCAGATTGAGCAAAGTTCTTTTCTGCAAGGGATTTGCTGGTCGCAAAGTTTAAGTCAAGTTTTCCAGAAGAGAAAAAGAAACAGCAGCTTTCATCCCTTTGCCAGCAAGGATGTGAAGCTGTGTTGGGCCACAGGGAATGGCTGAAGGTCACCTCCTGCCCGCTGTGCTGTGCCACATCCAGTGGCTGTGACCAGGGGCTGCAGCCACAGCACACGGCTTATTGCCAGGAGAAAACAGGCAGAGACAGAAACAGTGCAGGGATACAAAGCTCCTGCTGCTGCTGAATAAGACAAAGCTATCTTTCCTATGATTTCCTTTCAACTTAAGCATAGGTATGCAGCACCTGTGTGGAGATACTGCTTAAAAGTATCTTTTTCTGGAAGAAAAATAGTAAAGAAACAATGCAGAATGAAGCATTTAGAAGTCCCTATTCTGCCCTTTCATAGTATTGTTTACCTAAGGTTGATTTTTTTTCCCCAGAATTGCTGACTCTCTTCTTATGGCAGTTCTATTAATTATGCTTAAAATGTTATTTTAGGAGGAGCACCATCTTTCCTATGATACAGAACCACCTGATCAAATAAAAGTGTTTCAATTCTCCATAGGCCTGTGATAAAGGTGCTCCATCCATGCCTTGTTTTACAGATGGGGGAGTGAAAAATATGTGAACTTTCAACTGTTTCCTGTTATCGATTTCAATAACGATAATGAATGGCAAATTGCAGAAGAGGTAGCATTCTGTCCTCTGGGAGAAGAGAAAGACTGAAGTTTTCTACTTCTTGGATTTATTTTGTAAGCCCCAAGGTACCAGAACATGGTAGTTACTTCTGAAAATCTAAGCTTTGAACTCCTGCCAAAGCATCTCCAAGGGGAGCGTGCTGCAAACAGGATAAGGCGAAGTGCTGTGAAGTCTTGCTAACTTTTTATTAGGAAACACGCAGAGCTCCATAGCCTTGTCCCACAATGCTACAGAAGGGAGCTCAGCGGTTAGGGAACAACTCTGGGACTCAAGACTAATTTCCAGGTTTCTCAGAATCCTCATGTAACCCAGTGAAAGTCACACAGCTCCCTGAGCCTCAGTTTCCATTACAGAAGTGTCTCAAGAACAACTAAGAAGTTTATGAGCTGTTCAAATGCTGTACTGAAAAAGACTGTATGAAGTGAATTGGAAGCATCACTGCAACTGCATGCTGGTGTTATTGCACAACAACAACATACTTCTCAATGGGAAAAAGACAACATTTCCTTCCTCCTCGAGCACCTCCTTCTGCATCATGGCCTGGTCCCTAGAGACAGCCTGAGCTGAGCCATTCAGAATGGGGGACAATATTCCACAATGTCTTAGAAACATAACACCACACAAAACCACAGGATTTCAACACGGTGTTGTAGGGAGAATAGGGTAATGCTTTTTGCCTGTGCATGAAATGCAATGATAGCTCTTGTCCAAAGAGCAACTGTGACTGTATCATCCCAGAATGTTGTATTTATCTTCTGATAGCCCCAAAGAGAGCCCAGGAACCTCCTTTCCCATGCTACATCATTCCTGAGATAAAGATGAGAAAATGAGAGCTTAGGATAAGATTATTGCAAATTTCCCTTTTCCAGCTACATGAATCACAGAGGAGACTGAGTTGCATGCAGGAAGTCCTCTGACTTGATATCCACAGGTACGGCCAGGAAAAGCTGCAGTTGAACTTACATCTGTCTAACCATTTCTTCTAGAGCTGACATTCAGCACAGGAAGAATTCAGATTATTTATTGCATTTTGAAACAAATTTTGGCAGGATTCATATGCAAACACCTCCTGAGAGCAAGTTCAGTTTGTAGTTAACACTACCTTCGAGCTGAGCTTGTTTCCTAGGACTTTATGGCAGCCCGTTTGCTTCCAAGGCCATTTTGAAGAACTCACCTCTGAACAGCTGACATAAAGTGGTGTAACTCCATAGTGTGATTCATCTGAGACAAGCATCCTCTTCATTTGCAAAGAATCATTGCATTTCCAGCTCTGTGGATGCACTAAATTGTCTTTCTTCCCTTGGTATTTACCACTTGCCCTGTGCTATTTAGCTTGCTGGCAGAGAGATACAACTCTTAATACGCAGAACAGAATCTTGTCCTTGGAGAGCAATAAATGGGAAAAAAGAGATTGAGACTGAGACACGGGTGGGTGCCTGGTAAGCCTCCTGCAGCCCTTACCCCCCATCACAGAGCACTTCCAGCACAGATCAATGTCACACATTGGCAAGCCTTGGGAGTGCTCCTGCGGGAAGGCAACTGCTGGCTTGCACAACAGCCCTGCTTTATTGCTGCTTCTCACCCTCTTTTTATATCTCTCTGAAGCACTACTTCAGCCTTTAGAACAAACAAGTATATTTTTAAAATAGCCAGCGCACTTTGCCTTCACCCACTGGCTCTCATTTGTTGTGCAGTAAACTTTGCAGATCGTTCGAACTTTCCTCAGAGAAGATGCAATTCCTGCTTTCAAATCTTTCCTATTTTTTTTTCCACTGGACTTAGGGCTGCTTGGACTAAATTGCACCCAGACCTGTGGCCTTACAGGAGTTGGGCAGGGAAGGGGAAGCTGTTCATCTGAGATCTGTTTCTAGGAAGATGCTTCTCCCAGTACTGCCTTGGACAGAGCTGATGACATTTTCCTTGGACTGAGAATATCCTCACTGCACATTAAGAACCGTGCTCATGATCACTCATCCTATCCATCCCCCTGACTCTGTGGTTATTTCAGCCCATCTCATACCTTGCGTCTGCACCCTGAATTTCAGCCTCTGGGAGCTCCCACTGACTTCAGCAAATCCTACCCCCACGGACTCAACCCTCAGATTGTCGTCTTTTGGTACCTGGCGCATCATGAGTGCTGCAAAACAGAGATGCTGATTTAACCAAAGTCGGGACTGTCTGTGGACGTACGAGATGCCCATCACCATGCTGAGCACAGCCCAGTTCAGAAAGTTCTGCTGACATAGCAATTGCTGCAGAGCAGAGGGCAGGTCCTGTGCTGGTGGCCCTGAAAGCACACGTGATCTTAAACAGCCAAAAAATGGATTTTCTGAAGCTTGCACTAAGTGAAGCTAAACACAGCTCTCAAGGACAGCTATTGCTTCAATCAAAAGCTACACAAGTTGGGAAATGCAGGAACTTCTTGTTGTTACCCCAATTGCCTGTAGACACGCTATTTATTTTAATCATCCTTGTGAGGATTTCTCCTTTCTACTGCCTCAGTCAAAGCTGCGTTGGTTGAGAGAGAAGGAGTTAATCCCTCCTGGCTCTAAAGGTCAAATGTCAAAACAATAACTTTAGTATCTCCACATTTGAGAGACAATTATGGATTTCTTTCTAGGAATTAAAAAAATAGAAGTTTCTAATCAAAGCAAGAACATTATAATTTTAAGAAGCCCAAAAATCTAAGGTATGTGAA
The DNA here is from genome assembly GCF_019238085.1 of Lagopus leucura. Taxonomy (NCBI): domain Eukaryota; kingdom Metazoa; phylum Chordata; class Aves; order Galliformes; family Phasianidae; genus Lagopus; species Lagopus leucura. The sequence goes on from NW_024962288.1 coordinate 3,058,527, forward strand.
GGAAAAAAACCTAATCTCTCCTCCATTTTGGCGTTGGCTGAATGCTATTTGTACTGTCTCATTTAAAAGATCAAGCAGAAAAAAAATAAATCACTTTGAGGGAAAGTTCAAAACAGTAAAGCATTTTAGAACATCAGAATATTCTGATTTCTTTTCTAATGAATAATTCTGCATCAATTGAATAGTTTGGCACAGATTTTTAAAGCATCAGCTTTTGCAGAAATGGAAATCTGCTTTTTATGTGTGTGTGTTCTGAATTAAAAAAAAAAAGCTCAGTTGCCAGCTGAGGACACTGCTCTCAGAGCTGCAATATGTACTGCCATTCTTTATAGGACACCAATCTCCCAGCTTCGTGTTTTAGATCACACGCACTTTATAGATGAAGAAAAAAACTGTAGTATTGTTTTCAAAGACTGCTTCACAAAGACTTACCATTTGCTCGACGTGAACTTGATGCATTTCAAACCTCAGGCAGGCATCACTCCCACGGGGTGGGCAGCGAAGCCCCCAAGGGCAAGAGGACAACTCTGAGCAAATGAAAGCATCACACTGATATTCAAGTGTTGTATCAAAAGCGATGTCTCTCCCACATTACCACAAAGTTGGCCACTTGAGATTCTAAGAGATCTCATGTTCAAAGTGACCAACTTGGAACAAAATGGTTCTGAACCATGGGCTCCGAACCAAGTTGTGCCTTATTATGTTCTGCTTTTCTATAGCCCTTCGATCTGTTAAGCCAAATAAATTTGCTTTCATTCTTTGTCCTGAAAGGTTTATCATGCTTCTAAGAGATCTTTCATAATTGCTATGATTCCTCTTAGCCATGCTCCAGAGGGAAGATAACCAATTCTTGTATATTTTTAGTGTAAATCATGAGTAATTCCCCTGAAGTCAAGAGTGCATAAAAGCAAAGTGAGAAGACAATTAAGTCCTGCTGTTTCCAAAGTGCTTTGGAATCTTTGGGAATAGGAAGGTGCTATATAAATCTAAGATATTATTATATTATTTATTACTGTATAACAAATCCATATAGCACAGTAACACGTGTACAAAGTCTAAATAGCAAACACAGGTCGGTAGGTTGTCCACATGTCTATTTTCTCTCTCTCTAGAGAGCTATGCCTTGTATAACAAGAAATGAGTAGCAAAATAAAAATGTGTAAGGACCAATAAAAATACGCTGTTTTTTAGCCCTTATAACAGAACAGTTTGTTACAATGGCATCTTCAGTTAATACTTCAATTTTTTTTTTTTACTTGCTTCCCAAGTTCACAGAGTAATGATGGGCTACAACAGAAAGCTTCAGTTCTAATTTCAGAATGCCTGAGTCAGCCACTTGTCTTCATTTATTTCCTTCTGCTGGGATCTTGTTTAAAAACAAAACAACAACCACAAGAACAACAAAAAACCATCTCAATTTTATTTTCTAAAATAAAAAGAACCCTCCTCTCTCCTGGAATTTTGCTGGAAATTAAACAATCTCAAACTGATTTCCTGCATTTTCCTATTGTTGCCTTTATTCTCAGCTACAGTTAAGGTTGACAGTCATATTGGTTTTAACATTGAAGTAAAAAGAGTTCATATTTAGGAACTAAATTACGCTTTATTTAAAAATAACAGAAGGCCAAGCCCAAGAAATGCTTCCTTTCAGTTACTTGCAGCTCACTGTCCCTGCAGTGTCAAGTCTCATTTTCTAGTGCAGTAACCAACCTGTAACTCTGCTTTCCTACAGAACATCCACCATGCAGCCCGGAGTTCTCAGTGCTCTGAGCTGGCAGCAGACACTGTGGGTGCCCGGTGTTATCACTAGTGGTAGTTGGAATCCTTCCATCAGGTTGCTCAGGCACCTGCTGAGCATTCAATGCCTCAAAGAACAAAGGTTCCAAAACCTTCTGGCTCTCCTGATGGCCTCCACCAAACATCTCTATGTCAACATCTTACCCGTGCTGAGGCACAGTGTTCTGTCCTTCATTAAGACAACTTATGCAAATGATCTTTGTCATTTAAATAGCCAAAACCTGCAACCTGAGTGCCAAAGAACCTAATGGGTGGACAAGACAGTTTGGGCAATGCAGGTGCTGAACCAAACAAATGCAAGTGTAACCCTGATGTACAAAGGCTATGAGACACACAAACGATTAACCTTGTGTAACACAACAGCTCAGATTCTGTCTGCTTATTCAGAGCATTCTGCACCCAACAAATATTTGGCCTGCCACACTATATTCAGGAAAGTCAAATAACTGCTGGGATGTTCTTTTCCCTGTGCCTTGCACTTCTGCATGTCTTAATATTAGCTGTGCTTTCTGGAAATAGCTTCCATTTTATATTCTGTTCAGATAACAGCAGCAGAGGAGACATATGCTGCGCTGACAGGAAAGAGATTGTTGGAGTCACTCTCAAAGCTGGAATAGAAAATAACAGCAGCAGGAGAGGAATGTGTTCCCCTAAGAGGAACTTGCCATGCCCCCTTGGAGCATGAACAGATATGTAATATTCTTGGTTACAATTTGTTCCTCACTTGAAATCATCAAGCACAAGTTTAATGCTACTGCCCATCACTGTACTTATGTTATCCCCTGCCTCTCCTCACAGAGGCAGCTCTCAAAGTCCTGTCTTCCTGTCTCCAATGGGGCTCCATCCCACTGGAATCTCCCCAGTCTAGTGCAGTTCTAGACATGTTGTGCAGGAGTGAAAAATCCATTAGCGTCTACATTAGTCTCCAGTATTTTCTGATCACTCCCATTCGATGTATCATTGACAGCTTCTTCTTCTCCTCTCCTCCTCATAACATGTTTTGTTACCCAGCTGAGAGCAAATGACATTCCAGTAGTACTGGGCCACCTAATCCTTCAATCGAATTTGTACATCAAAGTGGTGGCCAAGTACAGCATTGGCAAACTGTCATCACAACCTTTCTATCAGGGAACAATGTGCTCCATATAACTTGGATACTGAATAAGAAAAACTTGGAAATAAGTCAAAGGATGGGTCACTAAGTCACTATCATTTGAGACGACAGCTATTGCATGGAGATAAGAAGAGAAGCATGCTGGCACTAACAGAAAGGTGTTCAGAGTTTCTCAGTCTCACCCAGTGGGAACTTCACAACATATCCAGAGGTGATGTCTTGAAGTTTCTTCTTGTTTCCTGTTTGTTTTCATTTTATAAGAAAAAAAAAGGCTCAAAGATTTTAACTGTTTTAAAATCACATTTCATAATATATGGTCTCCAACAACACATTGTCTTTCTACGGAGTCTTCTGCGTGTCATCCTCAAATCCCTTTTCATAAATAAAGCCATCTGTCTCTTTTGAACTCTAGTAGTTCTAATTTTAAAAGGCAGTATTTGCCAATGTCTACAACTCATTAGCTCCAAAGCTGTGAAAAACTTCCATATCTGATGCACCGTTCAGCCGAGTATGGCAATTGCTATGTTTTTAATATTATTCCATTAGTTGTAAACACCCAATTTATGAAAGATGAGTTCAGCTGTGGATGTAAGATGAAGAAAAAAAACCAAAACATAGCTCAACCACTTGTTCTCTAATTAAAAAAATAAATAAATCACACTTGGGGATCTACCTGAATATAAATACTATAGCAGATACATATTCATTTCTATGTGTGCTGTTAGCTTCCCTTACAATAGCAAAGAGAAAGGGATAGAGAGAATAATTCTCAAAAATAGGGAAATTTCCCTTTAACTAGATTGCACTGACAGGGCTTCTGAGGGCATCACAGGTTCTGTAGAAGAGAGGACTTTGGAAGAGATGTCTGGTGGCACATGGAGAACAAAAGAAGATGTCCTGCAGGGATCAATGGTTTTCCCATCAAGATGCATTTTTCCAATAGTGCACACCCAAAATCACTGCAGTGCTTAATTGTCAAAATCAAAACAGATAAGTACGTTTTGGTAGCAGAAATCTTCTCAGGTGCAAGGCATTTTCTGAGGTGCTGAAGCACTGACAGCCACGCAAGCAGCTCGCTGCACAAAAGGTGCCTTCCTGACTGCTCACTGCTCTTTGAAGTAAAGCAGCAACCCAATCTGCATTTCTTTGAACCAAAGTGGCTGTGCAAAGAGGATGGATGGCAGAGCTAATGCTTCTGCAGACCAGACAGGATGACTGAAAATAAGAAAAATAGGTGGGAGGAAAAAGACATATATCCAGTGATTTTAATATACGTAGGAAAGGACTCTTCTAAAATGAGATTTCAGCAACACGAGCTTGTGACATAAATTCACAGGACCCTGCACACTTACAACTCATAAGCAAGTTTTAAAAACCCTTGGTAAATGCGTTGAAAGAGAAAATAAATCCAAACACAAACCTCCTGCTGGTTAAGTGGGAGTCAGGAGGTTTGCGTTTTGATGAAACACAACAAAATACAGAGCAGATTCCCAATGAGACTAACAAGATTTGAACATAATGAGTGGTCTGTTGAGCTGGACCGTGTCATGTGAGGGGTTTTTTTGAGAAAAATTGCTTTTTCCTTCTTAGCTCCTCAAACATCTGCAGCTTGGAACTGATACTGATGTACAATAGTATTGCAGTCCCAGGAAGAGACCTGAGGTGTAGATACCAGCTCTTTCACCTCTTCTGAAAAGCTGCAGAGGAGTTTCCTAAGTAGAAAGTAAACCTGCTCTGAAATAGGGATAATCCCAACAGCCAAAGCCCGCTGGAGAAAAAAAAAGACCCTTCTTGATTTCGAAGGACTTCGAATGATACCCTAAGCATGCTCATGAAGGCTCTCTGAAGACATGGAGAATCACAGAAGAAGCACAAGCACATGGTACATGCAAGGAGGAGATCAGCTATCAGCTCCATCTAATAGACAACTGCCAGCAGCCCTGGGCAGATCTTATGGAGGCTTAAAGGCATCTTCACCATGCAGCCAGGATGCAGCTGGGCGCAGAGCTGCCCCTGCCTTGGAGAAGGGCAGGTTTTAGCAGAGGAGAAAAAGATTCAAAATGGTCTGCCTTTTTACCCTCCTTTCACTTAGTGCTCTTTGCTTTCCCGTTTCTCTCTAACACGTTTTTTGTTTGTTTGTAGCAGATTCCTTTTCTCATGAGGAAACAAGGTTTTTATAAGGAAACTTGGGATTCAAAAAATCAACTGCATGTTCACTTTCTTTCTCAGAAAGCTATCCTGATTCCAGGGCTGACCATGTATGCAATGACAGGCTTCTCAAAAAGGAAGGAAATGTGTTGCCGAAGTTTACAAGCCTCAACTTAGCACTAGATATCTGGGCTATACCCTCTGTATTTCGGGTAACTAGAATGACTGCCATAGCACTACATAAAGTACTGACATGAGTTGAGTTAAACCTCACTGAAATCAAATTGCACAACCTTTTTTAAAGGCAGTTGCATTGGACCTTTGGTTGACCAAAGCTGTCCCATGTTACAGCCATATGGGCTGATTTGTGCAGGAACTGAGGAATGGACCTGAAGGACATCACCAGTAAGGTTACAGATGGTGACTGGGTGGATTGACACTTGCTGGAGAGTTAAAAAGCAGAATACGAAAAAGTAAAGAAGCATCAGAGACAGGCACAAAAATACCATGGGAGGGAGACCTCGAGAAACCTAAAAGGATGGCTGGTACTGTGGAGATTCAGGCTCATTAACTGTCAGATACCTCTGCGATTCGTATGATTATTACAAATAAGAATACCAGGGTCACCTTATTACGAGCCATCTGCCTCAAAGTCGTAGAGGGAAACTAATTTGTAAAAAGCAAAATGTTTCTTTCCCTACATTTGGTAAAATCTTTTCATCTGGCATTGCTGTTAGCAAGGGAAAAGATGAGGTGCGAATGAGCCTCCTGGTTGCTGAACCCACAAGTCCAGGACAGATAAGCAAAGTACCACTCATCCATCACTTCAGCACAACAGCAAGGGAGGGGGGCTCGAGCTGCCCGCTCATGCTTTGCCTCTTCTGTATGTCTCCCTATCTCTAGGGCTGTTAAGAGAGCACCTTTCAAAGGCAGAGAATCCTCTTCAGAAATAGGAAGATAATGAGCCTTTTTCTACTCAACATTGCATTTAGATAGAAAAACAAAACAAATAATGCTGTCAAGATTTCTAGCAAATACATTATAAAGGGCATTAGGACATTGTATAAAGAATGGAAATGGACCTGCAGTAGAAAACACACTTTACTTTTATGACTTTAAGACATGAAAGGCAGTTCATTAATGATTAGAGGGATACAGATGAGCCATAACAGTCTATATATCCTTATAAATTATATACAAGGAGAGCTAAAAGACAGCAAATTACAGGATCCAGTTTCACGCTACTTCTTCCCTCTTCACCTCTACCTTTCTGTTTTCCAGCTCCGAGAAGGCAATTAAAACTTGTGTTGGCCAGCTTAGTCAAAACTGGCTATTTTAGGTGCATGGTGTAGATTCCAGTTGGTTTGGAGCATGACATCCATCCCCAGAGACACACATCATGACAATAGCTGGTAGCATCAGCACCAGAGTGTTACCAGTGCCAATATGTGCACTGGCTTACCCCTCTTGTTGAAGGATCCTCACTCAGATAGTTTTCAACCACCTGAAAAGTGGTTTCATTATGGAGCTGGCAGCCTGGGAGCATGACACTACTGTATTCCCCTGAGATGTCTTGCCACAAGACGAGCTCCCACCACTGCCTCACTGAGCTCTGCAAATGAGATGTGTGCTGGGACACCAGGGTTGTGCTCTGAAAATAAAGAAGTTTTATGCTTTCCATAAACATTTTAATTCAGGGGGCTTTGTTCCTCCTGCTTTGTTTCCTAATTTCTAATGCAGAAGACTCTTAGCTGAAGTAATTCTATTTATGGCATCCTAAACCAACGCTTGCATTTCCAGGCAGAGCCGGCTAAGAGCGCACGCACAGCCCGTTACTGCTGACAGACAAGTGACGTAATTAACTCATTAAGTCACAGTAAATCAGTCTCCTTAGATCATTTGATCTTATGCAAAAAGACAACTCATTCATCAAAGAATTTACCTCCCTGTGGACAGGAAGGAAGGGAAGAAGGAAGAGGGGCTGATGAGGAGGCAAAGCAAAATGCCACAACCTCCTCAAGGTCATGAGAAGCCTGCAGGACCACACGGCTGAGCTCAGCACTAGATGCCAGCTCAGGGACCTGGCGCCAAGCAAATACTGCCTCTAACAATCAGACTGCACACACTGCACATCAGGAGGCAAACCACCAGTTCCTTTCAAATTAGAGAAAAAGGAGGTGGTGACTCCCAGCCCTGGCTGCTCTGACAGCTCAAACTTTGACTTGCCTCTTTAGAACAGGGCTCACAGAAAAGGTATTTTTGTGGTGATATCTGACTCCAGCAGAGCAGCTGAAGAAGAAGCAAGTCTCATACTCACCCTATTGCTGTGATGAAGCAGGAGGAGAGCAGCTGAGTGCTTCCCACCAGTTGTGGGGCCCTTACTGAAGATGGGGCCCTTACCCCATCCCCAGGAGGCTACCCCATCCTTTTCTCTCATGGGACTTCGAGTGCACAGGTTCTCCAGACTGAGTAAAAAGAACAACAACAAAAAACAAGGGATCAAAAAAAGAAACAAATACATTAAGCAGTTACCACAGCAATTAATTTGACCAGTAATTAAAGAGCAAGACGTTTTTCCTTTGTTCTTCATGTGGTTTCCTTGAGATGTGAAGGAGAGGGAGGAAGAGACAGAATGACCTCCTCTAGAAAATGCCACTGTGTCTTGCTTTGCCCCTAATCACATTATGGTCACCCCAGCCCTGCTGCAGCCCAGTGCCAGCACTTCTGCACTTGAAGCCCATTCTGCCTTTGGCCCTGAGGCTGTGTAGAGTGAGGCTCAGGGGTCTCATGGATAACCTGCAGCTCCGGAGGCCTCCCAGTGCTCATCTGAGTCCCTGCTGCAAGACAAAGGGGAACAGCACAGAAAGAGAAAGCTTTTCTCAATACAGGAGCTTTGCCTGAGATTCAGATGCAAGTAATTCCTGCTGCAGAGTGGGCAAACCCAGTAAGAAAGCCAAGGTAGATAAGTCCAGGAAAATTACCCAGAGCATTCTTTCTAACCGTGGCAGCTCAAAGTAGAGAAGCAGCGCGTATGCTACACATCAGTCACCAGCTGTGTTTTTTGGGAGGTCCTGTGATAATTAACCATTACAGAAGTCCTGAGGCCGATATAATGCAGCATAGCAAAGCAGTCTGGAAAACCTCACAATCTTACATTACCTTCTGCAGTTTCCTTGGGCTGCGGATGACACACAGGCACCCACACTGAGGTCAATGGATCTCCAGGGCTTCTCAAAAGCTGCTGTTCAATTGGCACCTCTTGATTTTGGAGCCGACTTCTCCACTGCCTTGCTGTGCGATGCTCTCTTTATGGAGTTCTTACCTTGGGGGAAACGGGTTTTATTGCAAAGTCAAAAGGTAATTTTTACATAGACTCCATTACCTGTTTATAATTAAAACCATAAAATCCCTTTGTAGGAGGCTTAATAACTTCCCCCCACACCAGAAGAGGTTTTCATAAAAAGACTCATTAGAAGTATTCATAGCTAATGCTGTAAAATGAGGAGAAATATGTAAAATTATTAGGACTTATTTCAGCATTTTAAAAAAGGCTTTTTTTTTCCCCATTCATTTTTATAGCTCAAAGGGATACAGAAATGGCAGCCAATCTTAACCCTTCTGATCCTCAAACCTTTTGTGGTTCTAATATTAAGTAAAAAGGACTTTAGTACAGAAATTAGAAAGAAACAATGTGATTACACTCTCAGTCTGAACCAATCCTGAGCCAGCCCTTGCACTTGAGGAGCGCTGTCGGTCCTTCTCCATCTTTGAGGAACAGAAAACAAGCAAGGAAAACTGCAACAAAACCTTAAAAACATGGCAGAAAGAAATCCAGCAGAAATCTCAAGCAAGCCTTCTAAAAACACTTGTGGGAATCACAGCGTTTGAGCCACATAGCTTCATGACCCACAGGCATCTCAAAAGGAGGCTGAACAAGCCCTACCCTACAATTATCTTTATGTTTTCTGTTTCATTGTCCCTTCAAACAATCCTATCTCCAGCTCAGCTTTTCAGCTCATGTTTTTTCTTTTTCCCTTGCCCTAAATAACACATCCTCATCACCACAAGCACTTGGTAATGTCACCTTGGCAGCAAATTATGTGTGCAAATGAGATAAAATTGGATAACTTAAGTGCTAGCACAGTGGAAGTCAGTCCCTGCTTGTGCTAAGTTCAAGGGTTAATAGGCAAGTGTCATTGTTCCACCCTCCCACACAGGAGTGATCTATTTAGAGTGTGAGGAAGCCCAGTCCCTTTGGAGCCTGGCATGAAGCATACATTGCCTATAATAGAGACAGAATGAGCAGAGCCACTCTTGGAACTCAGGATGTTTGAAACCATCACCTGGGGAACAACAAACTGAATTCTGCCTCTGCTCACAGACTAATCACTATGCAGCCTCATTTAACAACAGAATTATATCTTTTTCCATTCTTTCTACATAATCACCGATTTTCTTAAATTTGCCTTCTCTGCCTGCAATCATGTCCAATCTCTCTCTATTTCTTTTTCTTTTTTTCCAGTCAGAAGTGCTGACTCATGAAGGAACTGAGGCTAAAGAAACTTTATTTATGTCAAAGAAATTGATCCCTGGTAATTTAAAGCCTTCCTGTACCGCTGTTTATCTTATGCCTCTTACTCCATGTCTTTGTCCCACACCTACACCGTGGCAGGTGGAGGGCCATGCATCTGTCAGAACAGCAGAGCTGTCACATTGCTCACTTTTGGCCTCCTTGGCCTGGATGCTCCCCTTACTTTATTAGCACAGTTCTTCAGAACTTCTGACAAAGCAAAATATTCCCCCCTGATGCCCTTCCTCATTTAATCTAGTGGCACTTCAAATGTCTTTTTCAAGTTGTAGCGACCTCTCACCTCCCTCCTTCTGCCACCTTTTTCCTCACTTTTTTTTCTTTCTCACTTTTTCCCAGATGGCACTCGAAGCCCACTTCTCTGTCGAGCCTCTGGCCTTTTAGTTTCCTCCCTATGTCACTTTAGCATACAAATAGCTGTTGCTATGTTAATTCCAAAGATGGTTCCCTTCCCTTCAGTGCTGGCTTACTTCTAAAGTCCTTCTAAACCATCTTATCCCTCCAGCAGTGCAGCAAACATGACTTACTTTAGCACTCAGCACCCCTTTGTTCAGAATCTCCTACCATGACTGAGGGTTTCTTGATTTTGTGCTGCTCTCCTTGATCTCAAGGAGTTTCTACTCCTCCAATACATACCTCTTGCCACCTTTCATTTTGTAAGGCTTTATTTTCATAGCCAATGCAGCATTAGTCCCATCCTTTCACACTTACAAGAGAAAGTCAGCCAAACCAATAACTGCTGGTGGTTAGTATCATCCATTCTTTCCCCACAGGATCTCTTTGCTGTGGAATAGCAGAAACACCATCAGTGAACAGCAAGGCCATTAGAGTGGGCAGCCCTGAAAGGCAGCAAACCTGTCCTCCCTGCTAACTGATGCAGCACATTAGCTGCTCCCAAGCAGCCAGGGGATGCCACAATGATGGCTGTAAAAAAATGCTTTCTATCTCATTTATCTGTCCCTAACATGGGAAGGAGCCTTGTGGTGTTGGTTTGCTGCTTGCTGCTTTTTCTCTATTATTTGGAACTCGCTCTTCCAGAACTTCAAGGCAATCTGCCTTGATGGATTTCACATCAATTTATCTTTCTCTATACCTCAACTCCCTTTTGTATGCAGCCTGTGAAGTCTTTGTAGAAGGGGCAACGTCCTCCTGCTAAATGTGTATTTTACCCAGTTTGGCAGCACCTGGATTCAGATATGGCTCATGACTAGCAGTGGTGCAAGTATGATGAAAAGCTCTCTACAGGTGCCTCTGCTCCTGCTGCATGTCAGGTTTCAGACTCTCTTGGGAAGAACCCTGGAGAATCCATACAGAAATCTGTGATTGATATATTACACTGCAAGAATGGGATTTATCAGCTGTACACAATAAAAAAAGCAATCACAGTGGGAAGGAAACAAAAATTAGATTGGCTTAACAAGGCTGGCAACGGGGGAAGAGACATTCAAAGACAGATTAAACAAACCAGTCATGTTACAACATTGCTTTTGCTCTGTGTTATTTCTAGTTAGGGCATTTAAACTTGTTTCTAAAGAAAAGAACATTAAACTGTAATAGAATACAGTAAACACTAGAGGAAAGTCTGAAACTATTTGAAACACTACACAGCTGCTGTTATTAAGTATAGGAGAAAGTCCAGCTTGCTAGGAGGAATTCAGAACCTTTTCGTGATGAACTTGGCTTAGCAATCTGCCTCCTGCATTGAGCAGCAGGGAAAACTCTTACAAGTGTGCTCAACTCAGCTGCAGGCAAGCATCCAAGGATGGACTCATCAAATACAGGAGGGATCCACACGTTCAATAAGGCTGATAGATCATTTACAAGATGCTGTGAGATAGAATATGCAGTAATCACAACGAAAGCACAGCAAAATGGAGACAGGACAGGTATGAAAAATTGCAGTCAGATTAGTAATTTGTCATAGACTTACAAGGAGTTTACTGAAGTTGGAGTAATGAAGCAACACGTGCTTTCTGTGTCTTCAAACCAAGCTCTCCACTCAATTTCAGGAGCTGAACAGCAGTGATAATTGATGAACAGCACAGAGAAGCCTTCTCATGCCTTTAGTCCTTGATTCTATCCTTCCAGTACGAGAAAATTTCCCCAACAAGCAGCTTATTGATTGTCCATTACACATTTTTTCCTCTGAAATTGTTAGAATGCCCTCCAGTTGTCAGACACAAGACACACTAAACTACAAGTTGAGCCAGGGAAAAAAGGCAGCTTTTGGACGCAGTGTTGGATCTGACACTTCAGAACCCAGAGTCGGTTTCTACGTCTAGAACCAACGACTCACACCATATCATCCCACCTTGCTGAGCCTCCCCACTTCTATCAGAAAAGTAAGACAAGGCCAGCCTCAAACTTTCATGGCCCTTTTATACAGAGAGTGCTTAACAGAAACAAGCAATGTTTTGGGACTGCAGAGATGACTGTAATACAAACCAAATAATAATAATAATAATAGACAAAGGATCTTGTAACATCTACACCGTGTTTACAGTCTTGGACAGCTCCATATTTTCATGTTTCGTGTTCTGCTTTTGTTTTTTTGCTTTGAAAATTTGTCCCATCCTAGCAGTGGACCCTTGCCAGAAAAAGTTCTGCCCCTCTCAGTGCATAGGGAGGGCAGTTCCTGCCAAATCAGCCCCTGCCCCATAATCATGTAAAAGCTGCATTCCCCACATCTCAGTCTGAGGCCAGCACTGTTGCACCAGATTGCATTTATCCCAGCTTACTTATCCCAGCCTCACAGCCTGGTGCAGCGCCTCATTACTTCTGTTCTTTAAGAAGAATACACACGAAGACAATGGATAAGAAACATCTCATTTTTCCACACAAAGGAAAGCGAAAGCCCAGAACAAACAGCTTCAGACAGGATCTGCAGTGAGCTAAGGGCGACATGTGCATACAAATGGTGCCTAATTAACTGCTTAAGGACAGATTAGTTGCCATATGTTGCCAAGAATGATGGGTGTACTTTCAGCGCGGAATTAATCGATAACAAATATGCCGTCTCATGAAATACACACCAGGGAGATGAGCCGTCTGCACCCTGGGGAGCAGAGGAGGGAGCTGCTGTGGCCAAGCAGGAGATGAGCAGCGTGAGGGAAGCATGGGGCTGCAGGCACTGTGTGCTGGAGCTGCAGGTGCTCGTAGCACCAGTCCCATGGGTTCAGGTGGCATCAGCAGTGACAGCACGGCAAAGAGGTTTTGCTCCACTGGTGATAAATGGCAACTACTCTGCAAGCTACGCAGTAATTCAAGGCAATGCACAAACTAAGAGGGCTTCTGCACATCACTTGACCTATCAGAAGATGCCAGGAGTGAGAAAGAACTGCATCTGCATCATGACCTATATCTCCACCCAAGCCTTTCAGCAAAGGAAAGCTTTTTGTTTGACTACTGAGGAAAGGGCAGGATGCCAGGCGCTGCTGCCCCTTGGGCAGGAGCCCACCTCCAGTCCTCACCTCCCTCCGCTGCTCCCTTTGCTACACAGAAGCAAACCCTGGACAAATAACGGTGTTGTGTGGCTCAGAAAGACAACGGGCCACCGTTATGCAGGGCTGATGGCCTGTCAGCAGGAAGGAAGGATGGAGAAGGATCACGCTTCTGAGCAGCAACGAGGCATTACAGCAGCTCAGCTGCCTTTTCCAGCAGTGCCTTATTCTGCATGCGTTAATCAGGAGAAATCGTTTAATCTTTCTCACCTCCTTTTCTCTAAAATGGGTTATTGATATATCCCATCTTTGCACGGTTTGGCATGGCTAAATCCATAACTGGCACTCTGTTGCCATGGTTACGGGACCTGTGGGACTCTCCAAACGGGTGCGTGCAAGGAAGAAATGCAAACTGTAATTCTCATGGATCCCCCACTTTCTAAAATCCCAAATTGCATCAGTTGAAGGCCTGAAGCAAAGTCCCTGCAAATCAATGCAAAGATTCCACTGTGGTACAGATTGGTCTGTTAAAGTCTGAGCTTCAATATTTCCCAAGAGAATTCTCATCACCTGCTAAAACTGGCAGCCCTGAAAGCAAGCAGAGCGTTGCCCCAAAAAATGTTGGAGCAGCAGATTATTCTACAAGTCTCATACTATTGAAAATGGTATTATAACAAAGAGTAGCTAACAAAGCAGTCACTGCAAATGACAACAGCTCAAGTGACCCTGTCCTTTTTTAGGAGCAAATTACAAAGTGCTTCAATTACATCTGAAATGGAATAATCATGAATAGAAATTGAGAGCTCTCCTTCTGCTCTTGCCTGGACCTCAGGAAAAGCCGGAAAAGCAAGGAGATCGGTTAGGAGTTAAACTGAAGCAAAAAGAAAGGATCCTCCTGCCTTCGCAGCCTTTTCAATTCCTCCTCCCCACACGGTTTTACATGGCGACCTCATGATCCGAATCTCACACTGCTTTTCTGCACACACAGAAAAGTAATATGGCAGTGAGTGCACAAACAACTGCACCTTAGTGCCAATCAGCACTTGAAAGATAAGCAGGAAATAGCATTGACAGCACTGGATGATGCAAAAAGATACTCCTGCATAAAGATACCTGATGCTGAAAATGCTATATGACCCACAGAGATCTCTGGCTTCGGTAGGGCTCTGGAAAATGTAACTACAGAAGCCTGAGGAGCTAACAAATGAAAATTACAGGGGTAGAAAAAATATACACCTACATTAGTGCAGAAAAATGTTAAAGAAACTTTTAAACCAGAGCCAGGAAGCATCTTACTATTGCCCTGGAATGGACCATTGAGCATCACAGCAGCACCAAAATGTATCCAGAGTGCGGAGAGGAAAATTGAAAGATACAGGGGAAATTTCCAGGTAGAAGACTTGCCCCTGCAAGAGCCAAAGCACATTGTAGATGCACAGAGTGCCTCTGTAACAGAAGGTGACATGATCTGGCTATAAATTTAGCCTTTAAAAACCCACTGTTCTGTACAGAGGCTGCATGGTCTGAAGCAGGTTGGAAGCCAGCCCTACATGAGCAGTATGTTACTTCTCAATTACTGGCACTAATTGTGGTTGCCAGTTTGTCACCACTGGGATCATGTAGTGGATTTAAGTAGACAGAAGCATTAATAAACTGAGCTCCATCAAGTAACACACTAGTCTCAAATACCTTCAAAATTATTGAAGTCAGGCATCCGATTAACTCCAGAAGGCCGGGGAAAAAGTAATTACAAGATCAGCAAAATCCCACAAAACTGCCGCTTTTTATTCAAATGCAACTCTATCAAGAAGCTTCACACAGCAGACAGCGTGCCATTTGAAACACTCTTTGCAGAAAGAAAAAACAAACATGTTTTTTAGAAGATAAGCCTTTTCGCAGTCTTCTTTATTATCATCACACTAATTATTCTGGGATAGTCATTCCTTTCTTCTTCAAGAAACACAGAAAATTCAGAAGGAAAATGCAGCGTGGTATTTCCTCTCTCCCTCATCCCTTTTCTTTTGAGAGAATGGTTAAAGGCTCTCTCTTGGAAGTCTAAAAGTAAGACACTGCATACAGTCAGACAAGAGATTGTCACTTATATTCAGTGTTTTTACAAAATCCGGTAATTTATAGAAAAGCAAAGTTCTTCAAAATGACCTTTTAGGTACTAGACAATTTACTTGAAGTGGGAGAAAGAGGAAAAAAAAAATCAAGAGGACTTTCTCATGATAGTATGAAGTGCACTTAGTAAGAGAAAGCTGTTGAAAACACTTATACTCTATTTTAGGCCTTTCTACTGTTGCCCATCACCATGGTATCAGAACATCTGAAATGTAAAGCAAATTAGCGAACTCTGAGTCCCTGCGGAGCTTCTGTCTCTCTCTCATTTTTGGTGCATGCAGAATCCCATGCCAAGTGAGTCCACGTGTGCTTATTTCCAGTCAGGGTGAAAGCAGGGCTGCATTTTTCAGCAGTGCTACATATGAGGATGGACTTACAGCAGTTTCTTTAATTAGCCAGATTTTGACTTTGTTCATTTTGTACAAAGTATACTTCACCTCCACAGCTGGGCTCTTTTTGGACACGATGGCCATAGCCACACTTCAGAGCAGAAAGTGGTCTGTTAGCTTCTCTGAGGCCTCGGTAGATGGCCTGAAGTACAAACATACACTTTATTTTAAATACTTCATTTCTAGGCATGAATGGGTTAATTGCTCTCACTGCTAACTCTGCTGAATTTCTCAAATGGATGTGAATTCATGACATACACTTTTTAAAGCTCCTTTCTTTTTTTTTTTTTTAAACAGAATTAAAACACGGTGCTTGTCACATTTTGTGTCTCTCCTAATATGACAGCCAGGACCATCACTGTCACAAGTTACATGATGTAGCTATTATTACAGTGAACATTACATCTCAAATGATAGGATTTTGTGGTCATCTGGTTGCACTGTGCAAAACTATGTTTAAACAGATCTAACAACGAAACATTTATAACCATTACATAAAGCATAAATGAGATGAAAGAACAAAGTAATGAAGGAGATAAAAAAAAAACCAAACAAAAAAACTTGGGAACATTCTCCAGTGCAGCTGGCAGCCTCACAAAACAAGTGAGGCTGCAGCAGGCAGAGCACAGCAGGACAACCCCTTCCCTCTCCTGGCCAGCAGCACTGGGTCTGATGCACCCCAGGGGACAACTGGCCCTTCTGGCTGCCAGGACGCACTGTGACTCGTGGACAACTTGTCACCAGCCAGAACCCCCAGGTCCCTTCCTGTGGGGCTGCTCTCCAGCCCCTCGTCCCCCAGTCTGTGCACAGAGCCAGTGCTGCCCCATCCCAGCAATTAAGAAAACCAAACAACTAAGCAATTTGAAAACACACAAAACCTTTGGATGCCTTCTAGTAGTTTTACAACCTTCTTATATTGTGGTGCCCAAAACAGCACACAGTGCTCGAGGTGAGGTCACAGCAGCACGGAGCAGAGTGTGACAGCCCCGTCTCTTGTTTCTGCTATAGCTCCTGGTTAGAGCTGTGTAGATGTTGAGAGCTGCTCTCAAGGTCCAGGAGGTCTCTTGCAACCCTGCACAGCCTCCAGGCCACTCAGCCCTGGGGTCCCAGAGGTGGGGTATGGTCTTATGCTGACAGCGTGTAGCCAAGGTCATTACCTGGCAATCAGTGTAGCCCATTGCATCTAAATAGTCAGCACGGCTCCAGTCCCCATCAAATCTGGTTGCATTCACATTGCTACATGCTCCTGGAAACCAAACTTATGTAAATAAATTATTCCACTGATTGTAGAGACTGACTTAATGCACAGTCGGCTGTATGCTATGAATGCAAATTTGCTGCTCTAAAGAATCAAAAGCAAACTCCACAGCTGCTCAGCAAATCCACGCACACAGAAGCACTCCTTCCTTCTTTCACTGTAACCCTTCTGCTTGGCCTTGATCAGCTGCATACAGAGCTGAGTGCAATTTCCAGAGACACAGCAGACTGAATTGCTGGCTCAATCCTCTGCTTTAGGACGTGGGAAAATTAAATGTGACCATCTGATCTACAGTAAGGTTCCCTTGTGTATGCGTGATCTCTGAGCCTCTACATCCTGCATGGAGATGAGCTGGAGCAGAGGGGCTGGGCAACCTCCACCCATCTCCCAGGACAGCTGAGGGAGAGTCCCAGCTGTGAGTGTGCCCTTTGAGGGCTGGTGCACAGGATGGTTGGCAATTTGCACCGTATTTCCAAATGACTGAGCTGTGATTGATCAATGTTAAGGCCTCCTTTTGGAGGAGCCCTTCAGGTCTCACACCAAACCATTCTACCAGCTGCTTCTGGCTGCTGGGCTGAGCACGCCAACACCACGTGGCTCAGGTTCAGCGTGGGAGCTGTAAATATCAGTCCACTGGGGCTCACCCCCTCCATGGCCACACAGGGTGACTGAGGACAGCAGAAAATTCAGCATTTCAAACATTTCACTTCAGGCCACCAAGTTTTCTATTGCAGCTAGTCTTGTATCTTCACTGCAGAGCTTTGGACAAGCTCTGTGACAAATCACGTAATCCTTTTATATCACATACTCTTAAATACCACTAAATTCAATATGCAACAAACACTTTTCACAGAACAAGGGAACAATCAGTTACTATAATTAATATATCCACTGAAACTATTAACAGATCAGTATTTATTTCAAAAAAACCTTCGGAGGGTGCATGGAAAGTTACCTTTAGAATAGTTTAGCCTAAGGTTTTTACTATATAATTTTTTTGGACTACATGTAAAAGTAGTGTCTATTTAAAATAATTGCGAAGCTAGTATAATTTGTTCAGTATCACCACAAAATAAGTCCAAGGAGAAAGAACTTTAAAAAATTTAAAAAGGAATGAAATCAATGCCTTGAAGATAAATGTAACTGAAAAAAGTACAAGACAAAATCATTACTCAAGGAAGGCAAATTATTATTGCTTTGATGCATACAGAAAAGCATCTTGATAACTACAAGGAAAACCAAGGTATTGCCGTTATCACTGAAGAATATGATATCAAAAGAGAACTTTGCCCCTGCATTATGAAACCTTGAATAACAGTGATTTGATTGAGCTGACCTCAAAAGAGGGTGACTGTGCCCTGGACCAGAAAGACACAGGATCTGATGAATGCACAATCAAGGGTGCAGCTCTGGGAGAGCTCCCCAAGGGCAGAGCCCCGCAGCTCCACACAATGTCATCAAGCAGATAACCACAGATCCATGAAGCCAAGGGGATGCAGATATTTCTGCACGTCCAACCAAGATATCAGCCTTGGCATAACAAGGTGCTAAGAACAGAATTTGAAGATGACGAGGTAAGGAAAGCCAAACACCAAGAGTAAACTCCACAATAAAACAAAGCATTTATACAGATCTTTGTAAAGGTGATAGAGAATTTAAAGGGAGGTTATAGAGAAGATGGAGAGAGGTTTTTCTCAGAGGTGCACAGAGAAAGAGCAAGAAGCAACAGGCACAGCTTGCAAGAGGAAACTCATTGGACATAGAATACTTACTCACAGCAGTAGGGCATGACTGGAACTTGTCCCAAAGAGCCTGTGACTTCTCCATTGTGGAGGTTTTCAGAAGTGGATGGGACAAGGACTGCAGCACTCTGATCTAAATCTCGAAACTGGCCCAGCTTTAACATGGAAGTGGGGCGAGAGGCCTCCAGAAGTCCCTTTTTGACCTAAATTAATTTGTGATCTGCTTTAGATGGATGGAGGGAAACAGCCCTGTGCATGCATAGGTATCCACCTTTTCCTAAATACTTTCCAGGACACCAGATCTCCTAGTTAGATTAGACCAGCTTTAACAGAAAAGAGGCCCAGGCTGAAGGACCTCACACACCCAGCAAACTCAAGCATCTTACCTTAAACTGCAGCCTGCTGCTTTGGGCTCAGCATTTCCTGCAGCCCTTTCCCCTCATCTGAAACCCTGCAGGGCCCAGCTGCTCTCAGCATGACTCCAGCTGGCTCCATGCACCTGGAGCCTCCAGCAGAGTGGTTGTAAGGAAACGGGACAGAAGCTGCCTGCTTCTATGCAGTAATTCTATAGTAAGGAATGGAGCGACTTCTCTGTTTTGACACTGGATGTGTTCGTGGGCATCCACACCTCACAGCTCACTCCTGCATCCAGGGAGTGGAACACTTGCTGGTGTAATCAGTCCCCCTGCCTCTTTACAAAACACTGCTCACAGATTGTTTCCTGTGGTCAAATAGCAGCCAAGCATTCTAAAATATCAAGCCATCCATCATATTCAAACGTTTCCAAAATAAAAGGTAAACTAAAAAATATTGAAAAAAATCAAGCGGCTTCAGCGGTGAGAAAAAGTGTTATTCAATATGTCCCAATCCTCAGAGCAGAGGAGGGGTACGATTATTATTTCTCACCCAAACATAAAGCTGGAGAGACACAGAGCAGGACTAATATTTTGCTGTCAGTCTGGCTTCAGACTGACAGCAAACCTTCCCCATTTTCCTGCCCAGGTTCCCCTCTCTCCCTGCACTGTGTGTGCCTTATCTCAGCCACCCCAGCCCAGCTCTGATGCCGCTTCCATGCAGACACAAAACACTTCAGGGCCACTTTTCACTGCCTGAGGTTAGGCCAAGATACCTGTATACGTGCAGCACTGAGTCCGTGCTCACCCATCTACTCATAGCACTGAGGCAATGTTTGGGTGATTTATCAGACTGACCATGGGCTGCTGTCACAGGAGGTCAGAATTTCCTTAAATTCAATCAAGTGCCCATTGAAACATTCCCCCACTGTCACCTGCCTGCCTGATGTAAGCTATGGGCTGAAAACGTAACAGGAATAGCAGCAAGAGGAGGAACAGAGGTGCTGCTTTCTGTGTCACTTCTCACTCTGCCCAGGGCTCACAATGCTGGTTCAAGCTCTCAGATCCATTGAGGAAATCTGGGCAAAAAGCACAAGTGAGCTCATTGCGTTCATTTGCACAGCCTCATTTTTTCAGCTCATCACAGAGCTCATGCTCGCTTTCCAAGTTTGCTCATTTTTTCACCTTAAACCAAAATCCTGCTGTTGTTCCAGGGCGTCCCTTTGTGCAGAAAGGCTACAACCCACGCTCTGCCCCTCTTTCCAGGTTTATGCCATGAGGCAGCACTCTCCAGGAGTTCCTGTGGTGTGTCCTACCCTTAAGATTGCACAAAAGAGATTTGAGGTAAAGAAAAAAACAGAAAGAAAAAAAAAAAAAAAAAGAAAAAAAAAGGAAACAGAACAATCCTTGTTCTACTGCCAGCACAGAATGGCACAAGGCCACCAGAGACAAAGTCCAGGTTTGCCCCTTGCCATCTGGGATCTCTCCCAACCAGCAGCAGGCTGGCTCAACCCCTGCCCACTGCCAGCCACCACCCGCTGCCAAACACAACCCAGCTCAGGTGCTTGGGTGAGTTTTGCTGTTTTTTTAATTGTAGCTCTTGCTCAAAAGCTGGAGAATGGTGAGGGGGACTCGGTCATGATGAAGCACTGCCCCAAGAGCTCTTGCTGTCCAGATCACGGTATGTTTTATCAAATATTTAGGATTGCTCCTCAGTTTCAATACATTTAAGATTGGAGGCAAGCCAAATGAAGGGTCTAGGGTTGTCTTCCCAGCTCTTTCCTTGTGAAAGCAATTTCCTTTATTGGCATCTTCGAAGCAAAAGTAATCTTTCTGAGGGAGATTTGGCAAAAACATGGAAGATTTTTATAGTGATGGGGCCAAAGGTTTATAAAACTCCATTGCAGGCACTGCATTTCAAGGTAATAGGTAGCTATACACTTACAGAATTAATAGAAGGAAAGCAACCTGGGTTTTCAGTAAAGTGAATGGCAGAAACCTTTGTTTGATTTTCAAAATTGATTTTCACCAGTGCTTTCCCTTCCTAATGCTTGCACATCAACACCAAAAGGAGCCATGATTTGGAAAACAGGGATTTCAGAAGGCTTGCAATGATTTAAAACAAAGAATAGTGCTGAAACAACATTCTTGTTTACCCACCAACCCATATAATGCTAAAATTCCCATCATTAGCATCTGGATACAGAGACTGTTCAGAACAGCAGCCCAATGGCTTTTCCCATGAGTCCTTTCGTGTGTAGTGAAGAGTTGGGAGAAGCGAGCAACAAAAGGAAAAACAAGGTTGTGGCTTGTGCAGTCTAACGTTTCTAACCAAGCAGAGCAAATTAATATCAGCAGAAAATGAAAAAAAGACTCCTATAGGACAGGAGGCTCAGCAGAGCCCTCCCAGTGCAGATATGGGACCCCATATTTTCTGGTGGAATCAGCTCATTCCCTGACCACGTGTGATGGTGCAAGTTTTAAAGCTAACCAACGTTCCCATCTCCAATTGTTGTTCACACCTGCAATTGGAAGTGTATTCAAAACAGAAAGCAGGCAAATGATGGCAGAAGGGTTTTATTTCTTAGCACCTGTGCTGTGGGGACCACGAAGCTGGGACAGGATTTGAGCAACTCGTGGCAACTGCATCTCATGGAGGAAGCCAAAGCTCTCATTCCTTCTGGACAAAGGGAAACTGCTGGATTTATAAAATGCTATTGTTTATATTCTTTAAAAATAAAACTAAGACATTTTCTGCTTTGGCCATTTTTTAATCAGTACACTGAGTTGAAAGGAGCAAAACTGTGGCTAGCAAAACTTTGCCTGGAGGCAGCTGTTCTGTTGTTAACTACATTGATTAGTTCACTGTTAGCATCTCCTTCTCTCCTGATGTGACTGAAGGGGCTGGGGAATGCAGAGTGCCTCAGTGACAACAGCATCAGTGGCATCAGGCATGCACAAAGAGTGGTACGAGATGCTGTGGCACACCAGGACAGCCTGCACCTTACCTCCTGTCCAATTAGATATTGTGTCTCTATGTTTTAAAGTATCCACAGTCAGATAAATACACGTGCTTCTATTCAGTACCTCCTTCAAATAGTTGCCCTACCTCCACAGCTGCAGCACTTCTAGCTGCCACTCTCAGAAGTCACCAGGACAGCCCAGCGGTCCTCATTCGGTCCTTCTCCTGACAGCCCCTTGTTAAAGAGGCAGGTAGCACTGGTACAGCTTTGCTCTCCATCAGCAGCAGATGTGCACACAACAGCCAGGTGGACCACAAAGGTGGAATCAAAGGAGCAAAGTTCTCTTTTGCCTGCTTTGTGTCCCATTGGGTAAGGAGATCTTCTATATGGAGCGGTTGCTTGTGGACCATGTTCTTGAAGGAGTTGCTCTGAGTCTTTCACTCTTTCTTTCCCGATTCCCACTGTTTCAGTAGCATTTCCAGTTTCTGTACTGCGCTCTCCATCTTCTGAGAACATCCCAGTATTTTGTTTTAGGACTAAAGCCATGGAGTAATGCACTTTACCTTGACATTTTTTCTAAGTCACGCACCATCACACACGTGGGGACATTTGCTCTGTGCACGTCTTTGCTGCAAAATGTTTTAAACCTAATGCAGTCACACTGCTAAAATACACTCACGTTCAGCTTTGGGTAGAAGTCAGCATCTCTGAAGTTTTTATACCTGTTAGACTCCTATCTGGCTGCGGAGCCAAGGAAAACAAAGCCCTTATACCAATGTGGTTTGGCAGAATCCCAAGCTGCCTGCTGTGATGTGCTCATACCAATCCAAAGAAGTCCCAGTGCAGAAAAGCAGATTTGCCTGCTTCCAGCTCATCGTACATTTTTATCTCCAGGAGAAAGCTAAAGGTCAGTTTAGGCACCAATTTTAGGCTAATACTTCCTTGAAGGAAGAATTGCATCAGGGAAGAGTGGGGTTTTGCTCATTTAAAGGACATTAAAATCTGTAATAACTTGATACTGGAAGGTAATTGAGGTAGAGTAGTGATGACATTTGAGGCACCCAGATTGATTAGATCAGACTGTTCCTGCTTGCTCAGATTCCTCCCCTCCCTTCCTAACCCTCTTGATTTTTTCTGTGTGTTACTGCAAACACACCACACAAATCATCCTTTCAAACTTGCTGCTACCTTGATTAAAAAAAAAAAAAAGAAAAAAAGGTGCTTTACAATTTCCACTGCTGTGACTGCTGCGCATACGCCAGAAGTTTGTTCCTACTGTGTCAGCTCATACAACAGCTCGGCCTTATCTACACAGCACAGAGATTTGAACAGGTTTAAGAGAGCTTTCAGAAATTTACATTCTGTTTACCAGCCGGTCGCCTCCTGTGCTTCTCTGCACGCAGTGCACACAGTGCTGCAAACAAACACAGCCCCTCCTGCTCATGCACGTGCTGCTCCAAAAGGAGGGCCACAAATTAAGGCCAAGTGCTGACCCAAGGCGACCTGCTGGAAATGCTGTGGCGATGACCAGCGGCAGAGCAAAAATAGGAAAGGGTTTTGGGTTCGGTCTCTGTAATTTCCCATAGTGAACGGGGAAGTGAGGTTGTAAGAAAAGTAGAATTGCTGTCACCTGATGAGCCGCATCCTGACAGTGCTTGCAAAGAGGATCGGAGGTGTCAACACACACAGCGAAGTTTGGAAGGGTTTGAGAGAAAATTCCAAAACCATGAAATTGTGGCCTTTGCGATGACAGCAGCAACAGCACCCTGTGTCTCTGTCAGCAGGGATCCTTCCAGCACACATCCGTCATGGCTAACACTTCCCAGGATAACACACACATCTTTGGGTTTGCTGGATAAGCCTACAAGAAGTGCCATGAAAGCTATTTACATATCTAGATATTCACACGAGCACTTCTACATACACATATATACATATTTACATAAGTAGACTTTACAAGCTATGTATATATACGTATGCCCTATATAAAGTTATATATGTGACTGACACAAGATTCATTAGTCACAAAAGTTAAACTTGGGAGAAAAATCATCCTGGATTTCCCAAAAGTGAAAGTGCATAAGGCCAGGAACATTAGAATGATATTTTATCCACGTGAGCATGATTCTCCCTTTCGAGAGAGCTAGGCTGATGGCGTGTCCTATGCAGCAGTGCTCCCTTATCCATCAGTGAGGCAGATAGGTGGGCTGGGGGCAGCCCTGATAGCCAAAGCAAATTGCTTCCCAATGAACAGACCAAACAAGAATAGGATAAAGCAGCCGAGAATGATTTCAGTGCTTAAGTAATTTAAAACTGCACGGAACGCATTAGCAAAACGTTACATTTTGATCTTTGCACTCCATGTGAATTCATTAAAAAAAAAATCAAAAAAAATCTCTCTAGTTTCTTTTAAAAGTAACCCCTGGGCTCAGAGGATGTGCTGTGTTCTTATCTCCTCCTCAGAGCTGCATGTGGGACCGATAACTTCTAAGCCCCACGTTTTTCTAAACTCCATGGGAGCACAAGAAAATTGTGAGCATTTGCATCCCGAGTGATCTTACAACTGCACTCACGTTCCCAGGACAAAACATTCCTCTCTATCTCTCCCTGCACCCTGCATGCAAAGACTTGCCACTGCTCACACAGCTTCGTGCTGAGTCCTCAGTGGGATTCCTATTGTAAAAGTGGACCATGAAGAAGCACTAAGGCAATGGCAGTATTTTCCATGGACTGATGTGTACAAAATCCTGACCTCATCCCACATGCTTTCAGACCAAGAGCTGTTACAGTGTCTGGGATGGACAGGGATCCATTCTCTTTCAGCAAGCTGCATCTGCTTTTCATTTTCACACACACAAACACACACACAGAGTTGGAGTGCCTTTGTAACCTGGACTTATCACTTCCAAACTGCAGTTTCCAAAATTAGTCTCCAAACTTGCAAAGTTGATTCATGTAAGCAAAAGCAGCAGTAGGAGTCTGCCAGTGAGAATTATTTGCATGCTTGCAGCCAAAAATCAGCCTTGACTTCATACTTTCTCACTGCTTGATATTTTTGCAGCTATTTTGCTTAACAAGGTGGGGAACAAAGTCTGTTTGTGTTGGGCACTGCACATCAGTTGATGGGAAAGGCTGCCCCGAGCCCACCCCTAGCAAACATCTGGAGCAGTGGGCAGGGTCAGAGGCAATGCAAATCACAGTTTTCTCCCATGGACCCAGAGAGTAGGGGATGGAAACTGTTGTAACTCTGATAAGCTCTGGAAATTATCAGGAGGGTGGGACCCTTGCTCTGTCCATTACAAATGTGTGCAAGCTTTAGACTTTGGTGTAAAATGCTACTGAAAGCGAATAGTGAATCAATTAACTATTTGTGCCTGGATACAGAACATCCCTGAGCAGCACAAGACTGAAGCAACAGGTCTCAGTTCTGTGCCAAAGGCTCAAGGCATGTAGGAAGGACCTCCATGGCCAAAAGCAGTAAATTCCCTCAGATATCACAGAACACTGTAACCTCCTGTTTCTTAAGCACAGCTTCAGTCTGCAAACATGAAGGTGCTGCCATCGATGTGGAGTATGCTGCAACCTACATCCATAAAGACAAACTTCGTTTCTACATATAACAAGCAATTTTATGAAGGCGCAAAGCAAAAGCAAAACCTAATGACTTATTTTGACTTCTGCTATTGACACAGGTCATCTGTCCTCCAAACCACAGCCAGCACAGGAACAGCTACTGCAAGTTGTGATGCTTCTTCTGATATGTATGCACTGGGACTGCTGCTAATGAGTACACCCATTTACAGAGAGCTAGGGTTACTCATTCCTACCCTTGTTATACCTTTTGTGGTTTTGTTTTTTTTTGCAAGATAGTTCCTATGGCACCAGTGTAGACAATCATTTTCATTCTTTGACCTTTCCATCAGCAGCCACGGCTGCACAAACACTGCCAATAATGCCTTCCAGTAGCTCCTGTTGTAGCAGATTAGTTGTGCTCAGCTTCCAGCAGCAGGATGAGCTGGCAGAAGGAAGAAACACACACATGCACAGCATCACTTCCCTGCTCTGCTGTTGGAACAGACTTGTTTGCATGGAAGATGCACAAATCAGCATCAAGTCCTAAAGGGGACCTGTGCTTCATGTGCTCTTGGCACACTCCAACATCAGGTTAGAATCCCTGCATGGGCTTCTAGTGGGAACAACTGGTGATGGATGGATGGTTGGACTGGATGATCTTGTAGGTCTTTTCCAACCTTGGTGAGTCTCTGATTCTATGGATCCTAGGGTTGGAAGGAGCCTGTGTCAGATCAGACACAAATCAAAACATCACTTGGAAGAAAGATCCCTGTGGGTATCACTTCTCATTTGTGATATCCCACACTGAGGTACTGCATCAGAGAAGACCATTACAAATGCACACACCACTGGCACCTTTCCTACATAATTTGCCAATATCAGAGACATCCTGTGAGACTGGTGGCATCAATGGATTATCTCCTAATGTTGTTCAAACCTTGCATCACACAGCTGGAAGAAAACAAAATAACTTTCCTTGAGCTGCTAAGTCCACGGTGGAGCTGAGAGCTGCCCTAAGCCATTCCTAGCATCCTACATGTGAGAATACAGAGAGCATTATGGTTAGCAACTTCTGGCTCTAACCACCTCCAAAGGTTCTGCATATTTCATTCATTCCCCTATGCAAGCCAGACTTCCTTTCACAGATGTTTTAGAGGGAACCATTTATACATGCAATAAAAAAGCTATTTCACCACATTGCTGAAAAATCCATCTGGTTGCAGCTTATCTTACCAGTATATCATTTACAGGGTATCATATTAATAAAAGAGTACTAAATATTATATTGCTTCTGGCATAAGGAGTACATTATAGGTGTTTATAAACACATTACTGAATGTTACAGACTTTTAAGTAACCCCACTGACCTGTCCCATAAATGCTCTGTAGCTGTTGATTCACCGTACATTAACATTTAATGGATAAACTTTTACAAGCCAGTTACAAACATTCTCTGCAAGAAATATGACATCCTCCTAAACACACGCAGAGATGACTCACAAAACAAAAGCTAAACAAAACACAAGAAAAAACGTATGCCAGTTCTGTAAAATTAAAGTTATGTATCAGTGCACAAAAGTAAAATTGAACATTACTTCCGCCCCCCTTATTATATTTTCATCATTTTCAAATGTTGAACTTGATCAAAGAGGGAGGACCTGCAGTGGCCAACTCAGATGACTTAGATAATTAATTTCCAAGAATAGACATGAAGAATTAAATCTGTTCCTTCTCTATGCCATTGTACGGCGTGACTTCCTTGTTGATATGCAGTAATGTGGAGGATAACATCAGACATCTCATAGTGGTCCATGTTGGTACTGGTTATCAAGCTAACTTCATAAGTAGAGAAAACAGCACATCCAGAAGACAACCACCTGGCTGTCCAAGCTGGATTCACCTTCTGGAGAGGTCATTTTCTCCCCATCCAGGTAATCCTCTCCATCCCCTCTCTAGACTTGGATGTCACGTGGACAGCTATGCCTCAATGAGACCAATCCCATTTTTGACATCTGCTTTTAAACAATACCTGCATATCAGCACAATGTGTGGTGTTTGAAGGTTAAACCTTAGCAAATGAGAGCAGCTGTACTCAAAGGCAGTGATGGAGCTGGATGGCATCACTGTGGGCTCACACCTTGCACGTGCCAGGTGCAACACTGTGGTGAGGACCTTGCTTTGGCATCGACTTTTGCCTCCTATTTACCTGCCCAGAACAACAGTAAATGTGTGAGCAAACACTGCGTTTGAGCCAAACTCAGATACCCAGTGTAGTGCTGTGGAGTTTTCTTTGTATCAATGAAAAAAGCTGAGTATTTGCAAAAGAAAACATGCACAGAGAAAGTATGCTTCTGAGGTAGATTCACCATGCTTTAAGAAAACCAGGAGCCACATCATCCTTCTAGTTTATTTTTAGTAAGGCTAATTAACAATGTAAAACAAATTAGTTCTTACCACTTGGGCTGTATGAGTGTAGTAAGACACGGCTCTCCTGGCGCTAAGCTGTGAATCTCAATGCACCTGTGTTTGCATTGAGGGAATAAAATGGTCTTTGGTGTAGAGGATCCCTGTCTACTTCCTCGCCTGCAGCCTCCTGCTTTCACAGACTGCCTTGGAAGCCAAGCACAGCCACGTGGCTGTGGATGAATGAGCATGGCAGCCTGCTGGTGGATGTGTGAAAATATTTGCTACTGACATCTCATCCTACATTCAAGTTTGGCACGCAACACCTGCACACAAAATACCCGCCTCAAGAAAGCACCAGAAAAGTGTGCTTACTGTTAGCAATATCAACATTGGCAATGCAGCACTTGAACACCAAGGAAACAAGGCAGTAATACATGTTAGATGGAAAACATTGAAAGAACATGTTCAGTTCTAGCTTGCACTTCTAAGACTGTAATTTTTAAAAGCACTCGGCACACGTACATTGCTTTCTGAGAGGGCTGTCTCAAAAGCTGCAGCTAGATTGAAATGTTGGGTGCATTCTCTTTGCTGCTGTCGAGCCACTTCTGACAGCATGGTGAAATAAAGCCAGCTGCCCATCAATGTGACAAGGAGCTATCTCGTGTTTTCCCGTGCCACCACCCCGCTGTTTCTAATAGTATTGCTTGCAATATATTGTTCCCTGCATGTGCAAAGAAAAGGCACGAGCACGAGAGTCTCTTAGTAAAACATTAATCTCAGATCACAGATTTATTTTATGGATTTGCAACACAGCCCATATTACAAACATTGTCTGGGAACATTTACAAGAATAAATAAGATGGACTCGCAGTTGTAAAAAAAAGATTACACTTCACTGTAATGTACAGTCAAAAAATATATCTGATATTCATTGACTTGACATTATTTACCTTCCTTCTTTTAAGCTAGAAAGAAAAGACACTGAATGCACAGTGTTGAGATTTCTGCATTTATATTTTTTCCTTTTTTTTTTTTTTTCATACGTGCTTTATCTATCAAACATCCAAACTGTACAAGTGAGTTTCACCAGTAATCCATAAAGGCCAAAGGAGGGGGAGATGGGGGCAGAATCCAACAGCAGAGACGCGCTGATGCAGCACGTGTGGGGTGCTGGGCAGGGTCCTGTTCACCCCAATGCAGCCACAGCATCCTGACTGCAGGAGTAACAGCTCTGGCAACAAGTGGTGCTACAGCATTTCAATTTCAGCAGGATTGGCACAGGGGGAAGGAGATGAAATCAACATGGGAGTGAATTCTGTCAGTGTGTTCAGTCAGTACGAGTTAAATGTGGCAAGGGCATAGCTGCAGCTTTTGCACTGAAATGCAGCAGGAGTGTGGGAGACTTAAGAACAGACTGCAGAGGTGAGGAGGGTCATGCCAGTTCTGTTCCATGTACATGTAAGTCCTGCATGGGAAGTGCTAGAGCTAGTTCAGCAATGCCAAGAACCATCAGGTGCCCTGGAGAGGCTTTCCGAATAGCTAAACTCATGGAAGCTTGTGAAGCGCCGGCCATGCACCCAAAAACACCCCTGCAAATGCATTCCTTCATAACTGCACACAAGCACGATTTCCTGGAGGTGCCCAGTGAAGGATGAAGTGCTCACAGAAGGACATACACCTCCACAGAGCCACCTGCTCAAGCACCTCACCAAGTCCCCCAAACAGTTGTGTTCCAGGGTAACAGATCTCCCTTACAAAACCTTCGCTGAAATACCATCACCTGCAATAACTGCTTCCAGTGACCCCTATTCCATTGGAAACCTGTACAGAACAGACCAGGACTGATCCCAAAGGTTACACCTATGGCATATATCACATCACAACAACCAGCAAACCTCACTGCCAACTGTGTGAACTGGCTCATGGCCACGCATCCGCTCACACTGAACTGGTTTGCAGGAAAAATGTTTTTATCTTTTTTTTTCTTTCTTTTTCTTTTTTTTTTTTTTTTTTTTTTCCCTCTGCAAAGAAATACTACGAAAACACTGCATCTCTCATTCAGTCTGCTGCATAATTCTGTTTCTTAAGGTGTGGGTTGAAACCAGAGAATAAGGGTGAACAACCTGCCAAATGCACTGGGACAAGGATGGAAAGATTTTGCTTGTTTTGGAAGAAGCTGCCAGGTTTTCACAAATCCGATGTGAAGCTGTAGATACTGAATGCCATGTATTGTTTACAAGGGAGACTTTAAAAATCTTTTAACACAGAAAATAAAGATTCCAGAGTTGAGACCACTGGAAGTCAGTGAGTTTTTTTGTCTCTCCATCAAACTCAGAACCGCCAGGATTTGGCCTTGGTGTATGAAAATGCATGAATGTGCTCAACTGCTACACTCAGCTGCACATCCTTCAGGTGTTTCTATGATGAGGAAGATGACTGATATTTGTCCAAGTCAATAAACATATACTACATGATACATTTCCCTAGCATCCCTTGCCAAAACTGCAGAAAGTGTGCTTTGCTTCTATGCTGTTGGATGGCCCTCAATGGAGGAAGAGCTACAGGGAACTGGGGAACAGGGAAAGGAAGGGCACTTGCATTTAAATTGTATAGCATGTATGTATGGCTATAGAAGACTGCAATCTAAATAGGTATGAATGTAGGAGGGTTAACAGAATCCTCGTTACTCTCTTCTGTATACCAAACCTTAATTAGCTGGCTCTCTCAGTTTCTGCTCCTGGAAAGGTCTGTGCAGGGAAGGTGCAGTATTCTGTTCTATCACTTTCTGGTCTTCAAGGAGGTATACTTCAAGGAGGAGCTTCACACTCACAAGCAGAGATCATCCTGAAGCACTTTCAACACAAGGTCCCATCCGTGTTCCTAACAAGCTGGAGTGAACTTTGTACCTCAAATTAGAATACAGCAGAATCAAACCAAGTTCTTGAGACGCCCTTTGCAATGACTAAAAGTGAACTGCGCTACCAATGAGATATTGTTTAAATTTATTACAGGATGTGGAAAACATTGCAGCATTTGCATTGAATTGCAATGGAGGAATATGCCAGAATGCTCCATGCTGACTTGCAAAGATTTCTGACAGTGTGACAGAGGCACTGCAGATTTGAAGGTTCCTCTGAAAGAAATCTTTTATCTTTGTCCCTGGGGATTTATTCCCTCTGCTACACTGCCTGCTCCCTCTCTAGAGAGTTCTGCAGAGTGGAAGGTGTTACTACCTGTTTTTTTTATGATCCTGGCACAAACTCTGAAGAGTAGGAAAGACATAAGTATATCCCTGCAAGAATAAGAGACAGAACAAAGTGGAAGTTTCTCACCTGTTTCAGGACACCATTTAATCCTCCTCCACTGTTTGCTTTTCTCTTTATCCTCTCCTTCTCTTCCAGACAGCTGCCTTCAGAACAACTGCAGCAGATGGGAGCCTCTCTCCTTCCTCCGACCAAGGGACACCAAGAGCAGCACATCCACAGTGCCTGGCCTGAGATTCCCAGGGGAAATCCCACCAACTACTCCTCAAGGACCCATGCAAACTACATGGAAAAACAACGTTACCATCTGCAGACTTAAAACTACTGCTGTGGGGTCTTGCGTTGCCACTGGACGTTCTCACAGGGAGCTTACAGATCCAGAATAAAAGGTAGGAAACTACTGACACACAAATATGTGTTTCCCTAGGCAAAAGCTACGCTCTGCGATTCCCACCTCTGCCCTACAGAGTGCACAGACCACACCACTCAGGGCTCACAGACATTGCCCATGATATCTGCCAACGTTCTGGGAGTTCCCTGGGCATTCTTAAAATGTGGGCACCATGTGGACAGGGGCTGAATGGGAGAGATGGGATGCAGAACTGTGGCTTGATTTGGTGCAAAAGGTGACAGGAGGGTTTTCTGTGCACGGAAAAATCTTTCACTGCTGATTACCTGGTGTCTGTGGACCAACACGGACAACTCTAGCTCACTTAAGTGGCTCTAATGCAAATAAACCAAGGGGGATCAACCAGTGCACTAATAAAACTAGCTGAAGCTAACTAAGCATGGCAATATTCCAGGCAACTTTGCTAATGAATTTCAATCATGAACTGAAATGTCTCCTACTTCCCTGATCAGAGAACATCAGTTACTTCAATTTACTAAATAAAACCACCAGTTCCCATCTGCTTGTTTGCCACCAGTAGTCTCTACCTTCACACTGACATTGTACTACCAACTCCAGTCTGTTTCCTTCACGTTAATAAACAAGTATCTCAAGTCCATCTACAGAAGGTCAACTACACTTTTCTTTACAAAGAAAATTTATTCTTTCCCCTGGGGGGAAAAAATAACAAAAGATGGCAGCAAAGGATGCAGTTTTCACAGATTAAAAAAAAAAAATTAAAAATAATAAAAAAAAAAAAACCAACAAAAAACCAACAGATTGTCAAGACCTTCTGTATCTTGTAGAGATTTTTCTCTATCTCTTTCCTGCTGACAGCTCAGGTTCCTCCTTCTCCAGCATCTGGCCTAGGTAGATCTGGAATTCTTTGTTTCAGTTACACTTCTTAATAACTTAAGATGTTCCAGGCCCTGTGTATGGCATAGTCCCATAGTACCCTTACTCTTCTTATTTCTAGTTTTCTGAATTTCAGATTACACTTCAGACCAATACTATATTATCAACAAACAGTTCTCACCCAATCCTGAAGGATGTCAGAATGAGAACAAGTGTTTTCATTAGGACTATTCAAATACTGTCAATATCATACTTACACAGCCTAAAACTCAGTCATTGAGGAACTCCCCTTTTCTGCCTTACATTATTACTCCCCAACTGCAGCAGGCAATACTTAGGTTGGAAAGCTTGTCCTGGTTGTCAATCTTTTCAAGAGTGAGAAAGCCTCCTTTGTTATCTCAAAATTTCTCTCTTTCTCAGAGGAAACAGACCCAACATCCACAATCTTGCTTCAAGCACATCACCTATGTTGCTACAGGCTCCTCTCCACAGTTTAAACAACCTCAAGGTAAGAAAGTTATTTACAGCAAGTTCTTTTCTCTTTCCCTTTATCATTAATTCATATTCAACATATTAGCATTGTGCAGGAAAGAACACTGCAAAGATGCCTGAGCCAATACAGACCGGAGCTGGGTTCCCAAAAATCAG
Organism: Lagopus leucura; assembly: GCF_019238085.1. Taxonomy (NCBI): domain Eukaryota; kingdom Metazoa; phylum Chordata; class Aves; order Galliformes; family Phasianidae; genus Lagopus; species Lagopus leucura. The sequence continues at coordinate 3,091,576 of NW_024962288.1, forward strand.
TGTACCTGTGTGTGATGATGGAACAGTTTGGACCACAACCAACATCACCCATAGTGGTTGCACCCTTCCACACTGGCTGTAGGCTGAACATCACCAGAAAGCTGAAACACAGACCTGAGCTGGCACACAGTCAGTTGTGGCTAACAGTTGGGCTGTATGAACCACCATGATTTGCACTGAACTTGTTCCTTGCAAATATAAGGTAAAATGTAGCTTAAAGACCCTTCACTGAAATCTATGCTATCACTCTGCGTTTGCAGAGGGCTAAAAGCATGTGGTGCATAACTGCGAGCCAGCTGATGCTTGCACCTGACCCTGTACTAGCATGCCTCATACCATGAAAATACATTTAAACCTACCTCAGGACCTTGAACAACTTCACTGCAAGAGCTCTTCTGCCTGGCTTATCCAACACCTGCTTCTCTCCATGTATACATCCCTCTCATAGGCTGACTGCTGCCTTTGTAATCCACTTTCCTCCACGCTACTGCTTAGCCTGAACCTACCTTCTACCATTCATTTCTTGGTTATATTGCCATTTATTATACCTCTCTACTCCTTTTACCCAGGCCATTAACTTCAGTGCCTGAACTAGACTTTCAGTAACTCCTGAAAGGGTCCTATGGGTATGCTAGTTTCCATGTAAAATTAACAGAATGCTAAATACTAATTATTATTTCCATAGCATCCATAGGGAGTTATTCCCTCTGGCTTTCTGGAGTTAGTGAAGTCACAAACATTTTGCTGGTAGCTTCTTCTCACCTTGGCAATTGCAAAATCCTATCCTGGGACCAGGATTCCCTCTTTCCTCTTCTTTGCAAACGGCCCCCAAGCAAACCACCTGTAATTCAAACAGTAATATTATCCTTTCCTTCTCAGATGTCATAATTTTGCTTTGCCTTTTATTCTACAGCAGAGTTGTTTGTGCAGCTTAGCAGCAACAGAAAAAAAAAAAAATAGAACAACTAGTTTATTTTGTGAAACAGCAGACATTCACCTGCTGCCCCAGTGTAACCCAATGTTGATTTAGTGATTTCTTGCAGAAAGCAGGGCCCTATCTGATACACAGCAGAGGCACCTGGAAGGGGGTTCCCACTGACGCTTTGTGGCACAACTGCCTGAGACCTTCAAGGTATTCACTTGGAAGAAGCCAAGAATCCAAAGCTTCTTGGAAAGAACAAGAGCTCGGTGGTTCAGCATCCTATGCAAATCTCTCATTTCCATTTCCAAACAGTAAGCCTTGTTTCTTAGACTGCTGCAGGTCCTGACAGAGATGGTAACTTTTTTGTAGGTACTGTTATATCTGAGTCAATAAGGGTTCCAATCAGATTTAATTGTCAAGACAAAGATATAATTATCAAGCAAAGAATGACCATGAAGCAGAGGTGCCTTTTGAATTTATATATGGAATTGGTAAATTTTTTTAAGCTTCTGCTGCTCTCTCTGCGAGGCATTGACACGACTGAGCTCCCAGCAGTTTCTGAGCACTTACCAGAGGGTGGAATACTATGAAATGGTAAGAAAGTGGAATGTCCTTAAACTCTTCCTGTCTAGCTTTAAGCAAGTCTATGTTTGAAGAAACATATATCACCAAGAATCTAATTTACACGCTGAACTATCTCGGATCCCTGCACTCTCAGAATAAATAAATGGCTAAATTGAAATACTGAATGTCATAAATCCTTTGTTCCTTTCAGAGTAATCACAGAGATTATCCTGTAGACCTAAGTGATTAGCTCCTAAAACAAACTCTTTCAGAAAAACAATTTCTTAGCTTCTAAGAAGTCAAAGCAAGATCCAGAACCATGGCAAAACTCTTCTGATGTTTGTTGCAAAGAAGAAGAGTTGCACAGGGGTTTCTGCAGAACAAAAGAAAAGCCTTTTTGCTTAAGATGGAAAGTTGCTGTGCTGGCTGAAGCCTTTTCTTAGCAGGTGCCAGAGCAGGTCTCTTTGTATGTCCATCACCTTTCCTGCAGCTTGGATGTGTTACCATTTTAAATTTGCAGGGGATGGAAATCTGAATAAATCACTCAATTATGTCTGACTGTACAACAGTTTGGGAACAGCGAGGAAAACCTGATCAAACTCAATTTTAAGATTACCTTCAGATTCAAAGCTCTTGAGCAGGAACCTTCTTTGTTCTTCATTTGCACAGTGCCTAGCCTAGTTCAGCAGGGACCTGTCAGGACTAGGGGTCCTAAGTTCTACAGCAATACAAATAATAAATTAAAAAATAATAATACATAGTATATGAACAATAATACCTACTTTATACCCTGTTTTTCAAAGACACACTGCACCCCAGCAAATACTTGAAAAATATGGTAACATCGTTACCAAAGTTGCAAGACAAATGCAATTTGTTTGATGCAAATATTTAACTTCAGGGTTTAAGTGGCTGGGAAACTCATTAATATTGCTTCACCAGCACTGAAACTAACATGGACCAGATAGATGTAACCAGTTCATGCACAGCCTTGGGAGAAACTGGGGGGAAATGTGGAGAAGCCAAGATGCAAATCCATGAACAACTAACTCCTCATCTCCACCATCTTCATGCTAAAAGGAACCAGATGCGGAAAGATATTCAGTGTTTTTTGGTGTTGGCCTTTTCATTTGGAAGATAAAACAAAGACAGATAAGATAGGCAAATCGTAATGAAACATTTCATAAATTCCCTATGGCTATCTCATTTTTCCCAAATGACTGCTGCATGAAATTCAAAAATTAAAGACTGGGATTTGAGAACAAAATAATAACTTAAAAAGGAGACATTTAGAAGAGAATTTCCTAAAAGTTTCATTCTTTCCCCACTCTTCAGCAAGGACAGCAAAAATACGATCCTAAAGAGGAGAGAAGTCAGAGGGGATTAGAAAGTCCAGTCCTTCAGCCTGTCTCCCATTTCTCTTATTTTTACAGTAGGTTATTTAAGAAGCGGTAGATGCTCCAATAGAAAGCAGGCAGCAGCAAATACAGGCATCATCTCCTCCTTCCAGCTGGTCCGTCCAGTCTCAGTCTCTTTCTCCAAGAAGGAGAGGTTTTCCTTCCCACACTTGTTACCTCTTTCTAGTGTGGGACAGGGGAGAAGCATCTGCCAGGGGTCGGGGTCTGCCATGTCGGAGGCTCCCCTCTCTCTGCTGGGCTAAAAGGAGCTCAAGTATTCCAGTGCAACCTCATATACAAATTTATACTGTTCCTGAAAGAGACAATAGAAGTCAGTGACACTGGGATACAGGTGAACTGTTCGGACACTCATCCTGCAAGCTGCAAAAAAATGCCTCCTCTCTCTTTCTTACTGGTCTTAATGGTCCTGTACGTTTGACAGGACCAGGCAAACATTAATTGCATTTCTATGTGATAGTAAACAAGTATTGTTAAGAGTCGGCATAATCAGTGGAAGAGAAAAATGCTCTAAGAGACAGCTACTCAATGGGCTATTCATTATTTGCTTCACACCCTCATCACATGTGGCTTTTGAGGAAAGAATTCAGCATGATCAGTTGGGATGTCTGAACTCAGGATGGTTTAATCTCTCTCTTGCAGGGAGCAAGGTCTGAGGTGCACTCTCTTCCCTCCATGATTTCAAGGCATGTCACAGCAACAAGCACCAGGCTGTATGCATATACAGGAGGACAAATTCTACCTGCTACCCATAGCTAAGGTGACAGAAGCTTGGGGTGCAGGAGATGTTACCCACCTTGCTGCCAGGGTGGCTGCTCCACATCTATTCAAGGAGAGAAGCAGTGGGACTGGGAGATTCCTCACACATGCCAAAGCAGGGCTGGCTTTAATCCTGCTGCATTTATGGTATGTGTGGTTTTGATTCATGCTGGGCTAAACTATAAAATCTCATACCTATTGTGAAGTCCCCATGCCTATGCTGGGTGGAGAAAAGTGCAGGAAACAAGCTTACCAGTGACTCCACCATGTTGGACTTGTTATTCCGTAACGTTTTCACTATGTGGAACACGTCAATGATATTTTGCTGTTGAATCATTTCACACACACTGCAGATGGCACAGAAGGTGCCACTTCGTCCCCCACCATTCCTGGGTGCAGAAGAAAAGAGGCAACAGATGAAGCCAGGCAAGGGATGAAAGCACAGCTTACAAATCAGCACGTACACCAAGAGAGGGGTGCGTTCACCAGCCTACTTGAGGAAGCTCATGGGTTTGTGAAAGTGCAGCTCTGCAGGGCAGCATGAGAGCTGGCAGAGCCATGGCACAAGGGAAAGGCTAATGCCATCCCTGGAAGCAGTGGAGAGGGAGCCCTGGGCACTGCTCTGCTTCTTCTCACTCCTGTGGGGCTCACAGCAGAGAGCAGCAGTCTTTGGCTCCTCTTCACCACAGTCAGTAACTCTGGGTCAGGTAGTTATAATGCAGCACAGTATTCGACTTAAAGTATGCTACAAATGTAATTTAACTTCATTTTCCCCAGATGAAGCCTGGCAAACCAGCAGGTTTGGACTGATACATAATCAACCTTCTGGACTTATTTCATGAGGTTACAGACGATTTCCAGCCCTACTTACAGGCAGTGGACCACAGTGCGGCCGTCCCTCCCATCGTACTGCTCCTGCCACTTCTCCAGCCTCCTGACCACCTTCAGCAGTGAGCGTTTGGATGGAGGGGTGTCCCGGTATGCTGGCCAGCCAATGTACTGCAGGTGCTGAACGATGCGATAGCCATCCTGGGGCTGAAACAAAGAGCATTTGCAATTCTAAAGGGAATGGGGCAGGAAGCAGAGAGAGGGTGAAGCAGAGGGCACTGATCACACATCTTAATTTGGTATCAGTGCTAGAATTCTCCACTCTGCATGCATGATACAGCAGGGAACAAGGAGTTTTCCATATTTTGGGTGATAACAATGATCTCAGGTGCTACGAAGCCAGGCAGAAACTATATGCTAAGGACCCCTTGTTTTATTTCCAGTAGAGAAAAAATGTCTCACTGAATTCAGAGAATGGATCAGCTATGTCTCGTCTGGTACCTTGTGGTGGAGGTTCATTGTGTCAAAGCACGTAATGGCAAAGACAGTCCTCAAAAAAATCTCTGGGTACTATGGCAGAAAAGATCCTCATAAGGATTTAGAAGTGGATGTTGCTGCTGAATGCAGGTGGGTGTGAGAAATGTGAGTTTACAGCACCCATCCTGAGAGCTGCGCATTTACAAGGCAGTTTCAGCATGCAGTGTTATCAGCCACGGGACTGCAAGGCTGTCCCCAGCTCAGTGGCAGTCAGCTTGGGATGTGGGGTGGAGCAGAGGTAACTGATTCAGCTGCTCACATTGTTAGACCCCACGACTCACTCCACAATGACATAATTGAATGGCTGCACAGGCTCTGACTACACAATCAGAGACAGTATGGAAATGCAATTTCTGGAGCCTATTTCCACTTCTGATTGGGGAAAAAAAAAAAAAAAGAAAGAAAGAAAGAAAAAAAAAGAGTTTAATCAATCTGGGAAACAATTAATGGGAGAAAAATCCTCTGCTGAAACTCTTGCCGCAGCCCTGAAGTTGTATTGCACGGGTCTAGAGTGCAGACAAACCTCGCTTCTATCATGCCAGCTATACAGGGGCTGAGGGATACAGACAAAAAGTTGCTTGCAGAAATGGCAGCCGCTTATTTATAGGAGAACAGTGGCAATTAGGAATCCCAATCGAGCTGGTAAATATTGCATTTATCTTCAGAAACACTGCAGAGCAGCTGACAGATAGGGAGCAGTTGATACTATTCCAGCTTATTTCCTATGATGCTGATACTTTTATTGTTTCTACTAATGGATTAATTGTTCTCAAATATATACAGAAAAATGCACTCCATTCGAATCCAGATTTTCAGCTCATACCATCCATTTTCTACTTTCAGCCCAAAAGGCTTTCACCAATATAGACTAATGCAATTAAATGTTAATTAAAGGAAGTAGCTACTAAATTTCTGCAGTGGAATTTTGTTACTAGGTGAGCGATTCAGCATCTCAGAACCACAGACTAGATTCTGCCTCTTTCCCATGCCAAAATGTATTTGTGAGAATAAATAAGGAATGTGATATTTCACTGCTCTTACCCTGGCCATGTTGCAGATCCGGAATATCCGGTTGATGATGTCTTCATCGATGTCTGCTGAAACAAACTCTACTTGAATTGGGCCATAGCAACAGGACGTCTTCTCTGGCCAGTACTGCACACAGAGCTGGTGAGAATATCGAAAAGAAACAGAAAGCACCTTAATATTAACAAGGGAATATATCATCAGTCTTGTCTCACTTCAGACAGCCAGCACAAAATCCATAACCAATCCTCTGTTACAGAATGCATTTGCTCAGAAAAGACCTCTTTCTAGCTTCAGGAAACTTCTTGATATTATGAGTGTGAAGACAAAAAGAAATGTATTTTAGAAGCTTCACTTTTTTTTTTTTTTTTTTTTTTTTTTTTTGTCTTTTTCAGTATGAAAACCATTGAACCCAGGGTGTAAAGGTGAAGGAAAGTGGCAGAAAAATGAAGTTCCTACATAGAAATGGAGTTAGAAAAGAACATTAAAAGATCAGGTAAATGCAATAAAATCACAGAAGTGTGGTGTTAACGAGGAAATGGCACACACCAACAAAATTAATTCAAGCAAAGAGGAATTTTTCTGCAAAATGAACTTTTTATGCTGATACCACTGAATTCACAGCATACAAAACCCTACTATTCACACAAATTACGATCTAAGTATTTCAAATCCATCTGGAAATAGATCATGGCAAGAAAATATTTTGCATGAGATCTCATTAAGAGTTTCCGCTGAGATTGTATTTTTCTGGGTTTTTTTCCTCCTATTTTCAAGAGTAATTTTTGAGAAGTTCTGCAACCACCAGGTGCTCATTTGAACTTGATCTCGAGCTTTTCAAGTTCAATCACTGTCAGTAATAATGTCAAGTGTGTGCATACCACTGCATTAACTCTCTATTCCTGTTCTTCCTTTGATCATATGGGGCTGAAATTGGGTGGGATAGTAATGAGATTTTATGCATCTTTGCCCTTGTTATTTTCTCAAGATTACAAAAGCACACGAAGCCCACATAAGCAAGCTCTCCTTTGAAGGTTATCTTCACTCTTTATCCAGATTTTTAAGCAGCCTCCAGACCTCTTCTCAAAGCATTTGCCCAAGAAGCAAGGAGATGGGAGCTGAGCTGTAGGAACCATCCTCAAGGTGCAGTGCAAAGAACAGAAAGATTAAACTTAACCTTAAAAATCACTGTTCATAAAGCAGGTCTGTGAACAATCACTCAGACTGACGTTTGTACAGTGCTTAAAATGGTCTGTTGTGTTCTCTGAAACATGGTTTGCTTTGCACTTTTCCCTGCTCACTTCCCTATTTACTACATTTTCATTTATTAACCGCATACTTATTTTTAATCACAGCTTCTATATAAGCAGGTTTTGTATTTTGTGCTTTACTCCTGTAGATGAGCGAGATGTTCCACCTAGCCACACAGATGTGGTATCTTCTGCACACAACTGTACACTGACAGCTGTGTCATGCTTCGCACTTGGGTGAGGCAACAATGAGCAGCTAGATAACAACACTGCTGTACAGCAACAATGCAAGCATAACGCTGCTACACAGTTACACTTCCTCTTCAGAAACCTCATCTTCAAACTGCTATCAAACTTTCACACCTTGCCTTGAGAGCTTTTAAGATACAAACTTTAAAGCTATCCCTACTTCCTGCAGTAGCTGGGTGCATTCAGCACGGGCTGCAGACTCAAGGTAGGTGACACCATGTTGGAACGACTGTCAAAGTGACTTAATGCACTGCCAAACCTCCTCTCCTCCTCTCCTGTGCCTGCAATCTACCTGATAAAAACAGCAACATTCTAGGGGAAAAAAACACAGGTAAAGTCTTTGGCAGAAAGACAGTCGGCAAAAGTAACAGGCTGAGGCTGATGGGTTTGTGCTTTCTAGGAACGAGGTATGAGAAAGAACTCCTGGTTTGTAGAAAATGCTGTGCTTTACAGAGTCTGCAAAAAAAAGAAAAAATGCAATCTGCTCCCACATGTGGGCTCCAGGACTGCACAGACGACTGCGACTTGCTGTCATCAGGAGGGTCACTTCTGAGCACAGCCCTTACACAAACAGAAGTGAAATCCCACAGCTTTCACCTGAAGGGATCTCCCCTCAGCGCAGCAAGCCAAAGAGGCCAACGATCCGACTGCCTTCAAGGCTGGTGAGGCTTCAAAGACAGCAAAGAGACAAATGAAAAATTAATCCGAGAAGCACCGGCTACTTGAGGGCTGTTCTCTTGTTTAACAAGTGCTGTAATGGGTGAATTAGCAATGCCAAACGTACTCTCCACACAAATTGCATGATTGCACCTTTTTGAAAGCTGCTATCTTCTACCACTCATCAGCAAGGTGCCTGCAATCCAGTGCAGCAGCTCCTGCCCTGCCACCTTGACTTCTGAAAAGAACACTGTGGTCAGCAGCCAAGGAACCAGGGAACACATGGCACTTGAAAGAAAAGAATGAGAAATGCACAGCACAACGTGCTGCTCCAGAAGCAGTGCGAGCTGCACGTCTCACTACTACCAAAACTCATTGGAAAGCTCAGGGAGAAGATCCTTACGATGTTTTCCGCGTATTGCTGGGTTTTATTCTTCTGGAAATATTGGGTGAGCAGGCAGGCATGGAGTACATATGCCTGGGAGGAAATGGGAATTGGTTTGGGAGGAAACTTAGGCCCACCACAGCAGCATACGCAGATAATCGCTGTTAATCGCAGTAAGAATTACTTGCCTTAGAAGGAGTCAAGCATGTAGACCTGAACCTTGCTCTTCCACAGTACCCCAAAACATTGCCTGTTACATTCCAGTTCCCATTATTTATTTTGTTTTATTTACTGGTCACAAGCAAATGGCTGTAGAAACCCCCTGAAGACCTGGATCTAAGAATAAAGCTATGTGCCTGAGATGAAGAAAAATCCCTTACCTGTGCAGCATCCATCTCATTCAGCATCACTACGGAGGAGCAGTTATAATCAAACACCAGCCTCCAGAAGTCTGCTACGGTGTTGGGCAAAGGGTGCTGGGTTACAATAAAGGCAGCAGGTTGCTTGTGGCTCTAACAAAAGAATAAGATTAGTTTAAGAAAAAAAAAAAAATTCAATCAACTTTTATTCAAACGAATATTACACCCGCGAGGCTATGGCTAGGCAATCTGAGCCATTTAACCAGATTATACAAATCACATATCCTTCTCCTTGTTATCGCTGTGCAATGAATGAATGTCTCATAATGGGATTCTTTTGCACCCAATGAAGACATTTCATTAAGGAGGTGTCACAAGAGCAGAGATTACCCAAATCAATTATTTATATTTTGAGACTCAGCAAATAATACTAATTCTACTATTACTACTACTACTACTATCAGTAATGTTAATAATGGGAAACAAAACAGCTAGAAGCAAAGGCACTCCTCCTTTCTGCAGTGGACTCCAGAAACTAGAGCAGGGATTAGCCCCCATCTGCCATTGCTTCCCAGTGGCATAATGCTACCCAAGTGGCACATTCGGGTGGCAGCCATCCTTTAACAGGACATGGGGGAGTGGTCAGAGTCACATTGCTGGCATTCAACTTCTGCTGCTATTCTTTCACATCAGAAGAGCCTTCTGCCCTCAATTTCCCTAACCACAGAGTGGAGAAACTGTGGTCGGAACCTCTGCAGAGCTGTGGTAATGAATGTTTGTGAGGCATTTTGAGATGAAAGGGCAGCAGCTCAAAACGTTATCTCTTTTTCCAACGATGGCATGCAATGCTTAGATGAGCCTACAAATGCTCCGTCCTTTGTGCTGTACATCTATGAAGTAGACTTGAATCAAAAGGTATAATTTGGGTTAAAAAAAAAATACCTAAATCGGATTTTGGTTTTAAAGTAAAGAAATATAGAAATGCTGTAAGTATTAAGCTAGCGGCTGCAGGGGCTGCCTTTTCTCCTCCCTGCGAACCAGCTGTGGGTGCAATGGGCCCATGGTGGGAGGGGTGCTGTGCATGTCCTGCACCCCTCTGCAGAGTGGCTGCACCACGTTCTGGGGTGCACAGGTGAGCAGGTGATTCCCTGCAAAGTACGGAGAAGGAAAAGGAAAGCTGTTGGGAAGTGATGAGTCTGGAAGGGCTCTTCTTCTTTCTTCATACAAAATAAAAGTGATTAGCAGAGTTTTGTGTGGAAGGAGATGAGAGCCTTAAAGGTGAGGGGAGCTACAATAGGCAAACACATTCCCAAGCCCTAGGTAATGAGACAACTGATTGTGCACTTGCAGATCTGCCAGTGCACAAAACATTTTTTAAAGAAAGAAAGTTAAAAGTTTCCTTGAGCATATTTGCAATAAAAACATCACAGTTTTGTGAACAAAAAATCTAAAATTAATTCTATCACCATTTTTCTTAACCTCTTAAATGCAGTAGTATCACTATACCCAAAACCTGAAAGAGGAGATAACAGAGACGACTCTACTCAACTGTGCTGGGGAAAAAAGGATGACACTTCTCCCCAGATCATATTTACATATACTCCAATTGTAGTAATTAGCAGTTCAAAGGCACCTCTGCCCAAAAGCAGTTTAGGTACTACAGTAAAAAGAAACCATCAACACAATTCAGCCACTATAGACACCCCATGCTGTGAGTCCGTAAACAAAGCAAGGGAAAATGCCTTCAGACAGATTCACATCAGCTTAGCTCATGTCCTTCATCCCTAAAGCTTTTTGCACATCTGATCCCATATTCTTAACTGCAGTAGCTCAGATAAATCACTCACTCCATGCCACAAACTGTTCTTTTCAAAGAGCTGATGTGGCAGCTCCTGGTGAGCATTTCCCTTCCCACCTGTGCAGCAACCAGTGGGAAGAGTTGTCCCACCACCCCTTCGTTCATTTGCCATTCTAAGACGCACCCTCAGACTGCACGCTCACAAGGTTCTCAGCCAAAAGTTTTGCAGCAGCCTGAGGCAGAACGACACAGGCTGTGATTTATCACATTACCAAGTGACACATTTCTGTGAAGGAGAGAAAATTCACGTGGCTTTGCCCAGTTTGGAGATATCAGACTCAGAAACTACAGAGGGGGAAAAAAAAAAAAAAAAAAAAAAAAAAGGCTTCTTGCTTTTGATTCAGTTCTCCCAGAAAAGTAACCCAAAAAGGAATAAACCCAGTGCAGTGACAAGGGGACAGGGGGGATGTGCAGAGCTGCTTACATCCATGAGCGCAGCATTGATGTAGTTACTGGATTCGCCATCCACAGAGATGAGGAAGGGCAGGCTCCGGTCCAAGGGCAGCACGTCCATGCAGCGGTTCTTGTCATGGTTCCTCGGCAAAAGGCCGATGCTGCAGTCCTCTGGCCGAACCCGCGGTGTCACAATATTGAGAGTCTGTGAAAGGGGCAGGGAAGAAGGGAAGGAAATACAGAAGCAGGCTGAGCATCTTTGAATTCATTTCCAAAAACAATGCCATCTCCACTGTATGCTTATGCCAAGGAACAGAGACTCTGGAACTGGCATCCCAGAGAAGGAAAAAGAACGAGCACGGAGAACAAGCTGCTAGAATACATCACACTGCACATCCTCCTGAGGTGCCCTCCCAAACACCATAAGCCCCAGCATAAATGGAGGGCACTAAATACCACGTAACAAATTCCAGCAGTAAAACACCCCAGCAGTTAGATAATGTTTCTGTTCTTTGCAGAGGCTGAAAATGGCTGCCACAGTGGTATGCTGCAGCTTTGACCTGGTGAAGGAGTGAAGCCTTCGAGGGTGGACGCACACATTCTTGCTCTTTGAGAAGATCCTGCACACAAGTACCCTGAGTTCACCCACAGGCCAACTGGGTTCAAACCACCTCATGATTCCTCAGGCAAACTAATAATTTCTTTTAACAAAAAAACACCTACGAGAAAAGAGTTGGGTTTTTTTGTTTTGTTTTAAACAGTCAGTCAAGCTATTGCCCTGTTATTTAGATTGCTCCTTTCCTCATGGAGAGACATGCAGGCTGCTTCTTTTCCCCAGTCACACCTTATCTCTGGGGTCTTGCTGTTGGTCTTTTCCCCTTATCTGTCTTTCCCACAGCTTTACAGAATGTGTTTCTTTAAATGTAATTTTCTTTTGTGTTATCCACCGACAAACCAGCCCAGGTTACTCAGCAGCTGTTAAAAACAGCAAATCCAAGTGAACACATCTTTAACACTGTCATTTAAGCCATGGTAGATCAGTAGCTATCTGATGGCATTTTATTTCCACTTGTCATGTTCTCTTTCCTGAGCAAAGCAGTCATGCTGTGAATTCCTTTGCAACCAACAGATGAACACAAAATACTGAGAGGCCAACCATTTTTACAGAGAGGTTGATTTCATCCAAAGAGAAGTTGTGAATGGAGAAAGGAGAAGGGTCAGACCATCTGTTATAGGAAGTTACATACAGAAAAGTAACATCAGAAATCATGTTGCTCTAAATTATGCACACAAGTCCCCTTACCTAGGATGGGAAGCAGGCAGTCTGGCAGGGAAGAGTAATGAAACCTGAAATCTCTGACAGTGCAGATAATTAGGTGAGTAACTTGTTAGTGATTTACTCCTGACTATTTTATGTCCTTCCCCTTGCTCACTTGTTTTTTGTAGCTTACTCAGAACATAAAGACTCCCCAGAATGAGCTTTTATACGTTCAGGCAATGTGCAGTGCATGAGAAATCTATCCAGTCTTACCTGAGGGACAGCGAGACCTAAATAATACAGATTGGACCAATAGATACAGTTAGATGAAATGGTACATAAAGATTGTAGCAAAAGATACCATCCTATGCATTAAAGCCAAACAGCTAAGGCTGAAGAATGCTTTAAGCCAAACCCCTGTAAAAACAGCATCTTAGTACTAGACAGCAAACGAACCTCTTATGCAAAGCATGGAGGAGCATTTCCTACCCAAAGGAGCTGCCAGTCCCTGGCAGCTCAAAAGAACAAGCACACGGGCGACAAATCTCACTTCCTATCATGACAAAATAAGCACACTGAGCGGTGTCATTTTTTTAATAGTACAGCAGCACTTGATGAAGTCAGGCTTCGGCTCCCTCATGCCAAGCGTCCATAGCCAGAAACGCTTTTACAGATCTGATATCACTTGATAAAAGCAGATATATTTTTTTTAATTGAAGTGTCATCAGTTGGGATCCACGCTCTTTATCTCACTACATCAACCCTGATGATTCCCTGCAAGGTTTCAGATAAAACATACACATTCTGTCTTCGTGCAGAGAGGGAGCAAATGAGGCATCTAGCTCAGAAAGCTCCTGACAGCTTCCTCCTGGAAAAGACACTTGGCTGGGGGACAGAGGGGCATCTCCCACAATAAAAGCAATCTCCATCTTTTCACTGCTGACTAAGAACAGCTTCTTAATAAATAGCAGTCTCTCTTTGCAGTCAAAATTATCTTGCCCTAAATTTCCAACAACATTATGTTGTTGGTTGAAAATCCTGAAGGGACTTACAGATATATTGAGAATCAGCCTAGGAAGCTTAGTTCACTGTTCTGAAGGGTGAGTTCTCTGCTGTGTTGGAGGCGCCCTTGCACAGAGCTGGTAGCCTCTGTGTCCCAAGCCCCATTTTATCGGAGTGGGATAAGTACTGCTGTTAGCCCAGCAGTCCTTGTTTCTTGCTCCAGTCAAACAATGCTACTCCAGACTTGTAAGTGTTATTATATGACATTCCAGTTCTGGCCACAAAGTATTCATAAAAACGTTCTGGGTGAAGAGAGGGCTTCAATTCACTGAAAATTAGTATTAGAGAAAGCAGCACTCACGGAGCTCACCCTCTTTGTATGGAAGGACATCAACAAGTTGATTGTCAAGACTCTGAAGCAACAGACAAGCCACAGGAACAGTTAATAAGGGGCCTTGAGGCATAAACATTTCTGCATAAATTACAGAAGGAAATGAACAACTGAATATTTGCTGAAATGAGAAGTACAACGTTATCTGCGGAAATTAAAATCCTTGCTCTACTGAAGTGATGGGAACTTTTCCTTGCCAAAGGCTGAAAATCTCATGCTTAAAAACAAACCTCTGCCTGATTCAGTACTAGCACAACAAAAATCACCAGAAATCAGACCTCATCTCAGTGTCACTTTCCTCTGCTGCGTTGGAAATCATAAAATAGCACAGAAATTGATTAAACACTTTCAGTACACCAACTGCAATGACCAAGACATGACATTACCTGAAACTCATCTTTTATCTGGCTGGAATTGGTCTGTGGATCTATCCTGCTGATGTTGTAATATATGGATCTGAACTCACAAACTGGAATGGCCGTGTTGCCGCAGAGACACGCCTCCAAAATGGCATCATGGACAAACACATACTGTTCCTGCACAGGGGAGGGGATGAGATATTAAAGTCATGTTTTCACTACAGATCATGAAATATCATACTTTTTTTTTTCTTAAGTCATGCCTGCTATGCATATTTGGCTCAGTTTCATGTGGAGACAAATTACACATTGTGCTATGTGACAGCTTTGTGAGCATATTTCATCCATCACTGAATGTGAGGTCTCATGTATTCATTTCAAATTTACAAGTCTAATGGTAAATCACCAGCACTGGGAATGCAGGGACAAAACAGGGCTGGGCCAGGGGGGAATTCAAGGAGGCAATTGCAAGGCAATGGTCTCTTTATCACTGAGAATTTGGTTTGTGCTTCAGACCAATGACAATAACAGCACAAATGTAGGTCTGCTCCACATGTCTCTTCAAAGCTCCCAGAGAATCTGGTACTCTGGCAAAGGATGTTTCTGTAAACAGAACATGAGATACGAGAAACCTGAAAAGTTTTTCTCTGTTCCAGACTTTTGCTCTGCCCACGAGGAGGGGAACGCACATCAAACTTGTGTAGTGGGATAACAGTCTGTGAGAAGTTTATACAGCTGCTAAATGGTACATTCAGGAGCAGCTTGCTTCATCTGCACCCGCTGCTTAAATCCAGGATGTTTCATAGTTTGAGCTTGCACTTGATACAAAATAGGTACTGAGTTTGCAGTGCACCTACGAATGATTCAGCAGTGACCTCTTCTACTGTGAGAATAAATCAATCAGCAATGCTAAGGCCTAAACATCAATGCTTGTCCTCCTGCCTTGAGGTCTGAGCAGCTGCTTGTGAACAGGATTCAGCATGCATCTGGCCACCCTTAGCAAAGAAAGTTCTGTATAATCCCATCACAGGGGAGGCAAGCATTGACTTAATGAAGCTTGGGCCCCTGTGAAGCAGAGGAGCTTCACAGGTGGAAGGAGACCTGCTGGCACCTACCTCTGTCTGCACCAAATTGACCCTCTGGGAGCGCAGCTCTCGCACGCAGTTAAATATATCAACCACACCTTCGTTCTCTGCCATGTCAAGCATGATGTCAATGGCAATGAAGCACCCTGTTCTCCCAGCCCCAGCACTGGAAAAAAAAGAGAAGGCAATGAGGGTCCACACAATCAAGGGACTGAGCGGAGGCAGGGCTTTGTGGAGGAGAAAATAGATATACAGAAAATAACTACACAGAAAATAGCTATACAGAAAATAGCTGCATGGACACAGCTGCTTCTCCTGAAAGCTGCTCCCCATGGTGTGATTTTTGTGCTTAGTTAAATTAGCTTTGCATTTAAGAGAATGAGGTGAACTAATATTTCTGGGAATGGCAATGGGCCCAGGAAGGGACACAGAAAGCTTTGTTTTCTCAAATGTCAACAAAAACATCATTCTACAAAACTAGTCACTCTGATTTTACAGATCAGTTTGCATGCACATCACAAAGGATGTGGGAGAGCAGCCTCTGGGTTGCAAAGATACCCAATTCAGAAGGGGTGGGAGTTGGATCTGCTTCTGCAAGGTTTTCCTTCTCGTGGGACTACTAAAAAGCATGCATGTGTACTCAAGAGGGCTCAATGGGAGGGGATCAGTTCATTTCCACAAACATTTTTTTTCCCTTCTTAATGAGAAGGTTGGGTCCCAAGTAGGATGATTTCAAGTTATGGATTGTATAACATTATAGAGAAAGGAGCCCGAGGCTACTCAAAACCTTCAGCTAAGACCTCCCCCCAGCTGCACATGAGAATTGAAGCATCTCTTGCAAAGTGTGTTGTCATCGTGTCCTCTTTCCCTCCTGGGAAATCATCCAAAGCTGTTTAGGTGTGAAGGATAGAAAGAGGAGAATGTCTCTAAACATAACACCAAAGGAAAAAAGGAAAACTCAGCTCAAATCGGGGAAACTTCTGTTGCATGAAAACTCCAGCAGAGCCAAAAGCAAGGAGATATGAATGACCATACATTAATGGACCAGATTAATCAACTGCTGAATAGAGAGAAGATATTTTTCATTTGCAGAATTTTAATGAATAAATGGCATTTCCTCTATCTCTCAGCTTTTCAGAATTTTAACAAATAGTTATAACACTTCTATATTTAGAGGACCCCAGCACTTCATAAATATCGAATAGTGATAATATCCAGCCAGGCATCGGTAGGGAGAATTTGGTAATTACCACTTAAAGCAAGTCATTAAAATTCAAAAGCAGATAAATAACAGAGAGGAAATAGCATTTATTCATTAAAATGTGAAGGATGAAAAATTTCTTCTTGCTTTCTTGGTAACGATGAATCAGGTTCAGACTTTTTCCAAGGCTAGCTCCATGTCACAGCACCAAGGCAGCAAATTCAAGCCCTGAAAGCTCTGAAAGAATTCCCTTCTACAGCTCCTTTGGCTGAGCTGCATTTTATTATGGATCTGATTCATCACTTGCTAAATAAAAATAAATTAAAAAAAAAAAAACAAAAAAAACCAACAAAAAAAATAAACAAACAAACAAAAAAAAAAAAAAAAACCAAACACTCCAAACAGTTAAAAAAAGATTTAGCTGATTTTCCTTTTCAAAGTAACTGTGGGACATAATCTCACTGTCCTCCTGATGGCAGAGCCCATCGCTAGGAGGTAAGTGCCTGTGCACTGCTCAGGCTGAGATTCTGGGACGCTCAGCTCTGCTCTCTGGCCTGGTGCTGCGTCCATATCTCCTTTTCAAAACAGATGCACTGTGACTGCAGAATCACCTTCTACAAACCCAAATTCCTTTTTTGCAGTAATGTCTTTTTCTGCATTTGAAGTCATGCAATAATGAGTTTTCTTAACAAGGTATGCTACAATCACAACCGCTTTCACTGTAAAGTCAAAAAAAAGGACATGGACCCATATCCAACACTCACTAGCACAGTCGGTTTTGAGGTCTGTTACTTTCTTCTGCCTCACAATGACCCACATAAATGATACAATCTACTGATCCAATCCAGTATAACCTTTTCCCCCAGTTTTTCCAGTGCTGCAAGCTGATGTAGAAAGGTGGTAAGGATTAGCATAGTCCTGCTCAGGAGATTTGGTTCCTTTGCCTGGCTCTGCTGTGCCCTGGGTGCCTCTGCTTTCACAACACCATCAGCATGTCTGACTACATCTCCAACTGCGGGTTCCCCAAGCCAGGGACACTCTTCTTCTTACTCATGTACTGCCTTGCACAGCACAGACTTGCCTTCAGCTGGAAGAAGACAGAGCAGAAAGTGTACAGTACCAGCAGCAGCCCAGGAGTCTGCCAGAATGCAAATCAATAATCTGGATTCTCACAGCTGTAAAGCCAAGCAGTTTTCCTCAGGCATTTGCCTTCTTATTTCCTATCTGGAAGGCACTGGGCAGGTTTTCAGTCTGAAATTCCTATTCAGACTGGGTTTTGAGGAGGCTGAGATGCATATGGCTGGTATCCATACCCAGGAAGGCAGAGAAACGTATGAGATAAAACCTCTGACCCTCGTGCAAAGCTAAACTGCAGTACATGTGGGTACAAAAAAGCAC
The DNA here is from genome assembly GCF_019238085.1 of Lagopus leucura. Classification (NCBI taxonomy): domain Eukaryota; kingdom Metazoa; phylum Chordata; class Aves; order Galliformes; family Phasianidae; genus Lagopus; species Lagopus leucura. The sequence goes on from NW_024962288.1 coordinate 3,109,472, forward strand.
AGTTGCTTTAAAATCCCTCTCCGCAGCCTTGTTTGTTTGTAGGCATCATCCCTACTGCCACATGAGGTTTGCTGTGGATAATGACTGGACTTGCTGTCCCAGATATTTACCATTTTCCCAGCTCTGCTGTGAGCATCTAAGAGACTATGGGCCACCAGAGAGTCTTCTACATTCCAACAGCCCTCTCTGACCCACTTATCTCCAATTCACGCCGGCTAAGCTCCAAAGCTGCCACTTTAGAAAAGAAACCAGACTCCACTTCCCACAAAGCCGACAAATTAAACTCTTAAACAAACAAAATGTAGTTTGTCGTTGTTGGACGAAAAGAAGAAAAAAAGCAGAAAAAAAAAAATAACCTGATGGAGGAAAGGCACCGAGAGCTCACATACCTGCAGTGCACAACGATGGGTCCTGCCTCTGGGGGGTTGAGGAACTTTACTTGCCGAACAAAGCCCAGGAGGCCCGTGGCATAGCAAGGAACCCCGTGGTCTGGCCAGCTGGTGAAGTGGAACTGCCGAATCTCTCGGATCTCATGGTAGCCTTTCTGAGGAGACAGCACAGCCTCTATTTTTCTGCCACCAGACTGCAGTCAACGCATTTCGCCCACTGCTCCCTACTCTCATACAGAAGGCTGAACAATTTAGCTCTAATCGTGTGCAGGAATATGTCCTATACTACTTTTTACTCCAAGAGATTTCAAGGTGAAGGATCAAGATGCACTCCAATTACAAACGAAGTGGCAAAGTACAGCTGAGGACTGTGGAGGTGAATGCCAGCACCTGATTCAAACCTGTAGTCTCAGTGTTCAAAACCAGTTCACTGGGAACATTACAGGATGACTTCTGCCCCAGCGTACCAGGGCTGCACTTTGCCCATCTCGCTTTTGGTGATACCTCCATAAACCACCACTCTCAAATCCTTTTTCAGACACTGAAGCAAAAGCCTGGGGAATGAACAGCTAAATACAGAGGCCCCAGGAAACTGTAGATTTTCTGTTGCCTCCTGCCAAAAAATATCAAGTTTGAGATTAAAGCTGGTGCTGAAAAGGATAGAAAGTGGTACCTAGATCCACCACTTGCCCTACTGGTGAGACAATGCTACTGGTGCATGAAAACTGGCTGTAACTGTATTTGTTTTGTCAAGGGTAACACAGAAATGTCAGTTAGCTGTGACCTTTTACTATATAGGAAATGTATGTGGAGCTCACTAATCTGTCAGATTTTGGCATTAGCATTTCCTGTCAGGTTTTTCAGTGATTCAATGGAACGTGGACCTTATGAGCTAGAAAACCTGAACAATATTCCCAGTGTGGCTTAGTAGGTATTTTGGAAAAGCTTTAAAACCACTTACTGAGTGTTTGGAAAGTAATTTGGACAGACCTGGAGTACTCTGACATTTAGATATTCAATTTCTAATTGTATATAACATAAATCTTCCAAATCCTGCCAATTTGGGGACAATTTTAATAGTTGAGCTTTTATTACTTTATTTCTCTTGAAAAAGAAACCTCTCTGGTATCCAATTTAGCTGATACCTTTTCTTCACCTACAGTTTTCTGCTGTGAATTGGGATAGCCAACTACCTGCTGGCTTTTGGATTTATTTAAGCTTCAGGCACTGTGGATTTTACCTTTGTTGTTACATCAAGACGTTTAAGTAAAATGAGAATATCTGTCAAAAATTTAGATTCCAGAAGTGAAAACATGCCATACAGCAACTGTTCCCATCTCCATACCTCTGGATGTTCCACCCAGAGTTCACATTTCAGATCACAAACTGAGTGTGACATCAAAAGATCAGCTGACCGAAGATTTCCTTACCTTTTGTACAGTAAATGTGCGTATGACATACTCTGCCAGTGGTTCTGTCTCAATTAATGTGACTTTAATATCCCCATAGACCTCTGTGTCATCTGGCCAGTACCGAACACACTTCACCTGGTGGGAAGGGAAAGAAAATATTGAGAGGAACTAGCTCCAAGTGAGGCAGAGCTGATCCACATTTTACCCCACTCTCAAGAAGACATGAGCTAAGGCTCATGAAAACAATTACCTCATCATGTGAGCGCAAAGCACGTTTACAAGCTACGTGCAAAACTAATGGTAGAAATAAATGCCAGAGCAGCTTATACAGGTTAACAAAGACTGTAACGTTACTAAATGCTCCAGCATGAAGAGGTGGAACAGCACCTAAAATCTCAACCAAACAGCTACTGCAAAACAGGTTATAAATTCCACTTCAAGTCATAGAAAGAGGCTGTGATTATACGATCCGTTTAGGATTTGGAATTTTTTTGTTGGTTTTTTTGTTTGTTTGTTTTTTACACAGAGGAGTTTATTTCAAACTGAAGTGTCAGTAGAAGGTAGAATAGAATAAATAACAATAAATGAACAGAACCAGGCAGGATTCAAACATGAGATCTAAAGGAAATCAAACACAAAGCAGTTGAATTACTAGCAGTTGTGAATAAGATATTGCTTAAACATTTCTTTTAGTACAAAGGGAATGGAAGGTGACAAACAGAAGGAGAACATTTTTGAAGTGCTGGTTTCTGGCTGAGAATCTCTCTAAACCAAAGACTACCAGGAGTGGGAAGAACGTGCCAGGGGAAGCACATCCCAAATGTGCCTCCTTCTTATTCTCTGAAGCTGCTCTGTCCCTCTGAGTCATTCACATTTGCTCCCACTGTGAGCTTTAGCAGTAGCCCTGTGCTAACGCAGAGACTCCTGGTTAGCTGAGTCCAAGAGAGCAAAGCTGTGTATGATGAAGAGCCCAGTGCCCCTAGGTGGCCCCAGGATCCAGCTGTGCATGGGCTCACATCACAACAGAACGGTGATATTCTGAAATGATCAGCAACTCTCAGCTTTGAAATATCATTTAAAAATCTCTTTTGATCAGTTCAAACACCAGTTGCACGTCCTCATGCCTCCAGATTTTTGTGGGTAGAAAATTACTCAAATTACACAGATAAAGAATAATTATTACAGAAGTACATTTTTTCCCTCTGTACTGAAAAAGGAGACAGCTCCTCAGCTAGCATAAATTTGTATAACTCTGCTAAAGCAAGACTTACAGCAGGAACAAGATCCTTATTAGTCTGGAAGGGAAGCAGCTAAGTATTACAAAAATCTAGCATTTTATAGGAAAAAATTCCTGAGTGGTTTAATTCCTTTCTTCGCTACAGTAAGCAAAAAGAATTTCACTTGCTGAGCATTGTGCAGCATCAACACCAGCGCTACACCCAGCAATGCTTTGTTTTTCTGTGATAGGAAAATGGTCCCCTTACCCTGCCCACTTCCACCAAGTTGGTGACCATGACAACGCTTGCAGAGTTTTCTTGCCAAATCATTCTCCAGAAATCCTTCACTGTCTCTTGCATCGGCCCTGGGGCATGAGAAAAGACAAAAAGACATCTTCAGAGAGTACATCTAATGCCAACAACCCATTCCAGTTGTTCCCTTGCCACTGTGCTGTTCTCACAGGATCCTACTCTCCCTTTCAGTGCCTCTTTCTGTGACTCAGGGCTATAGACACTGAACAGCCTGGAGCTCTCTGACAGATCAGACACCTCACCTTCCTTGCAGTAGGTATCTGGGATTCCAGCATGCCAGAAACAGAGGTGATGGCTGTGTTGTAAACAGCTGAGATGACAGTTCCAGTAGGAAATAATGTATAAGCAAAGGGATGGGGATGAACCCCACAGTCACTCTGCAATTAAGGCAGTATTGAGATTTGTACCAGATGCAACAGTAGAATTCCTAATAGTTTATTAATTATGAAAGAGAAAGCATTCAGAAATTAGTCCTTTTTTGAGAGTTCCTACAAGGAAAATCATTGGGCTCCAACAGCCAAACAGTTAGCATCCACAAAAGATGATTTATTAGACTAGAGCTTCTTCTCTTATTCCCCTTTTCTCTTCTAGCCTGTAAATGAAAACCTTCAGCCACTCTGCCCAAACTGCAGCCTCCATGTTCTTTGCCACGATGCATTCTCCATACCCTTATAAACCCAGATACCGATTTTATTCTATTATGTTCTTTATTCCTTCAATAGAGACAAACGTGAAAACATCATGAAGTGGAATTTAAGAACAGAGTCATTTATGTGAATATCACATTTCCAAAGGAGGAAGGAATGCACTGAAATGAGAATGAATAATTGTAGGGAAAGTGGTTATGGCCAAAGAGTTTGCCTGGTGATGTAGGAAAACAGCAATCCAGTGCAAAGAACCGCAGTTAGGAGGCTCATCATCTAACATGCTCAGCGTTCAATTGTGTCGCTGAGGTTTTTGCTTCTTTCTAAAGGCAGAGCAAACTAATTTACAGAAGGTGGTGTTCAAATGCAATTTGCTACCAGTTCCCACTAACAAAAATTCATCGCTCACAGGCATATTCATACTGCCTTCCCACAGCAATTTCACATCAGCAGGTAAACTCAAGCTCCATAAAGTCCCTTTTAGTTATAACCCTGTATTTCATGCACAACGGGCACATTATAGATTGTTCTGTCATCTCTATGCCTACTCTTATAATTTAGATTTTTTTGTTTGAGTGCCTTTAGTAGCTTAGAACATCTCATCTCCTTGCCTTTTGCTCCCCTAAACCAAGTTTTCAGACATTCCCAACACAGAAGATGTCACCCTATAAATAACTCTTGTAGCAATCTAGAACAGCAGAGATTTTACAAATATTTAGACATACAAGAATGAACTTGCCTTGAGTTGCAATGTAATGACGAGGCCGGTGGTACCCCTGGAAAAAAAGACAAATATGTGATGGCCTGAGGTCACAGTTAAACAAAACACAGCAACATGCATTTTCACCTTCCTGGCAGCAAGAACTGCTCTGCACCAACGCTGGTTATTGAGTGCCTGAAGATAAGCAACAAGGTTGCCCTGTTAGATTTTAAGTGATGGTATCTCACTCTGGTCAAGTAATTTAATTAAAAACCTCACAGTGTCAGGATTTCACGATAGCAAAGAGAAAACAGGAATGGAACAGTTTCCACTACTCATTCCAAGAAACAGAAGTGTCATGCCTAACCCACAGGTAGCTCTGGAAACTGGAAAAAGCTGAATCTTTGTGCTTGAAAAACAACAAAGGTGTGAGTTTTCCCCTGCATGATAACACTAAATGCCAGTGGTATGTGACTTTAGTAAGTGCATGTTTCAGTTTCTTCCATTAGAGATACTCCTATGAACAGTGCCATGCTCCTAAGCATGAGGAGACGCATACAAGAAGTGCACGTCACTTAGTGTTCTGTTTGTGCAAGGAAGGCAGCTTTTTAAAAGTTATTTTACAATGCTTAAAAAAAAATGTCAAGCCACTCACACCTTCTGCACTGTGACTCTGTATGCAGTCAGTAAGAATCAGATATCTGCTAATGTTATTGTGAGGGGCTGATATTGATTTCCACATACATCACGCATTTACCCCACATTCCACTTGTGTTTGTGGAGCTGTCAAACATAGGAAATCTCCATCTGTCTAGACTGGTCAGAAAGAAGAGACTGGAGACCGAGAACCTTCTCCCTGTCACAACATGATGTCTGTATAACATTCATCTGTCATTCACATCAGACCAGCAGTCTGTCCCTACGTAACATGCACCACAAAGTGGTGAGCAGACTTGTCAGCAGCAGTGTTTGTCACATTGGGAACGTCCATGAGCCTTACGTCTATGTAATTGGCGTTGATGTAGTCAGAGTGAGGATCCCCATCCAGCAGCTGCAATCTCACTCTTGAATGATCATCTGAAAGAAGGAAAGAGAAAAGTGACAGTAACGATAAAGAGGACGTTGTCAGTGCTTTATTTTATCTGCCAATTCCTGCAAGTGAGTAATTGAATACTTATGATAATAATAAAAAAAATAAATACTGAAAGAATATCAGAGCTGTTCTAGTTCCTATACACCCTTTTTTTTGTACGTAAGATCTTTAGGTTAATGTTTGTTCATACTCAGTGCTCATTAAGTTCACTGCCATCACTGTAATTTGTTACAGAGCTTTTGCAAAGACCAAAGACACTGCTTGGTCTGGGGGTCTTTCAGGAGGTATCTCCATTCCAAAAGCCATCTCCATCCTGGGAAGTGACAGCCCCCCTGGATTTCTCAGACCCATGGAAACTGAGACAAGAGCTGACACACAATCAGGACAAAAATAAACAGACCACAACAGAGGTATGGAAGACTAAAGGAGAAATCCTACAAATAACAAGTGAGGTAATCCAAAGAACAGAAGGAAAATACTGAAGGAAATCAGAGCTCTTTTACACAACCCACAGAACCCACTGCAGCAAAATGGCAGGTTCACTGCAGCAAAAACAAAGTGTTCGTGTTTTTGAGGACGTTCAAAGTTACTTTAGATAAGGCAATGACAGATATCAATCTTTTCCTCTCCCATTATGCTCTAGAGCTCAAATACAGAAAGGAACTACCCCAGCGGGCAAATTATGTCATAATTTTCCACCAAGAGAATATTTTGATCTTCCTCTGGAACAGCTGGTGCTGAGCTCTGTCAAAGCAGATACTGAGCGAGCTGGGCGTTGATCTGATCGGGGCTGGCAGTCCCAGTGCTGGCATGTAATTAATTGCAGAGCTGTTATCTAAGGACCGGTTGCTTGGGAAAGGCAGCCGGGTTACGGAGGTCACAGCCAGACATGCTGGGCTCATTTCTAAAGGGCTTTTATAATGAAGCAGAATACAGATTCCATTAAGTTTATTTCCTCCCCGCTAGCTATGTAGACAGTAGCTCCCAGGCAGTAAAGCATTAATGGTTAGAAACACTTCTCAAAATATGAGCCTAAGCATGATTTACATTCAATTAAAAAGAATCATCACAATAAAACAAAAACGTGAGGCGGAGTTCTGCAGTAACTCAGTCAAAAAGGTTTTAGCCATGACTTAATTAAACACAGCATCAGAGGCAGACGTACCTGCAGCTCCAAAAACTGAGATTTCGATGTACATTAAATATTCATTTGCTCATGTAAAACAATGATTCTATACTTCGCTCATTATTTGGGTGAGGATTTCACACCACAAATGACAGCCACACTGTTGTATTTCTCAAATGCCATATTTGCATTCAGAAATGGTTATGCTGGTGAATCCATCAAAAGCTCTGCTATACTTGCATTAATAAATACAAGCTGTAAATGCAGGAGGTATCTTTCCCAAAGTGCTGATGTTGCTCCCAGCTCTCCACAATTACCGGTGCTCAAGGCAAGCACACTAGGAGTTGCAGTAAATCATGTGGTTAGACAGACAACAAAAGAATTTATACTTAGAGCAATTCACACAGACAGACAAGAGGCTGATTAAGGTGGACATCTCGATGAAATACACCAAGTCTCCCGTAGCCAATTTCACACTTGCAATTCAAGGCAGGAAACTAAGCTAGTTAAGTACCACGCAGAACAAAAGCAAAGCAAAGCAATCCCTAGAGCTAATGGTTCTGAGGGAAACACTTACTAATCATCCTTGTGATGCCACAGGATAGCGATGTTATGAAAGTCCTGACTTATTGCAGTAATATAACTGAAAAGTTTAGAGACCAAAAATGACCCTGATGACAGAAAAGAATCTCAAGTTGGTTTTTTTAAAGTGGGTTTTAGATGCTGTCTTCACACAGTGTGTGGCTGAAGTGCTTTGCACAGCCACTGAGGAAGAACCTGCCTCTCCTCATGTAACTGAACCAACCTCACAAATCACATTTCAGCTCTCTGAGCCAATCCTTACTTAGAAACTTAGAAAAAAAAATGGATGCCTCCTTAAGGGAACTGGCTGAGAGAGATCTGAAAGGACTGCAGAATGATCTATGCCTTTAGGACAGCTATGGTTAAATGACAGGTGCTCTGTAGCTAATAAAAAGAGTTTCTTTCATTCACTTGAACCAAATACAGTTATTCTTACTGGAAATAACAGGAAAGTGATTAATACTTGCGGGTGATTTGTTTATCTTAAGAGTGCAAGCTGTGCAGCAGAAAAACTGCATATGTGTAATAATGATGTCTTAATGGCGTCTTTAATCATAAGTTCATAAGTTTAGGAGACCACTCTGAATAGAAGCTCATGGGTCTCGTGCTTATTCTTTTTTAACTTACAGACTTTAAATGGCTTCCAGTGACCAGAACAAATCCCTCATTCTGCACCCTTTCCACAGGACTACACTAGCCAAAGAGACAAAGATTTGGGACACTGAAATGAACACATCACTCAACTCTTCTACACATTCAAGAGACATCACAAAATCTCCACGTGCCACAAATGCTTTACAGAAATCTCAGAGCTGCAAAAAAATGGACGTAGTTTTACAAATGTATACATGAGCTTACTTCTCCCTGTTGCCTACAGTTGGTAGGCCAAGTTAGCAGAAGTCTGCATGAAGAGTACTTTGACTGAAAATTGGTCTTCAAACAGATTTCAAAAGTGACAGGAGTTTCACTGAAAAGCATTGTGCTCCCATTTTAGCACAAAAATGTTATCGTTTCATACCTCTGTCAAAATCCCCATTAGTGATCATTTGAAATATCATTGCAATTTTTCCACATATCATTTTGACACCAGTGCTGGATTAATCTCATGCAACTTTCACCATCTAAATATTATGCAGCTAGTCTAAATTGGCTGTCAAGGCACTCCACTGAGTTGATGGAGAAATGCAGACATCTTTGGAAATAAATCAACATAGTTCTGGTAAGAAAGGATGATTTGACCTCTCAAGGCACACTGTCCTCTAATCCTATCCCCAGCAGCCCTAGACACCTTTAGAACAGGACAACAGTGAGGTGTTCCAGCTGGGAGCTCTCTTAATCTTTCTCTGATATCTGTCAGTTCCACCACACAATTCTGATTAATTTGCTGTCTTAGAGTTCAAAAGCATATAGCAGTCAGAGCAGAAAGAAAATAAAGCAAGTTTCAATTCTGCCTTTTGTCACCAACTCAATAGGTTTTAATGGTCCACCACAGGATGTTAATACAATGGCCTAAGTGAGAAGATGGTAAAGCTCCATTGCAGCTGGGAGAATCATCCGAAGCAGTGCTGGTCAAAGCGTCCCTGAAAGTGCTAAGCACCTCCTGTGAAAACACGTTCAAAAATGGGGAAAAAAAGAAGGAAAAAAGAAGGTTCTCTCTTGTAAATTAAAGCAAAGCACAATCTTTTGTCTCTGTTTTCTCAGCTCTCGCCTGAGAGTTTTACTCCAAATCTGGATAATATGTGGAGAAATAGAATAGAAGCAAAGGTCTCACACAGCTTTGTGATGTTTTCTCTTCTACGGAATGAGATCAGCCCAACTCACAAGTGCTACGTCTCTCCCTTAATCATCGCTTGCTGATGCACTTCCAAAGCATCAATATCTAGACACTTAACCAAACATAAATCATTTCCATACATAAATGCATCCACTACCTACCTCTGCCTCTTAAGCTGGTCTCCAAAGACTGTTTTGCAGATGTAAGAGCAGCAGCAGATACTGGGGCTGGCAGTAAAATTTAGGTTTTCACATAGAGTCACAGTGTTAATAAAGTACTGGGAAAGAGATGAGCGGAGTAAAAAGGTCCTGTGAGTGTCCCATTACATGGGAGGCAGCAAAGACAAGATCCAACCTGCTGTGAATCCCTGAGCAACACTAGTTGTTGCAAGAGCTGGTAACCTCACATTTTAACAAAAGTCTCCTAAACAGTTAGAAAAGTTAGTTACAACCTGGCTTTTCAATTTTCTCCCCAAAAAGCATGCAATACGTTGTTCCAGGATTGATGAAATTGCAACTGTGATTAAACAAATAATGTTAATTGCCATCTGCAGCATTCTACCAAATGCACTGGTAAGAGCAATCAGTGCATACACCGGGTTTTACCAGCAATTGTAGGTTTAGCACAACAAATCAGCTAAGGATGTAATCATTTTCCGCCTCCTCTCCTCTGCTCAGGATTTTGCACAGTTTGTACCCACAGAGCACAATTCATTTTCATGATCTGCCTGGAGGGAACTGCTCTCCTGCTATTTTCAGCTCTGCTGTCAATTCTCCATTCTGGATCCCGCCACTGCCTTTACTCAGGACAGCTGCCCAACATCACCCATCGGTAGGTTCTGGTTCAAGACTTAGCCAAAGACATCACTGATAACTTCCCACCATTTTGACAAAATGTCTAACAAATGCTATGCCCCTTCCTTAGGCAACCTCTCTTCCTTCTTCCAGGCATCTTCAAAGTGAAGCAAATATTTCAATCCATTTTACTTCATCACTCTTCTTGGCATGTTACTAAACCTAGAAATTATTCTCTCTTTCTGAACGTCTTTATGTCATACATACTTGAAGAAAATCCATCTGGTCTTGTTGTTTACCTTCAAATCGTCAGCATCCCTCCGCTCTATCACTATTTTTGTCCTTCTTAACTATGCCTTTCCATTGCCTCAACAACCTGATTTTTTCTCCCACATGCCTCAAATTTGAGCTTTAAACAGTGGCTCTTGCACAGTCTTGCCTTCTTTCACCTCCACCTTGACATTAGGTCAACTGCTTCTTTAAAACCCTCCAAAGAAGCATTCCCTTTCATGTTAGCTTCCTTATAGCACACTATGGCACTTCCACCTTCAAAAACCAATGTTCAGTTGCTATAGCTGGATGATTCATTTCTCAGACTAATTTGATCTAAGCTAATTGTCTAGACAGGCAAATTGAACCTCTGTCTGAAAGTATCTTTCTTTGCCACTAGCAACACAGGAAGCATACAGCAAGGCAGAGCTTTTAGACAGCTGAAGATAAGGGAGATGATTCCCACGCTAACTACAATGCTCCAATAGTACCACTTCTATTTTCCACATGGAGAAACAAAGACTGATGGATCTGGTGTCCAGCTCACGATCAATACAGAAAGACAGGAGCAAATGCAGGATTAGATTACATTACAGCTCAGAAACCTTTCATTTTAATTTCCAGACTTCTTCACCTTTACAATGAGGTTCCTTAGCCATTCTGCCCCATTCCCCCAAAACTGTTACATGAATCACTTCTTTTAAGTCTTTAAAAGAAAGAGAGGAAAGTTAACTTGTGTGAGAGACACCTCATTGTGACCAAGATTTTTTCCACTTTGTTAAAGTCTGCTTGTCCTACAGAAAGTATATATTTAACCTGAGAAGAAATACACCACTAAACATATAATTCCATGCAACCTAATTTTGCTTTTACAGCGTTCCATACATTTATTCAGTCTCATAAATGTATGGCACATCTATTTACATTCTGCTTGTTCTGATCGTCTCAGGCCTGGCTTAACCAATTTGATACTGCTTAGCAACCCTTAAAAAGGATGATTTATTGTACCTCTCCTCATTCCTCCCAGACATTGTAAGGAATAATGAAACACTGGGGAAAGCTGCCTGGAGAGCTTTCGGAAAGCTTTGCTTTGGAGATCTTTAGAAAAAAAAAATCACTAAGATCTGTCAAAAAGTGACAGAACTAGAAGTAGTCCTTAGATGGAAACAAAGTAGATCTAAGTGGTTTTATGGAGTCCTCCCCTGCCCTGCAGTTTGCAATATATTAATATCTCTATAACACGAACTATAATTTATTATAGAATTAAACACAACTCTGAACTTCTAGTGTATTCTCAACTTCCTTTCTATGATCAGCAGAAGCTAAGCTTGTCCTAGTCATCAAAACAGCTCTGTGTAGACAAGGAGCAGCTGCTGCACTGGTTACTGACCACTGTTCCACATCTCCTTTTCCAATTCTGCTTGTGGAACTGAAAGATCTGAGTTACATAACAAAAAAAATGAATGGAAAATGGGCAAAATCACCTACTGTGAAAATCTGAAAAGATGACTTTGTCCTTGATTTGAATAAAAGATAAATTTAAAAAAGCATTAAAAAGACCTAAGAAAAAAATATAAACAAAAAAAAATTCCTAGAATTAAGTATAGCATGTAACAATCAGACTGAATTACTGCACGCTCAGCACTGTAAACCAGTTTGAGGTGAGGTTTTCAAGCACACCCCGTTTCCATAAGACGCTTATGAAATCATACAGAAAGCTCAGTGTAATATGACTTAACACCTACAGGAGATTATGTTTCCATATCTATTCTTATTGCGATTTTCATCTTCCTTGGCTGTATCCCAGGATGCCGTCTGCCCCTCAGGTAATGCCTGCAAAAAAAACAACAGTGGAGGGTTTATAAAAATCTGGACAGTGTCTGCAGGTGGGTTACGATGGCAAAAGAGGGCAAAAATAACAATACTGCATAATTCAGTAGTCAACCATGCAAACGACTGTTCTGGAAAGGGCACATTTACTAACAAAGAAAACAGAGCTTGGTGCAGATCATTTGCAGCCCTTGGCTTCTGCTAGCTGCTAACACAGATCTAAAGGGATGAGGAGACTTGGTTTCTGGCTGCACAGTCACAGGTTAAGCTCATTTCTCCTGCAGAACAGGGAGATTTCACATATATACATTAAACTATAAGAAAGCATCCAGAGAAAGGCTATAGAGGGGAAGGGTGTGAGGGCTTCAGTGTGTGAGAGGGGTGGCTGAGGTCACTGCGTTTGCTGGGCACAGAGCAGAGCAGGCTGAGGGGAGGCCTCATGGCGGCTGCAGCTCCTCACAGGGAGCCGAGGGCAGCACTGTCAGCCATAGGGTTTGAGTGGTGCTGTGTGGAGCCAGGGGTGGGACTCGATGATCCCTGTGAGCAGGGATCCAAGAGAGGACAGTCTGTGATTCTGTGCACAGCTAAGGAAGCCCAGATGGTGGAAACAAAGGGCTCAGGCTTTGAGCTGAGCACATACAATGGTTTCAGCTATTTCTATATTGGTGATGGGGTGATGTAATACAAATCACTCGCTGATTTTCTCTAAGGAAAAACAAAAAGCTCAGAGTTTTAGATCATGTCTATAGAAAACAGGCAGAAAAAGGTAAAACATACAAACTGTGAAAAAAAATGGTCAACTTCCCCAGATTTACCCTTTTCATGGAGGCAAGGAAACACAGAGGGTTCTGACACACTGTAACAGGTTGCCCAAGGAGGCTGTGGATGCCCCATCCCCAAAGGCACTCAAGACCAGGCTGGATGTGGCTCTGGGCAGCCTGGTCTGCTGGTTGGTGACCCTGCACATAGCAGGGGGTTGGAACTGGATGAGCATTGTGGTCCTTCTCAGCCCAGGCCATTCTGTGATTCCATGAAACCAGCAGCAGACAGCGCTGCTTTACCATATAGCTTGAACATAAGCAAACGAGCTACTTTCCCTTCAACACATGTCCAGTGAGGATTTTAAAGTCATAAAGGCAGAGCCAGGAAAGTGCCAGCTGTGATGGTGTCTGGCTGGAGGTTGGCCCTGCTTTCCTTGGGAGATGGGCTGAGCTGTCCGTGAGGGATGGTCTCTCCAGGGACAGAAAGCCACAACCTGCACACAGCTGGTGCAGCTGGAGCCAGCCCAGCCTTGACTTGTGCTGCATGCAAAGCTGAGGAAAAAAACAGCTTTGGCTGTGTTTTCTTGGCCTTCTCCAAGATCTACGCCCTGACGTGAGCCTGTATTACTAAAATCAACCACAACATTACAAACTGTGCTATTCATAATCCCAAGGGAATTACGGAGTTTTTACACTGCACTCATAGGGGAATCATATCTGCCTTGGCTAGCAGCAGGTAGTTTGACAACTGGAAAATGAATTTACATTCATCTTCGCAAGCCATCCAGGTCTATTACAGTTCCTGAATGCAATAGCAGAGAGACACAATTATTAGGATCTACAACACTGGCATTACAAATAAATTTAATAAGAGCAACCCTCTTGCAGACCAAATCGTTGTGAATTTCCCCCAGAGGGGTTCCAGGACAGAAAATGTCAGGCACTGCAGCACTACCATGAGCCTGCTGACAAAAGACAGGGACAGCAAGTTCCTATTCAAAAGCCCAGGAGAAAGAGTAATAAACTCTGTAATTGGCAAGGGCTTTGATCACACATATATTTCCTTTACAGACAGCTGTTTCCAAACAGAAGCTCATCTCCTGAGTACAAAAAAAACAAACCCACAAGAATACCAAACCCACATTAAACAACAAAAAAATCCCTGAGTAAAAGGGAAGAGATAAGGACAGTACATTTTTGTCTTTAAAGATTAAGGAAAAGGTGCCTTATTTTTCCACTAATATCCAATTACAGCAGACAGACCAGAGAATGGCAACAGTCATTAGACACCTCATCACAGCCACGTGAAAAGGAAAAGTAAAATAAATTCTTCCTCATCACTTCACCAGGAGGAGGCTATCTTGGTCAGAGAATACACTTTCAGTTCCAAAAAAACTCTTTCCAAAGTAATGCCATCCTTTCAGGTGATTTGTTGAAATTCTCCACTTAAATTCCTGTTTCCCAATTTGCCTCACACAGCCTCCACAGATTGAAGAACTCCAAAGACTGAATTCACCTCACTCAAAATCAAAGAAATCGCCACTTTTCATGAAACTTTCCATCTCTGGAGAGACAAAGGGCAGTTCTGCTTGGTGAGGAACACAAACCATACCTCTTCTTCTATACAAGCAGCTGTACAAGCTAGATTAATTGCACATACACAGGTGGTGCAGCACTGACACTTCTGCCATGAGATCACTGACAATGTAGCACTGAGCATCAAAACTGCGTTAGAGATACAAAAGCAAAAACAACAATTATGATCCACTTGTATCCAGAAAAAGAGCTTCATTCCTAATGGGTTTTGTGCAGTGAATTGCACAGCATATTTCATAAATATGCACTCAAAAGGAACACTTCTGTTTCTCTCCATAGTATGAATGAGGGCAGACCAAGATGGATCTCCTGGGTATCAGAATTTGACCCACATGTGGTATTTCTATAGGAAACACTCTGGATTCTTTGTTCGATTTATTAACTATAAAATGCTGGTGTTCAAAAGTCTGGGCTTAATTTTTAAGCCTTCCTTTCTTGTCTTCTTTTAGAGAAGAGTAGTGAAATGCATACTGACATACCTTCTCTGCAGTGGAACTCATAATGATGCTTTTTAAACTAAATTGATCTAATTTTTATCCGAAATTACAGGATAAAATTACAGGGCCAGATCTCTAAAAGTCAGCTTCATCTCAATCAAAATTTCCAAGCACCAAAACTTGGATACATAACCAAAGAGCTCACATTCAGCCGAGGCTTAGAGCAAGTCAATATAAATCTCCAATGGAGGCATTCAATTAGTTTGCAGTTTGGTTTTCATTTAGAAGCATGAAAACTTGAATCATTCCTTTGCACTGATGTATCCCAAAGCTGCAGCTTTGTTGCTGAGTGCAATGCTATCAGTTAAAAGCCTCACTGCCCATCCCACAGCCTGCCATGTAGTCCTGAATCCCTGCAGCTGCTGTCTCAGCAGAGGTGGCAAAGCTCTTCCCACAACTCTGCTGTGACCCAGGGTTAAAAGTGCTTTGGCTGAAAACAAACAAGTAGGAGAAAAAAAAAACCTCACAACAAACCAGCAATGTAAAAGAAATAATTCAGCCAGTTCAGCTCCCCACTTGGTACATAGCAAGGCCAAAGAAAGCCTTAAGCCAGTGTAATCCAAGGACAGCATATCTAATGCAATCCTGCTGACATTTCGTAGTGCTGTGTCACAGGCTGAATGGCAGGGTCTGGTCTTTTGAGCAGATAGAGGCATTGTGGGCAGCCAGAAATGAATGGGTTAAAATCCTGAGGTGATTTTTAAGTCATTAAGACTCCTCAGGAAGGAGCCACAGAATCCAAAGCAAGCAAGCAGTCTTGGTAATGCACAAGAGAAACATGCTTCAGTGACACCCTAAATCATATTTGAAATTTGGATACTTAAGCTTATTATCTCTGCAGACAGTAATTGGAGCTTGCAGTACAGTTAGGGACCAGCGTAGCAGCTCACAACAAATCAGGGCTGATATGCTCTGAGAAAGGAACAGGTGGCAGTTAAACAAGTCCCATTTAAATGTTTATGGCCATGCCTAATCCCACACAGTGCCATCTACATCCAGTGTCAGTGACGGATTGTTCTCTCGTGGCTCACACGTTTTCCTGCCAACCACAAGGAGCAGACACTTCGGCCTGAGGTGCAGCTGGCAGAAGGAAATAATGCACACACTGCAAGTGCTGACAGGTTCCTACATTCACACTCAGTTACCAGCCAATTCACATGAGCACTGCCACCACTTGCACCATCACATCCTGGTCGTTTTCTCAGTGTGGAGTTAGATGTAAGATGCAAGCACTTGAAAACCTTCCTTTCAAGATGTCATCGGTGAAACACGTGCCCTAGTGTTCTGCAGGTGAAGGAGTATCAAAGAAAAGCCTGAATGCAACTCCCTGATTCCTCAGCGGAAGTGGGAATGCACGTAGATAAAAAACTGTCACGTATGACTGATAGGTTCTGTTCAAAGTGATTGTTCATGAGAGTGCAATTATTTGGGAACATGTCACTAAACAGGCTCCCATGTATGCTATCAATCTGCAAAGTAGGTAGAAAAGCAGCTTCTTAGAAGAAAAAATATACACACGGATGACATTGATATAAGTGTGTAAAAACAGATTTTAAGAGACAAAAATAAATTTTCAGGCCTTTTCCTTATCAGAGCTTACCAACCATTTTGCACAATGTTCTGCAAGGCAGGCTTTCCAGCCAACTTAAAATTACTCTTCCTCCTAGAAGTTACAACCCTTCAGCATCCTCCCTGCAATTTGCAGTGATGCTGTTGGCGGCTGAAAGCTGCTTGGAGCTGTGCTCTGAAAACCAAATTCCACCAACTGAAAGGATTGCCACTTAGGGCAACTGCCTCTGATTGCAGGGTAGGACAGTGCAAGCGATTTAAGAGTTTGTGGCATTCTCCAGGCCACTTCTTGTGAAGGAAGGAATTATGCAAATGTATATAATGTCATCGTCATTACATACGTATTTAGATAGCACTTTCTGGGAAAGGCAGAACTTGTGGAGCTGAAAGTTGCATTGACATTTTTCATGCTAATGTGTTATTTTGATAACTACCAATGCCAGTGCCAGAAAATCACATATATGCCAGCACCTGTTTTCTTCCGAACATCAAGAACTAGAACTGAGGGCATCTGTAATTGAGCTGAATGTAGTTTCCGGTACTGTTCACAGAAGTGGAGGCCAAGAGAGGCTAAGTAAAATCTCCCAAGAGAATTACTACCCTTTTTCAATATTTAACCAAGCTCTTTGAATTCATACTTTAATTAGTGTCCTTGATTGTGGCGCATGAGAGCATGGCCCTGGTTAGCATACAGTTACCAGAAATATTTGTCATGACAATCTTTGATGCCATCTGACTAAAACAAGTACTCCCTGGTGACAACCAGGAAAAGATTATTTGCAATTATGGCAAACCCCAGCATCAGTGATACAAACCCTATGGACTCTCACTTGCAGGGTGGAAAAGTGAGCTGCTTTCATTAAGTAACTTACTTTTCACAGCTGTTAAGTTATTTTTAAGTAGTTTTAATGCCACTATGCATATTAATTATTTATTGCCTTCCCACCAGCTTACTACATTCATTATAATTATCGCTTGCTCCAGCAAAGTCTCACATATGTTTGATGTTATTTCCCCATTTTCTCCTTCTCCTCTGAACGTTTAATTGTCTTCCAACCCCTCCCCAGTGCCATTGTTCTTGTCATTTGCATTACATTTCTGGTCACTCCAGCTCTGTGGCAGGGGAGTGGAGGGGCTGCTTTCACACTGGCAGCTTACTGCTCACCTCTCTTTTCACTAGAGTCGCAAGAGCAGATCATTTACACGTCCTCTGAGACAGAGGTATGAGTATACAGAAAAACTCCATTTGAACTACACGAGGTTGCTGCCTTTGCCTTTACAATTTGGCACATAGAGGTCATTAAGCTGTGATTTAATTTGATCAATTGTTACAGAGCATTTAGGTTCCAAAGTACAAAAAGCCTTCTTTTTCTTCAAGCCTAGCTTGCACTATTGTCATATAAAGCACATAAACAAGTAAGGGACTACAGGACTCGAAATCTTTCACTGAGTTCAGCAACAGTTATTATCTCTCCAGGGGAGAGAGAGCACATGGACACAATGCCATCCTCTCACAATGTAGTAAACACATTTTCTCTTGACCAGGGAGCCACCAAAGATTGCCAGTGTTGTAAATCCTAGTCTTATCAACAGAAATAAGTTGGAAGAAGGCAATGACTAAGAGAGTAAGTGAATTAAGGAAAAGGAGCTCTGCATACAGTTAACCTTCCATCGCAAGCATCACTCCTTCGAGACTGACACTTCTCCACTGATTCACGCGAGCAAAGGTTCCTCTCACCTCATATTCCTCTTTAAATCCATAGCCCTGTCCACGTTTCATCTGGGTGATGTGCTGCAGCAGGTCGGCCACTCGGATGGCTGGCTGGAACTGCCCCCGTGGGTAGGACATTTCCACTGGCTCGCAGCTCCGATACGGGTGGGTCTGGATAGTCAAGGTTGGCTGAGTCATCTCTCCATGGCTACTGTCTGTTTTAAAGACAGGGAGGTAAAACAAGCTTTCACCTATCTGCGACTGCCATTCTCATTCCTGCTCCACTTGTCTCTCCACCATCCCACTGGCTGGTGCAGGCAAAAGAAAGTAAAGAAATCAAAGAAGCACACAGTGCTGACTGCTGCCCAGAAAGACCAACTCCCATTCAACTAATTTTTGTGTTGAAGAGACAAACCCAGAAGAGGGAATGGAATGAACAGCCAATCAGGCATGAGGATATAACACATACAGTGAAACAGCAAACTTAGTGTGAGCTCTGCATAACGATCCCACTGGGATTACATACCTTCCTTCACAAACCTGCAAAGAATGGGACCAAAAGATACAAACAGATGAAGGAGATTTGGGGCGTACAGCATGAGATGAGTGAAAGGGGCCCAAGTTAACAGCAAACAAACCACCAGCATTTCAGATAAGCCACGCAAGATGTTAGAGGCAATTTAAAATGCTCTATAAATTCAAGCCTAAAATGTATGTCAATTGCAAAATTGTAATGTTAGGTAGACAGAATAGAAGTATAGAAACAGTCCCCTTGCATACACAATCTTAACATTTAGATATGTAAACTTAACAGATACTTATCTTTTTGAAATAAATATTTCACAAATATCTATCATTACAGAGTTGGAATTGTAATCTCTTACATCGTCTAGCAAAACTCCAAAGACACAGCAAAACTTCCTGTTGAGCGGACAGAAGCTTAAATAACCGTACCAGAGACTACCAAAATATTTATTCTTAACAGGAGAAACTCAGAATAAATGAACAGTTTAGGGGTTTATCTACCAGAATTGACCTGATGGAGAGTTTACCAAGTGAAACAACGGTTCTGTTTCCTATGGTTACAGATATCTAAGATCACAAACTCCCAGGCACATTGGGTCTCTTTGGTCTCACTCTGCCCCCAGCAGGGCCACCCAGCACTGCTGCCCAGCATCACATCTCATTGACTTTTGAGGATCTCCAAGGAGGACATCCAACACCTCTCTGGTCTCCATGCCAGAGCTCCAGCACCAACACAGTACAGCAATTCTTCCTGATGGGTTTGGGTTCCTTGGTACATACAGGCCTTAACATCCTGCATGGATTCTTTCTGGTCTTCCCCCAAAAGGGCCTGTTAGCAAACTGAAAATATACCCTTCTTTCACTGCTCAAAGAAAAAGAAAGGAAAAAGTAGAAGATTGCATACACCAGGCTCCTTTCATACAGAACACAGATTGAAAAAGAGCTCAAACACTACTCCTTGTCAGCAGTAGTACAGTCATGTTTTAGGAGGGATAAAAAATAAATGAATCAAGTTGCAATTTCAGGGTGATTTCTGAGCGAGAGAAATATGGCCAGAGTTACTGTAAACATTGCTATCCTTGAGAAACCACCGTGAAATTTTGTTCATAAGCAGTCAGGATCTCTGCTCTGTTCCTCATTGCAAAATTGGGCAGGAGCAGACAGATTGGGGCATTAGATTGCCTTTTCAGCAAACGACAAAACAATGACATGACAAAACTTGACAAATTATGCTCTAGCTGGTTCTGTCTTATATTGGAGGTAAGTTATCAAGACAGGCATATGTTCTGTTTTGGAGGACTACGAGAAGGAGAAAGGAATGACTGCAGTGAATGCACTGCCACGGGGCAAATTATCCCTACAATACATGGATACAGCTGATATAGAACATTAGATATAGATAGATGAGTCTGATGGTTGAATTATCAGAAATGCTGAACATGTCCTGCTGCTTCTGAAATAAATGGCCATCACATCGATCATTCACTCTGAAGATGAGGCTACTGGATTAAAGATTTCTCGAGCCGAGATTCTCATAAACAGTCACATTCCTCGGACAGCACAAGATTTACAGACCTGTGGTTCTAGTGAAGCAACCTTCACATACAAAATGTGAATAAATTTGGGATTTAAGGAAGAGTAACATCCAAAGCATTTGTATAATCATCCCTAATGCTCCGACTAATGATAGTGTGAGAACTCTGAACAGAGGGAATTTCAAGGCTTATTAATTCCCCTAGTTGGATTCGCTTTCCCAGAGCATCTTTCCTCCCCTGTTCCCTATTAACCTCCTGTAATGGAGAGGAGAAGATTTTTATCGTGGACCATTTCCGACAGACGTACTATGCTTAATTTTCCATCATTAGGTTTAATACAAACCCAATTTCACAATTGGCTTCTCTGAAGAACCTACAAGTAATGCCACATTTTTATCAGCCCCAATTAAAAGACATTACTACATCCCTATTCGAGAGGGAGACTTAAAACTTACGTGCGATACTAGTGCTAATAGAGTCAGGGCACATGCAGAGCACAGACTATTTGTAAAGCAGGGCTCTTTTTCACATTTTTTAATTCTGGTGTTTTTGGGTCTCTCCTCCCAGCAGTATCCAAGCAAGGGGTGAAAACAGTCCCCTCTCCAGAATAACTTCCTTCCAACTAGACTGGAAGTAGATGAAGCTCAGCAGCGAAGGGTCTGACTCCAGCCATTAAGTTTATGGTGACAGCTGTGCTCCTGGTCAATTTGGTCAGACAGAAATACAAAATCTATTGATTGCAGCAGCAACTCTTGAAGCATCACCTCTCACCCAGCCAACTGCTTCTCCTAAAAAAACTCCGTGTCACACAATCTGAGTCACCCTGCCCTCAACCCTAGAGCACACAGAGCTGACACAGGGAACACCACCTCCGCTGGATTTCTGTGACAAATACATCCAAGGTGGCCTCTGTGCACTGCCCAACAGAAAACCACAGCCTGAGACCTGCACCAGCTCGGGACGGCTGCCAGTTCTTTCCACAAGCATCTTATCTGGGACTAGGAAGAGATCAGAGGAGATTATTGCGGAGATAAATTGCTATGTATGAGGCGAGTTTAGTGTTCATATGTTCTGCTAATAAAGCCCAATTCCAGAAACATATTGTTCCTTCCCAGTGTAATCACACCATGAGTCGGAACCTAAGCATGGTTAATGAGGCGCTCAGGCAAGGCACTGTCCCTTCCCTCAAGATGTGCAGTTAGCAATCTGGAATGGAGGGTGGGAGGGGAGGCAGCAGCAAATCCATCTCTCATTGGGACAGTCAACCAAGCAGCCTTCAAGCATTTACCTTTCTTTTGCTTTTTTGCATTGCCTTTCTGCTGGTTGCAGCAATAGAAGGGACCTGTGCCTTCTGGTGCTGCTGTTACTGGAAAAGGCAACAGAACCACCAGCCCCTCAGCCACGTGTTCTAATGGCTGTACTGATGGCAAGTCATAGAAATTTACAATAGTTCCTCCTGTCTGCCCCCATCTCACAACTACCCACCCTGTTTTCTTTGAGAGGGGATGACACTGAAGTTTTGCTGGTGTTTCTGGAGCGCTTGTGCCTTTCCTGAGTTCTCAGTGAGATGAGCAAACGAATTAAAAAACCTCTTTTGAAAGAGGCATGAAATAATTTACTGTAATATTCAGAAACTAGTAAACATATAGACTGCAAATCAGGTTTTTAGGATGATATTTCATATGCTCTTCTTATTTCTAGTCAAACATCCTCATTCTGTTGATAGGAACACAAACCAACACATTTGACTTCATGCCAAAGACAGACTAGCATCAAGAAATAATCCAAATGTGAAGATTTCAAGAGACGGTGATTCATCCTGACCCCAAAAGTTGTGCCAATGGTTAATTACCCTTGCTGTCTAAACATTTCTTAATTGCAATTTGATCTTGCTAAGCTTCAGTTTCCAGACACTGAATCTTATTATACCCCCTGTTAGATTAAAGAGCCCTCTGAGTATTTGAAATCTTGACCTGTGCAGGCACTGATCAAATCACTTCTCCAGTTTCTCTTTGATAAGGAAAATCAACTGGGTGCTTCTGAAGTCTCATTTGGGCAGAGCATTCAGGACCCCACTTCCTTCCTACAGACATCTCCGATTTTCTAAAGTCTTTTTTGTGCAGCCATAAACACAACAGATATTCTGTGTGCTGCTGGAAATCCACTGTTCCTAACAGGCTCTTTTCTAATGCTAGCAGCTGCAACAGCAAAATATTTTGTCAGCTTGCTTGTTAGCCCTTGTTAGCACAACGTGTTTTGTCCCCGCGCTAAGACACCAGTTGCCAATGTAGATATTTTGATTTCTGGAAGCTGGCACTTTCATTATCAGTCAAATAGTACATGGAATGCCCTGAAATTTTGTAGAAGATGTTAAATCAATGGCTCACTGGCTCACACACAACTTGCTTGACTTGGAACTCTTCAGGCATCTCAACTTATGTGTTTGGTAGTGGAACTGCAAATGATAAAATTTAGCAATGTTGACTACACTTTTAATACTCTCAAGTTCTCCCTGCCTATGAAATGGCACTTCTGTGACTCTCTGCTTTACTGGAGAAGTAATCATAAACTTGTTGAAGCTAACTGTGAGGTCCTACTCTGCCAAGAGAAACAAAAAGCAGCACCATATGCTGAGAAAAGCTCACGCAGAGGCCGACGAGGTGACATCTTTCCCCATTTGGTGGGTAACCCTGAGGGCAAGATAATATTGCTCACCTGCTGCAACAATACCTTCTATTATACACTTTTGCTGCTTCCCAGACAACTGAAATAAATGGCTCCTTCCACAGAAAAAAAAAATTCTGTAGATGTCAATGATGAGGTGAAGAAGAACTGAGAAACTGAGAGCCCCAGCCTGCAAACAGCTGTGTGCAGCCCCATGCAACCTCTGCTCTCGGGAGAGAACCTGCCCACCCGGGGCAGCTTTTGGGATGGAAACTTTAGATTCTTTTACAGAAGTTATCTTGTCCCATAAATAAAGGCTTTGTTAGTCTGCAAGACAGATACGTAGACACACACTGTAATGCTGCCTTCAGATTAGAAGACTGACTAGAAAACAAACTTACGCCTCAAGCAAGTGAAAGCAATGCTGCTCTAATGTGTGTTGAACATGCAGAGTTTATTTCAAAAGTTTTGCTTCAATATCTTTAGCAAAATATAAATAAAATTTGAGCACTGTTTGTGATGGATTTTATTGCATGCATGTTCAGTGTCTCTACTAGAGTAAGGGTTGCCAATTATTTGACATCTTCCAAGGCTGACTACAGGATGGCTAATATCTCTTCTCCTTCCACTAGAGATAAATAAGGTGGCACCTGGTAAAACTAATTTGCTTTTTGAGTGCAACAAGGCTTGATTTTATGGTAAATATCTAGCTATAATGTGCTACATACAATACAATCAGTGGTATGGCAAAGCAAAGTCAAAACATCATTTCCCTAATGATACCAGCTGAGCTATAAAAGGCAAGTTCCTTAACAAAAAGCCTTCTGAGATCAGTTTTGACAGAGCAAAGCATACATTGTTCATTTCAAAGGCTATAAACAAGCCATATGGCTGGAGTAAATTATTTTCTCTATATTTAAAAAGATTTTTTAAGGATAACTTGGTAAATACTTCATAAAGTGCATTTTAATCTTAATAGGACTATGGAACACAATTATTTTTTCCATCAGCACACAGAAAAACCCTGCCACAAATGTAAGAAAGCTGCTTTGGTGATATGGGCTGAAAACTGGGACTACCGGGTTCACACGTCACTGTGCAGCTCTTCAGATGTATGGATTTCTCCAAACCTATGTGAAAAGATCTGCCTGCATTACAGAGCAATTCATCAGCTGGAGAACTACTGACAACTTCAAACCAGCACTCACAACACAAAAAGCAACTAAAGCCTGGGACAGTTTTATTATTTGTAGTCAAAAAGAAATGTAAGGGAAATTCAGCTCAAGCAACAGCCCTCGATGTCAGACACCTCTGGTGCAGGACAACATGAGCACAGTGAACTGAAGTGAAAGACTCTTCCACAACCTCTTCGAGATTGACGTGGCCACAAGCACTGAATAGACTGAGCCACTGATTTTCAAGTTTTCAATGCAGCTTACAAAGTCAGACTTGCTAATGCAGCAATATCAGCAACATCAGCATCTAAGCATCTTTTCTTCAAACGTTAGGGTTGTGGATAAACTCAGAGCAGGTTGGATAGGCATGAGCAAAAGCCCACCCAAACTACAGAGCACTGACATTCAGAGCAAATTTCTTGTTGTTTTTTTTTAATGCAAGCCAGGATTTGTTGAAAACATCCCAACAGTGAGCTTCCTCTGCTTGTTCCACCCGTCTGCAAGGAACCACGAGGCACTACTGTCCTTATCCTCCTGGGGGGATAGGGATTCTCCTTATTAGGATACTCTTGCATAAGGGAATTGAGAAGATGACATGAAGGGATGCAAGAGGAAGGCGGGCTGGCTCCCCTGAAGAGCCTGCACTGATGTCATTTGCTGAATGACTTTGACTGCCATGCACGTTTTCTCCAAAAACAAGCTCTAATGTGGTACCATCTCCCACTCAGACTTTACATTAGTCATACAGCATGAACCTTACTCAAATATTAAAAGCAAGGAAAACTGCCTCCTTAACTTGCTAGTATTAAATATTCTCTTTCCCAGCAAAGATGCTTGTGAAGGCCATTAAGTCTTGGAATCTACAACTCTAAGTTAAATTACAGAGCTAAAAACATGCATTACATGAAAAAAGTGTTAGTCAAGCACAAGACATGGCAGAGGCACAAAAAAAATCCCCTGTATCTTAATATCAAGAAATCATGTCACAGTCAAGCCTAGGGAGTCATCTAGCATGGCAGATATAGAACATTTATTAGCAGAAGGCATAACAGATGGGAACAAATAGCAGTGAAGCACAGGTGGTGCCCAGAGACAGATATTGGTGGTGAGATGACTGAAGCCCTTTTTAAGATCTTTTTCTTTCCCAGGAATTAATAAACGTCAAAAATTAAACTTATTTTGCTCGTACAGCATCATCCAATGTCTGGTAAATCTGTCTGAGAGGTCAGAACGTCAGGCTTTCCATTTGTCTGCAACTCACAAGACAGAAATTTCTTTGGTGCTAAGAGCTGTTTTGCAGCACCTGTGGCTGCTCAGTGCAGGTGCAATTCAAGAGTGAGCAGCGAGTGTAAATCATGTCTTAAAATGCTCTGTGCTTAACTTCTTGTGTGTAAGACCAGGATATCAATCCTTACTCAGCTCAGAGATAATGGTTAGTAGATGCTAAGTTTTAAAGAGTTTTAAATATGTAGAGCTTTGGATACAGAAGCACAAGACTACTTTAATTCCCAACTCTCTTATTTATTTTTCCTCTCTAATTGTGGTGTTTTGAAAGCTTTGAGAGCTCTTTTTGGCTTTTTCTTTGCCCTGTGAGAGGCACAGATTGACTCTATTACTCCTTGAGCTTCTGCATCAGAAGTACGCAGTTTGCTGTCTGGACACAGGGCTAATAACACCTCCCTCAGACTTTGGTACCCATTTTCACAGATGCTGAGCACCAGTGAGAGCAAAATGCAGGTCTGGGCACTGTTTCTAAAGCACAGCCAAAAGATAAATCCACCTTCAGACCTTCCTGTTGACAACGAGTCTCTGGGAAACAAGAAGAAACCTTCTGGAAAAGACGACTCCTTCTTCATCAAAAGAGGGCTTATTCATCGCCATCAGGCACGTTGATATATAGCAGGATAAATGTATGTATTGTGGCAGTCCCTCCAAGCCTCTCTGGCTGTTAGTCTGTAAGCCAAAGCACTTAAGTGCTTTGTTGTAATTTCTTCCTGGTCTAACTATAGGCCTTCAGCGTGCCCAGAGTAATGTTTAAAGCAGACATGGTAGATTACTGTGTCTGGAACTGAACATTTACTGTAGATAATCCAAAATGACAGGTTTCATAAATACCACTGGTTAGATTCTGATCAACTACATATCATCTTTCTGATTCATAGCAGAGGAATTGCCTTCTTCAAATTCCACACGCAGGCAGCATCCTCCAGGGAGAGCCCGAAGTTGTAGGCTGTTATTACTCACTTTCAAGGGTATACCTCCAGTAAGTTTCTGAATAGCTTCTTTTTATCAGCTTACAGTTTCTGTCAATTTTGTTCTCTCTGTTAACTTACTGTGCTAACATACTTTTAAAAATCCAAAAGCTAGGAGCTGCACACACTGCAGCACGCAACCATCTCCCTCTAAAGTGACCAGAAGCCACAGCACAGCCTCCACCTCTCAGAACCTGCCTTTTCATTACCCTGTCATGTCCATACCAGATTGCTGCAATATTTAGCATTTGACTCCCATTTCCCAAACCTACCCTTTGGCTCCCACCTATATCCGTATATTTTGAACTGTCTTTTCTCAAACAAATAAATAGAATCAATTAACAGCGATAAGAAGGCATGAGTGAAACCAAAGACTTTCCAATTAACAAAGTACATGATCACGGGATTAATTATGATTTTGAAGCCCAGCCACTTAACAGCATTCTCTAAGTTATTCGCAAGATGCAATGAGCAGGTTTTCTCTCCAATGAGAGAATACCACCATACCTGTCTTACCTAACAGCGTGGTCGATGGAACTGTGTCTGATGATACTTTGAGATGGAATTCCATTCACCCACACGACACGGGTCATTGCAAATCAACAGCAGATCAGCAGGAAAAAAAAAGTTACAAAAAATGAAAACAAGGTTAGTTTCATCTCATACTCAGCAGATTCAGTCTATAGGTCATATCAGGAAATGCACAAAAGTAAAGAAAATTTAGAAAAGAAAAAAAAGTCTGGCACTAGTACCTGAGTAGTAGGAATTCAACAAAGATTTGCTCTGAAGGGTTTTGCTTTGGACAGAAAATGAACAAGGAGAGGGTGATGCTAGGTAGGAAAGACATAAGGAAAAGACTTTAGACATATATTAAGAGAGAGAAAGAACAGGGAGAATGTTCCTCAAAGAACACAGTAATATGGGATATATAAGGCTTATCAAAGTGAATTATATTTTTCATCTCAACATGCATATTACATTTATTACAATGTCATCATGATGGATTTTCTTTAATATAAGTACTCCAGACCCCAAATATAGTATTGCAGTTTTTGTAAATCAGTGTGTTCCTACACATATAGGACTATATTCTACACACCTCTTTTTTTTCTTTAAACCAAAGGAACATCTCAGAAAAATACTCAAAAACAACACCCAAAATACAAACTACACAGAGTAAATGCATTATTAACAGCAAAATAAGCCTGCTAAGCACAATGCACACTAGTACCACAAAAATACACAGGCAGGGTAGCAAATTTTTTGTTAAAACCATACAAGATAAGAAGGCAATTGTTTTTCAATGCAGAACACTTAATAGCAAATCCTATAATCTTTTCCCCTGTGAGATGGGTTCTTTCAGCAGGACATACATCCCCACTTTCTCCCATCTAAAGAATTAGCTTTCTCTGGAACAAATCCACAAATAATTCCCATATTGATCAAATATTTATGGAAAGGAGGCAGGGCTCCACATCTTCACAGCAGAATCTTTCCTTGCTAGCAAACGTACGAGATTGTTTATATCCACAATAGCATACATGTACATTCTTATGACAATCCATCATTTCTGAATGTATATTCTTTAGTTATCACTCTGCATTCACTCTTAGACTTGCAGACATTTATCTCCTCCTCAAAACGTTGGGAAACAAGCTAATATGAATCTCAGTACATCAGAAAGATGACAATAGATAAACACAGGAAAAAGTATTCCATAATCCAGCAGAAGTAGATAAAAGTCAGTATACATCAAAGTATTTTCAGAAGCAAATTTTGTATCTCTAGAAAAAACACCACTAATAATTTTAAAGTTCCTCTATGGGGTGAATGAAAGAAGGCACTATCCTAGGGATAGTCTTCAGAGTTACCTCCTAAGCACTACATCATCAACTTATAATGAACTTGCTCCTCCTTGCACTCTTCTGCTACATTGTCAGGCTTTGACCATATGAAAACACATTAAGATAATGCAATTTCTCATAGCTTAGTCTGCTGTAATGCAACTCTCATCTGGGACCTCTTCCACTTTCTCCCCTGTTAGCTAGCCTAAATAAGACCTTCTCTGTATCACACTTGGGATGTGGCCACGTCTACAGATGTGTAAGACAAGCACTATCAAGAATACTTTGGTTGGCCAGAGTCACAGAGTAAATCCTCCAATTTCCTGAAATTTGGGAGTACAAAAGTACATTGGGGCCACAGCTTTTCCAGGAATTGCCAACTATAAATTACTCAGGCATCTAAACGTAGACACATCACATCAGTGAATTTGATTAAAAATGTTTCCAACAAAGGAAATGAAACCATATTTGTGAGACAGGAGGTGAATTCAGACTTTCAGAGAGCTTACTGACAAAGTCAGCCAGGTGGCTGTTGTAGGAGAGATGCACACACAGTGCTGCGGCTTCATCAGAGGTACCCACCAGCACCAGTGTGTGCAAGTCACGGAGACACTTCCAAAGAGAACTTCACATCAAAGATTAAAACTCGATTTCAAATTCTCTATACACAGGAGTGGCACAAGAGGCCACCCTATTCATGCCAATAACAATACCACTACTAACGCAAATCTCAATTCCTTAAAGTATCCTAGAAGGCACCTTCACACTGCGCCTCTGCCAGTAATGTTAAGGCTATCCAGCTGGACTGTACCAGTGTCACTCCTCTGGATCATTTGGAAAGCAGTGTCCTCCGTGCACGATGTTGCAGCACATCATTGCTGAGAGGATGTACTGCTGCTTCTCTCATCACACAGATGGGCTACCAAATTGCACATAAATTATGCAATAATAACCCCTTGCACACCTTTCTGGTCAGTGCACAGATACTGTGGGATAATTTTGGGTCTTCCTTGACTGCCATTCGTCACCTCGCTCCACAACAACCCTGCACTGAGTCAGTGTCTGCATGTGGCCATGCTGTGCCCCTCCGAGGAAAATAACACTGCTTTCCAAACACTCCTGAAAGATAAGGAGTGGTCTCAAATACTGCAAATATCAGCATTTACTTGTAGAGATTTAAGATAAATATATAATTTTTAATTTTTTTTTTTTTTTTAAGACTTGAGAAAAGATTTGAGAAAAATGTACATCTCACTTCACATGACTTTTGGGTAAAACTAGACAAACTGGAATAATGTTGGACTAGTTTGGCTTTCAGCAAACATCTATTCTGATTCCATGTTGTGGCAGAGACATGGGCTGAGTCCATAAAAACTCTGCAGTTAAAACTTTAAGTACCAGTCAGAAACTGGCCTGAATAACAAGTATCATTCTGGGATGGAAAGGGGGATAAAGAGCTTATCTGTGGGCCAGAAAATTTAAGAGCTCGTTTCTGTTCCACTTTTCAGCAAGATCTGAAGTCTCCCTGCTCCAGCTTACCATCACAGAATTACAGAATGGTCTGCATTCTGTAATGCACTGGAAGGGCCCTTCCAGCCCCCCAGCCCTTCCCTGCTGTGGGCTGGCTGCCCCCCAGCTCAGGGTGCCCAGAGCCCATCCAACCAGGCCTTGGTGCCCGCTGGGGATGGGGCACTCACACTTCTCTTGCCAGCAGTGCTATGGCCTCACTGCCCTCTGAGTAAACAATTTCCTCCTGACATCTAAACTAAATTTCCCCTCTATCAGTTTAAAACCACAGCTCCCTGTCACATCACCACACTCTGTGACAGAGTACAGCTTTCCTGCAGGGCCCCTTTAGGCACCAGAAGGCCACACTGAGGTGTCTCCAGAGCCCTCTCTTCTCCAATGTGAACACCCCCAGATCCCTCAGCCTGTCTTTGTAGGAGAGCTGCTCCTCTGAGCATCTTCATGGCTTTCTCTAGACCTGCTCCAACATCTCCACACCCTTTTTGTGCTGGGGATCCCAGGCCTGGATGCACTAGTGCAGTTGGGGCCTCACAAGCGCAGAGCAGAGGGGCACAAACCCCTCCATCACCCTGCTGCTCCCCCTCCCATATGTTAATGCAGTACATTTGATCCTCTGGCTGCAACTGCACACTGTTGGCCCATGTTGAGTCTCCCATCAACCAACACCCCCAAATCCTTCTCCTCAGGGCTGCTCTCAATCCATTTTCCACCCAGCCTGTATCCAGAGGCTAGAGATGTTCCAGACATAATTACATTTGACAACAAACACATCTATCAAGCAATCTACACATGGCCAACGGGGCATGAATTTATGGACTGCACCATTTGCAAGAGCAGATATTGAACATTTCCAAAGACTTTCCATCTGAAGGAATGAAGCAGCAGTCAGTGAAGGAATAAGCATTTTTAACAGCAAAAGGCAGGGGTTATTTCCCAGTCACTGCTACAGCTAACTCAGACTTCTCATACTCTCATAACTGAGGTCAAGAAGGAGAGGATGAGCACCTATCATGAGACATTGACGAGCACTATTTTCTGTTGTGAGGTAAAAGGAACATTTAAGACAGAATTTTACTCTTGCTTAAGAGACAGAGCTCATTTCAAAAGCTAGGATGAATAGCCCCCATAAAACTGTATTAGTTAGCAGAAAAGTTACAAAGTAATCCAGTTATGTTATTCAAAAGTAGGAGCAGGCCCTTATAAAAACCTTTAAGTATTAAACTCCATTAAAGTAATTTTTTTTAAATAAAGGCTTTTACTCTTTTTTTTTTTTTTTCCTGACTATACGATCAGCTGCAAACCCATAAAATTCTGGCATCAGCACGTGCACACTTTTGCACAGGAGAGAACTTACCTGCAACACCTCAGCATCCTGGACTTGGCAGAAAAAAAAAATGTGGAGAAATCATGAAGGCTTACCAGTGATTATTGCTTATGGATATAAAGAGGGAAAAAAAAAAGAAAGAATCAGCCCATGACTTGAATCAGGCTGTGCTACAGAGGGAGGTGGTGATAAAATCTGCAGTGATGTCAGACAAGCAAAGGACTTACTGATTTAAAAGAACGAAAAAGAAAACCTGAAGGTATGCCTCCCTTACAAAATTAGATATAGCATTTCCTATAGTTGCTATTTCAAGCAAATGACTCAGCTGTTTTAATTAGTCTCTCAAAATATCAAGGAAAGAAATGAGGTCACATTACAGGCTCTTCTCTTATTTTCCAGTTGGAAAAAAAAGCAAAGCCCACAAAGTTTTAAAAATCCAGATTCCAATGAAAAGTGGAAAACTTGGTTTGCCTCATACATTTCAAACAAACTATCTTTGCTGTTTCTAGGCTGCCTGTTACAATGCTGCCCTCTGCTATCCTGTCTTTCAAAGATACGAGGCACTGACAACTCATGCTGTCTTCTTTAGGAGGCACAGCTACTCAGCACCTGAGAAAATTAGATCTCGAGTCAAGTCAATTTAATATCAGAGAGAAGTGTTCACCACTAGCCTTGATGGTCCCAAACACCTACTTATCCATCTCACAGGTTTGTTACATAGAGTGACAGTAGCAACGCATGCAGATGGAATTTGACATGACCTATAGACAGAGGGAGAAGAAAAATTCACTCAGCCTGTAGCGATCAATCTGAGGTTACAAAGAAAGATTTCAGTGATAACAAACTTTTTTTTTTCTTTCTTTCTTTCTTTTTTTTAATCATAGGCAATTCCTTGTTAGTAATTAGGGGAAAAACGCTTCATAAAGATGTTAAAAAATAACAAGAATTCTAAGCATGCATTTTGCTTTCAGAGCTGAACCTTCTTCAAACTATAGGGTAAACATCAAAAGAAGGAGTGACATTCCCATAGTGTCTAAGTTAAAATTTATTTAATACGAAAAGGTTTACAAATCCACCATGCAGTCCACCATGCATTCAACCTGGATCTAGTGAGGCTAAGGGGTAACTTAGTGCTGCTTTGCCCAGAGTCTTCCAGCTACAGAGGTCTGAGTGGTTTACAATTATTAACTACTATTTGTTTTACGGAGTTTGAGTGAAGAACAAACTGAGGACACAGACAAAAGAAGAAATGATGTCTTTCCATTTCTAACCATAAGACTGTTTTCTTTCATAAAAATTCCATACAGAAAACGATATTTCCATCCTAAACGTCAGCTAAGTGATTTTACTCATCAACTCACAAAGGAAAAACTGTTTCGGAAGAACAAATGAACATATGCTTTTTTGAATGTCTGCTGCGATTATTAAAACACATTATAAATTATTTCTTGGGAAATTTAGAGTGAGAGGAATTCTCCCCACCCAACTGAGAGGTAAAATAGGGGCAGTATTAGAAGCATTTCAACAACTGATTTCTAGCAAGCTTTTGCAACGAACCCTCTCACTGCCACTCCCAGCTTCTCACTGTTGTGCCCAGAGGAATAGGTCCTTTCAAGAACCCAGAGCTCTCCAAAGGGGACATATCCATTGCAAGCAAGTTAAACTTACTGAATCCATTAACATCTTGGCAGCTGGAAGAGAAAGCTTCTTCATTGTGAACAGCGCTGAGTTTGGTAGAGGCCTTGTCTGAAGCGGCCACGGGACCCATCTCTCTCTGTGTGCTGGTCTGAGTCTCCTTCTGCTTCTTGGCTAGCTTCCTTTAGGGTATTTTGAAGAGGGGAGAAATCGAGGTCAGTTTTCCCTCATTAGAAACAAAACAATGAGAAAATATCTCAAAAATCACAATTATCACACTTAAGAGACATGCAGGGCACATGGAACTCCAAGAGAGAAAACCCCACAGCTTTTTAATATATTGTTATGGAGTCAAATAAACATAGTGATGCCAGCCTGTGAGTCTGGCTGTCCCTCCCAGTAACTCATCGTGCACAAACCCACATCACCCCAGCAGTAGGAGCACTACGTCACCAAAGAAGAAGAAATCAGGAAAGCCCTTGGAGCAGGTGACATCTGCTCCAGGAAGAGCAGAGGGCACCAGGCATGGGCAGCAATGGGAAAGGCTCACTGGAGGTACATGGGATCTCCACATCCATCCCACAGGGCCACCTGCACCCGGGGCTGTCTATGGAGGCTCCAGGGAGCACTGTGACCTGAGGCTGTGCCACTGGGCAGCTGGGCAGGAGGCCCAAGCAGGGCAGGGAGGATGGCAGCCTCTGCTAGAATTTGACAAACTGCTCTAAGGATCGGCACTCAGGGAAGAATGGGGCAAGTTAAAGGCTGCAGTAATTTTAAAAATGACTGTGTCCAGATATGTCCCTTTTCTGGGAATTTGGGTCTTTGAGGAGACCTCAAAGTAGAAACACTGCCAGCTCCAAAAACAGTAACAAAGCCAAGAACTTAAGAGGCTCCTCTTTTGCAAACACAGCTAATAGTAAGGAAGTGGAGAGAAGCAGAAAAGTGAGCTGCTAAGCTTCCACTGACATTTGACTGCCCTGTGCTTCGTTCATACCAGAGAGCAAAAGTGTTTAAAAATGAATGTGTGACATTCTACAACCGGCACCTTGAAAAAATAGCACACAAATCCCCAGCACTAGCAAGGAACTTTGCTTACACGGCTTCCGCAGATAAGAAAATAAAACAAAATAAAAGGGAGAAAAACAGATTACTGTAAGTAGGAGGTTCGGTTTTCTCTTTCCCCTCTTAAATGAAAGAAAAAAAAATCCTAACAACTAAATCATTTTGCAAAGAGGTTTTTCTTCACTGAAACGACATGCTTATGGTAAGTACTCCCCATCTTTTAAACTTCATTAGGCTCTTAAAAGGATATTGCTTGCAACAGGCTTATTTATTCACAGCGCTTGTCAGTGGCATTTACAGGCAGGCCCCGGCATACAGCTGAGCCCCAGCCCTCCTGCAGTGGGGCAGCTGGGCCAGCCACATCCATTGGCATGGAAGGCTCAAAGAGAACTGAAGCCTTCTGCTCATCTCAGTGAAGAGCGGCTATCTTAAGGCAAGCTGCTGAATCCAGACCAGGAGAGCAAAAATTTGTGGAGAAATGTCCAATGTCTGCTGGAAACGTGTGAACAAATGCATCTCTCTCATCTGCTTAGTCAGTTCAGCCTTGTGCTGCTCGTGCTTTCAATTCCAGCCCACAGCCATTCCAGTTGGAGACATAATTATAGAGTGCATACTTAGATCTCTCAAAATCTCCATGATATCCACTTCTGTAGATAAAGATGCAAACAGAGGAACCGGCCTTGAATGCTGAAGCAAAAAGCTGGCATTTAATGATGTTAAAAGCTTTGCTTCCAGCACACAGCGATCCTAACACAGCCAGATTTATTAACCATGAGCCTCCTTGTTTTGTGCTGTTGTCCCCGAGGTAACAACAATAGTTTGGGAGCGTATTAACCCTGATATGCGGTTATTTTAATCCTTTAGATTTGCTAATCATACACGGCTATGTGAATTCTTTGGCAACAGGAATTAAAATTTCTCAGTGGGAAGCACTAATCCAAAATGCACAAGTCCTTAATAACAAGCACTCTGGACTGCTGGGGTGAGCCATTACACACTACCACTACTGATGTTTAAAAATAGCGAGTCAAAAAGGGTGACTTCCTTATTAAATCCAGATTAAAATATTTGTGGCCGTAATTACCCCTAAGTCCCATTGCTTGGTTTCCTTTCAGAAATGCCAACAAGCTACAAAGAGCCAGCGAGCTCCGTTTCTATCAGTAGGCAAGCAATACCACTTTCTGCACGTTCTGCACAGGGACAAAATCACCCCAAACCCAAACCCGTGAGACCCCAAAGGCCTGCTTACAAAAGCCCTATGGCAAAGCAGTTCTACCTGGTCCTGTAGAAGACAGAGAGGCCCCTAAAACATTGGCTTGAATGCCTAAAAAGAAAAGGTGAGATGAGTTTAAGGTTCTTGACCTAGGACCCGCAGGCGGCAGCCTCCTGCGCAGGCTGCTCACCAGCGGAGGCTGCTGCAAGCGCAGGGGGAGCGCGTGGGAGAAGCCACACAGAAAAGTGTTGGGCATCCGACAGCGCTACGATCGGCTTTCAGCACGGTGTTATACGTTCCCACCTTCCTCCCTCTCTCCTCCAAGGATGTAAAAATTCTTCATCTAAATTTAGAGGGAAAGGAAGACAGATCTCTTTTGAGGATTTCAGAGCTAAGCTTGCCAGACACATCAAGGGGCTCCTGGTTTCTAAATGTGCCTTTTCTGACTCAGTTACATGTCTGGATAGAGTGGCAGCACAGGACTAAGCCTATTTGGTCCTCGCCATCTTTATAATTCATAGAAAGGATTATAAAATCAAATGACTAGTACTTTCTAGAACACTAGGGATGCGACTTAAACCCATGGCAAGGTAAAGGTTTATTTGCCAGCATGTCAAAATGCCTCTGGAATCGGAAAAACATTTATCTGAAAACGCTGTTTCCAAAAATAGGGCACTTGAAGAGATCTCTGTGAATCACTGACAGGCAGCATCAGTGACACGGCTCCTGTTCTCCGTACTGACCAGCTTCCCCCAAACAGCACAATGCCAGCATCCCGAGGAAACTGCTATCAGTGCATTAGTGTCAATCACGGGCCGGCTCAGGCTGCCTCCGGCGTGCAACCAGCACGGGCTGTCACCAGGCACAGAGGAGACACTTTCTGTCTCATGCATTATGCAGTTGAAAAGGGGAAGAAATAAAGGACTGGGCAGATACTTGGAAGAAGAGTCTGATATAATCAACACGGGGTGAAGAGATGGAAATGTCAAAATGTGAATGGGGCGATATTAGTGGCGGTTTTACATTCAAGTGTAAGGAGAAAGTGCCAGGAAGAACACGAGAATCCATGGATGGGGTTTACTGGGTCGCCCTTTTCAGTTCAAGAGGATTCATAAATGAAGAGATGATGTTTATGGGCACAATACACACACAGGAGTGATGAGACAGAAAGATGCTCAAAGCAGAACAAAAAGAATGAAACCAGCTGCATAATCAGGCAGTTGAAGCTAACCCAACTAAAGCAAGGACAAGAGCTGTTAGCAGTGAACCTGAACTAAGTGCAAATTCAGAAAAAAAATACGATGGAGATTTGGTTTAGCTATTTTTGAAACTTCTGCTCATCAGAGAATATAAAATGCTGAAACGCTAAATTAAAACTGAGGGACTTCCAGTTTAACAATCCAGGAATACAAATTTAGTATCAAGTCAAAAGCATCCACTACCATGAACACTAATCAGAAACCTCAAGGAATATTTTCAGCTCAAAGTATTCATAGGATCAGATTCCAGTTTTGCAAAGGCTTGGGTAAACTTCAAGGATTATATTTTTAAAAGCAGCTCTTAAATTTTTATGTCAATTTTACATGCATGAATGTTAAATCTGTAACTGCCACTCCTAAAAAGCTCTTGTACACGTACGTTGACAGATTTAATTTTAGATGTTTCACAAGGATGGATTATATATACTATAGTGTGGATTTGCATGCACAGGTAATTTAGACATTAGGTATAGATCATGTAACTTAAACATGAAATTTCCTCCTACAGACAAAAATTGCATATTGCCCTCATTTCCAATAAGCAATTTAAGAAAGCTACAAAACACAATTCCTAGTAGATATTTGTGTGCAGCAGCCTGCTAGGAGTACACACGTTATTTAACATGAAATCTGCACAAATTAAGGCAGAGATCAACCATGCCAACACCCTACCGGGAGCACTGGTGAACCAGCTGATCTATGGAAAAGGATCTTCGCTCCCTAGATCTGTAATAGGTCATAAGCTCAACTCGAAGGAGAAGCCCCATCTCTGTGCAAAAAGAAGGTGGGGATTATAGATGGCTCTGCAGTCTGCAGGACACAGGTAATCCTTTTGGTCTGAGTAATGATAAAGGCTCCGCTGCAATACAGCATTCAGTTCTGCACTTGAAAAGGATGTTTACCAAAGGAACATACACCAAAATGGAACAAGCAAGGTAAATCTGGAAAACACCATCTACAAGAAAAGGCCAAAAGAAGTATGGCTCTTTCACCCAGAGCAAAGACAAAGAGCTGACACCTTCAAGCATAGGGGAGGATACCACAAGGAAGTTCTCCTGGTCTACAGCACTGGGAAAAAAAAGTGATGGACTCAATGACAGGAAAGGCTGTTCATTTGAGACTCAGGAAAACCTGAACAGAGCAGAGGCTGCCCATCAGTCAGATCTCCCTAGAGGCTGCAGCTCCACAGGCTGATGGAGGTAAAGCAGTGCAGCCTTTTACAGCCTGGAAGGTGGCTCCTCCTCCCCAGCCCAGCACTCTGCACTGCAATCTCCATCTCTAAATGAGCATCTCTGACCAGAGCTCAGTTGCAGGTCCTGCTCTAAGTGTAGCTCACTGGTTCTCACAGTCTCCCCAAGGGCAACCCCTACACTTACTGGCTAGCGGGGACAGCAGGGCCAGTGAAGCCAAACTCAGGGAAGGTTTATTGCTGAAGCAGAAGAGAATTCCCCAAAGAAAAGGCTGTATGATGACCAAGGGCCCAGCTGCACCACTGCAGCTCACAGAACAAGCACTGCC
The DNA here is from genome assembly GCF_019238085.1 of Lagopus leucura. NCBI lineage: Eukaryota > Metazoa > Chordata > Aves > Galliformes > Phasianidae > Lagopus > Lagopus leucura. The sequence continues at coordinate 3,147,282 of NW_024962288.1, forward strand.
CGGTGTGAGGAAAGTGCTATAATGTAGGTACAGGGCAAAGGATGCTCTGAATGTTTTTTACTCTCATATTCACAAGCTCAGCACCAGGAAACACGCAGGAATACACTCTCTAAGCTTTATTTGAGCAAATCAATCACTTTTTCTGGAGTACCTTTGGTCACAGCAATATCCATTTTGGAGTAGGTAGGTGCACATAAGAGTCATGCAGTCATATTATATATTGGTCCAAACTGTCCAATATATTTATGGCTTTGCACTCACCTAACAGACATGTTCTGAACAAGCTCTCGCATACTTTCTCAATTAACTGGCATAGCCACTGATTTATGACTGTTCTTCCAGTATCTAATGAGAAAAACAGTTTCTCCTGAACATTCTGATTTGGCAAGCTGAGCTGTGCAGGCAGATCCCACCATCACAGGAAATACATGAAATATAGGCATGTAGATATTATATATACAGAAGTATGCCCATAAATAGAGTTATTTTATTTCCTTTCAAATGTCCCACATGTGGTGGAAATAAATTCAGCACAAATTCTGTTAGATCAGAAAAATGCAAGTATACGTTCAGCTTTACTATTGGGATGGAATCTCTTCTACAAAGAGAAGCTCCAAGCTGATAGCACTGCAATTAAAGTCTGCTTTCAATCACAGTGGGAGCTAAAGGGGTTCCATGCTTGCAGCAGGGCCCTCACTACTCTTGCTGGATCGAGGACGAAGGGAAGTAATGCTCTGGCCACTGAGCACTCTCTTCTTATAAATAACATTAGCAGGGCAGGTAACACATATATGAATCTCTGCATTTCCAGAAACACTTTTCTGGTCTAAAAGCATTCTTGATTAAATCTCAGCCTGCAACCATTACTGAACGTAGCAGAAGGGAAAAACAACAACAACAGCAAACAAACCCCAACCAAACAGCAATTTGAAAAGCAGAAACAAAAACCACAGAAGGTAAAACAGAGGTTTTTTTTTCTTTTTTTTTTTTTTCCTGGTGAGGAAATAACAAAGCCTCAAGAAGGCTCGTTGCAGCGGAAAACACTGTGAGAAAAGAGGTGTCTGTCACTGAATGCAAAATCCCCTTTAAAGCAGCTGTAATGCCACCCATGTTTTACAGCTTCGTCTAAGCAAGGAAACAAAAACTTTCAGAGGTGGATGGGTTGTTATCTTACACAGTACATCGGATCTTACAGTGCATTAAACTTGCATGCAATGTGTCAGAGCTGGCAATTCTACAGAAAACTCAGGCAACGCTCGCACTGATGTAAATACAGAGCATTTCAGAACGCTTCTCCAGAAAGGCCTGCGCCTCATCAGAGTGGCAGGGCTGCAGTGGGCACATCTGGTCCAGAACTCACAGTTCTGCATCCTTCTCACCCATCATAAAACCAGGAGGACTTAACTTGCACCACTGGTACAGGAGGTTCTGCCCAAGGACCTTTCTCTGCAGCTGACTTCTAAGGAGAGGTAAAAGTGAAGTACACAAAATGCTGTCATCCTGCATGACAGGTGAGGAATAGGGCTTTGCTGGCTTTGCATCTCCCACTGCAGGTGTTTTAAAGATATTCGTGGCCTTCTCTTTCAACCACAATAATACCTGATTAATACCTGTTCCCACACATTGTGGGAAGCTTATAAATGGAGTGCTGCCATACAAAAACCTCACAGCTAATCAGGCAGAACTCAGCCTAGAAACTACCACAGCCCTTATGGCCCATGTCTGCAAGAATCAGTTTCTCATGGTATAAATGTCAGTGCCTTTAACAGATATGCCCCATTAAGAATAAGAGTTGAGTTCGAAGATTTTGGTCCCTAAGAAGAAGAAATGTCTGTACAGCAGATGACAAAAAGTTGAAAGGAATTATCTGAAAGCAGATGAGAATTACTCCAGGAAGCACAGCTTTGAAGCCCAGAAACTGAAACCAAAAATAGAACAGTGTAGTCTGTGCGGCTGTATTTAAAGGTGTGCCAATAGATCTATTTGAGAACATGTTTTTCAATACTGTTAACTCAATTCAATTTTGCTTCAGGACTAAAACATTCATACAAGGTCGTAGCATAGAAACCAATTTTATTTTTAAAATCTATATGTATATATATCCCTGCTCTTATTTTCACAACACGTCAAATAAACTGAAATCAGACCTTTCTGTTCATAAGAGGCTGCAGTAATTTCTATTGGCTTTGGCTAACAATTGCTAATTGTGCAAGGACTATTTGAGCGTTACCTCTACCACTGAGACGTTCCAGCTAACAGAGGTCATGCTTGATGTGGTGCCTTACACAGCGTAAGCACCGAGCTAAGAGCAAGCTCTCTGTTTAGGGTGCATTGGAGTTCTATGATTTCTGCATCTTGACTTCAAATCCCCATTCCGTGCTACAGGGAGTTGCTACAAGCACAAAAGCTTGCCTGGTGACACCTCAGGCTCTCCTCTACTGTGATATACTGCATGGTGCACAACTGCTTTATTACACCTCTGCAGCCCATCACCACTTGCTTTTGCTACTGCTGAAGTTCACTGCAACCTCAGGCTTTGGTGACCTGCACAGTTCTGTCTCTTCACTTTTCTCAAGTCACTCTCCTGTTCCCCAAGAAGAAAAGTACTAGTATATTGATTCACAGAAGCCACTGAAAGACAGCAAAGAGACTGCTTACCAATACCCTTATTTTCTCTGTACAGAATAATCCTCAGCTGACTACTTAAAACAACTCTGTGGTGCAGCTGCAAAAATGGGTCATTTAGGGCTGAGAAGTTGACTTATGCTTTTAAATGCGTAAATCTCAAAATACAATAAAAGTAGGGAACATTTTGACCACATACTGCCTGCAGGAAGAAGATGAAATTGTATGGGTAAAACAGGGAATGCATTTTTCAGGCAATATAACAATGTAAAGCAGTGAAGATGGAACTTTCCTGATGTTCAGGGGAAATGCACTGAAGAAGAAAGGTTGTAGCAATAAATGCTACGAGTTGGCAGCATCTACCTGCTAAAACTGTCCCTGACTTTAAGTTAAGCTTTTCTTGAAATCTTTCCATTAATGGTCAAGTTCTATTTGTGGTTAACTAGTGTGGAGCCTAGAGAAAATAGAGTTATCTTCCATTTACAATTATTTAGCTGGGTAAAGGCAAGTCTCAACAGGGTGTCTTTTGGTTTCTTGCAAACATAGCAAGCCATGAAGGTTTTTCTACTCATTATTTTCTGATAGGCCATCAAGAAGCAAAATGACTCTACAGCTGAACTGAGATTCTACTCTTAAATCCTTTGCCCTGATCTTAAGATGTAACTCAAACTCCCATGGAAAATCAGTCAACTTCACTAAAATGAAGTTTAAACACATTCATTCCACTGACTTACTGAACATCTTTCAGATGTGTCCACAGGACAAAGTCATAACACAAAGATGAGCAGTAGGAACAGGTGAAGGAAAAGGGTGGCAGGCTGGGAGGAACTAGCAAAGCAATGTGGCCCTTTCAACTATTTTGTCTATGTCAGAGCCCTAAAAGTCGGGCAGGCTGCTGCTTGTGAGGGCAATACGGCTGCTGGTTGTGAGAGGTGGAGAGGCTGTTTCTCTTGGCAGTAAAAGTTGTCTTCTCCAACTCCCCCAACTCTCTGGTGACAGCAAAGGCATCCAGGCTCTGTACTTCAAGACTCCCTTCTTCAGATCACTGATCCAGTCCTCACCTCCTCCTGATCCTCAGACACGTGTTATCATTGCAGAACCAGCTCAGCCCTGATTACTTTCCAGCCCCTCCATCTTTAGACAACAGATGGCCCCAGAAAGTTCTGGTGTGCAAAGCATTTTCAAGAGCCTTAACTGCCCTAATTATGCAGCATTGTCATTAGGTTGGGATAGGTGATTTAGATCTGAAAATCTGAAGTCCTTCATCATCCACTGGTCTGAACTGACACTCAGAACCTGGCAGCTCCACAGGCAGGGATATTTGTGGAGGCAATCTCAAGTCCTCATTGCCAGAAACCTTACAATTTTAAAACACTTAAAGCAAGCTTGAGAAATTCCCAGCAACGACTTTGAGGTGTGAATTTCCTGGCAGTCTGGCTGAGTATGGTGGACAATTTTCAGAAGTGCAGTTCTTCTGCATTTATCCATTAACATTTAAAGAACTATAAATTATAATGGACAGATCTATGGACATTTACGTGTTTGCAGGTATAGTTACAGCTGAAATGGTGAAACAGGGAAAATATATAAATGTGAAAGAGAAAATAAAACACAATCTACTGGAAAGACATGATTGAACACAATGGCTAAAAAAAAAAAAAAAGTGGTAAAAGAAAAGAATACAACAAAGCACAAAATTACCACAGTGAGTGTCTCAAGAAGCACCATCCCCTGCTAGGTACTTACAAGTAATAGGAGTAGGAGTATGCATTTCTTCTAAATATGGACAGCCAGCCAGACGAACAAAATATCCAAATGGAGAAAAAGAAAGAAAAACACATAATTAGATTTATATGAACTCGATGCTACTTTTGGAAATACAAAGCATTTGTGCTACCACAGGTACTGAGCTACTTTCCCCCAGCACTGCTGTCAGGAGCTGTATGTTCACAGGGAATGGACGCTGAGCTGAAGATAGAACACAGGTGTGTTTTCACTTCTGCTACTGACTTGCATCGCCATGAACAAATCCCTTCACCGATTTCTTCCTCAACTTGACCATGTCAGCAACATGGACGATGATACTTACCTTTGCCTGTGAAGTGCTTTGAGACTTTAGGAATGGGAAGGATTATGTAAGAGCTATCAATATGAATGACAACAAGTAGGAAAGTGGCAGTGCAAAAACATCTCAATTTCAGAATATTTAGACAATGAACAAATTGTGCAATGACAAATCAAGCTTCATCAAACTCTAAAATGCAAGTAGTTCATTAACAATTCAAGCATCAGTACATATTTATAGATGATCACTGGGGGGATGTATTAGCTTTCTGCGTCAGTGTGATTAAGCTTTTTCTGTTCGTTTTTCTACAAAGAACGTTTTGCTACAGCAAGACAAAATGAGTCCTGGCAATCAGTCATGACTGAAGAGGTGATGTCATCCCTTTCATAACTGGAGAAGAACTTAGAAAATGCTGCTGCACAACAGGTGTGCTAGTACAGATTAAGTACCTTGCTAGTACAGCAAGGCATGAGGCAGCATCAGAAGTGGCTATCATGGTCAAGGCAAGGAAAAACAATGCAACCCTTTACACAGCTTTAAAGCGCCATCCTTGAAGATACTATGAATACAAGGAAATACAGACAAGTAGAGATGCAGCACTCAAGTGTTCACTTTTATGGTTGTTCTGAGTAAAATTCCCTAGGTACACACAGAAACCAGATTCAGCAGGGCTGTTCTCTGCCCATGACCACTCTCTTTGCTGTGCGCTTCCTGAACATACCACTCTTTGCACAATTGGCATTTCTTCTCTCATTAAAAAATACAACTTGCCCCATTTCCTCACATATTTACAATCTGTTGCCCCATGAAGAGATTCCCTCTGGGCAAAGACAGCCGACTACAGATGTAGGAAAGGATTACCTCAAAATGATAAGTTGTGTTTGGCGGTGGCCCTTGCTATAAATCTGACATTCAGATTCCCAATACACTCCAAGTTATCTGAATGACTGAGTCCAAATCACACCTGAGCACACATTTATAACATAATGCCAGAGTCCCCTGAAACTCAGAAACCCTATGAGTGATAGCAGTGCATCAGTTGTGGTGTACTGATTCCATTGAGCTACACTGTGAAAGTTTGAGCTCTTCTGAACCTCCAAACAAAGGGAAAGCCACCAGGATGTGGCAAACGAAAGCCCATACAGCTGAACCCCCTATGTGTCCTGACATATTCCTTAATTAAACTCTTCTGCTGCACCAGGGCCAGGCTCCTTGCAGCACTACCAACTGGAATCTCTCTTGCGAACATCTTGCTGTACTTTCTGCTTTTCTCATGCCACAGCCATTGGACATGTGTGATCACTCAAGGCTCAGTCCTCATTCAAAAGCTGTGCATCCCTCAAGATGCAGAGGAAAGCTCGAAGAGATCTGTTCCTTAAAGAAACAGAGGAAGGCAAAGAAAATGAGGATTATATTTTGGGACTGGACATACCATTTTGGCTTCAATCCACCCACAATATGCAACCAAAGATAAGGACCTCCTAAGGACTATGTTAAGACTAACCGTAAAAATGGATCTGAATTATGGATCACTAAAAACATGACTTGATCCTAGAAGGTACAACACAACCTGAAGATCCTGCCTATCATCTGTCTTCAGTAAGAAACCAGGAGGTTCTGGGGTCCCTGAGCATTCAAATATCCCTATCCTGATTCCATCCTACAGCTTGGGTACACTCTGATCAAGACACTCTTGAATTGTATTTTATTAGTTTAAAATAACAACCTAAATCCTAATCCAGAATAAAGCACTGGAGTTTCCTAGAAGGAACCAGTAGTCCTAGACTCTACACAGCCCCAAATCTCCTTTTTTGCTACCAACAGCACTTTAAAGAACTTATTTACAGTGCACCCGTGACAGGCTGTCTGATCCAATTTATTCAGTCTTATACTTAAAGGGTTCAGTAGAGGCTTTGTCTGCTCAGATGCACAAGCCTGAAAAGTCACATTCTTTACTCCAGGGAAATGCAAGTCACGATTACAGAGGAGTTAAAGCTGTCCAGATGAAATCAGAATTGACCAGGACCTAATCCTTCTGGGGTGCAAAGTCAAAGGGTATTTCCTCCAGAAACAGGATTTGCAGATGCCTCGGTTTTCTAGTTTCAGTGCATTTTTATTAACCGGTCCTAGATTCTCTCTTCCACAAATATGTTTAACCTATACGAAGCGCAAATGAATGAACTTTTTATATTATTAGTAATATCTTGATGCAACAAAAATTAGGTACTTCAAGGTATTCTACATCTAGCTGTTCATGAAAGAAAGCAATACATGCAGGCAAATGACCACCAGCTCACATGCTGTAAATTAACAAGCTAAAAGGAATTGCAATTTAAAAATGATGATATTGGAGCTGCAAAAACATAACTGGTGTAGCCAGCAGGTCCCCAAAACCAGGAAAATGTCATTTTGGTTATAAAAGCTGTAGGACAGCCATATTTATAAGAGAACCTCACATACACAAACAAATATTTAACACAGACGATCTGTCCACTCTCTAATGCCCAACCAGTTTCCTGCTCTTAGTGCTTCCTCCCCTCTTAGCCCCTTCCACTGCTCTGTACTGCATAGCTTCAGTCAGGAAATCCATGGCTGTGTCTGTTATCAATGAACTATGAAGTCCTGCTCCACGAACAAACGCCACTGTGATACTTGCCAGCTCCATTTGAAGAAAATGCCCCAAATGTATCTAATTATTTTTCTGCATTGTTGCTTTGCAAGACAACTGTCTCGTACACAGAGGCATTAGCCTCCATGAACTGAAAGGGGGATCTCTTTTGAAGTAAGGTTAATGCAAAAACCAAACTCCAGAGCTTAGGTTTCTAACATTTCTCTTTGTAAAACACAAAGAGAACACAGTTGCTGTTCAGCTGCTCTCTCAGACAAGCTTTCAGCTGTGCTGCTCCAGAACTTCAGATTAATCTGTGGTCCAAAGCAGCCTTTCCCTTTATAAAATCTGCTCCCAATCCACAGTGGTTTACAAACAAAATGAGCCCAACAGCTTTCAGCTCATCTTTGAGGAGTGCATGTCCATGCTCAGCCCCACACCTCGGTGTGATGTGAGTGGTGCTGCCCCGGGGACAGCAGGGCTGACGCAAGCAGCAGTTCTATCAGGTGCACAGACCTGGAGAGCAGGCACCTCCAGAACCTTTCCATGCACTGTGACAGCTTCTAAAAGGGAAAAGGTTTGAAAGTTGATGAGCCTGATTATTTCTTATTACAGTGCATATTCCAGTGGGTAAGTCAGCAAGCAACAGCGAGTTGGCAAAGAGATGCTGCCTGCTGACTCTGCCTGTCTGCTTTCAGAACAGGGAAGCATAAGGCTCATAAGGGTATTTTCACCCTTCTTACTGAGCTGCTGGCAGACTGCACCACAGCAAAGACTGTCCTCGGGTAATAAACTCCTGGTCATCATGAAAAATCCTTTTCTGGGTCTTTTCTGCCCAGCAATGCACATAATTTACAATAATAACACACTGTGGGGCAGAAACAAAAGATGTTATCAACTCCTAATAGCTTGTGGAACACACCAGGATGTTCAGAGGTGGCACCACCTTATACGTCATGGTGGGTTTCCTCCTAAGTTTTACCTTTCAGGTTGTACAGCTTTTCTTAAAGAGCATTTAGAAAGGTAGCAGGAATGGATGACAGCTGGACATTAAACAGACCAGAAACACAGGTCAATTCTTCTTGAAGTTCTTTTTCAGTTTGTTTGTTTAATTGAAAGCATTTGATTTTTTTTCTCTTTATGACCAGAGAAGCTGCAGGGAGGCTGGAATCGGAGACAGCTGCACCATTTGGGCTTCACAATGAGCACATGTGCAGTAGGCATGAGTACAAAATGCATGCCCATTTGTCCACAAAGTCTGATGCGTTTACACACACCACAAAATGGACTCAGAATCTACACCGCCAACCTTCATCTGAGTCAACAGGAATTCACAGCACTCAATACATACGTGATCAGTTTTGCAGAATCACAGAATGACGTGATTTGGAAAAGCTACAGCAAAGTCGTTGAGCCCGACCTCCTGCGTAAACCAGTTCCACCCACAGACAGTCCCTCAGGGCTTCATCCAAGGCAAATTTTTGAATTTCTAAACGAGAAAGATTTCCCAATTTCCAATCCCTTTTGGCAACCCTCCTCTAGACTGATCTGTGTGTCAGCTCTGTTAACATGCTGAGATTCTGCAAGAACTGGACAATGCATACCCACAGCAACCTCAACAGTGACAAGGGAATAAACACATGCCTCAACCTGTTGGATACCCTCATACTTGCAATGCCTGGGATGTACTGAGCTGCCTCCAAGTGCATACTGCTCATTTCTGTTCCATTCCTCCTCCAAGACCTCCAGCTTCCTTTCTGCAGACCTGTAGGTTGAGTGGGGTTACTCCATACCACAGCGCAGGACTTTGCTAGACTTCACAAGGTTTCCATAGCTCTTTTCTCCAGCCTCCTGAGTTCCTTTGCAAATCCAGCCCTCCGCTCCACATGTGTAGCACAGAGTCAGTGCATGTGCCCTCTGCCTTATTACAGAGAAAATCTTGTCTAGATTTAATTGCTCCTCCTATTTTTGTGTGATTGAAGCACATAACTATCACTGAGAAAAAGAAATATCCAAGGAACAGTTTCACTTTGCCAAGTCTCACTTCTTACAGCAGGCCAAGAAGAATCTTCAGTGCTCTCACAGGTCCCACTACATGCTCCCTAGACAAGGGGCTGCCAGGCTGGCTAGCTCCCATTTCCTTTGGAATCAAATTACTGATGAAAAGTAGAGCTCTCTTTAAAAACACAACTGGTAAAACCACATACAAAACACATCCTCTCCTTCTGAAAATCTCTAGGCGATTTGCTGAATCAGTGTATTACACTCTTCAAACAGTAGCAGCTACAATGGCCTTCTTCAAAGTAGAAGTGCAAATGGTCCACAGAAAATCACATAAAATGAATTCTTTGAACAAATGTCGTTATCAGACACGTTTTTGTTTTTAAGTTTTATCCCCCTATAAACTAAACCTAATTCTTGCAAAGAATACTAAGCCTCCGCAACATTTTCATCTTCTGTTCCTTCTCTTAGATCATTAACTCTCTGGAGTAACAACCATATTTTTGTTGCTCATGAAATATCCATCAGAACAGCCATCTCTTCTGTGACCACAACTTCTAAGTAGCATTATATAAATATATATTCACTGCTGCCCCCAGTAACACAGATGGAATGATTTATGTCTGCCAGATTTAGAGTTTTATTGAAACAGCAGCATTCTAGCCAGGAGGTCCAAGATGTAAGCAAAGCAGAAACTTACCTTCTCTTGATGGTAAGCATTGCTCCTAAGAGAATAATAACAAACATCAGAAGCCCAGCTATAACTCCAGCCATTTTCACTGTGCTGTCAACTTGCTTTTCTGGCTCCACTGCATTGGAATTCTGGGTGGAAGCTCCTTAAAAGATGGAGGGAAAGGAGGGAGAAGATAAAGAGAGAACTTGTAGAAAAATCTTGCAACAATCCAGTTTTCATACTCATTTGAAAGCCTAAGAACATATTTGCAATTATATTGCAGCAGGCCATCTCATTTACTTTCTGCCTTTTAGAATGACCAAAGCCAAATTTCAGGGCAGTGTTAGGGTGCAAAATCCCAGGGTAAGGAACTAATATTTTGCAGTATTGCACTATATTCAGGAATTTAATGTTGTGATGCATTCAGCATACACCCAGAAGCAGAAGGATTAACAGCAGTTATAATTTTCATCCCAAGCAGTTTAAGTGAAGGTGCAAGCCTTACTCATCAAAATGGTGGGTGCAGAAGTTTGCAGTTGTATATCCCATAATACCACTTGCAGAAACTTTTTTTTTTCTTAAACCAGAACAAATTTGTATTTCTCACTATTTGGAAAGCCTGGCTCGTGTGACCACACCATGACAGTCACACAACTAACAAGCATCAGCCCAACTCACAGAGCCCCCTCCACATCGCCTCATGTATTCCATGCAGGAGTTCTTCTGTGGCTCAGGCAAGGAAACTTTCTTAAACAGCACATCCTACACACATAAAAATGACATTTACAAAGCATTTCTTCTTTTACTTATTTGTTATAATCTGACTTCAAGAGTCCTTAGCCCTGCAATAACGTAGTATGCATTATACACCTTAGCTTTACCAATGTTGTCACAGCTGCACATAATTTTTTCTAAATAACACTTAAAGCACAGAGCTCAATTTTGAAAGCCTTGCAAGACTGGAGTTGTGGGTAATCTGAAGACTAAGTCAGCCTATTTTTATTATATTCTTAATCTATGTAACTACTACTAAGAATAACATATCTGCATTTGGTGGAGTTAAGTGAATTCATGTTGCTTGAGATCACAATTCTGTCTTGGGCTTCACCTTTGCTGCTGGCATCAGCCAGGTCTTCCCCTGCAGATCAGACACGGAACAGGCAATAAGAGGTGAAAGCAGTGCTGTCATGAGAAGACAGTAATGCTCTGCTCTTTTCACAACTCTATTGCTGACCTCCTGGAAAAGCTGAACTACTACTGCTCATGCAGCAGCTGCTCATGGCAAGGATATTCAATTGAGCCCATATATTGGTGAGACAGTAGAAAGCCTCACTGTGTTGCTCTTCTGCCCCTTTGCCACTTGTTAGTATATGTGAGGTGTGAAAGATGAGTCCCATGACCACGACCACGCCATGTAATACAGGCTTGTGAGTATGTTCCGAGTAAGGCCCAAGCCAATGGACCTCCTGGGACGAGGATCAGATCTTGAATAAAGTATTACATGCTCCTCTCATCTTATCTTGAAGGGTAAACACAGAACAATGACACAATAAATGCAAAACACGAAAACTCACCACATGCAGTGATAAAGGTATGATTTCAGCTTTCCTAAAGCTAAGCTGTTAATCTAGTTTGCCACAGGAAAATCCAATATTTACCAAGCAAGAACGTTCTTTGCTGTTTGAGGCACACATGTAATTTTCAGCTTTCTGTCCCTGACAATTGCACTGCTCTGCAGCGTCCACCAATTTTCCCATTCACTTAAGAGCTCAGCAGTAACTTCTGTGTACACATCTAAAATACACTGAAGGGACTGCTGAGCAGGAAATAAAATAGCATATCAGCTGCATATTACCATCATTGTTTGACAACATCTCATAGAACAAATGTGTCCAAGAAGCAAGCTGTATGTCATTGCACAGGCAATCCTGACGCTATTGTATAACAAAATAAATTATAAAGGTACAATTTCACCTTGAAAATGGCTGAAACTCTGTTTGTTTGATGTGCAAATAAGTAGCATTCCAAATTACCCTTCACTTGTGTTGCAGTTACTCCTATGACCCTAAATGATAGGTGTTGGAGAATCGCTTACAGCCACGGATGGTGCAGTCAGACCCACCCATTTCTGTTCCATCTGAGTGCCCTCACCAATTGTGAGCCATGTTAAAAAATTAAAAAAAAATAAAAAATAAAAAAAAAAAAATCAGAATGTGCTGTCAGCTCCATCCTCTGATTCTCTGGATTGGTTTGATTCTGCCAGGCTGTTGCTTATTACTACAGGCAATGTGTGCAGAGTGTATTTTTATTTGATATTTCTCTTCCCGTTGTAGACTAGTGCAGCTCTAGAAATAGACTAAAGCCTCATTATCCATCCTGACACCTACACGCTGTAGTGACTGATTCACTCGGATCTTCTGTGCAACTCTTCCTATCTGTCTTGGCAAAGGCCAATGATTCCTTTAGGCTACTAGTCCAACCATTTGGAAGTTGTCTTAGCTGATAGCGCCGAGGAATTGATAATATGACAGTGCCAGTAATTTCCTGAGCCTTGCATTCTTAAATCTTTGCAATGAAGCAATCCCACAGAAGTGCACTGTTCTCTTGCCACTCCATTGTAATTTTCCTGTAGATGCCTAAACCTGCTATGGCTGCGCCACCACCATTTGGAGGCAAGGAGACCATGTCATTGCTGGGAGCAGGAGGTCCATGGGCTGTTGTGCAGTTGCAGAAGATGGCTTTTGCTGCTCCTGACAGAAACAGTTTAGAATTCAGTTCTGCTTCTCTCTGTCACACATGTGGACCTGAAATCTTCTGGGCACAGAAGCCCATAAAATCTGGCTGTTTCATTTCATAAGAATACCTTTAAAAATGCTTTTTTTTCTGAAAAACAATGTTTATATTCTGTTTACATCAAAAGGGAAAAACAAAACTACTATAACCAGTTCCTAGCAGTGACTTCCACCACATTTCCTAGGATAAATTGTTCCTCGTAACTGCAGTCTGGATGCCGGTACAGCAGGGTGCAGCACAGGTCACTGCTGTTATTGCTGTGTGTATTTCAGTGGCACCCAGAGACCCCCACTGAAGGCAGGACTCCATTACAGTGCACTAACACGAGCAGGACAATTTTCTGCCCTAAGCTTACTTTCTTAATAGGGAAGCTAAACGACAGACAACAGATCCCAAGAAGAGAATACCACAGCTCCCTTGACTCCCTGTCTGTGTTTTATCTACTAGACAAGTTACAGCTTTCAGGGATACATGTGTATGTATGTTTTGTATTTACGTACTGTACAAAATGCACTGTCCTAGAAGTGCAGCCAGGGCACGGATCTGACTTCCACAGGCACTGTCATTCACCCAGCACTCCATTACATGTTCATATCTGTTTGAAGACTGCAGTCCTTCCCCACTGACCCAGTCTGCTTTGTTGTTTCAGCCTTTCACGATTCCCAGAGTGAGATGTGGCACCTTGCAGACAGGACACGGCCCAAGCTATGTGCTCTTGGGAGATGCTGCTCCCATGTCACTGCAGAGATCAGAGCAAATGTGTTCTTTGCAGCCACTCACTCATCTCACCAGGCAGGAGGAGTTGGGCTTATGGCTCAGCGAGCAGCAATGGCTTCAGTAATTTGCTCACAGGCACCTGACATCTACCCCAGCCATCCCGTTGTGGGCGCAGACACCTGAATCCCGGACTGCTGCAATATCTGACTACTGACAAAATGGTTTGGTGCTGCACCAGATCCTCGGGCTTTCACAGCCTTCTGATCTTCCTGCTGCTCCAGATCCTGGTTAAAGCTGGCACTGCCCTGGCTGATAACTTAAGGATGGGAATTCTGAAATTCCAAATGAATCCCAGCAGAGAGGGCTGCCACTTGTATTCCAGAGTTAGATCTGCCAGATGATTTCTTCAGCTGAAAGAATTTCTGCCCATCAGGAAGAGCTGACTGCTGCTCTGAGCTGGGAGATGGCTTGCAAGTGATTCCAACAGCCAGAATTCGAGTTCTTGAAGAGGAGACAAAGCCTTCCTCAAAATACTGGGAAAGTGAAAAATCTTCCACTTACCAGCCAGTATTCATTTGCAGCATTAGACATTTCTAGACTGATATTCGTACCTACTTTAAATCCTCTAAATGCTCACGCAAGGTAAGTAATAAATGATGCTATCACCTTTACAGATCCGGAAAGACTTAAGAGGATGCCTTGGGTACCAGACAGCAGAGCTGAGCACTGCCATTTTGAGACCAACAGCCATCAGAACACAGCACCTTTTGTAAATGGGGGAAAGGGAGAAACAGAGGTAGGATCTGAGTGGAAGATGGCAGTCTTACACCTGGCAATTCAGAGACTGATGCACCTAAAAATGAGCAGTGCCAGTGTCAGGGATGCACAGACAATTACCTGGTGAAGACTAGGCTTGGTCTTAAAATTGTAACACCAAATAATTATTCCTATGGGGAGAAAACCACTTTTGTAACAAAAACTAATCAGAAAAATTACCTTAAAGTAACAATTAACCCAGAAAAATTAAGGAAAAATAACGGGTTAAAAGTCTTTAGGAGTTCAAAGAAGCTGCTCAATTAATCAGAGTAATTTCTTTGCAGCATATAATGGCTAGGCAGTGTGCTGAACGTAACAGACCTGCAGGCTGATTTCAAAAGACAATTATTCTCCTTTCACTAGTAAACAATATTTCCTATTTTTTTTCCCTTTCCTTTTACAGCACCTCCTTCGCAAGTAACCTTAAAATATTCAAAGTAACTTTGCATCTAGAATTATTTCCCCCTGTATTTGCAGATTATATCTACACCTCTGAAACTCAATCTTAGATAACCAGACACAAGGGCAGGCCTCTAACGACAACACCTCACCTTGGCTATGCCTTTGGTTGCTGCATTTCAGCAGAAAGGAGCACCACCACCACTCTCACTACACATCACATCGCTGTGCCAATTTTCCACCCCCAGTTACTGAGGTCTGCAAACAGCACAGGATTACTTGCTCTGGCTTCAGAGCACGAGACATTCTCATTTCTTTAAAAAAGCTCAAAAGGAGTGGAAAGAATGATGAAAGCCAAAAGCTTTCAACCATATTCTAAGTGGAAAGAGCAGCAAAGCAAAGCAGTCCTGGACAGAGACTGAGCAGAATTTATATGAGAGATTATCAGGCATACAGGTTGAATCAGCAGGAGGATGAGGGTAAACAGCAAGGAATCAAGATTAGTGTTACTGAACTGAATGAGAATTAAAAAATAGCAGTAAAAGAATAATTGATTCCGGAGATTCCAGGTAAATCCACCACAAAGGCTTTTCTTCTCTCTTCCTGTTTTTCTTCCTCTCTCTTTGGAGCAGAAGCACTTAATTTGTGCTAACTGCAGATATACGGCCCCAGGAATGAGAAAGGTTATTACATTTGCTTGAAAGAAGAGCTCGGATAAAGAGCAGCCGTTGTGATGTCTACGAGCGATGTGATGGTTCAGAAGGTGAAAGCACATTTCCATTTTAACTCTCCACTTATGCAGAGCTATTTAAAAACTGACTTTCAATTATTAAAAAAAAAAAAGGAAAGAAAAAAAGAGCAAAATTTCTGAAAGTCCAAATTTACAGATGCGACTTAATTTTTGTGCGGTCTCAGGTATGTGGAGCGGGATCAACCTTTTGACTGATGCAGCCAAAAGCATTTCAGCGCAGGATGATGGCATGGATGTAGAACAGAGCTCACACTCTGAATAACAACTAATTAACCTTCTCACCAGCCAGTGCCCGTTACTCTGCTCTCCTCATGGTTATCATTAAAACCCCACAGCCAGAGCAGCTGCAGAAATTACAAAAGCAGCGAGCAAAGTCCAGAGGTGTGGATATAACAGTGTGAAACCAGGGCACCCCCAAGCCTGGCTGACAAGGGTGGTCTAAGCACCCTGGTGGCCTACAGAACCTATGGCTAAGATCTCACCTGCAAGCTGAGGAGGAAGCTCACTGCCTTCCAGTAAAAGGGATCCACGTAGTCAATGCATGAGGGAGTCCTTCTGCATACATATGCTCTATGCGGGCTGCATGAGATCTTGGGAAGCTTCCTGCGCTTTGCTAAGTTGAAGCAGCACTTTCAGACATGTCTTGAAGAAAGGTTGGTTTTTTTTTTTTCCCCCTCTATTTCTATTCTTCTATTACGAATACTCTTCAATTAAGAAGTGATCTGTTCCATGCCTGCCTCTCTTGTGCCACTGCCATCTCTCATACTATCTCTTACACGTCCAGTTCTTCAAGGCAACTGAGCAGGTCCTGCATTAGTAACCCTATCTGGTTCCGAGTATGGGCTCATGGAGAAAGCTATGTCAGACCTTTGTCTGGGCTCTGCAACACGCCATGGCCTCCAGGCTCAGGCTACCAGGCCCTGCTCACCTCTGGCTTCATCGCTCTCGATGTTCTTCCCTAACTCAGAGTTGCTTCATTAGCAACCTGGGTAAGGATGCCCTCAGGACACCTTAAACCCCTCTAAGTCAATCTTGACACCAAACTGAAAGAAAATAAAGCAGCTCACTAGTTGAACATGCATCCAAATGCTAGGAAGCTTTGATTTCTTTTCCCAGCCGGGAGTGTTCTTCAGTAAGAACAATACGAGTGTGTCTGTTATTAACAATTAATTAGAATGATACATAAATTTGTGCTAAAATAATAACTTTTTGAAGGCTGAGACTTCATCAAGGGAAAGAAAAAAAAGCACATTCATGCATCTAACTTAAAAATGCGATGCAACCTTCTGAAATAAATAGCACAAAACAGAATAAACCTGTCAAAGGAGTAATATTCCAGTGTATCAAAAGACAAAATGCAATAACAAACAGATTTGAAGTGGGATTAAATCTGTTTAAAAAATACATTACCTGTCTACGAAACTAGAATATATTTCAGACAAAAATTGAACTGTCTTATATGAATTTGAGGGAACAAAAGCTATTAAAGAAACAGCTTTCACTTGCAGCAAAACTGTTTATGGTAAGAACTTTTTTCCTCCTAAACTTTCCCATTTCTTTTGCATGTATAATTTCATTGGTCCCCTTTCAGACCCAGATCCATTTTTGAGGTCTCTATTTTATCACATATTCATCTTCAAGGCAGTTCCCTTTTCCGCTGTTAATCCTCTGCAAAAAGCAGGACTGTCTTTTTCAATCTTAAAAGCATTTGAACTTCAGAGAAATCTCAGTACTTTTCTGCCCAGTATCACCACGGCTGTCCTTACGTGTGGTTAATAATTGCTGAGTAAGGAAAGTCTTATCTATATGGGGATAATCACGTAGTATGAGAAGAGGTGCATTCCTACAAAAATGTAACCCACTCCAAAACTGAAAACCCAACTCCCTCTTCCCACTCATTTGCATTCATCACACACCACTCTGTAATGTCCCAGTAGGTCATCCTGTGCACATCAAATTAAAGCAGTGGAAACTATTTCCACAAGATGATGTGTATTTCTCTTCTAGACTGAAATCTTCTGGAGCGATGCAGAGGTGCCAGTGGCAGTATTATGCAAGTTTACAACACAAAGGCTTTCATGTTCAAACTGCAAAACACTTGAGAAGCTCTGAGCTCCTCCATTAGTGACCTGTAAAGGAGCTTTACACCATTTGATTCTGCAAAGTCTCTGATTCCTGCAGAACTTTGTGCAAAAACGACTTACAGAATCAAGTCTTCATTTTCCTGTCATCATATCCTCAACAGTACCACTCAGCTGTTGGAGCTGAAGTGTAATCACCAACCCCAGGAAAATGCAGTAGTTACTGTAATGTGAAAATGCAGGAGCATCTCCATGCTTGCTCGGGTGTTCAGCCTCTACAGAGGGCCAACAGGGAATCCATGGGCCTCTTCAGTCACGCTCAGAGGCTCATATGGAGATTAAAGTGCTCCTTAGGTCTCCAGACAACCCTCTGCTAAGCTGTACATTTTACGTCAGTGCAAAGCAATTGCTACGTGAAAGTCCCCTCTATATTGCAGTTTGAACAGCTGTAAAAGCATTTTCCCATGCAAGCAAAACACAAAAAGAGAAGTCATGAAGCTGCTCAGACTTCTGGAAGTGGCAGCAGTCTTCCTGGTCCTGAGCTGATAATCACCTGTGCTCAGGAGGCCGGGTGGGTTTCGTGTGGTCGCCTGTTGCCTACCCAGCACTGCTAAGAACAAGCAAAATCATTTCCAGGCAGCATGCACAAGAAAAACAAAAGGAAAAAAAAATAAAAATGTACCTCGTAATGGTTATTAAAGTTCCATTCTTTCATTTGCAAGAACTCACATTTTTTAGAAAAAGAAGAAATAAATATCAAGAGATAAGGAAGCATTAATGAGCCCTCTGCCTCGGTTTCAATTACACCGTGAAAATAATTTAATGCACTTTAAGAATACAAGAGGTAATTGCTCTCTCTAGTAAGAGGTTGCAATTTTCTCTAATAAAGTGTCAATATAAATATGTTGCTTTAAAACAAGGAGAACAACCAAGTTATTTCAGAAAGAATGGGACACATTAAAGCAAATGCCATCATGGAAACCAAATGGCAAAATTAACAAACTGGCTGAGTGAAAACTGTATGGCAGAGAGCTGATAAACAGAATAATAAACTTATTTTTAAAGAATGCCTAATGCTATGATATGCATCCAAGCAACTAATGCTATGAAAGATGACATTACTTCAGTAACTTAAGAAGAGAAGCAGACCATCCGAGGAGAGGTGGTTATGACTGGGAATGGTCGGAAATCTGAGACCAACAAAACTGGAAATAAATACACACGTCGATACAAAAGGTTAATAATGTGGATATGAAACATGCTGGCAAAAGAGGGAATGGCTACACAGACTGGACAAACGCAGACTGCTTTCTGATGGATTGCAAAACGTGACCTCAGCAAATGCTGGTGCCAAGTCCTTGCCGTTGGCCCATGGACATTAGTCAAGCCCCCTACTGAGGTGCCAGAAGGAAGGAAATGTGCTCAGCAGATGCACTTGCCCACGTGGATATCTACTAGCTCTGCTCTGAAGGCTGCTGTACTTGGAGTCATGACCTTCTGTTCTGAGATGCTGAAACCCACCCCTGACATTTCAGCCAAAAGATGAACATCAGAGAGGCAAACCGTTGACAAAGGTCTCTCTTGGGACCAAAAGGACCAAGGTAACCTGAGCAGGAGCAGCAGGCAGGAGAAACGTGCAGAGAAGTGCACGTGGCAGATGAGATGCAGCTTCTGAATGGAGGGAAGCTGAAATGACAAGGGGTTATCTGAAGTCTACTTCATAATGAAGGTCTCAGCAACACAAAAGGGGAGGAGAGCAATCTGAGAAATGTCCAAAACTCTTAATGGACTAGAACACTTTTAAAAGAGTTATCTGAGTTCACTTTATTGGTTTTCAGGCAATGGGACATACAAAACAAATTGCCTCCCAGCCTGCTGAAGCAGTGACAAGTAATTAGAGCTACGCAGCTTCTGAGCAGGTGCCTTGCAGCAACACCCAAGATGTGCTATAATCCCCCAGTACCACACTGCCTAACACATTTTATTGCTTAATTACTCCCACACTCCCGTTTACTGCCCTTGTTAATCCGGTACTTGAAGAGAACACTTGCCTTGCTTAAACATTCCTCAATTCTAATCTCCCTGCTACTGGCGTAAATCAGAACTCATTTCACTGACATTAACGGAGCTACTGGAGTGTCATGTATCCAGGAATGGAACAAAATTACACCAATAGCCAGAAATGAACTTTTTCTCTGGCATTAGCAGTATGCATTCACTTTTTTTTGCATCAATCTGCAAAACAAAATGCACTTTCTCTCTGGTACGAACTGCAGCTTGAGAGCTGTCAATGCTCAGATCAGCCTAGCTAACTTCAGCTTAACTCCAGGACATTCATTCTCCTTGCTTGTTATGGAGGACACCACACTGGTATCCCTGCTAGCAGCTCAGAACATTCTGTTGGAGGCACACTGCAGCCTTGCTCTTTCTATCCTCAGAAAGACAACGATGCAAATAAAGACAAATACATGGCAATGCCACTAAAGATCTAATGAGGAGACAGAAGACGACGTAGACACAATAGGTCAGACAGAACATCCCAACAGTCAGTTGTTGGCCACATCACAACATTATTACAGATTTGTTACTGTCTCCATCTATTTCCACCCCAGCAGAGATGGGGCAGATAAGAAACCCCTCTACAGGTGCTCAGATGGATGTAGAGTGGCTGAGTCCTTCTGTCCACATGGAGTTAATGTGGATGGAATTCAGCCCTACGACAAAGAGAGATCTTCAACTATGGAAAATTTCCAAACCACAGAACCACTGTTTAGCTTTGGTTCAGCTGCCCATACATCACAGGTGCCAGCAATGGACTGTTAATGGACCGTTAAACTATTAAGACTGTAAATTCACTTGTGGTGCTACACTGCTTGTGTGCTGCAGCCAATACTGTACAATTAAAAAGCCAAAATTGGCATGAAGCTAGCCACAGCCACATTCCAGTGTCCTTGTCAATGGTCAGGCATTGAGAAATACAAAACAGCAAATCACAGAGTAAGGACAAGGAAAAAAAGAAAAGAAGAAAAACAGGATTTCCAGACTCCATGTATACAGAAACAAGACATAAATCAAAAGCAATATCCATCAAAACAGTAATAAACACTAGTGCTACCATAATTTTTTTTTTTTTTTTTTCCCTTTCCCATTCACATCAATCAAGAAAAATCCTAAACTATAAGATCACCAAAAAGCTCTAAGCATCCCCAGGCTTTACCCATCCCTCTGATTTCTCTTGTCAAATTAGTATTAGGAAAAGGTCACTTTTTAAAAGGAGCTGGAGTTCAGAACATCAGAGTAAAGGCAGCCTGTCACCTCTTCTTGGTGACCCAACAGGTTAACAAAAATTAAATCCATTTGCAGAAGGCAGCTCGGGGTCAAACACTTATGTGAGTCTTTCCAGCAGTACTCAAATCAGGCAGTGCAAATCAAGAGAACACAGAAGAATAGGACTTTTTGAGCTATACAGGTGTTTTTATTCAAACAATAATCACAGAGCAAATATATTTTTAGTTAGAACAACAACTAACTCACATTCCTCCACTATCTCCAGAAATAGGAACCACTAAAGTAGAAGAAACTATAGGACTCCAGAAATGAATCAATCTAATTTCTCCAAGCTGATGAAGAGCCCTCCAGTCACGCTCTGGGAAGACCCAGAGGAGAATCTTTTCACACAAACTTCACCCACTCCTGCTCTTTATATCTTTCTACCACCAGAAGGCCAAAGGAAGATAAATTTGCAATGGTCACACCACTACCCATGGGCCAGGAAAACTGCAGGGGAACGGACAGGAGACTGAGACACAGAATGTTTGCAACCCAGAGCAACGAATTAAACGAAGATATTACAAGGAACACTTAAAGAGGAAACAACGGGAGGATATAGGGTCCACCAGAGCCACAGATGAAGGGGAGAGGGGACAAATGGCTCATCCTTGGCTGTCAGTGGTGACACAACTGCTTACAGCCCTGCCAGCCTGCAGCACCAGCTCTCTGATGGCAGCTGCAGGCAGTGCAGCACCTGCACCTCACACCCTGCTGACAGTAACACTTCTGGAGAAGTCTTCACATAAGGGCAAAAAGAGTCCTCTGCTGCTACTTAGTAACTGCTAGTTGGGGCTTCTTTCATCCCCCCAACTCCTCAGTAAGTGCTGTAGCAGAAGCGCACATGAAAAATTACCTAGAAGGAATTAATTTCTGCTACTGCTGCAAAACAGAAAGGACTAAAAAGAATGGGAAAAAAAGAAAAACAAAACAAAACAGGGTGATGCTTCTTAAAGAAAAAGAGCCATGGGTTTCTACCCATTTCTTTTCAACTTCAGGAAGACTCCATAGGCAGTAATGGAGTTATTCCACGTTACAACAAAGCAGCAAGGGCACAGGATGCATTCCTGAGGGTTAGAAAAGGAGAGTTACCTCCAGCATGGCCCACAGCAATTACCTTAGCATTTCCTTACAACTCATTTTGAGACCAGATACGTGTTGAGGAAGCCTTTTTACAGCTACTTGGTTTGTGTTAGGAGTAAATTGCTTTACTGACACCTTTGCTGGCAAAGTATCCTCTGGGGTGACTTCGAAGTCCTTCGAAGAGTTGTTAAAAGCAACTCTAAACTCCAAGAAGTAACCCAGACATTGTCACCGTTGGTTCCCCAAGAGCTACATCTTGTGAAACAACCTGGGGATCAAAGCAGTGTGTCTTAACGTATTGCTGAATCATTTGTATTGGGTTTGCTCGTGATGATGTCAGGTCTATTCTGAACTTAATGCGATGAAAATAAGAAATATTCTCCATGAGTTCACTGCATCATACCATGAAAATGGTGTGATGTAGAAACTGTGCCCCAACGTGTTGAAGGTCAGGTTTTTCAAAACCCATTTAAAAGTCAGGTTTGCCTGAGATCTCCTTTAACTTATCTGCACTGTGTAGTTATGGAGAGAATGAACTTAGCAGGAAGCTTTTTCAATCACATTCTGCCAATAACAAGAGCAGTCCTCAGGGCAGGAAAGCAGTTGATAGAACAAGTGAAAACAGGAACCACAAAGAGAGAGAGACCCTGTCTTGAGAAATAACAGGGCCTACGCATATAGTGAAGTGGTTCTGGAAACTGACATTCTGCCTTCGATATTTTCCTTAAAATATAAAACTTTTTGAAAAGAAGCTTCTTCCCTGAGTAGTAGCTGTAATCTTGTTGTGTCACCACTGCAGCTTTCATAGTACTGGTGCTGTGCTTTGCAGGGAAAGGAAACCCACATACCTTTAGTCGCCAGCCGGACGCAGTTGATTTTTGTTTCCTGAAAATCAACCAAAAAAAAAAAAAAAAAAAAAAAAGAGAAAAAGAAAACATCAAGGTGTGTCATTGGCCTATCTGCAATAAACATATTTCTCATCAAGAGTCACTAAAACACATAAGCATTTTTCTTACACTTCATCACTGAAAGTACCACCAACCGTTTGAATGGCATAGAACACTCCATACTAATGGGTTTGCATACAGCTGCTTGCCTGACTGCTGGGAAGTTGGATGTTTTTCCATACTCAATGTGAGGAATGGGCACCACGTAATGGCCTGATTTACTAATAGAATTTACCAGCTAAATGGCCTGATCTGTAGTAGGCAGACAAGCATTGGGTCAAAAGTACATGCAACTGTACATACAATTTTCACGCACCATTACCACAGATTTTGCAAATTGGGTATTTATTTAAACACATGGCAAACAGACACCTAAGCAGTCATTTGAATATTTCAGCCCTCTGATATGTATGTGAAGCAGAACAGCATGTTGTATGGCTACTTCTGCCAAATGAGCCATTCAAACACAACCCTGAGCACCACGGCTTTTCATTGCAGAGCTGGGATAAAACCCAACGCTTTTGTTCAGTGCACCTCAGAGTCCCCAGATCTGTGTAAACAGGAGTTTGGAGCTGAGCAGCAGCATTGTGTTATTTGGCTTAGCTAAAGGCATCCTCCTCAGGCCACTTCCACTGAAAACAAACCCTTTCTGGTATCCCCACGTTTTCATTCTGCAGCTCTTACTGGCAGGGGTTGCTTCTGCACGATGCGTGATCATCATCCAAATCTTCTGTGTTCCTTTGGTTAAAAAACTTTGTCAGGCAGTAATCTGCTGCAGGGTGTTCTTAGCACTTTATGACTTTACATGCTCTTGTGCATGTCTCAGGTGTAATGAATACTGCATAAATTACTGCGTGTGATAATGCCACATTAATATGGATGCTGCCTGGCTCTGGAAACAACAAATACACTGCTGAGCACCTTGCTCCATCCTCAAGCAGTTCAACAGAGGCTGTAAAGAAAATCTGCAACCAACCCTCAACTGCAAACAGGAAGGGGAAAACTGCAGACATTGCACGGGGAAATGCAGCACCAGTTCCCCCTGCACCCTTATCATGCACTCATTGACTAAACTATTCCTTATTCCAGTAAACCCAAGGTATCTCTCTTTGGTTCACAAACTTCTCTCGCTCACAGAGCAGCTCTGCACATCTTGTACAACTGCTGGCACTGCAAAGCCAACAGAGCTGCAGAGCACTGCTGCACAGCCATCACTGCCTCCTGTATAATCAGCCTGAATTGCCAGCTATTCTGGAAACCAACAATCTCTATTACTAGTGATGTTATATAAAGCAGGAAAAACATAGCCTTATTTTCAGAGCACAGCCTCAGCAGATAATGCAGGGAGTCAGAAGACATCTGATGCACTTCACAATCTATGCAAAGATGGCCTGGAAAATCAGCAATGACGAATGAAATATAATTGATATCAAGATAGTACTGCTGCAGGCTAAAAGTAGGTGGACACTGGCACACATTGCACATGCTTGTGGAAAATTTTCTTGTGCGTCTGTTGCTTTCTGCTAGCTTCAAAGTGCAACAAAAGGCTGGAGAAATTAGTCAGTGCTGAGAAGAGGTGACAAAACAAAACCCAAAACCTTGTTAACAATGCTGTAATTGATCTCATTTGAGCATGTGCGTATTCCTGCACGTTGCCCTCCCACGGGGTAATTTGAGAAGACAGGATGCGGTGTGTTCTGTTTGCATTTACATCTACTTATTTAGCCCAGACAATTGTAGTTATTAGAAGACAGTGATCAGGCACTGCCAAAAGCAAGGGCAATCAATCACCAGAGGAACAAGACATCTGGACTTAATTTCAAATGGTGTCTTCTAAGGAGAAAAACATAAAAGAAACCTGCACAGCCACCAGGCATCAGCTACTAGAGATGTTGGAGCCTGAAGTCTGTTCTCAGTCCGTACTCCTGATGAGGGCTGATTATTGCTTTGATTTCCATTGAGCACCTCATTGATCAACCCACTGCTCCTCTCTTTCACGTCTCACAAAAAATGAGACCTCCTTCCACTTACCGTATTTTTCTTTGATTAATACTGAGAACTGTTTGTCTGAACTCCTTTGTCAATACACAGAACAATTTTTTTTTCTCAAAACAGTGAAACCATTTGCCTATAATCACATCTGCTCTCTGGAAAAACTCTCCTGGATTTAGATGAGGTGTTCACCAGAGTAAAGATGCTTCTGCTTAACCAATGGCAAAAGAGGAATAGATAATATACACAGATGGCTTGAAGGCATTACAAGAAAAATAATGAAAAAAAGGAAGAGCAAAAAACTTTTATAAAAATAGTTTCCTAAATTTCAGTCTCCTGATTGTATCCATAGGCTCTTTCAAGTACTCTGATAAACTAATCCCATTCAATCCCATCACAGAACTTTCCCAAACCCAACCACAGCCAAGACCCTGCTCCCACCAGCTCCAGTAAGATGCTTGCTTTGTGCTACGGCTGCAGGCACACAAATAACCCAGTGTAAGATCCCAGAACCACTGCTGCTTTGTGCTCTGGGCACTGCCAGGCTATGCTATCACAGACAGGATATGTGTAAGCAGTAAGGGAACAACGTAGGGATGTTTTAACCTAGATCCTGGAACTGGACAACTGTTTCATTTCAGACCCACATCCACATGCCAGGAGCTTATTCTGGCATCACACTGAATTCTCATTCTTTTCAATATAGTTTGTTTCTTTCCTTTTCAAAGAAGGAGAGCTGATGCCATCTACTAATTATTTAGACTCCAAAATATGCATTTCACTGAAGTGCACAGGATGATAACAAGACAAGTTCTGCCTTTGTTTTAGTACTTGGATGGGAACAACTTTCTGCAGGAAAGATCTATGAGGGCAGAAGGACATATGTTTATGTGACAGCTGCATCTTCACAACCTAAAAGGCCAAATGATTTTTTTCCTTTTATTTTAAAATGACAGCTTGCTGTTTACAGACTATGAACAATAAAATAAGCAGAGCTTTTTCATCCATCTGTTTTCACACCCATTTTTTTTTTCTTTCCCTTTCCTTGGCTCTGATTATGACCCTGCATTAGCTCAACAGTGCATTCCTTGGCTGAAGCAGTCACTGCCAGCACCTGCACATACCTGTTGCCTTCAGGTGCCACCCTGCCACAGGTCTCCAGACAGCCCCACCTGGGGACAGGCAGTTTTAACTCCTGCTGCTGCACAGACAGGTAATTACCAACCTCCTACTTGGCCTCAGCCACAGCACTCCATGTCCCAAGCCTGTATCGAGCATGCTTGTAGGCAGCTTGATCCCATGGGACAGGCACTGCCCTTCCATCCTCTGAACTTTCCATTGTTGTTCTTCAGTTTTTCCCATAAGTCTCTTTCTTATTCCACTGAGACCAATTGTTTGCTGTCCTTAAAAATTAATCACATGCACAGAGTGTGCACAGTCTATGGACTCCCCTATAATTTCTACTGCCAGAAGGAAACTGCTAGTTCTCCAGGAGGCTCAGCTAAACCCCGTATTGACTTTCCAATTATCAGTTATTTTTAGTATCTGTGTTATCTGGAGAAGTGAGCTTTAACAAAGTGGTTTGGGCTTTTATTATTTACAACAGAAAGTGATTTCAAGGATATTTAGTTTATTCAGTATCCGCATCTCCCAAACTCAAGGATGACTAGACGAACTTATTCATACAATGAATAAGACTACCATCACTCAGCTTCGTGTCTTCTGGCTCAGGAAGGCCAGACAGATGTGGAAACAAGGACTTACAAAGAGTGAAGTGTATCCACAGCTGCTTTACTGCTGCTCCAGGAGCTCCAGCATGACAGTAAGAGGCAGTAAACATCACTGGACAAAATGGTACAGTTGAAATCACTGAGTCCTCACAGCTGTCTGTTTGCAAAACCAATGCAGGCAGATTTAGTAGCACACTGGTTTTCAGAATAGACCTTGCGCTGAAGTACCTCACTGGCTCTTTGTGAGCCATCTCCACAAGGATGAAGGTCATCTTCCTACTGGCAGCTCTGCCCATGCCTCCAAAATCTTTCTTAAGTATGTGAGTAGACCTGTTAGCAACCAGGAATCCGGCCTGAAATCCCCTGATAATGATAAGCTGCCCGATTGTGCATGTAGTACAAGTCATTAGAGTGGAAAAAAAATCAATGAGAAACTCTGTAGAGTCCATCATTCCTTCAAAAATAATATTCTCATTGATTCCTGTGCTGCCACTTTTCACAAAGCTGGCCTGAACACATCATTCACCTGTTGGACCACCAGGCTGCAGGAGCAGCTGGCAGCATCCCCCACATCATCTCCAGCTGTGCTACAAAGCCTCCTGCCTCACCTCCCATTTAGAGGAAAAATGGCCAAGGGTTATTGATTGCAACTGTGCCAATACAGATTTCATTTTAACTCAATGACGTAAAGCACCGGAGCTACAGGAAAGATTTTTAGGAAGCTCGGTTTCCTGAGCTGCTCAGAAGTTCAGGCAGCACCCCAGGAGCCAGGGAATTCTCCCCACCTGAACGTGTTTGCTGGATCTCTAACTGAGCACCAACACCATCAATGGCTCAGACAAAGAACCTGGGGACAGCAAAATCTGTGACGTTTAACTCTGATTATTAATTCTGCATAATATCGCCGCCCAGGCCGCACCTTTCAGAAGAAGCACCACAGGGCTGTGCATCAGAGAGGCTGAGCTCAGGGTGGTTTTACAGGCTGGGAAAGCATCGTGCTCTGCCAGCAGCCATCTGTAGCAGGTGGCACCAGGACAACCAGCAAACATCACTTAGCTACCAGGCTGGGATGGCAGGCACACAGCTCCTGCCAGAACACAGCAAAGCCAGTTGTCTGCTCTTCCCTCTGTGTCAGTTCTTGCACTAACTGTCCCTAACAAATGATCAGTAGCTAATTGTGTTTCTCAACTGCCCTGTTATAAAGCCTAGAGTTTTTGTTTTCTTTTTCTCTCTTCCCCCCCTCCCCCCAACCCCTTTTGAACTTTGACACTTTCCAGTTCAGCATCTGGCTTTCAATTGTTCCTAGGTGGAAAACCCGCACAGTTTGGAAGTGTTTTGCACAACAAAATGTTCTGTTCTGTTCAGACCCTTGTCTGGAAGCAGCAACAGGCTGCCCAAGCTTCACACAACTGCCCACAGAACTCAGAGAGCGACAGCTGTCAAAAAACAAGCACCACACTGCACGCAAGAAGGCAGCAAAGCTCGAGATCTGATTTTGCAGCAATTTGC
Source organism: Lagopus leucura (assembly GCF_019238085.1). NCBI lineage: Eukaryota > Metazoa > Chordata > Aves > Galliformes > Phasianidae > Lagopus > Lagopus leucura. Next base: position 3,175,399 of record NW_024962288.1, read on the forward strand.
TGCACTTGTTTTGCATCCAGCTGTTAATTATGTCCCTTTCAATGCAACAATCATGGCTAATGGTTACAGAGCCGACAAGAACGCCAAATGAGCACAACCTTCCACACAGAGGAGATGTAAAATAACAATGCAGAATTCCTCTACCACCACCATCTCCTCCTAATCAAGCTTTTTGACCAAACACAGAATGTTTCCTCAAATTAAGCTCCCCCTGGAGCCCTCCATTTCCAAAGGAAGATGTTACGGTTCACTGCACGACGGCTTCTCATTGCAAGTTCCAGGTGTGCAAGAGAAGTTTCATCGTTCCAGATCTGTCAGTGATTAATGAAGCTATAGAATATCCTAATTAAAAAATGAGCTGCGATGCTCTGTTAAGCTTTTCATGTGCAAAAGAACATAAGGCTGGATTTTAACTGTGCTAAATTGTTACTGTCTCAGATATTTTGCAGATGTGCGTTATCTAAAAATGCCTTCCTGCAGCCATAATTTTTGGTAGGCTTTATGAAGACCACCAAACTGCCTCAGGCTGTTGATAAAAGTGAACACCCAGAACTCTTAAAAACAAATTATACTTGCAAACAGTTCTGGGTATGAAAGAAAACATTTACAGCTGCAAAACATCAGACGCAAATCAGATCCTAACATTTTAAATGAGCGCCTCAAGGATTCTATCAGGGCAAAACAAGTTCCACAGCTACTCACTTAATATCCATATTCTGCTCTTGGAAAATTCACCTATGTCTTTTTCCAGCAGCACTGCACTTTGAGGATACATCACCATATGATGTACTGATGTAAATTATTAACACAAGAGGCATTTGCTTGCTCAGACGTGAACTTGATGCTTCTCATGCCTTCACAAGCTGCATACAGACCTTTTGCATTACTTCTTCCTGAAAGGTCTTTCAGTTTCCTATCTGAGCAGCCCAAGTATTACCGACTTTTTTGAGTGTGGAGCAACCTGTCAGCTACAGAATTCTAGAAAAAGCAGGAGCTGCACATTACTGCTGCCTCACTCCAGAATGCCAAGGCAAGCCTACATTTCCATTCTTATTACCCAGTTATGGCACATTGTACTTGAGCAAATAAAAGTTTTTTTCATCCTCAGGGATCCATTCGCTAGCAATTAACTATCACATAAGGGGGAGCTAACTAGAAACACAGAGACAGACACATATATTTCACAATTTCCTTCGTAGAAGCAAATCTAAAATTGAATTAATTGATGAGTGCTGAATGGAAACTGTACCAACTAGAAGGGAAACCAAGGTGAAAAGCAGCACGGTACCGAAGAGATTTGTGCTTGTCAGCCACACAGCTGATACTCTGCAGAATGGTGATAAATGAAGGCAGTAAAACAGCATGACATGTTGAGAACCTTCACTGGCATTGCCAGCCTGTTAAAGGACGCACAGTCCTCTGTGATGCATGCCTGTGATTTGGGTATCAAAGTCACTATCCCAAGTGGAGACCGAAGCCTTTACCATTCATCTTTGATAGATTTTTCTAATTTTGTTCTTTCAGAGGTGATGTATTAGAGAGCTTACCCATGTAAAAGTTGGATTCAGGAAAGCATTGGTAAATGTACTAAAAACACCCCTGTCTACCCAACTTCTTCAATGTGTATTAATGCTATAAGTCTCCTCAGGAGGCTGGAGTGGTAACCTGTAACATGTCTGTGATAAGCAAAAGCTACTGGGGGAGCCAGAGGGGATGCAGCTGAATGACTGCTTAGATTGGATCTGGCCTGCATGCTGTTAGCTGAACACATCTGCAGCATGAGGTCATAGGTCACAAACCACTTTCCAGAAGAATTTATGAGGGAAAAGAGGCCTTCAGTTTCCTATGAATGGATGTGTTGGGCATGATGTGTGTGACATTTGACTCTCAAAAAGGGGCGGACTATGTTTCCCATGCAGTCTTAATATCACACACTTAATATTACAAAATAACTATACGTTAAAAATAAAGTCTACGATACCCAAAAGGAGTAAGAAAGACAGGCACAAAGTTCCCTTTACGGTAAAACTTACATTTTGTTCAAGGTGAAAATCTCAACAATAACTGCTAAACTACGGCATGACCAAAAGGAGGCTACAAAGTAATCCAATTTAATACCTTTTGGTAGTTCTCATCTCATCTCTCCTCTAAAATCACTGTGAACTGACGACTGCAAGGATGTAGCAGCTACAGCTTAAAAGGACAACAGCCTCTACTCTGACATTAATGCAAGGAAAAAGATCATAAACAATCCACTTCATACATCATGTGCCAACATATGCCCTTTCCATCACTTGACACTCCTACAGGCTTTCCATTGCATCTGCAGAGAAAGTTGAGTGAAGGACAAGTAGTGGCATGTATAACTTCCCTCAAATTTCTGCAAGAAAGTGATAATCGGCAATTAAACTGGCATCTGATGGAGAAGGAAGGAGAAAGACAGGGAGGCTGGAGGTTGTCGTGTGTACAGATACAGACAATATTCTCTGCACTTACGCCGTTTGCCTTGCTAAGAGCCTGAAAGTATATGCTGTAGCTTTTCAGGGGAGAAAGAGGAGCATTCCAGTAGCCATTGTAGGTCTTGTTGTCGCCCACGGTGAAGGGCTGTGTGACGGGCAGGTTGATGGGCTTCAGCTCAGCTGCAAAGTAGTGAGGTGAGTCAAGGCTGGAGGCGTTCTTGTAGCTCACTGGGATGGAGAAGCATTCAATGATGTCTGCAGCTCTGCGAGCCTTCTGCAGCTTCTCCTCCTTGACAACAAGTTGATAGACACTGGGAGGAGAGGGGAGAGAGGAAGGTAAGACTAGAGTCCCAAGATCCTGAAACATAAAGAGTGTTTCCAACAGCGAAAGAACAAAGCAAAGTAACAAAAACACTGTTACATTAGGGTGAGATAGCAAAACAGCTCTTGGCACATCAGTGACTGGCTATGGCTGCTGTAAGCTGCTTTGAAGGTAAAGTGCTGGTTCATTTGCTCTATTCCTTTAGCAGGATTACACCTTTGGGAAAGTCAGAACAGAGCTCAGTCACACCACGCTTTGGGTAACGAAGTACCTACTGCAAGATCCAATCAGTAACAGATTTTTAATGTACTGAATATTCCCTCCATTCCAGTCATCAAGGTGAAACATGAAAACTTTGCTTGGCCAAGGGATGATTTTAGTAGAGGGGAGCATCCACAGAAAGCAATGCTATCGGCTCTGTTTTGGACAGTTTCAAGGTGCAGGAACCAGTTCAGATGACCAAAAAAGATTCCCGTAACTTTTAAGACTGCTCCTAGTTTTGGCCCTGCCTCACATCTCTTTTTGTGATACATCCTGGAATGAAAAAGTTCTTAGCCATGATTTCTGCTGGCAAGTCTCCTCCTACCTTGCATCACTTAAAGGCTGACTTACAGAGCAGCATATGTGGGTGGGTGGCTTCATCTCTCTCCCAATTCACTTTTGTTTCAGGAATCAACTCTCGATACTCTTTCGAGCTCCATGAAATCCTAATCCTTTTCGATTCATTTGCCTTGTATCCTTTGCCTTGTATGATATGTAATAGCAACCTTGTCATTTCTAGCTTGCTATTTCCAGGCTCAAGGAGGTTGCATTCAAATGCACACTGTGTTGTTTTTTTCTTTTCCAAAGACAGTTAACAAAGCCCTTTAGTTCAACGCTGCTACAGCCGTGGCAGTAGCCTGCTTTTTAGCGCCTGCTTAACACCACTTACCCCTTTGACAAAGAGAGATAGCGCTGCAGTCATTTCACTTTTTGTCAGGATATTCACAGCGCTGCCCTCACCTGCCTGTGTCAGGCTGCTCCTTTTGTTTACTTGGACAGGGGAGATCGATTAGAAGACCGGAGGCAGCCAGCAGCAGATCCGCGTCCCTGCTTTTGCAGGCTCATTTCTGCAGAAAGGCTGCTCTGGAAATTATCTCGCATAGCAATGGTTCATCAGCGCTTCTGCGGGGAGCAAAGTTCTGGCACCTTCCACAGGCAGGAGGCAAAGCAAAACCTAGTTCATGTTTCAGAATGCATTACTACTTCAGGGCTGCAGGTACTTGGCGTGCTCAGTGCTGAGAGAGAAGCAATCAGCACAGCAGGGCAGCTCCCACTGCCAGGCCCAAAGGCAAATCATCGTTACCAAATGACCGATGGATGAACTGCTTGCTATTAAGCTGTCCTTATGCAGGATGGTATTCACATTTGCTAATGGAGCAGGAGCACCCAGACATATGGACACAGCCTTCAATGACGTCCCCGCAGCACTTTGGAAGACTCTCCTCAATCCTACTGTTCATTGGAGGTTTTCATAGAATATTTTAAACTTCTCTAGTATTTCTTTGCTGATTTCTAAGACGATAAACACGTTTCCCAGCAACAAGGACTCACCATTGAGGATGTAGTGGTAGCTTTAAGCAAAAGTGTGTTTAACTTCAACCTCAAGCTCAGCTCAGCTGTAGAGTTGCAGTTTGCCTTCTGGGACACTGCTCACTAACAGACTATATGCAGAGTCTTATTCTGACCCTTCAGGTTGCCAATAATAATCCACATTGCTGACAAAAATAAAAGGAAGCTTTTGTTTGCTGACAGAAGTGCTCCAAATTGTGATGAACATTTCTATGGGCATTTGCCATATGCCTTCTAACCAAAAAATTGTTTGTTTCCTGCTGCATATAATCCTACACGCCTTTTTCTGCTGGTTTTAGAAAATGTTTCCTTTATATACACACACAAATCATTACACACACACACACACACACACACACACACACACACACACACATATATCTAATTCTCCTTTCAGTCCATAGGGGCCACAGGTTCCCTCTTCTTCTCTCCCATACTTGCTGTGTTGAAAGGACAACCTCATTCTCTTCATTATGCCACATGCAAGCAGGGAGTGCACAGACCTGTCTGGTTTAGAAGGGGAAGTTACCACGGACATTAATGGCCAGGTAATTAAACTGCTTCTGTAATCAGAGAACTTAGTTACCTTTGAAGACATGCTCAGTTTCTCCCTTGGCTGCTCTCACACCCACTGCATTACCATATGCACTCATGTTCATCAAGAGCAACACCTCTGATGCATATAGAACCTTGTAACAGATACTCTTTTGCTTGCAATCTTTTACATTACAGCTTTCTGCCTTGGCCACTAATGCATACTTCTTCCTACCCTGGGGATAGCTCTTCTGTTTTACAACCTGAAATTTTAACTTATTTTTTATGTTTATTCTTTTGGAATCTTTTCAGATGTCTCTGGAAGCACAATGGCTCCTTCACGAGCATTCAGCTGAAATTTAATAGATATCCCATTTGTGTGCAAGTTAAAACACCACTGATCTATTCAAATACTGTCACCTTTTCCTTTGAAACAAGTATTTGAGCCAGCATTGCTGTCATTATTCCCTTTGTCTAAAAAACTACTCCCTGGCGAAACACAGAATGAGTTATGGATGGCATTACTTTGAGTTCTTCCCTTTGTGCCCTGGCTCTCACCAACTGACACAGTGCTGGCACCTTTCTGCCGTACCTGCTCAACTCAGTGACCTTCATCATTCAGCCTCACTCTTTCCTTAGGCTCTCTGTTATTGCCTAGTGGTCAAGTGGCCGCTCTCACAGGTGTCGACCAAGTGGCCAAGAGAGCAGCCACTCTCAAGGATCATTCTGGACTGTAGATCATCACTCTGGGAAATTGTTTTCCTGCCAAATCATTACTCTGGATCTCATTTTTTGATTCGGATATTTTGATCTGGTCCCTCCAGAAATGCCAGATTTACACAGTTCACCCCTAACTAAAAAGAGGCTCACAATCTCATTTTCTTATTTCTTCTTCCTTGATGTTTTTTTTCTTTTCCAGGTTACTTTTCCTCTTAGAACCACAGAAATGTTTGAGTTAGAAGGGATCTTTAAAGGCAATGAAAAGAGACACCCATAGCTCCATCAATGCTCAGATCCCCAGTGCCCTGACCTCTCTGGGCAACCAGTGCCACTGCCTCACTGCCTTTAGTGTAAAAAACTTCTTCCTTATATCCAACCTGCATCTCTCCTCTTTTAGCTTGAAACTATTTCTCCTTGTCCTACCCCAGCAGACCCCGAAAACAGTCTTTCCCTTTCCTTCGTATAGTTCCCCTTCAAACATTGAAAGGCCATTGAAAGGTCTCCCTGAAAGAGTTTTGAATGTCTTATTTTTACTTAGGAGCAGAATTTTCCTTAACTGCCTTCAGGACATTCTCAGGAATCAGCTTCTCTGCTCTAAATAACAAGGTGCTATGAAGCACATCAAGAGCTTCCACCTCCACTTCCATCAGCATCACAGCTCCCTCCTGCTTGCCCTTCCACTGGCAGTGGAAAGCCAGTGATCCTGCAACCAAATGAAATCCATGTGGGAATTCTGGATAGCAAGCATGCAATTACTTACCACAATTATGGCCATGTTGTCTGCATTACTACAGAAATTCTCAAAAGAGTAAAAGTAATTCCAGTTTTCACAAGAAGTGATAACATTCCACGATGCATTGTGACCCCAAAGATTGCAGTCAGGCACTCGCTCAAAATAAACTCTGTGAGCATGACCTGCCCTTTTGGCCTGCAGAGGCATCCAGCTGCAGCCACACTTCTGTTGGGATGTGGAGCAGAGTCAACCATTTTGCAGCTTGTTAAGACCAACAGTTTTGCAATACACAGCATTGAGATTATAAGCAGGGAAAAAAAGGAGTGCTTTCCCAAAAAGAAGAGCTAAATGCAAGGAAGAAAAGAGGCGATGGAAATACAGAGGAGGTATCCAAGCTATTCTATTAGCTCTTATTCTGGCTACTAGGTAGGCAGTAAAGCAGATCTCCTGGGGCTCTCCTCCTCTCACGCTTCAAAGCTATCGCTTCCAGCCAGTATCAGCCAACACTGCTTTCATAGCAGGAATCAATACATTGCTTGAAAATGCCCAGCTGGATAAAAGGAAGTTTCAGTGTCATACATTGAAATTATATTAAAAGAGACAACAAAAGCAGAACATTGAAACTTCCATTTCCATATAACAACCCCAGTGCCGATAAACTGGAAGACGACACAGTAAAAGTAACTACTTCCTTTCAATGTTTAATATCCAGCCACATTTGCAAACACTGCAATCAAATCCGCACATCTGCATGTAGCAGGGGAATAGAAGCAGGGGTCTTGCCTTCCTTGTGCTACTCCAAACCGCCTCACTGCAAACCAGCAACTGCTTTATCCCCATGAATGGCAATGGAGGACTGGTTTCCACACATCCATAGCTCTGCTCTCAAGAAAGAGCTCTTCAGGGATTCTCAATCTGGTACTGATCAGATGCCTGACTTCCTTGAAGGCTGGGAAACTCCCTGCCCTATGGCGCAGCTGTGTACTCTTATTAGAAAAGGAGGCCAAACCTGGCTTCCCTGAGAAATCTCACAGGTTTTATATAGATAAAACCATATTACTTTAATAGAAGCATTTTAAAGTTTTTGACAGCTCCATTCTAAATCACTGATAAAAGCAGCAGCCATAATGGCCGCCACAGCACAAATGTTGTCTGCAGAAGAAGAAAATGTGCTCTTATCATCATCTACAAGGTAATCTCTTCAATTATGAGTTCTCTATTCAGTGTGGAAGCACAAGTGTGATAATCAACGTTCCAAATCACAGCCCTGTCTCTGAGCTACTGAGACATCTCTGAGCTCTGGCAGACTTCTCTTTCCCTGCTCTTGATTTCTTTTTATGCTGCTCGAGGATGGGCTGAGGAAGTAATTGTCCAGAATCTAGCTGTGTGTTTAGTCCAGACTCCAGTTTTGGATGCATGATGTCTATGAATGTGGGAGGAAATGTCAGAGCTTTCCATAAAGTATTCCACATCTGGTCTGTGCACTTTGGTGTGCTGACACGGCACTTCCCAACCAGGAGCAGCTCCACTATATCCCTGATGATGACAGAGTATGCCGTTGATACACTTTCTTCTTAACCCTACAGTGATCTCCTCACTTGACTTATTAAAGCTTAAAAGAAACAACGCTTCAGCATTCAGTTCAGTATCCCCTTTGGACCATTTTAGTACTACATTTTCTTAAACGTACCACATTAAGATCTAATATTTTTTCATTTGATTTTAATATTTAACACACAAATATATTATCAGCTGTGCACTATTTCCAATAATATTTTCACCGTGGGAATAAAACCCAGTGGCAATTAGTACAGCCTGATGTTGCAGTGCATTTTTACCAGATTATTTTCAGCAAGTTTTGTAACTCACCCCACAGAGAACAGGAACCTCTCATTTCTGGTTCAAAGGAGTACAATATTTTCAGGCAAACCGTCTGACAGGCAGCAGGAATTAAGATACCACAAAAGGGTCTTTGTGGTTTCCTTCCTAATAGTTGTCTTAATTCAAGGATGAAAGACAAGAAGGGCAAACAATGTATGAAGATGCAAGGCTTTTCCATCCTGACACTGCCATCTCAGACTGAGGGCATGCAGCAGCCAACATGAGCTATGCATTGAATTTCCCCTGTTGCATCTCTTCTGTAGAATCAGCAGATGCAGCACTTCTGAAAAGGTTATCCAAACACATGCAAATCAAACCCAAATACTGTCTGACCGATCTGTGAGAGTTAATGCTGCACAGAGACAACCAAAAGGCATCAAGTGCACACAGCCAGGGGCAAAGGTGTGACACTTTGAAGGGCTAACAACCAATTCTTCTTTCCTCTTAACCACACTGACAAAGTTTTAAAAACGTGTTCTCTTAAGACCGGGAATCTCCTCAGAAAGCTGATTCACAGCCTCAGCAGGCAGAGGGTATGAATGCCCCAGGCATGGCACAACACAGAAATCAGACTACGCATACTTACACCAGCACCTTCCACCATCATTTTTCACTTGTGATTCCATTAAACTGGCTTAAAACAATTTAAACACATTTGTAAATATACCTCCATGTGAACAGGAAAACTCGGGGCCTTTATTCTGCCTGCACGGAGCCCTCTCCTGCCATAATGCAGTGGGACGGCTTAGATGTGGTGCATGATAGTCAAACTTCAGCATTCAGAGAATCATAGAATGGTCTGGGTTGGAACGGACCTTTAAGATCATCTAGTTCCAACCCCCTGCTATAGGCAAGGATACCTCCCTCTAGACCAGATTCAGATTAGCTACTGTGTCTGCAGATGCTTACTTTCTGGCCAAGTTGCTTTTGGTGACGCAAACTGAGCCAGAAGAATGGCATCAACATCTTTAGTTTTGATTTCCCAAAGGTGTCTTATAGAAACCCCGAATTCTGCCACACATGCAATAAGAAACAAAATGGTACCACTCACAACAAGTCAATTGCATGGCAGCCCCAGACAGAAGACAAAGATTCTGAGCAAACTGTGTGTTCTGTGAGCCAGAAACACTTCACTATCCAGGCACACGTTTTCTCCTAAAGGGAAATCTGATGAAATACAATCACAGAATCATCACAGAATGGCCTGGGTTGAAAAGGGCCACAATGATCATCCAGTTTCAACCCCCGCAGGGTTGCCAACCAGAAGACCAGGCTGCCCAGAGCCACATCCAGCCTGGCCTTGAATGCCTCCAGGGATGGGGCATCCACAGCCTCCTTGGGCAACCTGTTCCAGTGTCTCACCACCCTCTGGGAGAAAAATGACAGAAGCTAGAAGTACCATATAGAAACCCATCAGGTCTCCATAGAGCTCACTCAAAAATTTAAATAACAACAAAAAAGTGGGATTAAATACTAAATAGTAATTACAGTGTGAACTTGCACAGAAGGATTTTGTAATAAATTCAACCAAAACCCACTTACTCTCAAAAAGATTTATAAGAACACAAGTGATTTGCTAATAAAATGTACAGGAATAAAATGTATAACAGTCAGAGAGCAGTGACACTGTGGAAGCTCCATCCCGAGCCATGCTCTGGGCAACCTGTGCCAGTGGAAGGCAATCCTGCCCATGGGAGGGGGCTGCAACGGGACGTGTTTGGAGGTCTCATTCAACCCAAGCCATTCTGTGATCCTACAAAGCCAAACATGGAGGCTCATTGTTCTGAGCGTACAACGCACCTACAGCCCTGTGTTACTTTGGTGCAATGCTGAACATTCCCTCAGTAGTTTCTCCTTGTGACTATAATAAAATGCTCAGGTGCCAATACATTCCTGAGAATTGAGTCATCTACTTCATACACTCCAAAATTTCACCCTTAACATCTCCTGTGCACTTTTAATCAGAAGCTCTGAACCTAATCTACGAACGATAATGAACTGGGTTTCACAGCCACCTAAGATGTACGTACAGGGACCCAATACACCGTTCTGCAATTTTCTCTCTATTTGGGGTCTGATTCTAAAGCCGTTACAATCAATTAAAGATTGCTACTATCTCCATACAGCTCCATGTAGGACGCAATATGCTGAAGTTAAGGTCAGCTTTCAATAAACATTTTTATGGAAAAGAATATGAAATAAAGATTTTCTGCAATGTCATCTTCTGCAATATGCTTGGCTATTTCAAAGATTCCAAAACTAGCCCATTATGAATATTGGGCTGCAATTCCATCAATACAATCGTTAAAAGAAATCAGCTTCTTCACATCTGCAAGAAAGCATTCACACAAATAATGCTTACGAAAGTGATGCTACTTGAGGAAATAGTTTCTCATATTGCAAAGCTATTACACCAGATCTTTCATTTTGAAGTTATTTTTGTGTGCTCTTTAAACACTCATTTAAATTAAACAACTCTTCGGCTACATTTGCTCTAGTTGAAAATATCAAAATTCAGCCAAATTTGTTAAAAAAAAAAAAAAAAAAGAAGATTTTAACTACTGCTGTTGCTATGAAAAAATCCTGCTGAGATAGAGCCAGCAATAATGCAATCCATTTCATCAAGAAAGCCGATAACAGTCTCTCCACATTTTATTCCATTCTGACACTCACCCCCTACCACAGCCTTTCTACCTTGAAATTCATGAAACAAAATGTAGCGATTTCACACTTGGCTAACACTATTTGGAGCCACTGTTTTCATATGGGCTCATATGGGTTTCATATTATTTATCACTAGAATGTCAAGCTTTGTTAAATTTCTACAGCGAGTGGAGTGGGCACTAGAAAAAGGTAAGAAAATGTAAAGACTGATCCTATCCCTGTTGGACTAAATTTCCAACTATAGTTCATCTTTCCCTGTAGCTGGACTAATGGACTAAACTAATAGCCCCAGCAGTGCCAGTAAACTCCAAACAGAAATGTGTTACATGTACAAAACATACTCAGTTGTCACAAGGGCAACTGTACTGAGAGTCAGTGTCTAACGACCAAAGGAAGGACTGTGCTTAAAAGCCCAAAAGCTCTTGGCCTTTGGCCCATACTTAAAAAAGATTGCTTTCTTTCCATGCTCGGACCACCAGAACACTGCATCTATTTACCTGTACTAGGGCTGCTCCGAAAGTAATGCCTCCTACTTTATGACATTGGCCCACAACATCAGAGGCAGATGTTGGTGTGATGGCAGAGGTAGAGGATGAACCTTCCCATTAATAGCCTGTTCCATTTTGTTGCCATGTGACACACGGCAGCAGAGGGGCAGTTTGACACTATAACATCTGACACTGAATTCTGTATGAAGCAAAGGGGTGGAATTGAATTCCTCCATACAGAAAAAAAGTCACCCACTGACATTCACGGATGCTTGCTGAACAGTGATGGAGATCAAGCAGTGGATGTGAGCACAGTGAGCGGTGCATTTCAGCAGTGGTGACAGCGACAGTGCATTACCTCTGCTGGTGCAGATGGTTACAAGCACGGCATGCAGGATCTTGCTCACTGGCAAAAAGGCACAGCTAATAGGGGTGACTATGCTGAAAAGTAGTGGTTTGTAGCTGAGAATGTGCTCCATTAAATAGTGCCATTGTGCTCTTTGTATCGGTTGCAGTTTCCATGGAAATAAATAGGAGGCATTACCTTTAGATTGACCCATGTATATTTACACGTGTATATATATATATATATATATATATGTATATATATACATACATGCATCATTTCTTTAAATGCCTAAAGTTCCTCCTGTTTAATCTTATTGGGAAAAAACACACGGTAAAAATAATATAGAACTAGAAGGCATTTCAAAGCTCTGTGTTCCATTATCTCAGCCATCTCCATAAGGCTGACCTGGCTTGCAACACAGATTAGACATAATAGCTGCTGCTCCCCCATGGAATAGGCCCAGTCCCTATCTCTCCAGCTCAATGTTATTTTGTGCTGGCAGATTAAAGATAATGAGTGCAGACAGATAGGGCTTTCGCTGCAACAGGAGCTAATGTTTGTGGCTTTGGAGGTGTTTTCTCCCTCCTGAACCACCTGCCATCTGTTTAATCTAGAGGAAAAAAAAAGCCACCACAACCCTTTTGTGCTGATGTCGCTTAGCATTAAACAGGCATCGCTGACTGAGGTCTCAGTGATCACTGGTTTGTCTTGAGACCAGAAGAAAGTAAGTTTCAAGGACAAGAAGAGCCAAAGCAGTTGTTTAGCTACCTACAGGACTAGGAGAGAGTGTGGCAGGCCCTTCCCTGCGTCCTCTGCCATGCCCTCCATAAAGCAGAGCCTCGCACAAGGCTGGGTGTATCTGCATCTGTTCTCAATGAGTTTGGGTATTTCCAATGGCTCCCCTGAAATTAAGAGTTTCCATACAGAAACAAACTAGTTTTTTCTCCATTTTACAGGCCAATAGCTACTGGACTACACAGGGAAAACCCATACATATGAATGTAAAATCTTTTCTTAACAACAGAACAATAGAATTGATTTATTTATGTAACTAAAAGGCTAATGAAAGCAAGACAAACAGGGGAACTTGCTCTAACGTCAGCAGAAGAGTCATTATTAAATAAGGCCGCTGTGCTCACATCACAGTCTACTCACTGTTATTTTATCCACGGACAACAGAAAACATGAGCTCTCTTGGGAGATGGTAACACAGATTTCCACCTTCCAAAAGCTACTGGCCAGATTCTTTCTGCCTGTTCTGGGCATACCGCGCTTTTCAGGAGGTGCAAAACGCTGATGCTTCTGACAGCAGGAAGAAGTGGCACCTTCAGCTCTGGAATACAAGTAAGCTGTGGGTGGGAAAACAGGAAAATGGAAATCCCAAGGATAAGAGCTGGCAGCTGGTCTGTCATCACTTGTAAACACCTTCAGAGATCCCCAACAGAGTGGGAATGGGGCAGATTTAGCCAACAGGAGGCTGTACCTGATAAAGACATACTTCACCATTCACTCCCTTCAAAGCTATGCATCTTTTTGATGTGAGATAAAACTGAAACACAGGGTGAATCCTCTGGGAGGAATAAAAAAAACCCCTCAACCTGCATCAACATCAGTTCCTGCAATTAGTTTTGAATCAGGCAAGGTGGATACTGAGGAAAGTCAGCATCTTCTGTTCTACTGTTTCACCTTTCCAGTGAAATACTGCTCTCCACCTCTCTCCTCACCTTCCCCTTTTGCACCATGACTACTTTTAATTAAACCAGTCCAATTTCCCCTTCCTTCTGCACCGTAAGCAAGTCTCTCACCATCTCCTAGCTCTGCCTTTTGCTTTGGAAAAGCGCTGTGCTAGGAGAACTGAAATTATAGGGAGGCAGAACAGCACCATGGCTGGAGAGGTTTACTCTTCTGAATTGTCTGGCTGCATTTATGATAATCCCTTCATTCCATCTGCAGCCCACGCGCTGGTGCAGCAGCCCCCTTTTCTAGTTCAAGAAATTATGCATTCATTATGGAGGAAATTAACACCTCAAAGCAAACTATAATTAGGAATTCTTCAATTCGGTTTATGCTTTTTCAATTAGGCCCTCTATAATTTTAATCACGGGAGCATTAACATGTTTCCGGAATTTATATACCTGTAGTATAATTAAATCCTGAAATGCCTTAGTCTGCAACAGCAAAGCAGAGCTTACTCATCTTCCCTTTTATTGCAGTTTTGTGTTATTGTAGACACATTGAGGGGCACCTGCTAGCACAAACACTGCCTGCCACATGTAGGAAGGCATCCATTTACCCTCTGAATATCTCAGCCCTGCTGCTGCTGGAGGAATGCTGGCTGGATAGGGCTCATACACTGCTTCCGAGGGGTGATGTTTGCCAGGGACTATTGCCCAGATTCATCCCATCTGATTGTAAGTACCAAAAGGAGCTGCTTCAATTAAGCAAACCTTCCTCCGTGGCCCATGAAGGGAACCAAGCTGCTGCCTGTGGGCAAGCTCCCACCTGGGGCGGCTCATCCCACCTCAAGGTGTGATCCAGGGGCTGCTGCATGCAAAAGGAGGCTTGGTGGTACATCGCAACAAACGCAATTTCCACTTTTTAAAATATTTTATGCAGTTTGCAATTATCCTTTTATTCTGGGATAACACAGAAGGGGAATACTGACTCCGGGTGCTCCGATGCAAATTAAGAAACATCTTGGGAAAAAGAAGCTCTCACACTGGAAATGGGGGCATTTCCCCCCGTTCCCTCTTTGTCTTACCAGCTGACAGCTTGATGTGAGAAAACGGCCATCAATTTGTGATTCTCGGCTTAAAGTTCAGACTTCATTAACCTTTTGATTGCTGGAATTTAACCTGACAGTTCATGTGGACAGCATGAAAGATTTATGCAAAAACATTCACTCCCTGACTCTCAATATCCTCAGGCCTTCAGAAAGCTCACTGAAAAACGTTAGTAAAAGCTTCACTGTGCAGCTAATAAAACGCTACTTGACACAAAAGAATTGTCTCTATGTGTAATTTGATTGTTAAAATATTATAATTAAAATATATGCAAATTTGATGGCTTTCTTCTCCCATTCCCAGCTGCTGCCAGACTCTCCACAGAACGGCTTAGCAAGACACAGCAGGTCTTGCAGGCTCACAGAGCAGGCATGTTTCTGATGGCTGATAAATGGGTAACGGCAGCTTGGTGACATTTTAAGGGACAGTCCTCTCAGATGTTGCAGTAAGAGAACTTATTTCCAGTACCAGATGAGACAACTGACCCAAAATGCCACTTATCCTCACTTTTTAGGGCCAGGATCTGACTCTTCAGGGGAACTAAAACACCTTGAAACATCTATTCAACTGATTACGTCACGCTATATAAAAATCAAAATATTCCTTCCTGATACTTACAGCTGTCACCTTGTTTCCTGACTCAACCCTGCATCTCCACTGCACTTGATACAGCAGGCGCAGCGTTTGTAAGATCCAGAACAACTCAAAGTGTCACTGAAGTCATTCTGCATGTCCTATGACCACCATGCAATGACCCAGCAGATCCGGACGCGTATGCTCAGCTGTGCTGTGCCCTGCTCAGTTCACCAGGGGTAGAACACACTGCTGAGGTCAACCTGCAAATATTTAAGGCAAAACTCTGCTCCTTTTAGGTATAATAACCATCACAGCAGTCTGTACAGCTGCCATTCTTCCCAACCTTTCATGCAAATTCTCATTCTCTTGGGCGCAATCACACACCACTGAAGAAAGAGCAGCTCTAGTTTACCTTTGAGAGAAGAGGAACTCTGCTCATTTACCTTCAAACTCTTGCCTAGATGAAAGACAGAACGCCATGCAGGAGAAACCCAGCTTGAATGATTTCAGAACAATATCCCTGAGGTATATTACAGGAGATGTTAATTAATACAGATAATTAGGCTTGTACTATCAGAAGCCTAGATTGATAATCTCATTCCTCATTAGATACTACAAAATTAAAAGATCTAATGTGATGACTGTTTGCCCTGTGTTCAATCAACTGCGTCATGTGATGCATACACTGGAATAAGAGTTTAGTAAAAGCAGGCTGGGATTTTTATTTTCCAGGTATTTACAACACGCCTATCAACGCAACTGAACTCTCAGGATTACCAAGGGCATAATAATTTGTCCGGCTCCCCACAGCTTTAAACATCAGAACCTTTTTTATTGCTTTGCTGATCCCCGACTCCAGTCTTTATTTTCAAGCACAAGGTATTCTGCGCAGGAGTTTTAAGAAATCGCCACCCATTCCTGGCATTAATGAATTTATTATAAGCATAAATGCCTGAGGCAAACTCATGTGGTAACACTCAAAAGTAGCAAAACAACAAGCTGAACAGCATCAACACAGACACTGAGATGTAAACACCAAAGCCCCTATCTGCAAAACAAACAAAAACCCAACAGATTCTGCAAATTTATACCTCCTCTTTTGTAGATCTCATTCCTCCTCCACCACACAATCAAGGTTATTCAGTTTGCAAATGATTCCTTTGTAGGGATGTGAAGAACTAGTGTGCTTCCAAAAATACTACTACTACTACTACTACTACTACTACTACTAATAATCAAGATGCCAGCCAGAGGGATTTAGTTAAATTCTATACAAATAGATGGTAGCTGAAATGACAAGAAAAGAAAGAATGACATGAAGATGAACATTATAGCCTATGAATTCAGACACTCAGCATTTCTACTTTGTTGCACTGAAGTGGAAGGCAAGTGTTAAGCAGTGAAAGTGTCAACACAGCAACACAAGATGGAAGCAATGCCACTCCCCAACATTACAGGGTATTTTCGTTTGTTACTACGTGTAGGAAGACATGGACATGCAGAAACATCATAGAGGATTGCTTGCTTGGAGAACAGCTTGAGCAGAAAAGCAGGAAAAAAACACTGTTCTTAGGTGTTCTGTTGAATAACAACACAACTGTTTTCTTTTGATTCATTTGGCAACACGCAGATCAAAAATATTTCCGTTATTTCATGCTTGGGAGACCAAAAATCAGATAACACTCATGAGTAACATGGGGCTTTGTTCATACAAATTAATTTCTCCTACTGGCTGGCTGGTGATATGAAAATACTTGTTTCACCTTTTGCTCAGTGCTTCTAAATATATTCAAAAGACTTCCAGTCCCCTTCTCCCATTTAGATTTCCTTATTTCCTTTAAGATATGCATCAATATGATAACCCATCCATCCTCAGCAAAGTGATTAAGTATATCCAACCACCACACAAACAAATCTAACCTCAATAATTTATCCACCATTACTCACACCTCCTCCTTACACACACCTGTGTATGGATGCACAGGGTCATGTGTAAAGTTCGAAAACTTACATTCTAAAAACACTTTTCCTTAGCCCAGCACATGTTCAGGTGCCTAAAGACCATCAGATACCTGATGCATGTGCCTGCCTGCTGTGCAAAAGAACATCACAGATTGGATACTGATACACTTTGCAGAACTGCAGCAAGGCCATACAGAAAAATTAAATTCTCTTTTTTTTTTTTTTTTTTTTTTAAGCAAAGAAATCTGCCACCACCTCAAACTCTGAAAGTGTAATTGCAGACTCTGCTCTAAATGGCCCAGCAGCTCCAAGAGATGGAATGGCATGCCAAACAACACTATCACCCTTAAGGTGAGCATTATTTCAACTTTGAAATCCCTAAAACTAACACATGCTCTGAAAATGTGATGTTCTCTGTAATAGTAGTACAGGTGGATACAACCAACAGTTTCTTAATAAACCAGATGGACTTCCAAATACTCAGCACACAGCAAACAGCCCAGCGGACTTGTCATGGAGATAAAATCCCTCACAGCAGTATTTTCAGGCAGTGAATAAGGTATAAATTCTCAAATAGAGGTCTAAAGATGTCATATGTGAATAATCTATGAAGGACCGACTCAGCCCTCCTGACAATAACGGATTCACAGGCAAAATTATCTTCAAAATCACACTGGGATTTTTTTTCAGGAAGGAGTTGAGGAATAAAGATTGGGAACACTTGCATTCTTCTTTCCTCCTTCTGAATCTATTACAGACGAATGTCAGTCTTCAGCAATCAATCACAACACCATTCACGGGCTTTGAATTGATATAAGAAGCACCAAAAGTTATTTTTAAAGGGCAACGTGGTGTCAAACTCTGCAGGTTTCACCACAAGGAAATAATGAAATGCCCAGGCCACAAGGGAGGATATTTATGCCTTGCTGATGCTCCACCTTTCTTCTGGCAATAAGACAAAGCCTACCAAAGTATACCCAAGTTTATATTATTTGTATTAGTTCATATGAAAGTGTCTTGGTTCTTATCTGTAGTTTGTTAACTATGTCAAGTTCACAACCATTAGTTTTATAAACAACCACATTTAAGTTATTGATCGTGAGCACAAGGAAACATCAGAAACGTCTCACTGTTGAAAGTGACTTTGGATTTAGTGCTCCCGTATTTCACATGAGAGGAACAACAGTGAATCTTTTCTGAAATATTCTACAATGTTACTCTAAAAATGATCTTGCAAATCGTACTCCATCTGTATGCTGCTCAGACTAGAGCAGAATGAAATAACACAACGCAGTCACATAACTATCTTTTGGGAGATACTGTTTACAATCACATCCTCACACATACTCCAATTCATCTCCATAGCATCTAAGAGAAAATATGAAGAATAATTGCTATGTACTGAAGGTGTTCTTTTGTTGTTGTTGCTTCTTTACTTGCACATTTTGGAAGGATTATATTGAAAACTTGGGGCACCACAGAGCAGAAACTGGCTGCCTGGAGTACTGTCAAGAGATGAGAGGTCTACCTATTCCTGCACAGTGACAGATCAGAGGCTTTATGAGATACTGTGAGCAGTATCTATTTCAGACCATTTTCAAGAGCCCTTTCTGAAACACCCCAGGTAGGCTGAGTGGTCAGGTGGAAAAGGGAATGGATCGAGGAAAGCATGGCCATGCCTACAAGAGAGGCCAGGAGAGCAGACAGCCTACAGACATCCTTTTGGCATGCTGGGCATCTTTCCCATCATGTGGAATCCCTCCACCCACCTCGCACAGCCTCAACACTCAGCACCAGTGTTGCCTGAATCTGAATCTGTATCTTCACTAATGCCTTGGTAAGCGAATGGGAAATGGCATCAGACTAAGAGGGGATGGAAGCACTCAAGGTTTGCATCAAGATTTAAAAGCATTTTAAAAGTCAATCTGATGACAACAAGTAGAGACAAATACAAGATATTATACTTGTGAAGGAAAAATAAACTTAAAGCATAAAACAAATAACCAGACAAGAAAAAGAGAGTATATTAACTCTCAGCATGAATATGAGAGAAAAATCTACGAAAAAGCAAAGAAACACCTCAGCCTTGTGTGTTAAGTGTCACCAACAGTTCATAGCACATTATTATTCTAATTGGCTGGATGGTGTTGAAGCCTCTGAGGGAGTGCTACCTACTTTTGGATATTGTAAGCATGCAGAACAGGCTGAAAGAAAAGGGAATTGGTTGGGCAAATCTGATTCAAGGTCAAATTTGTTGGATTTCATGAGGTTAGACTAAGAGCAGGCTATATTTATACAGCAAAAGGAATTCATCCATTGTTCAGCTATCATAGCTAATAAAAAGCTAAATATCTCCCCTGAGATATTTTAGGGGAGGATTCCTCCCCTGTCACACACATACACCTCTGCTCTGGTTTTCTGTGTCAATGGACAGGGCTCTGTAAAGGAAGTCACCTCATCATTTGGATGTGGCATAAATATTACACTGCAAACGTGCACCATAGGCCACAATGCAATTAAAGAAACTAGACTGAAAAATTAGGAAAACTTTATAGATTTTTTTTCTTATAATAGATGCATTTGCTGAAAAAGACACTATTCTCTGAACGAGGTTAAAGTATAGCAAATTGGCTTCAAGAAAAATCACAAGACTTTCAATAAAAAGACGAAATAGCAACACTCTTAAGACAGCAGGTGGTAAAACGAGATACAGGAACGTTCCCCCATATAAAGAAATAAAACAAAACAGAGCTCTGTGATTTTACTGCCATTTTCCAGCACAACAATATCCCTAAAGGACTCAGAAAATAGGCTTCTAAATTTGTTCATATGGAGTACCAGAGATTAAAAGGGAAATGTTGAAGCCTGCTTCTCAGAACAACTAGAACGGGGGTGGTGCTCAGCAAAAATAGATAGTTTGCTTTAAACTAATAGTGCAACTTGGGAAAAAGCTGTGACATAGATGGAACACTAATTGAGATAGGATAGTTCATTAAATTAAACAAGTTTACACGTGAGTAATCTGCTCCTGAACACTTAGTGAGACGCCTTCAAAAAGCACTAGGAACTCATCCGTGGGATGTACAAAGCCCATTCACTTCTGAGAGAAGCAATTATTTGTTTTTAAAATACCACTCAGAGGGAAAAAAGAAGTGTCTTGTGAAAACTCAAGGGAAATCCTAAAGAGCCTACAGGAAGGTAACGGCTGCTGGGTATTTTACAGAGCAGCCCAGATCCTCCTAGGTAAACTACAGCTAATTTTATCATAAGCAGTTTAATTCACATGCTCAGCTGAAGAGAACAGAGGATGGAGGAGTGCCTGGCATTCCTGCCAGCTTCAGGTAAGGCAGTGCTGTCTCTGAGAGGCAGTTTGTTCTCTTGTGCTGATACCTTTCAACACGTGCATGTTTACCAAAGCAAAAGACAGCAGTGGAGTACAGGCCTCTAAGTCATGTTTCAGCAGCCAGAGAGAGATCTGCAGCTAGGTGCCCCATTTCAGCCCTGGAGAGCCGGTAAGAATGGGATCCAGCCCAGGATTAGTCACAAAATTAGTCACAGATGTTTTCTACAAAGCCATCATCCTGTTCCACAAGTTCCACCTGTATAGCTTCCTGCCCCTAAGTCCTCCATTCTGGAAATGGAAACTGCCCACCTACAGCTGGTGGCATCCCACTAAACCAGAGGGACTCCGTCAGCCTCCATCACCTCCTGTCTCTGCAACAAGCTGGGAGCAGCAGCTGGCTTTTAACACTGAGATGTGAGGAGCCTGGCTGGATCCAGGTTTGGAACAAATGATCTGCCAGCATTAGTTCAGGCATTCCTACCATATAGTTACAACAAAGGCTTGTCCCTCATAGAAACAAGGGCAGGAGATGGAGGCCTTCAGCCTTGTTCACGCTTGCTGAGCTCACATCACAGCACATAGCCTTATAAACTGAAACTCCAGTATTGCTGAGGCTCCTGAGGCGATGCTGAAAGGGCAGTAACCCCATGCAATGCCATCAGCAACCATTCCTGGAGGTGAGCAGCGGGATGCATTTATAAGAGGAAACGTGAAAGGCAGAATCAACAGCCAAGTTGGCCACGTAGCCAGCGTTCACTTTCAACAGCTCCGTTATCGGCTGAGAATAAAAGATGAGTGAAACCTGGGGAAGAAGGAGAGGAAAATGCTGCAAATAAAAGAAAAAAAAAAAAGGAAGAGGAACCACCCACCTGACAGGGGCTCCCCGGGACTGAGCAGGCTTCAGCATGACAGTGATGGTGGTGTCTGTCTCATTCAAGGGTGAGTCCGTGTCGTACTCCGGCATCGATGGTGCTGTAGCAGAACAAAGAGCAACACGTTACTGAGACACCAGTTGCTGCCTCTGGTAGTGATGGCAACGTGCTAGTAACATTTCTTGGAGACCGCTTAACATTTCTCGACTGAAACATCAAAATACTTTCTCAATGTTATGATTAAAATTGTCATAACTGCTTAAAAAATTTGTACACTCATTTCCTATTAAAATTAAACAGGACACCCAAATCTTCAAGCTGGCTTTGAAAATCCTGCCTTGAATTTTTAAGACTTAGCAGTCCTTTGGGATGGGATTATTTCTTCAAAATTAAAAGCAGACAAAGAACTGCATGGACATTGAAAGATGCCATCTGAGACCTGTGAATCAGTGGCAGGGCTGAAAGCTGCACCCAGGAACCCAGCTCTTGTTCACTATTTGTGCCAATGGATCAGAGTTCTCACATCTTAGAGAATTTTTAATGCACATGTGTGAGCTCTGTCTCCTGGATTAGCTGGAAGGTACAATATGAAGTGGGAAGGCATCAAAAGAGAAGAGCGTGGAATTATTTGAGCACTCAAATGGGTATTTAAGCCCAGTGCTTTAGTGGTGCGTCCACCAGCGTGTGTTGAGGGCAGTGACCAACCACAGTATCCATCACTCCAGCAGTGGTGTTCCCCATGGCAATATGGAAAACCGCTGACCACTCACATGTAGCCACAGACCTCTTCCTACTTCTGCCTTATTTCCTTCTGCTAGGGTCATTTCATCAAGGTGGGACGGGTTTCCCCAGGAAACACAGCCTACTCATTATGTTAAGTCTTCCTTCCCCTCTAGCAGACATCCCTTAGGGACAAAAAAAAGCCCAGAAGAATCTGAGCAGCATTGTATTTATTCCAAAGAGGTAAGCTTTGTTGAAATTTCCCTAACTATAAAGCAAATAGAAGAATTTACATGAAGAACATAGTCCCACTCAGTTAATCTACAACTCTCAAGGGCAAGCTGCATTGTGGGGGTCCCACATTTAATCCTCTCACAGCGATTTCCACAGTAATCCTGTTTACAATCAGGATTTTTATCTAAATGCCTGAAAAGTGTTAAGCATGGTGTTTCCTATTATCAGCTCAGCAACTGACTTCCCTATCCATAAGCTGGCAGCGAGTTCAGAACGAATGGCAGTTCCTTAGCAGGGATTCCTCTGCAGAAGGTGCTGTGCACTGAGGAAAGCAGTATGAGTCACTTAAAGATGCAGGGCACCAGCAGTACCCAGTACCTGACAGCACTGTACTCACTGGAAATGCCACAGTCAGAATTGTGCTGCTCCTGTACTTGGCAGAGGGGACACTGCAGTGTTGCAGGGCTCCCTGGGTACCATGAGCAGGTTGGGCTGTACCTCTGCAGGCCTGTTTTGCTGCAGCTTCCATTGGCCTAGTTGAAATGCTGCACTGGCGCGACTGAATGGCCTCTGCTGTGTCAGCCAGCTGGGCTGGTTCCTTCACAGAATGCACCATTTGACTTTCAGATGCCATTTAGTTGAGAAACAAATGGAAGCAACATCGTTTTTGGCAGGAGTAGCTAATGGTATCGAGTACAATTCAGCAACTGCACTGCATTTGTCACAAGATGCTGTAACAGGATATGGCATTTTTGTGTCCTCAACATGGAAGAGTTGGACAGTGCCTCATTAGAATGACTCTTGGCAGTGACCTCTGTAAAGCAGCAAGCGCTGCTCACTGATGTGGTGCCTATTTTGCTGAGTCCTGGCCAAAGAGAAGTCCTTGGGAATTCAGGCAACTAGTATTATAAAGTGTGTGATAAATAGTACATGAGCGTGATAAATAAATTAACAAACATCCACCCAGATAAACATACACATTCACACTTTCCTACTGCATAGGATGGCTTTTCATTTTAAAGCCAGCAGTTTCCAGACAGCCTTACAAAGACATTTTTATAAGTGAAAATAAGTCAATGCAAATCTCATTTTTCTCTCTGCTTCCTTTAGGACTGCATCTTAAAGTAAATATAACAGTAACTTCAAAATCCCGTGCAGAGGACTGACAATACAACAGTACAATCGAACGCCAGAGATGCCTGCATGGGGCCTGTGTCTGTCTACGACAAACAAGAAGTTTAGAGGACAGAAAAACAGAGATGATAAACTGAGCTCAGTGCCCATACATTTAATAACCACGCAGGCTTCTAACAAGATTTGAGCACCCCCTTAAAAATAAAATGAAAAGAAACTGAATAAGAAGAGAAAAGCACCCCCATTCCTGTGCTGTTTTGTTCCTCTGGCCGGAGGTGGGCAGAGCACACACCATGCCTTCCCTCTGCAGGCAGCCTTACAGCCCGTGGCTGTACTCCAGGTGGATGTGACATGAGCTTTCGCACTACATCTAAAAGGCTCTAGCTTTGCTGACGGTCAGTGCAGAGAATGGGGATATTTTATTTCTTTAAAATGTTAAACTGTCATTTACTGCTTTGGTCAGGTATTCTTGTATTGCTAGTTTTATTTACTATGACTGACTTCCCACTCTGGTCCACGTTGTGCTCTAATCCAAAGTAAGTAGCTGCTAACAACTTACTAACCAGTCCTGAAAGATAAGGGAAAATATGCAAAGCTGCATATTTCATCATTACAAGTGTCCCAAATATTTGATTTGATGTCACTGTGATAGATACTCCAGAAAAACATCCCTTAGAGAACCTGGCTTAGTGAAATTCTAATATCTAATTCTGCATATGTTCGTTCAATGTCATCTCAACCACCACCTTACCCATTTGAGCTGTTGGTAGCCAGACCAAGTTTCCTTGCTTCTACTGTACCCAGGAGCTTTCTCTGCAGTGCCTCCTGATTTCAGTGCCTTTGACATCCTTCTCTGCCTAGCTGAAGCCCTCTTTGTGGCCTTACTCAGGAAAGAAGCCATAAATGCAGTTTCTCTTCCTCATTTTCCTCTCTTTCAGCTATTAATTCAATTACTTCACTGCATCCGTTTTTGGTGCGTTCTTGAGATAAAGCCGCATTTTTGAAGGAGCTTCTGTGACCAAGCATTTAATTTGAATAATCTGCTGTAGTAAGAGTTCATCTATTGAACTAACAAAGGTTCCCATCTGAAATCCTCCTAAGGCATCCACAAATTAACCCCTGCATTTGTAATCTGAACAAACATAGATAATAGATTGTGGTCCCTATGAAACTCGTGGAGGAGACACCAAGCTGAACAGCTTTTTATTGTTTCACATATCAGCTGTAGATCTAAAGAACAAAGCCCTGTAAAGTTCCTTTTTTGTCTTCCCAAAGCAATACCTGAAATCTTAGTTGCAATCCGTGTTGTGATGGGTGGCCCAAAGCCCTTCACTGTGCTGGCTTTGATGGTGAATGAATACGTTGTCCCTGGGTATAATCCTACAAAGAGGTGATGCGTTTCATTCCTTAGTTTGAAGACCTTCCCTCTTTGGCTGGACAGGTCAGCACTGGGATCCAGAGACCCAACGGCCTTGTAAGTAATCTGCAAATGAAGAACAAGGACAGTAAGGTGATAGGAGTCTTCTGCACCCGGCCTCTGTCTGCGCCCCTATTTCACTCCCCTCTTGGAACTCAAGATACAAAATAAAAGGGCAGATATAAGGGTAGCATCTCCTAGTGAAGTGCCCTGTGTTTGGATGCTGGCAAGTGAACATCACCATTTTTCCAGGCGTTACTTTGGAAGAAGCTAATTTCTTCTCTCCACTAAAATCTCAGCGTGTGCTGATGTACAAAAGCCATCAAGAATTGCTTTTCGTTCCCCACCCCAAACTTCTGCAGCCAAAGCTGAGCACAGCACAACTTGCAGAATTTTTGTGAGAATTTCCCACAGCACAGGGGAACTTTTGGTGCACACAGGGATATGTTTTCCATCAAGCAGTTGTTGTTTTCAGGAGGCTTTTAAGAAGAAACAGGAAGCTTTTACTGACAACAAAATTGTCTGAATTCTTCTCCTATGCTGAAGACATCACACCAAAATGAAAGACTGAAATTAAATGACAGGTTCACGAGAAATAAATATCACCAAGCCTTTAGACAATAGTCCCACTCATTTTCCTTGAGCTCACGAGACAGTTGCTGATAGAATTTCCCAGTTTTAGCCCCGAGCTGCAGGCTTACAGATGGCAGCACGCCTGAGAGCAACCCAGCCAGGCCACAGCCCTGCGTGCTCTGCACTGCTAACGCGCCTTCAGGGGAACCCAGGCTGAACATCCTTTGAAATTCTGCTCGAGCTCCATTCTGTTTACCCATGACAGCCCCTCTGATACGCAGACACTTTCGAGGAGAGCTCATGACTTATTTACCAGCCAATTCCTTCCTCACCTTCCAAATTCAATCCAGAGGCAGCTCAATTTCAACTGAGCTGTCAATATAATATAACGCGCTCCGCTGCTCTCCTAACCTTTCCTTATATTATGGGATCCTCGCTTATTTGTAATGAAACACTATGAATAAATCAATGTATGTTAATATATGAAGTCTTCAATATTTTATGAAGGACTCCATGAAAATCTAATTCCCAGGTTTGCTGAAAGAGCCTTTGAAAATTTTTAAGTTGCTTGTATTGTGACAGGAGGAAAATGTTTATTTATTTTTCCTTTAAACAGAACAATATTTAAAAGATGGGGCTCTAATAGTAACAGAATAAAAAGGAATTATAAATAAGCAGCTTGTAGGTGGTCCCATGGCAAACCTGCTAACTTTTCCAGGAATTACAACCAGCTTTTGAATTTTTATTGCTTGCTAGAAACCTGAGGAAGAGACAGCACTTGGTGCAGTGATTATTAAAACAGGGCAATTAAATGCTGGAGGAGAAGTGTTTAGTCCTGCTCCTTGTCCTCAGGCATGGTGAGGTGCACACAAGGCACTGCTGTGGCACTTGGAGGGAACAGCACCTGCGCACCTCCACCAGCAGAACCCGAATGGGGTCAAAGACCTTAAACACAGAGACGCGACCCAGCCAAGGCCCCAGCAAACTCCAGTATGAAAAATGCATGCACTGTGTTTGTTAAGAATGAACTGATGCAGTCCATATGCTCTATTTGTAAACAGCGTGTTAGAGAAGTGACAATTGTGTATGCTTCTGCAGGAGAAGGAAATAATGAGGAATTTGGGAAACGGTGAGGAACATCACAAGGGCACCAGGCACCACGCTCACAGGACATCCTGTGCAAAACCACAGCTGTTTGTTTCCAACACACTGCACAGAAGGCCGTAAATGAAAGTGGAAGATAAAACTATCCTTGATCTGCATTTAAATAAATGCATTCACTTACCTTTACTAGTTCTAAAGTTACTACAAAATGAGATATTTTTCCTTCATCAATATACATGCATATCCCCTAAAGGCAAATGGGTAAAAATGTTTTTGAGAGAGAAAAAGAAGAACAATAATAAGGAAAATCATTGCTATTACAAAAAAAAAAAAAAAAAAAAAGGGGAGGCTTGCTGCTCACGAAATGAGCACAAGGAATCTTAAACCAGCACGGGTTCAACTCATAAAAAGTGGGAAGGAGCAGCACTTCAGAGAACACATCCAAGATTATTTGAGGTTACAGCTTGGGCCAGTTTTCAGAAAGACTGTTCACTTACATCAGTCATTTCCCCAAATGAGTTTTTTTAAGGATATGTAAACTGTGGTAAAGACACACACCTGACATAACCAAAGCGCAAGACGGTTACTGCAGCAGACACCATTCACATTACTGTGGATCTTACTAACCCAGGTGAGAAAGAACAATCCCTGTCCCCAAAACGTGACACTTAATTTTAATGTGGAAACAGGGAGAAGGGAAACAAAAAGCAGTAGTACAAAACTTATCCAAAACAGTGGTGATGCAGTGGCACAGCTGCCCATGGAGGTGGTGGGGTCACCATCCCAGGAGGTGCTCCAAATCTGTGGGGATGTGGACTGAGGGACAGTGGGCATGGTGGGATGGGTTGGGGCTGGACTTGGCGATCTTAGTGGCCTTTTCCAACATCACTAAGTACATGATTATATGATTTTATTGCTCATACAAGAGTAACTCTCAAGCTCTTCTCTGCTGCCCACAGTAAGAATGATGAGGTGAGGGAGGTACTGAGGGCCAGAATGCAGCTGAGCTCCCAGCTCTGCTGATGGCCTCCTTCACAACCATGTTCTCTGAGCCTCTGTTCTGCCATTTATGAAATGAGGGCTATTACACTCCTCTGCACGAACATTGCTGAGGTTGAGGGCTTCTATGCATTTCCATCAGCTGAGTGCTGATGGTTAAGCAGCAAAATCTCAGGTGAAATGTGAAGTGGTCCCAAAAACAGAGCACTGCTTGGAAAAGGAGGTGAATTCTCTTCCAGCTCAGAATAAAACAGAATCATTTTCCCTTCTACAGCAGCCAGCCAGGCTGCTTGCTGCTGGCCAGCCCCACTGCTCAGCCCCCAGGCTCATCATGCCTTTCTCATGGCCAGAACAATCTGTAATTGTGGAAGCTTTGGTATTTCTTCACCAAAAGCATCTGCAACGTGCTACAGCATGTACCTGTGTTTCCTTACAGAACAAAAAGATGCTGTAACAAATCAGTGACAAATTGGGCCTCATGTATAAGTAAGTGGATGGAGTTGGTCTGTTTGTTTTTATAAACTGTACGTGCATCACCACTACTTTTCTGAAGGCATCACTGTAGATCTGCCCATGAATAAATCCATCAGCAAAGCATCCTGATGCGAAAAGCTTCTACAGGCACTGACTGCGTTCTCATCCCCACGTTTCTCTAAGGAGTCTTCCCTGTGGATGGAAGAAAACAACACGACAACACACTGCATTCCCATCCCAGATCCAGAGAGTTTGTCAGCTCAGTGCTGGCTCAGGTTGTGCACCACGATGTGTCAGAGGCTGACAGGGCACAGCTGAGGATCATCAGCTGATGGCAAAGTGAGAAGATGCCGCTCTTCCTCTGAGCCAATATAAAGTTTTGAAGGAGGAGAAGTTTCAGGGAATCAAATGCAGAACATTTTTCAATAAGGAAATTTCTGACTCTACAGAGTCATCTAAAAACGCATTGAAACATGTGTGGAGAAGAAATATGGCATTTCCTACAATAAGAAGGCTGCTGAAATAAGCACCTGCTTTCCTTGCTGGTATGCTAACTATTTATCTTCATTTCTTGTTCCAAGTGTCAAACCATTTCATTACAAAATAAACAAGAGATTCTAATCTAAGAAAATGATATGACTCAATCACCAGACAACAGCTGCTCCAAATTATTTTAAAATAATCTATTTTAAAGACAAGTCATGTCATATAACACTTGTATATTCTGAAAAAAAAAAAAGAGACAATAAAATTAAACATTTAAAAACCTAGACAGAAAACAAACAACAAGAGGCTCAAAAAGAAGAATTTCAGTTTGATTGAAAATATTGAAAATATTTGTTTTGACTCTGATGCAGAATAAATGCAGACACAAAGAGGAGGAAACGTCTCACAAGACGTTTTCCTTTCCCAAGGAAAAGTTTTATTGGCCAACAAAGCTGCTATTCTGATCACAGCAAGTGCCAGTCCAGGCTACTGCACAACAAGACTGAGAAACAAAGAGATCTTAAATCTTCCTTCCATTTTCTTCATTAAGAAATGTTTCTTAAATTAAAGCACCAGGAGCAGTAAATTGAAAGTAATCAAAAAGATCAGGAAGCAGAGGGACTCAGGGAGGTAAGCAAGAGCCACGTCCCCAGCACAGCAGGAGGGTGAGTGACATCCCCGGGGTGCAGAGAATGCACTCCAGACTTTGCTCAGTTCAGTGTTCATCTGAACTGCCAAATCCAGCCAGGCAAGTCCAAATTCCTCGTGGATAAAATGTAGAACAGGTCAAGAGAACAAATTCTTTCTGATACTTTCTAGTAAGCTACTAACCCCTACAGGGAACCCCCTGTAGTTGATTTCCAAGTGTTTACTGACATATCTGCTGTGTTAGACTATGGAGAATAAACCACGACAGGTCAGTGTCAGAAACAGGATGGTTATTGAGTTCACTCCTTGTTGTTTAAGCAGACATCCAACCCATGCCAGTGCAACCAGTCCCACCAAACAGCAGCTCTCCTGTTTACTCCATCCTACTCTGAGTTTTATACAATTCAAAGTTCAGAACAGCAACCCCTTGAAATCACTGACCAAACACCATGTTAACAGCCACAAAATGAAGACATAACACCGAGAGCAGGAGCACAGCTCCGCTCTCCTTCACAGCGCCTAATTTAACACAATTTGATGGGGGGAAGTGAATGCTTTACCAGCTGTCATCATCTCTGACTGTAAAACTTTCTATTATGATGTAAGACTTCCATCGTCAAAGGAAAGACCATAGCAGAAATAGTAACTAAA
Organism: Lagopus leucura; assembly: GCF_019238085.1. Classification (NCBI taxonomy): domain Eukaryota; kingdom Metazoa; phylum Chordata; class Aves; order Galliformes; family Phasianidae; genus Lagopus; species Lagopus leucura. The sequence continues at coordinate 3,205,136 of NW_024962288.1, forward strand.
CTAGGAAGCACAGGGTTGTTCTGCCCTGCAAATTTTAATTCAGAAGGAAACACATAATAAAAGTGTAACCAAGTCCTTCTTAACTTGTGTGATTTTTCTCTACCTCTCAGACGTACAGGCAACTGTGTCCACGCAAAGCAAAAGGGCATTGGAACACTGGAATGTATTACCATAGGGGTTCATCAGCATTACCATATATAACACCAGTAATGGAAAGAACAGCTGAAAACCGAAGGTCAAAAAAAATTACCCTGTAGGTTTTGTATTAAGAAGGTGGTAATTAAACAGCAAAACAGACCATCAAGGGACATGATCGATTATTCTTCAGGTTTAGACATTTCTTCAGAAGGATGTATCATGGCACAATCGTGAGGACCTCAGCTCAATATTACAATAAATCACCATAAAGATGTCCTCTCTCCGTTGTAATGGCCCTTCTCACCCTCCAGTACCGTGCACGAAACCCCCTGGGAGCCCTGAATGGCTGTTCAGATTCTCTTTAATCCTCTTAAATAAACAAACAGGGAGATATTCTGCTCCAGCCATGCTGTTGTAGCCATTTGATCTTCCTGTACATCAGCACATTCAGATAAGCTCTCATATTGATGAATAATGAAGTTATTAGGATTTCATGTGCAATAACCTTAGAAGTGAGGGCAGCAAACTCCTTAGAAGTGAGGGCAGCAAAGTCTCAGGATTGAGAGCCTGCCAGTCAAGGCAAAAACAAGCTTGTATGGTCCTCCTCACTGAAACCAATAACATCACTTAGTTAAACCTTCTATCATATAGAATTAATCAACATTGGTGAGCAAACTTGGTCTCTACAGCCCCATTCATTGCCAAGCATTGGACCATAAGCTTCCCCTCCGACTTCAGGGATTGCAGCCTGTTGGAATGCAAACACTAAGCACAGCTGTTAAATCAAACACTACTTTGTAGACACACATTATACAACTGTATATCTATTTTCCATTCTTGTGACAGCCTGCCCAGCACTTCAGTGAAGGCATCTGAAACCTATAAATCCATTACATTATCCCCTGCATCTCCATTGATGTTTTATATCCCTGTCTCTATAAAGCAGTCCATCCTGCCTCCTCGTTCTCACAACCCCTACCACCAGGGATACTTGGAGCTGACAGCTGGCACCACATCCACTTTTTCAGTTAGCAGCATTTCAGGACAGAGCCTGCTCCTTGCTATGGAGAGAACTGGAGGCATGACAAACCCACCACATGCACAGGTACCAGCATCAGCAGGGATATCCCAAACTGTGCCTTACACCTTTCTGAGCCAGAAGAAAAGGAAGCTTTTCCTGGATTATTAATGCTTTTTCAATCCTTGGCTTGAGAGATGAGCTGGAATAGGATTTTTTTAATCCACATGCCTTTAGTTGTCCATGAGCCCCATCCCTACCCCAGCACAGCAGCTCCCCCTACCCTCAGACAGCCACCTGCCTGCATCCTTCATACTCTGGCTTCCGTTCCACAACAGGGCTGGCACAGCATTCCTCAGACAGATGAGAAAAGTTTGTGGCAGGCAAAGTGTCATTTTCCAGGACTAGAATTCCTTACACGAGTCAGGAGTGCACAGAGAGAAGGGGTGGGATATCAGTGCTGTGCCTGCAGATGGATGGGAGGGGAAGCAGCCGAGAAGTTTCATGATTGAAAGTACCTTGGGAAACAATAGGCTATTTCATTTTTAATCTTGCTTTACATATTCCACTCTATGCTCTAATAAAGCCTACAAGCAAATTTCATTATTCCCGTTTCCCAAAAATAAACACAAATAAACCAATGCACTAAAGTCTGACAAATATCCTTGAACTCAAAGTTATTAGAACATTTCCTTCATTTCCTGAGTCGCTGCCTGAGGGAAGCAGTGTTCCCCAAGCCAGATGTTAAGAAGCCATGTGCTTTACAAGTTAACTGTGCAATTTATTTATTGTAGAAGGAAACCAGCTCTAGTTGGCAGTGCCTCCTGGATGGCATTTCTTTCAGTTCAGTTGGGGCCAGCAGGATACAGATGAAGCTGCTTTCCTGAACATCTTGTGTGGTACCACTTCAGGAATCACTAACCTCTCAAATACCAGCTCATACCTTAACTGGATTGCTCTGCTGTGTTAACCTGAGTTCCTGAAACATGTCATTTTGAATCTGAATGTGTAACATTCTAAAATATCTAACATCAAAAGCAGCTTGCATTAAAATCCAAAACAAGAACAAGAAATAACCAGTCCCAACCACAGCTTCCCCTCCTACCTTTTAGCTGGACCTGACTACAAAAGGATTAGTAAAATGTTCCTAAAATGACATGCATCCCTTATGTAGTTCAGTCCAGTGAGCTGGAGCTGGCTTGTCCCCAGTCACTGCATGCCAGGGCTAAGCTGTGATGAATTAATTGCCCTGTCTTCTTCAGTGACATCTTCTAGAATCAGGGCTTAAGCTGAATATAAACAATTAGCACTGCTGAATTCAAACCTGACAGCCCAATACCTTCACACAGCCTGGAATTTAGTTAGGAATGAAAATCAGCTCCTTTCTTCTTGCAGCCTCTTGCTCAGGATCATCCTCAGCAGCATAGCACAGATAGCTCTTTAGATATCAGATAGCATTTTAAGAGAACCCTGCAATACAGGGAGCAAGTTACAGAGTAGTGTCACCAGCAGCTGTGACCCAACAGCAAAGAGCAGTCCATGAGAGAACCCAAATTTCCGTTTCCACATGTGTTTGCTTTCCTGATGGAAGCAGGAGACCAATCCCCAACCAGGTGTGCCATCCTGAGATGCTGCAGAGCATGCCTGCACCACAGGCAAGGAACAGCAACTAATGGTAAACCCTCAATTTATCTCACAAAACACCACAGCTCACTGAAACAGGACATCTCTTAGGAAGCAGAGGAAGAGAAGCGTCAGACCAGCTTATTCAAATTGAGTCCACAGCTCCTCCAAAAAGATGAGCCCTGCAGTGGGTAACATGACTAACACAAGCCAAAGCTGCACATATTGGTCAGATCACAGCTTAAACCCCCTACCAGGCCACGGGAAGCTCTGCTAAGCCCTTGGTGACATTCACACTGAACAAAAACAGCAAGAAGAACAACTGCACCACTGAATACCTACCAGCAGCATCTCACCTGCTGACAACAAGGATGTTTGGTACAAAATACAAACTGGAGCAAATGCTTTGAGCCCAGCAACCTACTCAAACACGTATTTATCTTCCTTTACTGCCAAGGGAACATAAAGCACATGACCACGTGCTCATCTCAAAAGGCGATGGATAAGTGAATCAAGCCCAGAGCTGCTCTGTTAGGATAAGATGTACCAACCTATGAAAAGGTCACACACAAAAAGTAAAAAATGACCTTAAAAGAAGGAATCGACACTAATGATCAGAACTCACTTGTAAACCAGCACTGCCCAGGACCCTTGCAGTTTCTCTCACACCAGCACCATAAATCAAAGTCCATTTTTCCATGCTGGCTGTCTGGTGCTCCTCTTACAGACTGTACCTTTGTTTGCTGACTTAGCACAGAACTGAAACACCAGCATCTCAAGCACTAATGACACATGAATGAAAGAAGTGAGGCTTGCTGTGCTCTGCTGCTCAACCAATAACCTGCTTACCTGTACCTAGCCAAGTTCTCCAGACACTACTGACTTCCCAAGACAAGCATTCCATAGCCTGCCAGAATGGCAGAACGCATTTAGATGGAAGTATGCTTTTTTTTTTTTTTTTTCCTGGCATAGTCTGTTAATAACAAAGGCAGTGATTGCAGTTTATACATCTCTCTCCATTTATGCCATCCAGCTGTCCCACCTTTGGATTTTCCTCACCAGGGAGATAAGAAAGCCATGCACAGTAAGTGAAGGCTAGAAATAGGCTGTGCAATTTCCATACCCATTTTCCTATTTTTTAAGTTAATACCTCCCCACTTCCCATCCAGCATCATTCCCCAAGATATACAGTGGCTGGTCACAAAGATTTTAGAAACTGCTCCAGGTCAATCTGCTATAATTCAGCCTTACAAAGCAGAAGGGAGCACAGCCCAGTTCCCCCACAGATGCACACCTGCCATAAATAACAGGGCCAGAACTTCCTCTTGAAGCCAACATAAGAATCCTTGTTTAAATGTTCTGAGTTAAAGTAAATAAATACTCTGAACTGCTTCGGACAGCAAAAAAAGCCAAGTTGGTTTTTGCAGAAAAATGGTCAGCTTTTCCAGTCAGATAACATAGAGTAAAGAACATAAATTTTTCTATGTAAAATATTTGCTTGCAATTTAGTGGTTAAGATGCTGTCTTGCATAACAGTATTTTTAGAAAGACCAAACATATTTTCCTGAGTAGGTTGGCCAAGGTAGACAAGGTGAAGTTCTCAGGAATACTGCCCAGCAATCCACGTGGCTGTTGGCACAAGGCTGCACCTGATGGTCCCATCCTGCTACAACAGTGCCACTAAAGGTAAGGACTCAGCTTGGGGATGGAGCTGAGAAACAGGAAGGAACGCAGGTGTACCGGTATGCAGAGCTATGCTGGGAGCACAGCCCACCCTTCTCAAGCCCCCCAAAGTGGGGAAGGAACCAAAACAGCGACCAGCTGTGAGCCACACAGCTTGTGCCAGCTGTGTCAGGAGAGCCCTGGGGTACAGCTTTAGGAAACCCTGCAGCTGCATGAACAAAAGGAAACAGCATCACAGCTGAGAGCCAGACTGCAATGTGTTCCTGTGCATGGCAGCACAGGGATATGAGGAGCTCATGGAGCAGACGTGTACCACTCTGCCGCCACCAACCCCACTATAGAGCTGTACAGGAGCTGAATCTGAGGGACAAACAGCCTGCTGCTCCTCAGCCCAAAATCTTTACTGACATCCTTTTGCATCTCAAAATACACTCAAAAATTTTGTATCATCTAAACCCTAAAGAATTTCTCCTATGCTCTCATATGAAAAAGCCATTCAGCTCCCCTAACAACACAAATTCCAATCACCCGCACAACATCCTCCATGGCTGCAAAGTTCCTGCCCTCACTCAGGGCCATGAGGCTTTACACCACGATTTTGCTTTCCACACTAACCAAAATCTTTAATCAGAAAGAAAACAAACCCTATGCCTGAGACATCGAGGCCTTTAAAGAGACTTCACAGCATTCATACCCCGAGGGCCTTCATTTGTGCACAGACTGTTTGCAGCTCTCACTGAGCAAAGTCACTGATGCCCGTTTCTTCTTGAATAAATCCTGGACCTAATTTCCTGGTGTCCAGGGGGGAGTCTAAAGTCAGGAGAGAGCTGGAAGACTTCCATCACGTTGGAGAAGCATCTCTTGTTCTTCAAGACATAACAGCATGAGAGGAGACACATGTGTTGTATTTTGCAGATGCATTAGGTGCTACATGAATAAAATCCAATTCCTGACACAGAAGAGGTCTTCTCCAATTAGGTTTGCTACAGTAAGTTTTCTGGATCATTCACCTGAACTGCATTTTCACAAAAGCCACAGGCTATAAAACACATTGTGTTTAAAGCAAGTTAAAAGCTCCTACCAAAAAATGAATGCTTTGATGTTTAAGTGACTTTCCACACTGAGGCGTCTCAGAGCTGTCCATTAGCTGAAAATGAGACATGTCTCATTGAATCACTAAATACTCTTTGCAGAGAGGAAAGGCACGTGGCAGCCCCACTATGGAGAACAAGCTTGAGGGTCTGAAGCTGAGTGAAGCACTGTGGCCCCTGTGCCCAGAAATAACTGGATTGTTGATATTATGGTACATTTTACGCTGGAAAGCTTTGGTTGTAGCAGCATTATGTTGTTTCCCAAATGCATATTCTGGAGACGAGAGGAATGAAAGATCTCCAGATATCTCCCAGCTCCAATCCTGATCTTACAGCCATGTAGTCAACTTACAATCCACGTAACACTTCTACTGCACTTCTAAACTATTTAACATGCTCTGCAAAACTCCTGGTGGAACACACTTGCTGTACTCCATTACTCCTACCAGCACCCCTGTTCAAAAAGAGTTAAAGAAGTAAACGTGTTTGTTTCCTATCACAATGATTTGCTGGATTCTCATTCTGCATCACCTGTAGGAACACTGTCATCACACCTTATCATCAGACATATGGTGTTCATTTGAAAATACACAACATTGGCTCCATCTTCTTTTCTTTGTTCAGTAGCAGCTGTCCAAGCAGTCTTCACCCCTCTTTCTTATGACCTATTCCTCCTGACCAAAGATTCTCGGGATTCTTTTAGGCTGCATTAAAAGGCATCACCATTAAAAGAGTCTCAAAAGATCAACTTTTAAATAGATTAATTTACTCTTCCAGCTAGCTCTGCTTCTTTCCCTTTTCCTAATGAGCTGGAAAATCAAGCAGCAAGCAGCTGGCTGACTTTGGCTAGCTCCAACTCCGCTTTACAAATAGGAAGCAAAACCTCTTTCAAGCTCTGCTTTGATTCTTGGTCCTCTGCTGAGAGCCCCTCCACCAGTGCTCCACTGGCACTGATGGAACTTGCACTCCTACTCCTTTTCACCCTCAAAAGCATTTGGAGAAGCCAGAAGTGAAAGCAAACAGCTTGGCTTCCCTGTGACATTGTCACAAAAGGCCGGGAGAAGCCACAGTGCCAACATCACTGCTGTGTCAACGTCTGGACGCAGAGCTGGAGCAGGTGGCAGGGAGGAAGCCAACAGCTTTTAGTTTGTCATGGCGAGGAGGTAAACAAGGTTAACTACTGCAGATGTAGACTTCAGCTCTGCACACCGGGAATCATATAATAAAAACAAACTGGAAAGATGCTGGCATTTTTCAAAATGGACCTCGTTAGATTTCAATTAAAAAGCAAAACTGGAGGAGCAGAGAACACAAAAGAATGCATTCTCTGCTGAAGATGAAAATATTTCCTCCCTCTTGAAGGCCTCTTTTTTACTACTCTCTCTCTCCCACACTGTCCTGTATTTCTCAAACTCATCACTCCAAGCCATTCCTCATACAGTGTGAGCACAAGGCAAGCAGAATCCACCCAGGCACTGCATGCAGCACTGCCACCACAGGCATGCACAGAAGGAGCACTGACCCACAGTGCTTGGTACAAGTGCCTGATATACCCTCAACCTCCCCCTATCAAACCAGTCAGAACAGTTTAATTTGCTGTACTGAGGTCTCAGACTCCATCATAACAAAATTCCAGGGAAGGGATTAGGCCAGGGGCTCCTACAAATCAAAACTAGGGAGAGTACAAACATATTGCCACAGCAACAACAGGATCCAAGAATCTAAATGACAACAATAAAAAAGCTACACTTTTCCCAGCCTGAGCTGCAGTAACATCCATACAGACATGCAGAAAGCTCTCGGTTAGTGCAGGCCTAGAAATTCCTCCAGTCTCAACTGGTTCACGATTTCACTCTCAAAGCTTGTAAGGTTCAACCCCAAATAGCAGAAGAATGATCACTTTTTCCTGAGCTCAGTATAGCATTTCGTGCCATAGTTTTTTAGCTTGATTTCCGGATTTCACAGATCCGTTGTGTGCTCATTCAATCTATTCCATCAGCAGAAAGATGGCAACAGGCATGGAAAGAGAAATGGAAACATCACATTTAGCCATACATAACAGGTAGTGGGAACGTCTGGTGGGTGCTACCTACACTTACCCTGAAAGAACAGCACATCGTTCTATAGAAGCAAGATGTTCCTACAGTGACATCTTGAATTATGCTTTGCAGCGATCTCAAATGGATTTAGCAGCTGCTCCTGGACTTCATGCAATATTTGTGCCTTTTTACCAACAAGCATTCAGACTCTGAATAGCAATAATGAGAATGCAAGCTTGACTATGGCTCAGATTTGGCTTCTAAGCATAAGACACGAGTAGGTTAGCATTAAAATGTGGCAAACTGGAGTGCAGACACCTGGGCCTGAAAAGTCATGCTAAACTTATTTTATTAAGAAACAAGGAGATGCAGCATAAACTAATTTGGAGGTTTAAAAGAGTAACAGATTTATGAATTCACTGGGGAACTGGAGAGAGTCATCACACAGTAATGGAAAGGCAGTTTTTATATTGATTCAAATTAAGGGTAATTTATTGAGAAAAAGCCATGATTTGCATGAAAGATGTTGCCTAAAGACACAGCAGTCTAAGCATGTCTTGATATATTTCATGCATACTGACACAAACTGGTGCAACTCATCCTGCTAAGTGAATCAGCAAGCTGCACCGCTCTGCAGTGATTCCCCTGGTTTATGATCAGCAAGAGAAAACCAATCAGTCAAAAGGCTTTGCACTGAGATAACTCAATCCTTTTGCACCTCAAAAGCAACCTCTCCTCTTTTTTAATTTGGAACACTCTGATCCTTCTTACCCACTCTGTCTCTCCCAAGAAATGAAACAGCGCTACGGCTGTGGGGTGCACCAGGACCCTTCCTCAGCCGCCTTCGTCCTCATGGAGCCTTCATTGAGGCATGTTCTGATTCATTGAGGAGGTCTTTGCCACAGGAAACAAGAGAGTAAATGAGAACCTTTCTCAGGGAGCTCAGGTTCCCAGCAAGGCCATCTGGGCATATACTTCAGTCCCAGCAAGATCAATGCTTTCCAATCAAAGCCACTCGCTAAGAGAATCCACTCTCTATGTGGAAGCTTATGTCTTCCAGGTTTGGTGTTTCTCAAACTTCAGATTTGAATCTTATCATAGAATTATTCCAGTGGGATGGGACCCTTAAAAGCTATCTAGCCCAACTCCTCTGCAATGAACAGGGACACCCACAGCTCCATCAGGTGCTCAGAGCCCTGTCCCAACCTTCAGTGTCCGCAATGATGAGGCATAGTTTGTTGGAGAAATTGCAACAGTTTCAGAGAACCTCAGAGATCACAACATGCCAGTATTTCCTGACCTAAACGCTTTGCCTCCATTCAGTACCAGGATTCCAGGACACCAGGATGGGAACACAGCCACAGGCTGCAGACACTAAGATCCAGCTGAGTGCCAGCAGGACCAGGTGGGCATGGCACTGATGGCCCAGAACAACATTTCCATTCCTAGTCTGTGGCAAGGAGCAGCTTCCTATGTGCTCCCACAGCCACCAGCTGGGATGCAGTCACGCACCCCAGATGTCAACACAACAAGCCTACTTCTTCTGGAGCATCTTACTGCAAAGCATTCCTGTTCACAAGAAAGTTTTGTTTCAATAAATGTGTGTAAGAAACTGGAAGAAAGGTGCACTGCATACACTTGCCTTCAGCAGATGTTACATCCTGCCATTACTCCATCACATCACAAATGAGTTCATCAGAGATGCAGTCTCCACAAGCAGGCTATGTGAGCAGCACGCTGGGCAAGCATGCAAGGTATTGATCTCACTAGGCTAAATGCTCACATGGGACATAAGCCAGTTCCCATTTGCACGTACAGGCTGCAGGAGTTAAGGATTTGATAGAAGCAATCACTCCACAGAGGCAGAATGGGGTCTGAGCAGTCCAAGTTTGCATTTTGCCTTTTGCATACACATGGTTTAACAGCAGAGAAGCATGCAAACAGAATTCAGACAGCTTTATCTAAACCTGGCTTCTGGGGGAACTGCTCCATGGCAAACAACAGTAGGAAGCAGGATTCAAAGTAAATCTTACAGCCACAGAGAAAGCCCTTGTGATGGGGGCAATGGCATGAAATGCTGAGAAGTCTCTTACAAAGAGAAATTATCACACTGCATAGATGGCAAAGGGAACATCTACATTCCCAGTTCGTAAAAAGCAGTAATTAATACAGCCAGAGAAAATGTAAAATTTAATGAATAACTGAAGTGTTCAAACAAATTGCCAGTTTAATAAAGCAGAACGACAGAGGCGAAGTGTTGGGAGTACAATCCCAAGGTTCTGTTAGCAGATAGAAAATTCATGGATCAAGTGAGAAGAAAAGGTGATTTAGCATCAAAGGAAATAATTACTCTTCAAGTAAATAAGAATTAGAATGAACATTTATATGGTCTCTTCCCTCCTCTGAACATCTCCAAAGCTCAAATCTATTTTAGTTTACACACACAGATAATTAAATCTCTAAAAAGAATATAATTTTAATGGGCCATTTCTGGACAAAACCAGCACAGCTTAAAACACACCCAGCTACTTTGATTATTACATCAAGTTTCTATTAGCTTCCACAGTGCAATAAGTTCAAAAAAACTGCCTCCTGCTGATCTAGTTATGATCCTGTTTTTAAGCAGGTTTTAAAAATTAGAAATATATTGGAGATTCTCATACGTAATGGCTTGAATTCAATAAAAATTACACTCAAGTCAGTAAAAAAATAATTACAGAGTCAAACTCTCAGCTAAGACAAACAGGAAAGCCTTCCCAAAGATGCAGTGGTACCAGAGCTGGGTAGTTGGTATGGGCAGAAAAGCCCCTTCTCTCCCCAGCTGCCCGTCTCACAAGTTCACATCTCACTGTAAGTGCCAGGCTGGGTGCAGCTCTCCTCATGTCCCATCAACATGAACTGCTTGCAGGCCACGCTGCATCCATGAATCTGTTTTCAAACTCAGTTGCTTGTAATTAAGTCACAAACTCAAAGCGATCAGAGCACCAACAAAGAGGCCACGAACCAGACAGGTCTTCTCCTTGCAAAAAAATCACATCCACCTTCCCAGATGACATCCATAGAGATCCACCATTCCTAACTTATTCTTATTCTTGCAAGTTATTCTGCAGGTCCAAAATTTCACAGTCTATTGGATAGAACATGGTGTGACACAGCTAATAGCAGCATACCTGGAACAGCATTGCACAAGTCAAGATGCAACCTGAAAACACAGCCGTCAGGGAATTAGCCTGACCCCACAACGTTAACAGAAGCAAACCAAGCTGAAAGAACTCTTCAGAAAAGCACCACTTTGCATTCATTCAGCATGTCATGAAAACCTCAGGATGGCTCCCAAAATAAGAAGCACTGCTCCCACAATTAGGGTATAGCTATGCATTTCCATTCCAGACACGCATACCATGTTTAGAAGTACGGTACAATGAGTACTCCAGGTGGGAAGAGAAGTAAGGCAAGTACAAGAGCACAAGCTATACTCTGACACAGTCATTATTTTTTAGTCTCTGATGTCTGCAAGACCTGCTCACAAAATTCATCTGCAGAGACAGCACTCTTTCCACTCTTACAGCAACGAGGACCTGCATAGTTTCAGATCCTGCCAGACATGGGGGCTTCTTCCGCACTGCTTTTTTCACTTCCAAGCACAGCTGCTTCTATCTTCACTTTAACCCTGAAAACTAATCAATGACCTAAGAGCACAGCTGCTAGAAACACGCTAGAAACAACTGGGTGCAAGATGAGGTTCCCTGCTCAGCCCCCCTCTCCCCCCCCCCCCACTTTATAGCACCCAGCACCTGAGATGCTGAAGGGGCTGTCACATCTCCCAGGAATGGTACCAGACAGGGACTGTAGCTGCAAACCAGGAAAAGAGAGAAGAAAAGCCAATTTTGGCTAAGAGCCAAGCAAAACTACTTAAACTTCAAGTCCACTCTTACTAGACAAGTCTATCATCATAACTACCTAGAACTTGGATGTAGATACAACCCCCTACCAAAAAAATAAATAATAGCCAGGCCTGTTCTTATGGCGTATCTTCTCCCAATGAAGGCGAGAGCCTCAGAAACCACTCCAGAAACAGACTCAGACACAGCTGCATAGAAATTCAGGTTGTTGAGCTACAACACAGTATCTACCCAACAGCCCAGTTTCCAAACCCTTTAGCATAAGGCACGAACACCTCAGCTCTTGGTGGTCATCCCTTGTCCCTCCTGGGGATGCCTGACATTGGCATCTCTGTGCAGCAGGCTCTTGGCAGGGATGTTAAGTTCCATTTCATAGCAGAAGACTGCAATGATGCCTAACAACATTCCCACCCACTGAAGCATATTTCACTCCAGGGACTTCTGTGTGAAAAAGAGACACTGTTGAACAGAAGGCAACATATCTTCCTCCACGTTCAAATCCAGGGACTTGTTTGCTTGCAATGACAAGTAGAAAAAACAAGTGTCACCTCAGAGCAGAGCTCTGTCACCTCATCTGTTACCTTCTTTAAAATAAAGACTCTCTGAGGGGCAGCTGAGGCTGAATGGGTTGTACCAGATTGCAATGCATTTAGCTGCTGGCAGTATTTATAATCAGGAAGGTTTATAAGCAGAAATATTTATAAGCAGTAAATTTAGAGGTTGACACGTTGCTAAAGCTGTGCTAAACACAATGTGGTGCACTGTCCAAATGCTGCATCCCCTCAGGTGAGAAGGGGATGCCAAAGAAAGCATTCTTCCCATAAACTAATGCCTGTCCTCCTTCAGTATGAGCTCCCAAAAATGATCTCCAAAATTTTTCTAATGGAAACTAAATGGAAAGCAGAATAAATTTCTACTTTCAGCCATTCCACCTTTCATGTCTAGAAATTAGTACAGAGATTGAAAAAAGAGGTCTGTTAACTGCTTTTGCGATTATTTTATTTCATTCTGCTTTTAGAGGGGGGAGGAGAGAGTAAGATGCCTGCAATGGGCAAGATGCAAACATGTGAGTGCTGAGGGACAAAACTCATTCTTCTAACAACCTACACATGGACCTATGCACAGGTTGTTGGAAAAGATCATCAAAAAACTGCTGTGCTGGTCATTGGCATATTACTACTAGCACAATCAAGAAGGAACTTCCAGGAAAAAAACAAAACAAAACAAAACACTCATTATTAACAGACCTGCTGTGCAAAGCAACGACTGGCATGGTATTTTTTTCCTATGCTTATCTAATTTGAGACAACACTGAAAATCCTGTGTGGAACTGCAAGCAAGTCCAGATTTAAGTTCAGCTTCAGCATGTTTCTGATTGTCTACCAGAACAGAGGAACTTCTGTTGTGCTTATCTCATTCGTAATTGATTAATCACAGGCAAGGCTCCCACCAGCAGCGTGTGCCCCCAGCATATCATTAAGGATTATGTTCACAGATATTCTGTTTAGACGGCACGGCGTTAAATCCCAGCAAATAATTTGGACACTGAGATGTGCATGGATCCCTTTAGGAGTAAAGCTGCTAAAACAATTGTGTAATGATGTGAAAAAGCAGTGGGTAAACCACACGTCTGGATTCTTCTCAGGCACAAAAGCTTCACCAGGGCTTCCTCTTTATCTCAGCTTTGTATAAAAGAAAAAATATAGCCATTGCTACCATGCATCTCCCGTTAGAAGTGTCAAACACATCATTTTTCTTCTTATGAGGAGCTTGGGGTAGCAGAACACCAACATGTTCATGCAGCAGACACAACTGTGGCTCACCAGTACCATCTCTTTGTATGACAACTATTAGCACACTGCTGTGGCTGTAAGGAATTCCTCGTGGAAGGGTTGCTTGCAAGCGTCTGCCTCCCTGTACTTAAGGCTCTCCATAAGGCAGCCAGGAGCAGATGCCCCTCATGGTTCCCTTGCTGCTGCTGAGATTACACAAGTTAAACTAGTAGCAGGTAACAAGGGACTACCTCAGAACTCTTCCAGAAGCAGCTTTCCTGGTGCCTGATTACCATGACAGAAGGAACTGAGAGGCTGAGAAGCTCGGCTGACAGCACAGCAGACCTTTGCCTCAGGCAAAGCAGAATGAATTTCCCTCGTTCCCAAGTCAATGCAATTTATAGCCCAGGGCTACATCTCATTACTCCTGCCCAAGCCAAGGTTGTTGGAACTTCAGTGACAGTTCAGCAACAGACTTCTCTCGCTGGTACTCCGAAGGCAGTAGCCACAGTTTCATTTAGCTGGAAATCTGCTTTGCCATACAGAGAAGTTTAGAAAGGAAGAAAAACTGTTCTGGAAAGTGAAGTAATACATAGCAGATCTTATTAAATAACGCTGTGGTTTAACCTGGTAAGCAGCTGAACACCACACAGCCTTTCATTCACTCCAGCCCCCTCAGTAGGACAGGGGAGAAAAATCAATTCTACCTTTTTTCCTTGTCTTTTGTTCTATTTTTGCATGATGTCATATGGTATGGAATGCCCCTCTGGCTAATTCAGGGCAGCTGGCCTGGCTCTGTCCCCCTGCTAACAGGGCAGTACAAGAAGCTGAAGAACTGAAGTGTCCTTGGCACTGTGCAGTGCTGCTCAGCAACAACTGAACTATCAGTGTGTGAGCAGCACCCTTTTTTCTCCTAAAGCCAAAACATAGCATGGCACTGTGATCTGAATACGGGAAGAAAACTCTCCAACTGCAGTATGGTGTTAGAAAGCAGTATTCCTTTATTTCTCATGATACATACCAGGTGACCTGATAAATCAAGTGTGCACTGCCAGAATTCAAGTTCTATGTTCAAACAGCTAAGACATACACTTCATAGAATGGTCTGGGTTGGAAGGGACCTTTAAGATCACCTTGTTCCAATCCCCTGCTGCTGGCAGGGACACCTCCTCTAGCCCAGACTGCTCACAACTCCATCCAGCCTGGCCTTGGACACTTCCAGGGAGGGGGCATTCACAGCTTCACTGGGCAACCTGTTCCAGTATCTCACATATGCAATACAATGGCATACATATTCATTCCTTTCCAAGAACTCATTAATATATGCTAATGAGCTTCTGGGCATGCATGGTAGGGGCCTACAGTGGTCTTAGACCACTACTTTCTCCTCGTTTTTCCATCACCAGCTTCACCACTGTGACTTTTGGCTGATCTTTAGCTACTTCTTCCCAATTTGGCAGATGTCCATTGCTTGTTAGGCCATAACGAGCAACTATCTATCTTAGCATACTATAACCTAAAACAGTATGAGGGATCTGAGGAAGAAGTCCTTGCACCTGGTGGATAAAAGCAGTCTGTTGTGATTCCAGTGCTCCTGGGAAGCAGGATCATTGAGAAAAACAAGGTTGTTAACACACCTAGCAAAGCTAAACCAGAAAGGTTTAGAACACTTACTGATCCCTTTTGCTAAACTAATATACTGATTCTTAAACTAATAGCCTAACAGATCCCTATTGCTAAGTGAGCTTATATCAGTACCAGACACAGAAAAATCAACTGTTCCAGCTGAAATCAGGACAAACAATAACTAAAAAATGACAGTAAGCGGGAAAAAGTCGTATCTACTAGGCAGCACTACCTCTCAGTAGCAGCACGGACAGTATCACATAGTTCACTCTTTATAAGGTCAGAACTAGGTAACAATGCATACTTTAGCCTGGGTAATCTGCAAAACTTGAATAATTTCCAATTTGTCTGCATCACAAATAAGAAAACGACAAGATAATAACACTTTGTACTCACTGTGTTTTCTTCTAAATTTAATAGAAGTTTCACACTGTCACAAAGACATGGTAATGGAATAGCTCAGAAAAGGCTCCTAGCTCAGCAGAAAAAGGAGCCAGGCACTAAAAGACACAGCATTCTAGACTGTATTAAGATGGAATTCTACGTTCATGATCTGTGTTTACATTTCTCAATGCCAATAACCAAGCTAATTATCATTCTTGCACACACATACACGAGCTATCTAAAGTCAATTCCTTAGCGCTCCTCTGGCAGCACAGCTTGGAGCTACCATCACTCAGCCAAGTGGGAGCAGTTCTGTGAAGGAGCTCACTGCGACGGCCTGAATCTGCCCAGCAGTTGTAAGACCACATTTCTGACTCTCAAAAAATGACCAAAATGAGCAGAGAAAGATTACAGATTCTGAAATACAACATAAATCTAACAGAAGCATTTCAGACCGAAGGGTGAACCTGATGAAGGAAGCGTTCCACACAAAATACAAGACTGGTGTTAGATATTCAAGGGACAGGACTGAGGATAAGGAGATCCTAGAATTTTCACGGGGGAGTTATTTTGGATTGGATTTCACTCCTCTTGAAGGATCAAATATAATCCGGAAATGATGGAGTTTAAAAAGGAACTTGATTCTCAGGACAGAGCCAGACCTTCTTCACAGGTATCTGAAAAAGAATATGCTTCATTGCCTCAAGTCCATATCTTCACCACATCCCTTATTTCAGCTCCAGGAGTACACAGAAGCTGACTCCAATATCAAAGAGGACATCAGGATACTCCATTAACAAGACATTCGCTCAGCTCTTCTTTCTATCAGACTTTCCTGACTCCCATAGCTCTTTCATTACCTGATCCCCACCACCACTGGTTTTGTGATTCATCCAGGCTCCCATGTGAGCTGCCAACAGCCTGGGCATCCTTCTCCTAAATCACTGTGATTTTCACCAGATGATTAGGAACACAAAACAGAGCTGGCTGATGCTGCTATGCTCTCAAATTCTGATTTCAAGGTGATTTGTGCTCCCTTCCTCCTTGGTTTGTAAGGACAGAGGGGAAGCAGCAAGCTCTCTTTTGTGTGCTTGGAGCCAAATAAGGAATTAACTTGCCTAGCACATTATCTGCTCCAGAGTGTATGGTACCTCAGGAGGACAATCAATTTCATGGTTCTCTAAAGCTGATTGAAACATGATTACACAGCAAGCCATAGGCTTTTTTTTTTCTTTTTTCTTTTTCCTAAGACTTGCCAACTGCCTGTGCTTCTTAGGAACGATTACCATTGCAGGTGAATTCGGATTGCTACTGGGATGGACATTAGTTTCAATCTTATCAGGAAGTTTCAGACATTCTGGAGTACAAGACTAAGTTAATTGTGCCAAGTGTTACACAAAAGGAATAATCTGAAGAAAGTTATCTTCTAATGAACAGGAAAAAGTGGGTTAGGGAATAATCTTCCTCCTGTGTTGGACTTCAGAGCTAAAGAATGTATTTCATGACTGGATGATTGGGAGCATTTTCTGTTTTAAAACTTAGTTTAAGCCAGATGATTATTGCTACTTATGTCCTTTCCCAGCCCAGTACATTTCATGCAGGAGATGTGAAGAAGCAAATGCCTTTTCTCCCATTTGTGAGCTAATTTTTTTGGAAGAAGGTTAAGGGAAAGTTAAATGGCATTTCTGCAAGCCTTTGCTGCCTTAAATATAAGGCTGGCAACAGGTAGCAGACTAAAAGCCCTGAAGAATGAAGTCTCTTAATTTAGGCACAGCAAAAGCACGGCACGGTTAGTACAAAAGGATAAAAACCACAGCACAGCTCTAGGAATGGCTGTGGAACTTAACCCAGGGAGATCGTGCAAACAAAAGAGGCCCTTTTGCTTCCCAGCCTGTTTGCTGTGAGTCATACAAGCAGGGAGTCAATTAAACCTGAATACAGACAGAGTGGACGCAGAACATAACATAACCTTTACCAAGATCAGGAACATTAGGGCTGAGAAGTCTCATGTATCCTCTTTCTTGCCCAGGCTCCTCCTTCCCATTCATACTTCCTTGGGACTTTATTGCTTTTTGTTTTCTATAAATAAAGCTAAATTTAATGTCTATGAGAAAGGGAGAAAGAATGGAGTAGGTAACAAAGCAACTGGGAGTGCCTTAGTAATGTATTCAGGCCATTAAGGATTTCATTAGGTTTACTAAAAGGTCATTAATGATAAAATATCTTTTTATTTTGCATACTTTCTAAACATTATAGTCTGTTCTGCCATTCAAGCTTGCACCCCACTGACATTAATTAGCATGCTATATATTAAAGAGAGTTTTTAATGAGCTGCTATTTCATATGATTTTATTGGAGAGCCTCATTGTTCAGTTTAATAGCAGAAAATGACAACTATAGAAATTGCTTTGATAGGATTGCAGAATTGAGGTGGTTATTCAACCCCCATGCTTGCTCCTCAGTTTGTTCCTGATGCTGGAAGCACTGCTTAATGTCTCTCAGAGCTGGTTTGCCGTGCTGCACTTGCTGTAGTGAAAGCTGTGGGCAATGAACAAAACCCCAAATCAACAAAGGAGTAACAGCAACATCACTTTCAGCTGGTCTGCGTGCCATACATCACAAAGTAACAGCAGCAAGAACCACACTGTGCCACATTAATAGCTAGGACTGATAGATTATCTATAAACGTAGCCCACAACTGTAAGACTATATTTTTTAGTGATGCAAACACTGAACTATCCGTGTGTACTTATTTTCCAAATGTCTGCCTCGCCATAGGCAACTTTTCAAAAAGCAGCTGAAGTAGAAGCAAAGATGGGAGCAAGGAACCACAAGAACCCTTCCCAAGCGGCAAAACCTGGTACCTGCAGCAACTCCTGAAGCTGTCCCAGCCTCACTCTCAGTGATGCCACCTTGGTGGCACAGAGCACAGAAACAGTGACAAATGCAGAGGGCAAAAGAGTAAGCAAAGCGGTTGCTAAGGAGAGTGGGGCATGGAAATCAAACCCAAAACTAAACTCATAGCACCAGCGGATAGCAGGACCACCGTTAGAAGTCCCAGGTCTAACATGCATGCAACAAGGATGACGGTCAGATCAGTTTCCAAAGGAATCATAATGCTGGCACCTCCTCTTGAAGGCCATGAGAACACCACCTTGACTGGCTTTTACTACATTTATTTTGTGTACTTGAAAACTTTTTTAATGCATGCCCCACTACATTGTAGCTCTGTGTGTTTATGTACATTAGCATGCAAACCACTGTTTCATAAGCTGGTCCTTCCTGTAAAGGATCTTACTTGTTTTCTAAAGAAACTTTAAAAAACATTCTTTGTTAATGGTATTCTTCATACACAGCTTGTAAGCACACAGCTGTGTCTTCTCCTTTGTTATGCATTTCCTCAGCTGCACCACTGCACAGAATAAAGCCAATTCTGATTTGTGCAGGACTCTCCAAAAAGTGATGTCTCCTATTTATTCCCATGGAAACTGCAACCGATACAAAAAGCACAATAAAATTATTTGATAGAACACACTCTCAGCTACAAAGCACTATTTCTCAACATAGTCACCACCATGAACTGTGCATTTTCACCTGCAATGAACAAGAGCTGCATCAGCAGGGGTGTCCCATAGTCTCACAGCTGCTATGACAGCCCTGTTGGTGGGAAAATGCTGCACACAGAGCCCAACTTCCACTGTGCTGACAGCCACTGCTTGGTCTCCATAAACATTCAGCAAGCACCAGTGAATGTCACTGGGTGCCATTTCTTCCACACAGACGGATTCAATCCCATCCCTTTGCTTCAGATGCACTCCAATGTCCACACCATTCTACCCCTCTGCTGCCATCTGTCACACAGCAACAGAATGGAACAGGATATTGGGGGGAAGGTTTAACCTCCTTTGCCATCCCACCAACATCCAGCTCTGACGTTGTGCGCCAGCATCACAAAACAGGAGGCATTACTTTCAGAGCAGCCCCCATACAACTCTGTATCACAGAATCACAGAATTGTAGGGGTTGGAAGGGACCTCCAGAGATCATCGAGTCCAACCCCCCTGCCAAAGCAGGTTCCCTATCCGCACTTTGCTTTCAAGTTAGTTAACCATCACATTTCAGGAAGCAAGATACTGAAAAATCTGAATCTGGAGATGTTACAGGACCTTATTTGTAATACCATAACTACAGAGGTACACTGGCTCTTGGTTTCTTACCCCATTCCTTCCATCTAATCTTGCCAAGTGGTTTCCTGGATGGGCAGCCAAGAGAAACAGTATGGCTGAAGGGGAAAACAGTCCAAAACTGTATTTTTTTCTAGCAAAGAAAACAAAGCAGTGGAAGGCAGAAAGGAGATCACACACCTACAAAAAGGTTCATTTTTCAAATTTTTTTTATCTCTGTTACAAAAAAGAAGTGTTGCTTTTGTGTTCTTCCCATTTCATTTGGTTAATAAAATCTATCAAGCACAAAAAATAATGCAGTTCCTTCCTTTAAAAAAATTATTATTATTATTATTATTTTTTAGCCAAATGTCTTCTCTCATTTGCACTGGATTTACATTGCAGTAACTCTATTGGCTTCAAAAGAACAATAAAAAGGTAATCAAAGAAAGCGTTGTGCTCAGGGGACTGCATTATGCTTTTATTTCAGGAAAGCTTGATCAAGCAATTTTTTTTTTTTTAACAGTTGATTCATACTATTTATAACACAAGGCTGCTATTTACCTAGAGGTTGTCATACATTTAAAGAAAACCTGACATCTGAGTTTCTCAAAAAAAAAAAAAAAAAGCCTCTCATTTTCTCATTGTGATGTTGCTGGAAACCAGAGAATTAAAAGTGCATCAATAACAGCTGCTTCCAAGTACACCTTGCAGGTAACAGCAAGTGAGCAGCACATGATTAAGAATTTTATATAGTTTGCAGATGTTTGCTCAAAAGCTCTTGAAGGTGCTTATTCAAAAACCAAAACCATCCCTAACCAGGAAATCATTCAAACATTTCTGTAATTTGAAGGCTGCAGTAAGCTAACGGGCAGAATGGGGAGAGACAGGGGCAGCTGAAGTCTGCACCTGAGCAGTACAAGAAAGACAGAGAGCTGTTGGAGAGGATCCAGAGGAGCCACAGAGATGAGCAGGGGACTGGAGCAGCTCCCCTATGAAGACAGGCTGAGGGAGCTGGGCTCGTCCAGCATGGAGAAAAGAAGGCTGCGGGGTGACCTCATTGCAGCCTTCAGTACCTAAAGGGAGCCTACAGACAGGAGGGGAATCAACTCTTTGAAAGGGTAGAAAACAGCAGGACAAGGGGAAATGGTTTGAAGTTGAGGGAGGGAAGGTTGAGGTTGGATGTTGGGGAAGTTCTTTACAGAGAGAGTGTTGAGGTGCTGGAACAGCTGCCCAGAGAGGCTGTGGATGCCCTGTGCATCCCTGGAGGTGTCCAAGCCAGATTGGATGGGGCCCTGCGCAGCCTGGGCTGGTATGAAATGGGGAGGTTGGTGGCCCTGCGTGTGGCAGGGGGCTGGAGCTTCATGATCCTTGAGGTCCCTTCCAACCCTGGCCATTCTGTGATTCTGAGCACACAGTCCTGCCACAGGGCTGCCAAAAACCCACACCTGCTACACCTCCTGCTCTATGTTCCTGGGATGTAAGGAGCGCCAACAGACACTGCTCCAGAAACTATCACACAAACACAGCAATGCATAATTCCTATAAACGCAAACTCTAAATTAGCCCAACCCGCTTCACTCCTACCACAGCATTTTACGTTCCCAGGCATGACAGAAGAAAAGCCATCCTGCTTTGAAGGAGCAGCACATACAGACATTGGCTCCCCACGCTTGCTGTGCCCAGGTGTAATGCTGTAACTCGATGGAAAGCACAGCAACGCCAGCAGTTGTAGCAGCAAAAGTCCTAGGCTGCAGCAAGTGAAGATTTGGTCAAGCTTAACAACGATTGGCACAGAAACAAAAGAAGCTGCTTACCTTTAGAAGGCCTCACATATGCAGAGATCTCCAGCATAATACCTTCACTGACAACCCTTAAATAAGGTTTGGCAAGATCCGCCCCTTCTGGTCATTCAAGCACATCACATGAACCTGAGCTCCCCTGGGTTGGCCCCGGTGCTCAATCACTGCTTCTAGCTGTGTCCTGCATTTCCACTATACCAGGTAAGCCAGGCTTTCCCTGCAGTCACTCTAAGTGCCCAGGATATTGCTACCAGGTTTCTCAGACTCATGCTAGAGTTCAGGGTCTGACAGAGAGCTTAGAAGCCACGTTCATCTATTAAATAACATGAGGGGATGGTGGGAATGGAAAAGGCTCCCTGTGAGATTCTGGTGGCAAATAACACTGGACTGACAGAGGTGCTTCTCAGATCCCACCAGAAGTTTCTCACTCCCCCCTGCCTTGTACCAGAAGCAGAACCACAGTCTTATGGCTGACACAGCATCCTAACGCTGCTGACCTTCTCAATTGTAATGAGATAATAAACCATTGCAGTCAGCACCATTCATTTTTCACATTCTGGACTGAATCCTTGCTAAGGGGAGACCACAGCACTGGCAGTGCCTAACCAACCTAGCTACCAAGTGTTCTGAAAGCATGACAGTCAGCAACCATACAAAGAAAACTGATATTCAGCTAGTGCAGCCTTCTTTCAGCACAATTCTGCACAAAAATCTGTTAACTACAGAACTAATTTAGGTGTGTACATATGCACAGCTTTCCTAACATGCAGTCAAGAGGACGAAGCAGCCAACTATAGAGCTGACAGCTTCAAACTTGAACAGATTATGGATGGCCACACAGTTTTGCTGCTAGTTTAGATTATTAAGGGATTCTAATTCAACATAGCACAGATGCAGTAAAGCACTTATTCTTCCTATAATTGACTTTCATGGACTCTGGACAAACAACATACTGCAGAACAAGGCACCATATAAAATCAGTGTCAAAGGAAAACATTAGTGCTGTAGATAAACATCCAGTTGTGGGAAGACTGCACTGTCAAATGTCCTTACAGGAGGATGAGAAAGTTACAACCAAACAGACAATTGTTAATTGATCATTTTCTGGGTTTTGAGCACTTAACAGTGTCTCCTTAACGCTGTCTTAAAGCTCAGCTAAACGCAGCAGCCAGCTGTGTGTTGCATGGACTTCCTTCAGTGCACACTTAGTGAGAAAGCTTAGTCCCAGGAGTATCGTGCTTCCACAGAATGCAATTGAGAAGCTGTAAAATGATTGATTTTCATGGGAACATTCAAAGCCACTTCTCACTGAAGGCAATTTCTGAGAATTGTCATCCTTCTACTATTTTGACTGTAGAGCTTTATATAAATTGGTTGCAAGATTTTGTGGTTGTTGCTTTCCTTCTTGAGGGAGCCATTTTTCATTCTTCTTAACAAAAAAAAAAAAAAAAGAAAAAGAAAAAAGCCTTTAAACAAACAAACAAATGACTAAGCCAAGTTCACATTTCAACTCTTTTGTCTTCTCCAGGAAGAGTTTGCTTGATACACCTTTCTGGAAGGAAGATTTTATTCTAAAAATTTCAAGTTTTGTGAATAGCTCTAAAAGGGGATACAAATAGAAACACAAGCATAACCGTGCAGTGGGTAGCTATCACATCACATCATCGAGCTTCATCTTACAGTAAGGAAGCAATAGTAGGGGCCAAAGCTGGGAGAAATCTTTTCCACTCTACTGTAAATGCAGGCAGTGCATCCAAAAATGGTGACCCTACACATGACCATCTAAGAGGCAGTTTGCATGTAACGACCTCTCCTGCTGAGAAAGTGAGTGTAGTGACTGAGAAGTGGCGTATTGGCAACTGGAGAGATGTTGTGTGGCAGACTGCAATTTCACATGGAAACACAGAGGATCTGTAACCTCCGATGCACAATTTAAACTGAAATCCATTGGGCTTAGAGCAACTAGTCTCTCAGCATCCCATTGAAGAGCTGAAATAGTGCATGAAAGTCCCTTGTATTATTATTCCTAGCATCTAAATAGGGATTTGCAGCATTTCAAAAACAGAGACTGAGAAAATTAGTAGTTAGAAGCTGCAAATACATCCTTATTTCCCAAGACCCCATGTGAAACCCACATGGGACTTAATCAATGTAAAGATGAGAACGTAAGTGATTACAGGACTATGCCATGCAATGTTTAAAAAAGTTTAAATGTTGCCTTTAGGCATGGCTTTGAAAGGACTTCAATAGGCTGACTCTTTCTTCTAGCCAAGGAGCTGAAAATGCTGCAGCCACACTTGAAATGCTTCTAAGATTGTAATGCATTCCCCCTAGCAATACAACAGGTACTTTAGACAGGAACGATGTGGGGTTCTTTTGTTGGTAGTGTTTTTTTTAATTTGACCTTCTTCCCCAATAAAGAAGAAACATTCTAAAAACTGGCAATTAGAAGAAACTGATTGCACACAAATAAGATGCTTATGACCGTGAAAATCAACAACAATCACTAAGTGCCCCTGCAAGCTGACAGCTGCCCAAATAAACAGCAAAATGCAGCTATAAGAAGTTTTGCTTATTTACATTGTATAGATCAAATACAAGTTTTCAGAAATTACCTGGGTCCATCTGTGTGCAGGATGCACTTCCATTTGGATCATGGAAAAATGCCTGAAACAACCTCATATAATCTACATGCAGGAGAATTTAAGCTGGTCCATGACCTTGAATTAGATTGCTTGTTACTGCATTCCAGGGACAGCATAGGTCCTGCCAGTGCTTGATGCTGGTTTGACTTTACACACGCTTAAGATAAAAGAAAGAAATCTTTGTTGCATTTCTTTGTACACAAAGGCTTTGAAGCTGAACTCCCACGTGGGTATAAGCACCATTTGATTATTAGGGATTTTAAAGCACAGCAGCTTTTGCTGGATTGTTTTTTGTTTTTTTGTTTTTTGTTTTTTTGTTTTTTAAAGAAAAGGAAACAAAAAAGATTCAACAAGCTTTCAGACTTCCAGGAGACTCAACGGGGGGCAGAGCGTATCATGATATTGTTAGATGCTGCCACTCACAGCTCACTCCGAGACAGCTGCAATAACACCTCTTTCACAAATGGCACATGCTAAAACACCTCTGCAGAGCTTTCTACCCAAACCAGTGTACCAGCAAAATCCATTATCACTGTTCAGCTATGTTTTCAAACACAGATTGATCTACTTGTCTCCTGTAAGTACCTAGACAACTTGAAGCTATCCGGGGACTTGGCTGGAGCTGGAGCTCCTCAGCTTTATGCCCCCTGCAGTGCTTACCTGCAGCAGCAGCCTATGCATCTCCCTGATGGCTCACTTGACTGGACAAACTGATACCCACTAACACAGAACATGTTCATCACATTAACTGCCTTGCTGTGTTCCCCTAACATCCCCAGGATGCACTGCACCATCACTCCTTCCTGACTCACATCTTCATCTATCCAGCATGCTAATAACTGACTTGAAACTCCTGGAGCTCTCCACATTCTCTTGCAGTGATGATTTCTGCTCCCTAGGAACAGACTACTATTACATACTAATTTGGTGATCTAAAAGATTCCATTGTTTAAAATCCCAGCAGTGGCTGTACCCAGTGCAACAAAAGCTTAGAAAGGTGGGGGTTTTATTTGTTTGTTTTAAACAGAACTAGAGAAAAAATACAGTATAGAAAATCCAGCGAGTCAGACCTACATGATGATGATGCAGAAGGAACTATTACTTCATCTGGGGAAAGAAGATGGCTTTTTTGTTTTCTTTTTATTAGGAAAGTTTGTGCCAAAAGGTATTTTAGAGAGAGTCACCTGAACAATACCTATGTGTGAATCTAGGCAGCTACTCCCAGGTGTAATGCAGAACTTGACATCACCAGCTCAAATGTATAACGTGGTGTTTCTTGATCTGTACCTTGGAAGGAATTTTTCTTTAATAAATTTCAGTTGGTTCTTGGGTTTGTTTCTCCCTAATGACAGCAACACAACTGCAGAGTTTCTAGACAGCTGCAGACATCACTGAGTTTCCTGCTCCTGCTGGTGACAGCGCTGCCAGTGCTGGCTCTCAGGAACTGTGCTCCCTACAGAGACCTCCTTAAAGTAGCACCACACAGGTTCCTAGTTTGACCTTCTTTTATTTTGCTTTCTGTTGCAGTTAAAGCTTTATACTTCTACCTAGATCAGTACTGCAGAGCACAGACACCTGAAAAAACTGAAAACCTATCACAGACTAACCACTAGCTTTTTCTTCCTCTTTAACCAATAGGTCAAAGCAGCATCAGGCTTTGATAACAAATAAATGACCAAACCCTGTCTAAAATAACACTTTAAAGGATATTACTAGTGAGGAATTACTTTAGCATGAAGTCTTAAAATAATGCCTGTAGAGACTCACTTTCAGGTTTATGTATCCATAGCAGGCTAGGAATTAAGCAAGCAATACAAAAAATGCAATGACCAGGGCAATACTGGAGGTTTCTTGGTATTTCCAGGAAGATTAAACTTCAACTGCAGGTAGCAGGATGAGACATTTCTGTGCAAATACTTATGCTTTATTTACTAAGCAATTTAAAATACAAATTCTCCTGTTACTTAGAACAAGCACATGTATTTGCTTGTTCAACATCCTGACAATGTCTCTGAAAGCACTCTGGCCTCTCACCAGATTATAGGTAATTGCTCATCTGTATTTTTGTCTCCACCTGGTCAACTCCATTTATGTCAATAGACTTCTCCCAGGGTGTCAAGGAGAATGGGAATGCTCTGGATAATTTTGGCATTTCTTGACAAACCTCAGACACTACAGTTCTGGTATTAACTTAATGCATGGACTTTTATCCTTTTGGGGAGTGGGAAAAGTTGGAATTCACCTTGACTTCTCTTTGGCTTCAGCTATCAAATGTGCATAAAGTCATTATCAGAAAAGAAAAGATCTGTTTGTGCCTCACTGAGACTCGAGCAGTGGTATGACTCGAGGGGCAAAGGCACAGTCATGAAGCATCACTACCCTGGAGGCATTAAAATATCTCTATGCAGCTGCTCTGCCAGAAAAGCTACTTGGTTTGCTGAAGTCCTTTCAATGAGCTGAGCCCAAGGCAATATTTTAGAAGGAAACTGCCTCTTTAAAAATTAAAAGGAGTTATTTTTGCATCATTTGACTGGGATTGCTTTAAATGTGTTCCATTATAGGTCACGTCCACTGCCAGAAAAATAATGCATTCGCAACTGACTCTATTCAGACCAATTTCTTAAAAAATGCAGATTGCTTTAGTGCGTAACTCCTCACTCATATACAGAGGATAGCCTATTCTACCTGCAAAAGCCATGAAATTCCAAGGGTTTGCTTGAGTTCAGGACAGATCCTTTGCAATCTGCAGAGATTTTTCCAAGTGACTGCACAATGACCAACAAAACACAACTTCTGACTCCAGTAAAGGATTATCCCTTGGCAAAATTTGCCACAAATACTGGTGAAGCATTCCTCCCCCCAGTCCCCACATGCCTTGAACTGGAACACTTTTTCAGTGACAACAGCAGAATATCTCAAATATTCTTATGTATTTTATTCAGGCTTATCATAGTGTTTTCTGAAATCTCCCAGAGCTCATGACTGGCTTAAACACATATGAGAAAGGCCCTATGGCATACGTGCTTTGACAAAAGCCAGTTCTCCTCACCTCATAAAGTGTAATGATGCCATTTGTCTCATTTGGAGGCTTCCACTGAACATAGATCTTCTCTTCAAAAGGTCCTCCCTGGATGGATTCCAAGGGAACAGGTCCAGGAACTACAGAATTAAAAAAAAAAAAGCAAACACAATGCTGTGTTAGAAGCTACCACAAGCTCCAGCTGCCACACACATCTGAAGACACCAAGAGACCACCAGGCAAAGTTCATTGCTGAAAATAAAAAATAAAAATAATAGTAATTAAAGAAAATCACTAAGTGAGAAACAAAATCAGAATCCATGACAATACAAAGCTGGCTCCAGTATGCCTTCATCCCACAGTAGAAAATCTTTGAGTACTTAAAAAGGAACCAAAACTACAGAAAATGAATTTATTTGTTTATCCACTAAACCACCTGTAAGAGTTTTCCTTGCATAAACAGACAGACTTATGCTGCCTGCTTCCATACAACATCACAAAATAGATGTTTAATTTTACCCCAAATTAAGCATTTATTTTTAACCAGTATTGCAGTATGTTCATATTTTTCTAAGCTTCTCTTCTATTCATATGTTAAGATGCAAAAAATAAATATTTTAAATAAAAAGAACTTAAACAAGTGAAACCAATTCAACTTCACCTCAAACACACCTATTTGCATGAGTGCAAATAACAGTAATTTACACTCTGCAGGTAAAGCTTGATGTACAGAAGGTAATGTAAGCAGTGATATTTGCAGTTCTCAAAGAACAGTGCATGAAGATCTTCCCGCTTGCATGTATTGCTGCACCACTGGATAACCTCATGGCACGTCCTTGCAGCGCAGTGCAGTGAGGCACTGAGCCACCTCAGCAAACTGGCCAGAGGAGAGCACCAGCAGTGCTCACTGTTCCATCTGCAGCGCTGCGCTCAGCTGGTCTGCACGGCTTTTATGGAAGTCTTCTGACTCACTGAGGCAGGAACATAACCTAGGCCTGTCCTTACCACGTGGAAGAGTGATGAGGTGGCACGCTGTTCCTTTTGTCTGAGTTCTGATACAACCTTCTGATCATTTAAATGTCTCTTTTCTGTGCTTTAGACTCCCCAGGCCATCTCATCATCACTGTAACATTGCAGAAATGTCCACAATGCCCACACCATGTCAAGGAGTGTAGTTACAGGGAGTAGCCTTTCTTTAATTCTCTCCCTGTTCTGGAATACAACATCCTTGTATTTCCAATGGAGCTGTGTTTTATCTAGAAAAAGTTCACCAATATCGGGTCATTAACAAGCTTGACGCTGCTGCATCAACAAACTGCTTGAGAGTTGGAAGAGTAGCAAATCCACAAGGAAGCAGGATTTGCCCTTCAAACACACTGTGAGGATCAGTAATAACGTAGGCAGTGTAGCCTCCTTCAAAAATTATTTGCAGTGAGCAATTTCAGCTCCTCTTCCAGCTCCTTTGGACAATGCCTTCCCTATCTCATGCTTTCCACCTGGGAACATTACAGATGATATATGCACATGACAACTCAAGGCATTACACAGGTGGACAAGGCAGGACACGAATAATTCTCTTTTAAAGGCTTAGTGTGCTCTCTGCTAATTTGTAAGACTGCAGTGCTGTGTATTTACATTTTGCTTACAAGCTAAATCTTGTCCATCTGCCTGTCTTCCATCAGATACACAGGATGGAGAGTGTTTGAGGACAGAATCATTTGGACACAGTGCTAAAGGACAGTTACACTCAGTAGGAAACATACTGTGTCCTCCTTCACCTACACAACAGCAAAGCTCCATCCACCTAAACAGCCAGATTGCACCTCGGCATAAAGATGCTATGAGCTGCACACCTTTATCAATATGGAAGATTGATTTCCCTAGTTAAGGACAAGATAAGATTTATGTTTCAAGATGGCTACAAGGCCACCTAAAAATCCACCTACCCAAGCAAAATTTTAATGCTGTGAAAGATAACTAAGTACACTTCCAAGCCTGACTGATAAAAACCCCACTCATTTTTTCAGAAAGATCTGCCATCCTCTTAAGTCCCTTGTATGATATATTAGATGTCTGGAATCACTTTCAGCTGAGAGAAACTTAGGAAAGCAACCTCTTATTGCTCTGGCAGAGGAAGAACATTTCTTTTTAACACTAGACAGAATGGAAGCTTGTAGTTTAGGAGAGTTCTTAGTCTGAAATAGCTCAGATGGGATAATAACACTTTAAAGCTTTCCATCAGTACTTCTTGAGAAGTGTTCTTTTGTCTCGGAATGGAAGAGTTAGCACCAGAAGAATTTAACATCCGAGGCATATATAAAATGCTACATCTAGAAGGTCAGCATTAAGAAAAAACACACTTTAGAAAGGAAGACATTATAACTCTTTGGGGACTGTGATGTAAAGGAACCAGAAAAAAAAAAAGAAAAGACTAATGTCAGAATTATATTTGCCCATATGATAAAGGAAGCTGCTCTGTAGGTCCTGGGTAGTTCAGAACACAACTTTTACAGAATTAAACCTACTGCTGTTCAGTAACTGCTCAAACTGGTGCTTGTCATTTCCAAGCACTTCAGGGAGTCCTGCCCTTTCAAGAACACCGCTGTAAAATGGAAATTATTTATACCTACAAATTTAACTTGCGTAACGTACATCCTGTCCAGAGAAGCCATTTATAAGTCTTCTGGGACAGAAGATTATGCTGTTATCTACAGTTCAAAAATATTACAATGCCTTCACAAAAAAAGAAGCTAGCAAGCAAACCCAGCATAACTTACCATCCTCCTCAGTCTGCACAACCAGCTCCTCACTCTCCATTTTGCCTTCTGGATTAGAAAGGGCCAGTCTCAGCCTGATGGTCATGAACGGCCGCAGACCTCGCAAGGTGTAGTGGGAAGATGTTTGGATGAGTTCCTCTGCCTCAAATTTTTGCTGGTTAAAGACATACTGGTACTGGACTGTGAGATTGTAGCTGTGGCAGCGGGTCACCGCATAACCAAAGGGCTCCCACTGCAATGTCAGCTGCCGGGAACGGATATCAACAACTTCTACATTCTGTGGTCCATGAACAGGATCTGTGAGGCAAAGAGAAAATAAATAACAAGAGAAATAACAGATTAATTCAACTTTGAAAGAAATCGGCCACCATTAATATGCCTCCTGCCATATTGCCAGATATCTGGGTCCCTCCCAGTTCTGAGTGCTCTTGCCTTTACAATGTAAAAGCGATATTACGTTTTTGAGAGAAGGAGCAAAGGCAAAGGGAAATTAAAGTCTGACCCACTAATGTATTCTAGCTGCTGAACCATCAGTGAAAATCCTGTCATAGGGCACTGAACAGAGGTCGTGCTTCTGAGTCCTGTGAAATGTCACCAAACCCAACAATGGCAGCATGATTTAAGTACTGCTTAAAGCTGAAGCTTAAAGCTGCACTTTCTTCACTTTTATACACACAGTCCTTCCCAATACCTCAGTGAATGCAGACCTACCTAAGTGATGCAAGAAAATAGCAGTCAGAAGAGAAGGAACGGGCTTAGGTCTCTCACCATTACACTCCTGCACCCTCCTTGAAGCCCCAAGCCCACTCTGCTCTGACTGAGGCACAGGAGTACAAGAACCAAGACGGACACTGCCAGACATCCTCTGCCCTAGTGCTGATGCTCCCTCCATTTTTAATTCCTGGGAGGCACTCTTGGATGTTTTGGCAATGGCATACACGAGCAGACCATGCCCCTCTTTCAGTAAATTCTGTGAGCCAGCTCAACCTTATGCCACTTTTATTTCAGAGCACATCAATGCTTTAGTCTCAACAAAGTTTCATCATCCTGTATTATTCTTTCTACAGTATCTGTCTGAGGTAAAGTTTGAATATTCATGTGTAAGAATCATTTTCACCTGCTGTTCCTTAATTTATTTTTAACAGCATAACTCAGAAGCTTTGACTACAGACTTTGCCCTTTTTATGAAATATAAATGCATGCGTCGTTACTCATGCAGATATAAAGAATGAAAGATGAGTTAGTAAAATCAGTGTTTGAGACATGTCAGATGGTAATAACACGACAAGTGTCACAGTTTGTTTATCTGACATTTCTTCAACTCGGCGAGCTCATTTGCTTTGTTGTTCAATATATATCTAAGAAAAATAATTACAAATACATTATTCCACACATTTTGATAGATGTTGCAATTTAGTGTTTTGCCCACTTCTTCCATTCTGTTCCTTTCACAAGCTGAAATTATAAGGGAACATTTTTATGGAAATAAAAAAAGTTATTGGGACTCCAAAATAGAAGCTGCACTACTCTGGAAGACAGTAAAAGTGGAAGAAAATCTTTCCACTGATTCTTGAAGGAGCACAACATCCCTACTGTGAACAATCTACTAATGGACAAACAAAAAACACACTGCAACAAGCAGTTTATTCACAGCTTTATGCCCTTCTTATGTTGTGGCACCCAGAGCACAGCAGGACAACCCCTTCCCTCGCCTGGCCAGCAGTGCTGGGCCTGATGCACCCCAGGGGACGGCTGGCCCTTCTGGCTGCCAGGGCACACTGTGATTTGTGAACAACTTGCTGCCAGCCAGAACCCCCAGGTCTCTTTCCGTGGGGCTGCCAGGGTTGTCCCAGCTGCACAGCCCAGCACTTCTCTTCTTTGTGCAGCCAGAAACTACCCTCAAATCTCTCAAGACTTTGGAGCCTCTGTACTCTCAAGGCAATCAGTGCTCCTCCCATTTAAGCGTCATCCACAAGTTTAATGAAGCTACAGAGGCAGCTGTTCCTTTGG
Organism: Lagopus leucura; assembly: GCF_019238085.1. NCBI lineage: Eukaryota > Metazoa > Chordata > Aves > Galliformes > Phasianidae > Lagopus > Lagopus leucura. The sequence continues at coordinate 3,236,828 of NW_024962288.1, forward strand.
AGAAGCAGAAGACTTTGGTTTGGATGGGAAGAAGGGCCGAAGTGCAGCATGAAGGTCTATTCCAGTTGCTCCATTGGGACTTTCGTTTCAACACTGGACCATAAACAATTTAAAAGGACAACACAAAATAATAACAATAAAAACCTAAGCAATTTTTTTAAAAAGCAAAACCAGTCTGTGCCTCTCCATTTGGGTACCTGAGGGCCTGCCTGGGGACTGCCCAGTGCAGCAGTATGCCAAGACCTCCTTGCAAGGTCTGTGCACTTTTGGGAGAGCCAACAGCTCCTCCCAGCTTGAGCACTACTTGAACACATACATACACGTCTGAAATAGGACAGTTTTTAAAGGATGTGGGGTCTAAATCTTGTGACTGAATCTGTTTCCAGATCAGAAAACACCTTAAAGGAAATTCTTCAGCACACCGTGTCTTTACATATATATACATATATTTAGAAATTAGAGAGTTTGTATGCATGTATATATGGACACTTATTCATAACAGTTGATCATTGCTTTACTATAAGACCACAGAAAGAACATTCCTGTAGATTTATTGTATACGTAATTAAGCTGAACCAAATAATGTTTCTGTGACAACTTCCAGCCTCTGAAACTGTAACAATTAGCACAACCCTGGCTTTGGAAGCATTCAAAGAAAACCAAAACCAGCTGAATGTCCTTCAGAGCTTTCCAAGGTAAACAACTCCTGACTCCAAACCAGACTGGGGCCGAGACACTGCAAAAATGTCATGTCTTGGCAGTGGTGCAGCTGAAGATGGCAATTAACCTCCATGCTAATGTTATAGCATTTTTAAAATTAGTTATTTAAGTCCGTCATGTTATAGAATGAATGGGCAATGAGAGGGTGTTTGGTTTATTGTCGTCAGGTGTGTTGACTACTGGTGAGTAAGAAATGAGACTGATTCAGCATCAGCTCATTAAAGTGCACGTCCAAAACCTTTGCTGCGGATGATTATCTGCATTTCCCAGTTATCTCACCCTGTTCACATTAGCCCTTTCATTTCTAAGTCTCAAACTAAGTCTCCCAAGCTGGTCCGTGTTGAACAATCTCAAATTCTAACTCCGTAATTTTATCATAAATGCTCTATGATATATCCTGATTTATTTTTTTTTCTCAGCACAGTGTTTTTAGTAGAGTAACCTGGCTATGAACAGCAGGTGGGTTTGAATTATAAGGCAAGAAACTAAACTCCAGATTTCAGATATTATCCAGAGACCCCACTACACGAACACAGAACATACTGCATTATCCCAAAAGCTATCGTTTTTCAGGCTTATATCATTAAAATGTGAAATTCATCAGTCCAGTGGTGTAGGGTTGTGGCAGTGAGGTGGGAAGTGATTCGGGTGTTGCACTGAAAACAGAAATGGGATGCAAGTTTCAGAAATACCCATATCCTCAGGAGATTCCAAAAGTGTAGAGGTTTAGCATCTAATGGCCTTCTAGATTCTTTAGCCAAGAGGAATGTATAAATAAGTAAAACCTATTTAAACCTTAGGTTCAGAGAAGGAGAAATGAGGCTGGAATCACATCAGTAAATTGAAGCACAAGACCTGCAAAGCTTTATATTCCTTCTGGCACCCTTATCTCATCTTTCAATCTCCTTTTCCTGGAAGCTAAGACTATGTAATTCTGAAAATGTTTTCCTGTTGCCACACCAATTTCCTCCACAGCATAAGCCATTGAAACTTATTGTTAAAGATGAGATTCTGTATTGTTTTTAAAGGGCAGCAGTCTTACTACTTTCCCAGTTTAATTCCTCCTGCACTTCAGCTTTGCAAGTACATATCCTTCTTTTTCAATCTTAGTCTCAAAAGGTCCATAGTACCCATTTCCCTGGGTCTGCTGTATAACATAAACTACTTTTCATAGTGCAGTCACTTATTTTCCCTAAAAGAGTAAACTAAAGCTTAGCAGAAGGAGATTTGGGGGTGCTGGTGGCAGCAGGTTCAACATGTGCCAGGAGTGTGCCCTAGAGGGGAAACCATATTTTGGGCTGCATTAAACACAGCACGGCTGTCTCATCAAAAGACGTGTTTCTCCTGCTGCATTTAGCACTGATGTGGCCTCACTTTGAGAACTGTGTGCAGTTCTGGGTTCCACAATATGGAAAGGATGCCAAAGTCCTTGAAAGAGTCCAGAGGAGGATAACAAAGATGTTTAGAGGGCTGGAAGACACATTCCAGGTAGGAGAGACTGAGGACATATGGGCTGTCCAGTCTGGAGAAAAGGAGGCTGAGTGGCAACATCACTGCTGTCTGCAGTGATGGAGGGGGAGGAGGGGGAGCAGAAGGTGGTGCTGGGTTGTGATCATGGGAACTGGTGGCAGGATGGGAACGGCACAAAGCAGTGCTGGGGAGGGTCAGACCAGGCATGACGAAAAACTGCCCTGTCGTCAGGGTGGTCAGACACTGCAACAAGGCTCCCAGCAAGGGGCTCTCAGTGATCAAGAGGAAACTGGATCATACCCTCATTAATATGCTTTACTTTTTGGTTAGCCCTAGCCTTGAACTAGATGATATCTGTACATTCTTTCCAACAGAACTATTCTATTCTCTATAATCTTCTACTATTGGAAATACCTGAAGAGTAGACAAACTGCTCCAATTCTGTATAGAATACAAAAATTATAGCTTTCCAATAAAGCAAGGAGAAAACTAGAAATTATTATTTGGCTAGTTGAAGAGAAGTTGCTAATATAGATCTCAACTTCAGCTGTACAGAAAAACTACCAAAGCAAGACAGAAACAGTCTGACCCAATCTGAATAGTGATGGATCATATATATTAAGACATCAGTGGAACCTGCATATACTGAAGCTTCTACATATACTGAGACCTTGGAAAACCCATGAAAATTCTTAACAGGCAGCAGCAATGAAACAGCTGTCACTGATCTATTAAAACTAGCCTTGAATCCGTACAAAGAAAATCATAGTCTCTGGGATTTCACTGTGCAAACACTTCATTTCCCTTTCAGCCTGACTGAACTATTAATTACATCAAAATCAAGGACCAAACAGTACTTTTTAATACTGTATTTCTCACCAACACTTCCACACCTATCCTTACTTCAGTGGGACGCTGCAAGATGTAGCTGGCCAGGAACCTTGCTGAACTGTGATAGCCCAGTGGCCAGGATGGAAACAAACTCCAGCAGATCGTTCAGATCCACGTAAACAGATGCTTTTGACCCACTGGTGACTGCTACTGCTCAGAAACTGCATCTCCTGCTATCACCATTTCACAGAAAGTGTACTTTTATGGCTGTTTCTGTAATTTTCTTATTGAATTTTACAGATCTTGTTTTGTTCACTAGAGTCATCTCACTCGAGGTGAGATTGTAGAAGGGCAGAACTTGATTTAGATTACTAATAGCAATTGTCTCTGCTTTGTATCTCTGTCCACCTATGGAAGACCAAAGAATAAAAGACGTAATGGCAAAGCACCAGAGTTTGAAGATGAAGCTAAGGTTAAGCAGAGAAGTTAAATAGAGAAAATCAGCTGTTGCTCTTCAGGTTAACTACTTGCTGCAGGGGCCTAATTGCAAGGCATTGTTACTGTCAGTAAGGACACAGTACTGAGTGGAAATGTTCTGAGGCCCCACTGCCCACATTTCCTGACCCTACGGAGAAAGAGGGGTGTTTATTAGCAGTGCAGTTGTCCACTGATTACATCGTTTCCTGGCAGTAGATGACTGAGGCTGAGAAAGCACAAAAGGAGGAAAATCGGGCAGCAGCTTGGTGAGAGTCCTGCTGTTTCCTGATCAACTAGAGAAGGAAGTATGTCAAAGTGCCTTGCCCTCAATACTCTCACCCCTCAGCTCATCGGCCAGTCACTCCAACCAGATCCCAATTAACATCTGGTGCCCTAATAAGGCCCACATCCATCTGCTCCTTCCTAGATAGGCTCTCTTACAGACAGGGAGATGCCTGCGTGCATTGGTAGTTAATAGTAAGACCAAAACTCTGCTCTCACAGCTACTTGCATGCTATGACCTCTCTCTTTTGTCCAGAAAGTATTTAAATTCATCTTCACTTACCAAATAAATTTGGTAGCATCACAGAATAGCCTTTCTAGATTTGAGAACTTCATAGAATATTTCACTTTGACAATAAATTGAGACTAACTACTTTTCATGTGAAACCAACAACATTCCTACTAACAGTAAAACGGGACAATTCTTTTGTAGGTTCCTACCTGTTCTACAGACACCTTTTTTGTTTCACAGATGGAAACCTAAACAGTAATTTGTCTGGCAATGATTTGAGTGCAGGTATTAGATGAGGGCTGAAGCCCTCTCTATCTCACCTTGACTCCCCGTTTTCCATCTTCCTCCTTACACATCCATAGGATGCAGCATGCCAAGTGAAACATACCTACTAGCAAAATAATGTAGCAAGATAAAGCAAAGCAAAAGCATTCTACTGGTATGTTTTCTCCAATTCAAACGTGTGTGACGGCTCAGGATCAAACAGACAACACCAGTGAGTGCTGTACACCTCTTCAGAGATGCGGACAGACAAATTATTCTATAAACGCCTTCTGTATCCTCATCCTATGCGCAGACATTTCAGAGCTCTGTGCATTCTTGAAGCACTGCATGTCTTTTTGGTGACAGAGTTTCTTTGCTGAGCATAACAAAGCATACAGATGCTGCCCATCATATTTCAATGCCTTCCCAGCCTGAATGTGGTACAAATGCCCTTTCAGATATGACAGATAAAAACATTGATTAGGCAGAGCTCCTCAGCCTTTCTTGCCCTTATTCTTTCCTTCATAATGAAATTTTCCCTCATTGGAATTTCTTTTTAAATGGTTCAGGTGTCACCGCTCCAAAGACAGGGCAGAGAAAGCTGAAGGCAGACAATTATACAGAAAGGTGTCTTCTAAGAGAAGAGTTTCAACAGAGAAAACAAAAAGAGAAAAAAGGAAGGGACCTAGTACAGCAAAATGGCCATGGAGCAAACAAGCTGCTTGTTGAAGTACGTGCAATCAACTCATCCCCACGTCACAAAGAAATAGGTGTCATTACAGCTGATGAACAAAAATAGGCCATCTGATGGCATTCTGTGAGAAATGAAGGAGCAGTGCCACACAGCTGATCCATTAAAAAAGAGCTATGAAATAACCTGGATCACTGACTATATGCTAAGCTAGGGAGTGAGCTCTTGCAACAGTTAACACAACCATTTCACTGCAAGTCCCAGCACTTCTTCATTTTTTGATCGATTTGGTTTTGTTTCAGTTGCAAATTTTAATTGAATTCTGCATTGTAGAAAACACAAGGTTCCAAATTGTGTCTTCCCATTTGGAAATGGTAAAAAGAAAGCTTTCTTCTTCTGGTACCAAAAAAACTGTTGTTCCCTAACAAACTTAAAAATAATCATTTAAAACAACAATAAGGAGCAATTATGACGTTATTAAAAACATCTATCATGGAAACACTTAGCGGTGCTATTCCATGGCTGGGAACAAAATGGGGATTATGGAGCATTTTGATGATTAAATGCAAAAGCATTATTAAATATGCTAATGTAAGCAAAATTACAAAGCAGGTAAACCACTTGGTCTTTGGCAAACAGAAGTAAAATGTGGTTTTTTTTCCTATGAATCTGTTTATTTTATTACGTATAAATAAAATTTATTTGTGCAATTTTATTAACATGCATATGTATTTAATTTGATTACCTCTTTCTCTGTGCACCTCTGCTGTTAGCTTCAAACAGAACAAGAGGAAAAGATTGCAATGCTGTATAAGGCACTTCCTGACAAAGAATAAATTATCTCCATAAAAATAAAGGAGGTAATCAAAATAGCAGGGAAACAAATGTTTGAGAGGTTTCCTCTATGCAGCCATAGATCTGTTGAATTACTCTGAACAGCAGAAAGAAGCACTGCTCCTGCAGATAGGCCTTCTCACATTTTCTAACTGCAGCATCCTTTTCTGTCCATGCAATCTGCAACCAAAATTCTCCATGATCTTTAGGAAACCTTTCAAAAATAAAAAACTATGAAAAACAGTTTTCCATGTCTATTTGTCAGCCTAGTGAAAAGAGCCTCCAGCTGATGAAGCACTGGCTTTGAGGGGGCTATGGTGATACCTTAGCTGCCAAAGCCACTTGAAGCTCATCCCATCTTCTGAAGATTCAGGAGAAGCAACAACTCCCTTTTTCACCAGCAATAGGCACCCAGATTTGAGAAATCCACATATGATAATGACTAGATGATATTTCTGTGCTTAATGATATTTCTAGTGATATCCTCCCCACAATATAGCACACTGGCAGAAAAATAAAATAAAATAAAAAATCTGTATGTTTTCAATTGCTAAGAATGCTGAGATTGGATAATTATGTAGGGCAAAGGAGATACTGACACAGCCATAGAAATACAACTAGACAAAGGGAGGGGATGTTCTCAGGAGTGAGTGGTTGGAAATCCAGGTAGAGTAGAATATACCAACCTGTTTCTTTTCTCAGTTATTCCTTTCACTGGGCCAAGAGATTTTCAAATTCCTGTGCCTGAGTATTGTCTGCAGTGCATTTTAGACAGGGTTTAAATACAACATATGGGCAGCTGTTTCATTCTAATTTCATGCTGATGTCTTTCTTCCAATAGAAAGTTGAAATCAGCAGTGCAATGTCATTACTGCCATGGATGGATAACTATTGTGTGAATGTACATATCTGAACAAGCGTTTATTTCAAACTGCTATAGATGCCCCTTGGGATGGTGGAAGAAGGATAAAAGTTGGCTCTGAAAAAAATAGCCCAGTAATTGCTCATTTCCTACGTGATGGTTGCACTTTTAACCTACAAAAAATAAAACAGAATAACTTTATCCCTAAGCTTATCTGGCTGTAAAATTTCTGTTCAAAGATGTCCATGTTCCCAATAGGAGCCATTCCCATTCTTCTGGATTTTCTGACTCAATTAAGAAGCCAGACTTGCTACAGTGCAACAGCCAGAATCCTGGTGTGCTTCAACAGCTGCTCACAAGAGGGACAAAAGCAAAATCTCTCTCAGCACCTTCCTGTAGGTGCCAACTATCCAGCACTGATTACAAAGTGCCAATGTCTCTTCTCTGGCTTTAACTAACTCAGTTTTGTCAGCTCCCTGGGATGGCACCAGGCAGCAGCATCAATAAGTAACTCCTCAGGTCATGGTCAGCAACGCAGCAGCCAGGTAGATTTTACAATGGGATTGCCCAGATTTCTGCCTTTGAGACTTTTCCCAATCTGCTTTCAACACCACCACAGCTTTAACACAGACAGGGAGCCAGGATCAGTGCCCTTTCTGAGTGCCATCGGACTGGCAGGTCTGTAAAGCAAAAGGGCTCACAGAAGGAGGAGGCCTGGGAAGAAGTGAGAGCAAAGGTTGCAGAGAGCAGATGTGAGGAGCAGGACCAGCATTTCTTCACCACCACTGATTGGTGAGACACTAAAAAATTACTCTTACAGAATTTCAGTGCAGACTTTACGCACAACACAGATGCATTATAAGGATAAACTCGTTCTTCAGAAAAACTACTGAGCCTCTTAAGAGAGGACACTGCTTCTAAGACAGGTGAAACCTGAACGTACGGACCTTTGTGTCTGTGCATGAACCTGTGCATAAAGCTACACACACACACATGCAGCCCCCCTCCATGCCAGGATGCCACACTTGCTCAGAGAATGAAACTACAGTTTGCCACGAGGAAACTCTCTGCAGTCTTCAGAAAGGAAAAAAGCAGAGGGATGTAATGAAGATTGAAAGCCACACAAATCATGCTGGTGATCAGTTTCTTAGTTTCTCTACCAAGTCCCTTACTGGTCCATTTGTCTTGGAACTAAAAACTTGAGGTTTTAATGAGCACAGGAAGGTCAACTCTAATGGACCTAAATGTAGAGAGGCATAAAACTGCCAGTCCACATGACAGAAATTGGCCGTGTGCTCATCTGCAGGCCAGTGGAAAGGCAGAAGTAGATTTACACTCTGCTCACTTTGTTCATAACTCACTGATCCCCCATCAGCTAGCTTTCCCATAACAAAGAGCACTGTTACTGCACTGAACGCCGTGACACAGCCCAGCCTTGGGAAGGCTGCCACAGCTGGAGGGAGGCCATGCTGTGAGGACCCATGTCCGGTCATGGGGATGCACAGCTCTTGGTTTTTGGTTCTGAAACAACGTTTGGGGCACGACTGAAAGTTTCAAAGCTAATGAACAAGTTAGTTAGTCATGAGGTTGGGCCAAACCTCATTTGTCAACTTCAAGATCTTTATTCTGTAAAGTTTTATTTTTGTGGGTGAATGAAGCCCCTTGCACTTGCCATTTCTTACTGCATGCAAAAAAAGAAAGAAAGAAAGAAAGAAATGAAGTGGAAAAAAAAGCAGTGTGTTTTGTTTTCAGCAACTATGGCTTGATTCTTTGCTGCCATGGCTTTAACGACAAGGCTAGAAGGAAGTAGATGAGCATTCATGTGTGAAAAAGCCTATGTTTTTAACAGAATTAGGCAGCTGAGCTCATTTCCACCCCATTAGGATCAGTCTATGAGACAGTGCTGCCAATGAAAGCGCAAGAGATTAGTTTTCCCCTCACTAGCTTAAGCAATGCTCTGGGCACCAAATAAAGATCACGACACTTTCTGGGGATACTGCAAAGCTCGTGCAGGGAACTGGTCCAGATCCTGCCTTTCCATTTCTCAGCAAAGCCATTTCCACAAAAATGTGCCACTGTGCCCTGAAAGAGTTCATTTTGAAATGGAAAGAGGAGAAAGGATGTCAATTCTGACTGGAAATCCATTTGCTGGAAGTGAGTTAAGAAGTTAAGTTTCTAAGCAAAGATCTGTTAATATGTCACTGAAACATTCCAATAACCACTGCTGCACGTTGGCACCGCAGCTCTGTGTGTTCTAACAGCATTTACTGCGAAACACTTTCTGTTCACTTCATGTAGCCTTGAATTAATATAAAGAAAATGCCATGCTCCTAATTTCTTTTTCTTCTAATATTCCTTCCTAAAACAAGTGTTGAAAAAGTCACTTTGATGCTTAGTTATCTTCCAGCTGTTAATGATTTCCTTCTGTTCAGAGCAGAGGGCAATAAAGAAGGGCAGAGAAAAAATAGTTACTGCTTTATTATTAAAATAATAATATTCCTACTGGATATGTGTTAGCATTTGCTCCCTGAATGGCTGTAATTTATCTCAAGCAACAGAATATTAGAAATGTCAGGGACTTCCAACTGGCATCCACTCAGCTGCTCTCTCTCCAGACTTACAGATATAACCACTTTCTCTTCCCTCTTAATCTTCAGAAAATCTCCTGTGAAACTCAATATCCAAGAGCATTACAGCTACAAAGTGAAGCAATCATTTGTTGGGACCAGATGGAATTAGGGTTGCTTGTGCAATGTGAATGTTTTATTAAACATGCACACACACTGTGCCCATGGTCTTCAAGGCACTTTTAAGCGTTTCTAGTAGCAGGGGACATGAAAAGAGTCAAACCAGCCCCTTCAGTACACAGGTGTAGCCCTGTCAGCCGCTGGGTCTCAGTCTCTGGCTTTGCTCATACACTCCTCCTTCACTCCCAAAGACATCCCAGCTCCACTGTCCAACACAGCTCCTCAGCTCAGAGATCAAATCTGGCAGATTTCTCCTCCAAACCGCCTGAGCACAGCAGGGAAACCATTTTCTCCACAGGTGTAAGGATCCTCACATTTCTAATCCAGGACTCAACCTTGAACGGGCTAAGAAGAACCCAGACAACTGAAGTCTTTTGAAAACTTACCCATTACCATCTCTAAACATCTTCCTGCATATCAGCAGGCTATAATTTTTTTCCATTTCATCCAAACTCAATCACACAAAACCCAGCTGTGATGGGTTTTCACATTGACAGGAAAAACATTAAAACAAACAAACAAACAAAACAAACAAACAAAACCAAAATAAAACCCACAAATCAGAGTGAAAAGTTAGCCTTAGAGATGCTTGAGTTGCTTCGCCAGAAGACATAGGCTTAAGCTCAAAAACTGCATGAACATATTAGGTCATGCAGACCAGTATAGAATTGTATGTGCAAAACTGATGTTCAGCTGGCTTTCATATTAGGACTGAAAGATCCTGGATTCCTTTCTTCTATGAGTCGATCAAAGCATCCCACACAAAAGTGAAGGGCACTTCTGCAATATTTACCAAGTATGCATATTATTCATGTAAACAAATTAAGAATAACAAAGTAGAAAAAAAAAACAAAATCCAAGATCACTGGAAAATACCTCAGAGAAAAGGAGTACAAAGGGCCCCAATTCCTCTGCACATCAGTCAGGACATGAAAATTCTCAGCACAGCAAGCTTGCCTAACGACTACTTACATTCATTACCACTGCATCTGATGGAAGCACTAATTCTTCACCTTCATTACACTTCCCCAAAGAACACAAAAATAGAAAGACAATGACCAGCTCTCAGCTCTAAATTAAAGTTTAGGAGATCAATCAAAGGATGTAAAAGGCTGTTCTTGTTTTGTGATGTTCAGTGTATCTGCCTTATTCGTTGTCTGTGTACTCCAACCCAGATAGTGCCAGCTGTATTAAACAGTACACGACCACCTAATGGAAACCTAACAGCTTGGGGAAGTGTGAGGTACCAGTATACTCATCAAAATAAAATTCTCCTGTGAGAGCAGTTTATTGATTTGTGTATTTTACTCTCTCTGGGATTATTGTTCAATTACTTTTATCCTCTGAGATGAAAGCGGCGGAATGTAACATCAAAAGCAGATAAAAAAGTTGCATGTTTCAATTTTTTCTTTTAAATCTGCATAATATCCATTACAGATCTGATTTTCAAGGCAGCCCTCTGAGAGCAACAATGGAGGGTAACTATCAGACACAGAGCTCTCATCTGCATTTTCTCTAATTATTCCAGAAATTCTTTTCTATATCATTCGTCCTTGAGCAAACAGCAGGCTGCAGAAGTTATGCGACCACTCTTCACCAGGTGGGCTGCTTTCTAATTGTTGATACGATTAGTAGTTCATCACCACTTACATACTCAAACACAAACACAGCGTAGAACTTCCACTACTAACTTGCAGTACCATACAGGAGCTTAAAGCATTGGCGGTGGTCAAGACATCAGGAAAACGTTTTGCTGGTCTGCACTCATTTTTCTTTAAAAGCTTTTCATCTTCTGCTTGCACAAAAAAAGATGCTTTTCCAAACTGCCAATCCTCTGTGGGACACAAGCTCATGCCATTTTAGTTTACCAATGCAACAAATGCAATCAGGACCTCACTCCCCTGTCTGAGGGAACTGAACAAGGAATTAAATGGTGCTCCCTTCCATCTGCACAAAAAGAGAGCTTTGCTCGGCACTCGTTAGACGTGAAACTGGCTTACCATCCTCAAATACAAAAAGCCACATACTCCAAAGTTAAAATTCCACAAGAATGATTACATAGGTTCGTGACCTAGCAGAACAGCTACTGTGCTCTATATGGTAAGGCCACGTATGGACAGCAATACCACAGCTCAACTCGCACCCTTGGGGATCACAACCCTCAATTTTAATAACTCATCAGCTGGGTGACCTCAGTAGCACCCACACACCTACTAACAGCAGGAACTAAGGGTACATGTGTCATAATAATACGGTGAATTTAAACAAATATTTGCACTTCTCAATTTACATTTTGATGAATATTCGTTTATTTAGCTCTAAGAGCTAAATCCATTTTAGAATACAAATAATTCAGTACTGTGACACAGCACCTAGCTGCACTATCTTAGGGTGCAATATATGCTTGTCTACATAGAAGTGTGGAAAACTGCCCTTTGAATTACTCACAGCAGCAACACATTTGGCTATTGAATGGATCAGAATGCCACTTTGAATACAAAAAGAAATAGAGTACTGGAGACTCGGGCCATTGCAGCTAGATTTTTACTGAAGTTGAGCTACTCATCTGCTCTGGCACTGATTTTGTCTCTTTGCAACAGGCTGTCGTAAAATGAAGTCACTGCAAAGCTATTTCAGAAAAGGTTGGAATATAAAGCAGACTGGTTTTCTTTTAGTGATGCAATTACAAGGAGAATGTAGTCATGAATACCACTGAACTTTAAAATATTGTTTCTAGGAGCAATAGATTTTACCCAAAGAGATATTAGTGCTCCACCTCTACATTAAAAAAATCACTTGAAAACTTGCAGCAACACATTTACAGTCCATTAGTATGCATTTTCAAATGCCATGCCTCGAATGCAACAGTCAAATTTCAGAATCAATCAGCCAAAAGGAATTATTTTACTCAGAAGTTATGTGAAAAGAAAGTAGCAGAAAACAGTAAAACACAGAATAACTTTACACTGTAACTTACAAACCTACACAGACTTGTCGGTGAAAAAAGCAGCAGTATACTGTGCACTAGGGAAGTGTCCATCCTCATCAAGTAAAAGACCAAATTTACAAATGATCCTTTTCCTATTAACATATTTTACAAAGCCCTTTTTCTAGTTCCCCACACTACTGACCAGCTCCAGTCCTGAGGTTTGGTCATATAAATGCTCTCTCTATAGTGGCAAACAACATCTCTGTAGTCCTCCTATATTCACAGAATCACAGAGTGACCTGGGTTGGAAGGGACCTGAAGGATCATGAAGCTCCAGCCCCCTGCCACACGCAGGGCCACCAACCTCCCCATTTCATACCAGCCCAGGCTGCCCAGGGCCCCATCCAACCTGGCCTTGAACACCTCCAGGGATGGACGGGGCATCCACAGCCTCTCTGGGCAGCTGTTCCAGCACCTCACCACTCTCTCTGTAAAGAACTTCCCCCTGACATCAACCTAAATCTTTCCTCCAACTTCAAACCATTTCCCCTTGTCCTGCCATTATCTACCCTTGGAAAGATTTAATTCCCTTCCTCTTTGTAGGCTCCCCTTAGAAAGGCTTCAGTGAGGTCACCCTGCAGCCTTCTTTTCTCCATGCTGAACAAGCCCAGCTCCCTCAGCCTGTCTTTGTAGGGGAAGTGCTCCAGTCCCCTGATCATCTTTGTGGCTCTCCTCTGGACCCTCTCCAACAGCTCCCTGTCTGTTTTGTGCTGGGAGCCCCAGACCTGGATGCAGGACAAGAGCACCTGATCCAAAGGTACCTCTTAGGTCCTTAAAGAACAAATCATCAGTGTTATCATACTGGAGGGGTGGCCTATGGTAGATGACACTTAACTTCCTTTCCCACAGCTGCCATGCCTGTTGCTGATGAAGGGCCAGTAACTGCCCATCATGACACAACAGGCACAGGCTCTTCCCAACACATTTTGCTTATGCCAATGATAACTGCAGCTATGGGACAGAGCCAAGACTTCCAGCTGCTCTGGCTTTCTCCTGCTCAGTGCATTGGTGTGCAGACATTTCAAATGTACTTCACTGTACCCACCCTATAACTCATGGAAATGTCTGAAGGATCTCAATATCACACAATCCCTAAAACTCTGGAGTCTTGTCCCACAGCTTATCACTGGTGAGCCTGGTTTTATTTCTTTTCATGCATCAAATCATATGCACCCTTCATATCCTCCTTCAAAACTAACACCAGAGCCTTGTTTTGGCCATCATGGGACATTTTTAGGGTCACACTGCCATGGCTTTCTGATGTCACAAACCACCTCCATGACGACTGCTATAAATACAGGGACTGTGACTAAGTCTTTGGCACTTTGGTGTAGTTAAGATGATTTTGGCAGCATGTATTTATTAGGGATTCGACTGGGCACAAAAGGGATAATGAACAACATTTAAATAAATCCTGGGAACAGTTTCTAAGTTATAGACCAGTCATATATTATAAATCTCTTTATGTGCTTCAATAGCAACTGCTACACAGGCACACCAAAAAAAGTTCACTGTGCACAGTGCTGTATGAGGAAATTTCTGTGCTGATAGCTGCTGAAATGTCTAACAATAGGTTTTGTTAAAAGTATTACTGTACCAAGACTTGCACTTGATAGGAATAAACTTATCATTCTGAGTAACACATCCAGCTACGAGCTGTCTCATTAGTGAGGCGATGCATCCAGCCACAACTCCCAGGGTGCCAGACCAGGAACAGGAAGCAAAGCAATAACCTTTTCACAGCACTGGGTCTACAAGCTAAATAAACTCCTGGAAGCCATCAAAGTTGGGGGCTTCAGTCCCTCTGCAGCTCAGCTTCATAAAACCAGGCACTTCCAAATGACACAAGATGCACCTCCAACCTGACAAACAGACAGGTTAAGATTCAAGAAACACTGCTGTTGTGTGAAATCATCTTTTACATGCCCTATAAGAACATTTCAATTAATACTATTAATTAATACTATCACTTAATTTATATGTAAACACAGAACAAAACACAGAACACAGAACACAGAACAAAAGCATTGACACTGCAACAGGCTTTGGAGATCTTCTGGGAAAAGTTCAAAGCAAGGGAAAACCTCTCACTGAATGCATCACTGCAGAGTTCCTCCACACACCCACCTGATACCTTACAGAGAAAGATTCTTAGCAGACTCTTTCTAGTCCTTCCTCAAAGCAGATTTTGATCTTCAGACACAAGAGGACAAAGCAACGCGCCTGTCACCTATTAAGCATGCTTACCTACTTCCCTTCTATATACGTGTCCAGCTGAGCTTTAAAATTCATGGTTTGAGCACCTTTACAGTGTAGCCACTGAAATATGCTGCAATAGCCACATATGCTGCAATGCATGTATCAACTCAATAAATTCTGGTTTGTGAACTGCTGCTGGATCCCATGCTCTTCTGGGCTACATGTCCAACAGGTCATTTAAAAATCACCTTAGGATGTTCCTGAAACCCACAGACGGTAACATCAGAGAGCAATAAAAAATGTGGGTATGCAGTAAACACATAGACCAACCATGACAGAACAAGTACTGAGGAAAGAACTAGAAATGGGGAAAAAGAAATGTTCATCCACAGGGTTAATATTCTTGAGATGATAATCCTCCTATCCAAGATATGACAAATCCAACTTCCTGGGAGATGGCTTTGAGACGTGAAATAAAGCTGCATTCAGCAGCAGTGGACAGAGCACATCTGGTGCTTCTATTATAAGCAGAAATTAATACCCAGGTAGAAATAACCATAAATCAGTCTTACTTAGCTCATCAGTGAAATACCAGCCTTTACATAAGAATACATTTTTGGCATTTCCAGTCTTGTACGTCACTGTGATAAGAAGCCAGCCTTGTTAATCCTGGTCTGCTAATCAGGAAGGGTGGGAACATGAGAAGAGGAGCTCACATCCCATCGTTCCACGTCTGAAGCAGCGGCGTGCTGGAAGCTGCTCTGCTTACGGTGTGCATACAAATCTCTTTCCTACTTCTCCAACCCCTTAAGTTTTAAACAGAGTACAGGATAAAACTAAAAAAATCTTAGGTCTGCTATTCATCAATAGCCACAGCATGAGAAAAAGGAACATTCACATGTCTTGGACTTCAATTTCTACCTATATTCAGCAGAAAAGAACGTTTGGCCCATAGATACAATAAATGCATGGATGAAGTAACCCAAAATCATTTTTATTATGGACAGCCATTCTACTTCACGCTTGGAAGTTTCCAACTTACCCTTACACAAAGACTGCTGTAATGTGACATTCCTTTTTCATTTGAATCTCTTGCAAAAGGTCAGTCAGTTTGGGAACATCCTGCTGCTGGATCAGAATATATAGGAATATATGCTGGCTATCTGTGGGGATTTGCTTCCTTCCCAGTCCTGGAACTATGCAAGAGTTGGGGATTCTGCCTCAGCTACTGGGAATACCAATAATGTCTCTGGGTTCAGCTTGTCTTGGTACTAAAGTGAGGCTCACACAGCCACAGCACGCATGATCTATCCCCTAATAAAGACAGGAATCACTGAGAAAGAACTTGTGCCACAATAGCTGTGTTCAGGAGCACAGAATGACAAGAGTAAGCCTGGCTTTATCAAATTTGACACATGAATATCAGTGCTCACAGAAATCATCTATAGCTAAGACAGAGGGAAATCACTCTCATTCATTAGTGACAGTCTACTTCTATCTCAAAACTTTCTTTTCCCAGTACAGAACTGCAATACTAACCAAGTGGGAATAAAAAGGGTTTTCTTTGATGAGTACTTCATGCTGATGAAAAACAGCTGAAGTGAAGTACACATAACCCACAAACATTAAAGATATCAGAACTGTGAGTTTCTCTCTGTTGTGCATCAGTCTCAGAAGGAGCATTTTTATGAACAGGAAGCAGAGGTGCTGCTTGATTTGTGCCAGTACCTTACTGGAGCTCAGGGCCTGTGCCAGCACTCAGCTGCCAGCAGCTGTAACCTCAGATCTGCCCACAACTGGCGTCTGGCAGATCTGGGAAGGAGCTCAGGGAAGTGGTTTCTCCCCCTCGATGATGCTCATGCCTTGCTCCCTGCTCTGTGCCTGACCCACACAGCAGCTATGTCTGTGCCTCACCACTGTGGACCAACCTATTCACAGCAGTTTGACTTTCTGCCTTGACCCGAGGCCTGCCTCACGGCTGTGCTCAGCTCTCCATGCTCAGGGGGCTGCACCGCTGCTCTCACTGAGGCTGCCCCACCATCCTTCCCCACTCCCAGCCCTGGTGGAGCAGCCCCCCTCTTGCTGCTCCAAGCTCTGAATTTGCCATTGAATTCTAAAAATTAAAACAAACCTTGGTATTCCTTCCATCAGCAGTTGTTTAGTTTAGCGTTTCTACATTGCTTTTTTGTTGCCTTTGAATTTTTGGTAAACTTCTGTTTTAGTTCATTCTCCATCTATGTAATAGCACGGACTGAGTTCTGTATTTGGTCATTTTGTCCACTCCAAGCAAGGCTTTTGTCAGCTGATAATCATAGCTGATGTGCTTATATTGACCTATTTAGAATCTCAAATGGTTATAAAAGATAGGAAGCTTTTTAAAAGGCACTTCCAGAAGCGTTATTCAAAAGTAGAATGGTCCCATTTGTCAAAAATGTAAGTTTGCCCTTTAGCACAGACCTGGTGCGTACAATTGTCTGCCGACAACCTCCTCTCAAACCAGCTGCTCTCTTTGGGTTTTCACTGCCAACACTGAAAACACTCTTTGATCTCAGTGCAGAGGGCATCCATTCTGCTTTAACCTGCTCAAGAAGAAATGGAAGTTGATCATCCCTGGCACCAGCAGCCACCACTGACTGCTCTTCTGACTGGAATGTGCCCTTAACGCATCTTCAATCTTGATAGGCTTTCATTTTCCGTAAGGAAGAGAAGGCAGGAACGAAATGCCTGTGCTGGAGATGGAGCACAGGATGAGCCCTACGGTGTGAGTTGCTGTCATGTTTCTGAGGTTTCCTTGCTGCTTACAAACCATTTTGGATTGTGTTTTAGTACAATTGCTGCACATCCTTTTTTTTCCCAGCGTAGGTAACCTTGGAGATAAATTGTTCGTGAATCAGCAAATAGTTGCATGTGTTCTTAAGATTTTCTGAAGTGAGATATTTACATCCTTAAATAATCCTAAGAGGAAACAGGTGGCTCTTCAGTGTACTTGTGGCTTTTTCAATTACATGCTCAGGCTCACAGAACAGGCGCTCGGGGGAGAGTGGTTAGTTGCTGTGTAATTGCCCTGCCATGGTAGGCAGTGTTAGAAAAGCATTGAGATCTCCCTTTCTAAACAGTAATGCATTGGCTTGCTTGTACACAATTTGTGCTACAGCATTTGTCTTGAATAACTTCGCATTTGAATGCAAGCTGAACACATTTATTTCCACCTACTTTCACAGTTTACTTTGCATTCACATTATAGGAACTTGTATACACATTGTGCTACAGACTAAACACTGTAAATGGGGGCTGTGCTGGGATACACAGAGCAACTGAAACAAGAAACAGGTCTAAAGTCCTCGCTTTTCTCCCAGAGTAATAGAAAAATTCTGTAGCCTGGATGGGTGCTGTGCAAATGGTACTGAGATTGTTACATCAGAAACACGACCAAATCAGGGTTAGGAAGGAATACATTAATTCTTTCTTCATCAGAAGGGGCCTTAAGCAGTACATGCAAGTGGTGGTGTAAAGAAGGGCACACCGACACGCTGACACAGATGCTTTTTATGGTCCCTGGCTATTTCTCTCAGTCAGTCTAAAGGCACTCAGATTTGGTCATTATCTAATTCATCCAAATGAGTTTCACGAGTTCTGGAGACTGAAGGCACATTTGTAAATTAGCAGCTACTGACCTGTGATTGGCCTTCAATGTGTATGATCAATAGTGTGGATAGTACCATAGAGAATAAGACTAAAGACAGAAATTCTTCGAGCAAGTCCCAATGAGATCAATCACATCATGATCAGAATTCCCTGAACTATTTTACAACTGATTTCCTTTTAAATACAGCTTTTCCTTAGCCTTGTTTTTTTGGCCACCTGTTACTCAAGGCCTATTAACTAAAAATCTGTTGTAAACTGAGTAAGTTTACAACTTATAAGTTAATAAGGCATGGGCCATCACACTGCTCAAATCATCCACCACATCCATTACATTTCCATGCAAGAGGCTCTGTAAGACAACCACTGTTCCCAAAGCAACAAGTTTTGAACTGGTATCCTTCTAACCTGCCAATACAAATGCTCGTACGTGTGTTCAAATCCAAGACTCAATATCAGAAAAAGTGACAGAAGAATATAAATGATCCTCTTTTCAAAAACATTATGTTTACACGAACAAGAAGTTCAAATTAGATATGCCTCAGGAACACAGATCATTAAGATAATGTCCCCTGTCTTTGTAAAGCATGCTGTAGGAAATGAGCTGGCACTGCAATTTCCGTTCTAATCTTAAATGCCCCAGGCAGAGGTTACGAATTCTAATACATTTCCCCAAACTGAGGTTTATAACAATTAGTTTGCTTTTTCTTTCTTTATTCAACTATTCATAGCCATATTCTCGGTATCATCCCAAATTTTTCTTCCCTCTCAATGTTTACAAATGTGTAAATTATTATTTTTCATTCTCTGCCCAGATGTTGGCCAATAGAGGCACAACATGTGTGTCTAATTACCTCTTTACAACCCACGTCTCTTTCCAGTTCCCTGAGCATTTGCAGTACTATTATTTCTAATCCTTCCAACTTTGCAGCATCTTGAAGATACCTGCAGATTACAACAGTGTGTTCATAAATGCAGTTTCTCCCCTTCACATCTCTTCATGCTTTCAAGCAGAACACGAGATGAGATGCCCCATCCCTGGAGGCATTCAAGGCCAGGCTGGATGTGGCTCTGGGCAGCCTGGTCTGCTGGTTGGCAACCCTGCACAGAGCAGGGGGTTGAAACTGGATGAGCATTGTGGTCCTTTTCAGCTCAGGCTATTCTGTGATTTTATGATCCTATGTGTATTCAAGACTCCTAAGGTTGGTAGGTCCAGAAGTCACATCTGGGAAGCCACATGAGTAAACGTGAAAAAAAGTTCTAAATTCAAATGGCACAAAGAAAGAAAAACATAAATAAATCAGTTGACAAGAAAAGCCTGCACTTCTGCTGATTGCCAGCATTTTAGTTAAGTCAGGACCTGCAGCGTTCCCTAACTGCTTGGCCTGCCAAGCAAAAGGAATGCAACAAACAGAATCATCTTACTTACAAAAAGCCAGAAAACAGTGTAAGTGAGGTTAAGTGAGCAGCAGAAGACTCAATTCTTATCGAGCAGCATTTATGCTGTCTGTCAGGAAACTCCTGCACACAGGAGGTGCGTGAGGAAGATTTCTGAAAAACAAAGGCAGCAAGCAGGTACTCCAAAGATGATGGGAAGCAGGCAGGGCAGCTCCCTGCCTCTTTTTGCCCTCCTTTTGAACTCAGCATGTCCAAATGCTCTGAAAAAGAAGTATCTAAAAACAAATTTTAATGCCAAAGTTTGTGCATTATTTTGGAAATATGAGTGAGCATAGAAAAATGTCACAAATAAATGAGGAAACAAATCTAGAAAACAAGGACAGGAGGAGATGAGAGGAGAGCTGGATAGAATGCTTGCAGAACTGCAAGAGAAAGGGGAAGATATTTCAAACACTGCAGGCAGAAACAGAAAGAGCTTGGAAGGTATTTCTAATTGGAAATGGCAAAGAAATTCTAATCTATCCCTTTCAATCATTTCCCAAAACCCTTCCAAAGTTTGTTTATTCAAATGAAGAACGTGGGCCAAAGTGTAACCAGAGACATTTACTGCCGCCCAAATTTCAATTCTAATTCTGAAACAGCAACTACATCTCTGCTGAGATATGTCAGTTTTGCATTAAAAAGCAGCAAAATACAGGATTCTGAATCCATTTGATTCGACTCGGAAGTTCCTGTGGTACATAACCTCTTTCTCTAATATTCAGCATCAAAAATAAGGATGCCTCCTATTCTAGGAGCATGAACTGACTGTTGCATGCTTCCTGGCGATCTTACTAAGAACTTCGTGAAACTTTATCCTCACTAAACACCAATGAGCATAAGACTCTGTCTTCTCCCGTTTTTTATAGTGGCTAATTAGCATGTCATTGCAAGAGGTTAATAATCTACTGTCTTCCAAGGAGATGTTTGTTTAACAGTCAAAAATCAGCACATGGTACACATCATTCATTGAAGCAATCAAAACACACTCCAGTCAACACCATTTATCAATGTCAACCAGAGGAGCAATTATATTTCATGCAAGCAAAAATAAACAGGCATCACATATTGGATGGCACACAAACTACCAGCTGGAGGGCTCTCATCAAGTCCCCACTGACACACAGTTGTACACAGGTATTGGTGCTAGTTACGAGCTGTATTTGGTTGGAGTAATTGGAAAACAAAATTATAACATGTTTGAGAATGGTAAATGAAGAACATAAATCTTGGATGATGAAAAGGAAAAATAACAACATCAACATTGGTGATTCTTTGACTTTTTTTTCCAGATTTCATACCTGCCTGTAAAGCCAGCCTAACTCCACTAATATTGGCTCTCTGGTGGAAAGCTGGATGCAAGAGGAAGAACTCCGACGTTGGTTATTTTATGAAGTGAACGCACGGAATCACAAAGCTATTAAACATCCAGCTCTTTCTGCTTAATACCAACCACAATATGCTTTATTGCCTAATGTTTATCTCAAAGTGGTACCTGGAGAATGCCGTCAAGGTTAATGTACTGATGTGCACAGAGCTTGCTGAAGTCATAGGGGCTGCTGAGTGATTTAGAATATATTAAGAGAAGTCAAACAGGAATAGCAAGTAAGATACATATGTATTTGTGTACATTTCATTCTTATAAGGTGTATATTATGAGGTGGAATATGCACAATTGTTTGCTTTTTCAAAAATTGTGAAGGAGAAGTATGAGAAGTGATCAAGAACAAGGTGAAGGGGAGAAAAAATTACCGTTGTGAGGGTTCTCAGTATCCTACTAATGAGCGTTTCACAGCTTCGGTCTGTGGCCATCTGCTGAGGCTCTTAAAAGGAGCGACTGTCCTTTTAGATTGCCTTCCTACAGCAGCACAGTGAAGCCTGGAGCAGCGCTCACACGTACCTACTGCTGTGAGAGCCCTACAGCTTTCAGCCACATCTAGCCACACTACCTAAGATTCCCCCCAAAGACCTGCTTTCCTTGCTTTTATGTGTGAATCCAGTTCTCAATAGCAACAAAACACTCCAAGCAGCAAATTACCAGATATTAATGAATTTCTCAGGTGGTTTAAGCCACTTAATCTTTGGCCTCATGCCCTACAGTAACACCCAAGGCAGTCTGTAATCACCCTGAAATGCACTGCCTGATGTGTCTTTATTGCTTAATTATCAAGGTGAGGTGCTCATATTTAATCAGGCATTTAATCATAAACACACATCTCTAAGCATTATTACCAAAAAAAGTTACTTAGATAAATAATTTATATTTTTGTTGTTGATGTTCCATTCTTGCACGATACTGAATTATACCTTGGAGCACAGCTGTTACTTTTGCCAAATGGATCTTGAAGCAGAAACTATACCAAGCTTTAGCTTTCAGATATTAATGTAGGGTCAAGCTGCAAAGCTGCCATTGGGAAAGAAATTACTCTCTACTTTCCTTTAATGTTCTTGAAGAACATTATGTTCTTTACATGCTGTTCTCCAGACAAAACCACCCTAATGATTAATCTTGCCTTCTGCTGTTCTTACTGCTTTCCCTTGGGCTCTTCCTATTGCTTTCTAGGTCTGACTTTACAGCATCCAATCTTGGATTTGTTTCTTCAGCTGCAGCCTTATTAATATGCCTTATTAATGCTTTATTGCAATCAGGAGATAACAACGGTGAGGGGAACTCAGCTCTACAGCTGCATATCACAAAGGAAAACAAAGTTGGTCCCTGACAGAAGACAGAAGAATCAGGGTTAGCTTGCAAAGATGTGGCTGTCCAGACAGACCTGCTGCTGGGACAACAGGCATCATTGTTTCACTGGGTAAGCAGGGTGGCAGAGACAATTTCAGCCCATTCCACACACACTCGAACTGATACACACTGTACTGCAAGTCTTTCACTGATTGCAGCATCTGAAGCTTGCCTAGAAGCAACAGCTGACTGTAAAAGCAGTATACAAAAAGTGTTGGGAGATTAATTATTCAATTTTTAATAATGTTGTCTTGTTCCCCAAACACCTGCAGGCCAGTTCTTCATAGCAGCCTTTTTGCATTACACTTGAAAGAGCAGTCTGAGTACTGCTATCTCTTCAGGATTTGTTGCAGGTACTTCACAAGTCAAGAATAGAGATGGGAGAGATGAAATCTGCTACAAGAGCCCAAAGACTTTGATGTAAGCAACCTGCCATAAAACACACGGTGCCAGAAAGGTAGCCCTTGGCTGATGAGTTCTTTGCTTTTGGGCTTTTTCCATTGTGCTTATTTCCTTCCTAGCTAACAGCTCAATCTCCTGAAAGAGAGATCAGATCATGCACACAACATCCCGTGTTGGATTTATCATTTTAGACTCTGAGATATGGAACAATTCACATATTCCACAGCCACATCTGCCTTGTTACACAGCACAGAAATTTAGTTGAGTGATGCAGAGCTTATATTTCATTAACATATTTAACCAAGGACAGAGCAAGGCAGTCCTGCAAAACTTGGAGTCAGTCAGGGCTGTTGTTGTTCTAAAATATCAGAAGAACATCAAGCACAGAAGAGCTTCACTCCTCATAATGTGTGGCAGCTAAAATACCGGTAATTCATTTCAGCATATTGGCAAGATTCACCAATATTTATGTATTTAGCAGAAAAGGAGCAGTGAATTATTTGTAACTAAAAATGTGTTGCTACTCAGAAATATTGGAAGCTGATAGAATCCCTATTTTTTCTTAAAGAAAACCAATATCCCGTAATATTCAGTGAGGAGAAACAACCACAAGCCACATTCCCAGCTGCCAGACCAAGCTAGGAGCAGCTTGTGGAGAGGGGAGCGTTCTCTTCTCTCCCATTTCCTTGCATCCCATCCCCACACCAAGCAGCCAGCTGGAGCTTATTAGAAAGGATCTTCCCCATCCACACTTCAAGCTTTCAAATGTAGACAGAATGAACTGAGTAAAGAGTAAAAGAATATTTTAACGCCTTTCTTTTCTTCCTGCATTATTTTAAGACCCACACGTACCACCAAATTAATGATCTTAACGCTCTCTTCCACCGGAATGATTCTATGTCTCTCCTCAGAGCTTTGGAAAGCTGAAATACAAAACTGTAAATGAGGCTGTTTGGAGGCAGTAACTCTTACCTCAGGCCAGCTACTGCAACTCTAATACTTACAGATATGCCTTTTTTCTGTTTTTTCTTTGGTTTTGTTTGGTTTGGGGTTTTTTTTGTTTGTTTGTTTGGTGTTTTGGGGTTGGTTTTTTTTTGGCTAGCTGCATCAAGAGCTCTCATGTTTGTGCTGGAAATAAAACCAACCAATACTTCCTATGTTATTAACCATGTGCAAGAGAAGATGTCCTGGTTTTACATTACACTTCTGCTAGAAGCTGGAAGCAGACCCTAAAGCCAAATGCATTGCCTCTGCCTCACACAGGAGCCCACATGTATTTCTGAGCACCTGATATGGCAGACTAATGGCAAAAGTAGATGACAAAGACTGCATGAAGACATGGCAGAAACACCACCAACCATCAGCACGCTCTGCCATGTGGGCTCTGTCTCCAAAGTTCCAGTTCTTTGAGACATGAACATTATCTGTGATGCCCCTTGAACTGTAAATAATTTGGGGTTTGCATTTAAAATTATCAGTCTCTTTCCTACCTCTGCCCCACTCTTCCCAAACACACAGCACACATCTCTCTTCAAAACACGGCGAAAAAAGATAACCTTGGGAAACTGTTCTTAAAAAGATTTTCATTCAAAGCACTGTAGTAGGCATGGGAGGGGGAAACTGTTCTTAGATCAGCTCAAGATGATTCACTTTGCAATGCAGGACCGTAGGACAGCAAGTTTGATATTTTGCACACATAATCCTTATATTGCTGTGGGATGTGTGATCTGTTGGCTTTGACCCAGTGGGCATTCTTTGAAACAGTCCTTGAATGAGCTGCATTTTCTCACAGTTTAGCTCTGTCGTAAGTGTTAATAATTACACTTGTGTTTGGATAATGAAGTTAGATTTATAAAAGCGCCTTTCTAGCCTTTCAAAGAAGAGTAAAAAGAGGGACCTGGCAATAAGCAGCCTCCTCCAGGGCATGAGGAAGTGCATGAATGTACCATAAAATTAAGAAACAATAATAAGAAATCGACCAAGTCCCCATTTCAGAAGCAGCCCAATTGCTGATATGAAATCCTCTCCCAGACAGAAACTGCTGACCATTTCACACCAACAGGCAGTAAGCCTTTTTTTCCTCCTCCTATAAATGAACATATACTCCCCAAACACACCAAGTTGTGAAGCATACAGTTAAATATTAAAGTCTGTAGTCGCAGTACAACGCTCCCGTAGCCTGACACCAACTTCTCCCACCCAGCCAGGCACAACATGACCTTGCACATGTGGGCATTCATGTGTTCTCATTTCCATCTCCCACCACCCCTACCCTGTGGCAGAGGCTCTCATCCCTGTGTCTGTAGAGCAGAGGCAGGAGCTTCTTCCCCTTCACTCTGACAAACCCTACTTCAGCATCCCAGTGACCACTAAATAAAGAAGACACTGAAGGCACGTGCCTACAAGGTAAGAAGTGAGGAAGCAAAGTACCATTGCTGTAGGACAAAACCACTTTGGGATAAATCTTCATTAAAACCACGTGGCACGCAATTAGCTTCCTGAATACTGTATCCTACGCCACTGCCTGGAGAGACAGCTTTTAGTCCTGTGCTCCTTTGCTGCTGTGTGCACACCCACCACCACGGCTCATGGCCCTCCTGCTTTGAGATCTCCTATTTCTATGTCTTATTTTGTAGAGCAGAACAAAATATCCTATGTGCTTTTTTCCACCAAAGCATAGCAAAGGAAGCGGTGATCTTCCCCCCATTCACTTTATACGCTCTATTGGCTTCCTCTCTCATGAGAAGTGAAAAAACAATTGACAACACCAATTCAGCAAGAGAACCCAGTTTTAAAAATCATATTTCTCTGTAGGCAGTCTGAACAGCCCTACTATGTTCCAATTGCACTTCTGTCTTTAGCAAACCATTCTAAGATCAGGTATTCCATAATGTGAAATACAGAAATTCATCAGGTTTGTTACATATCTTACAGTCCTCCCAGGGAAAAACAGAACACAGGAAGATAAGCATGCAGCTCCCTGTCCTTCAGGAACAAAAGCTGTTTGTAAGGTGGCCTCCTATTCTTTTGTCTCTAGTTTCAGTAAGAACCTCTGCACAGGAGGACAGATGGAAAGATGGCTGTGAAAAGACTCACAGGACTTGCTGCACACAGGATTATATCCAAAGGAATCAAACTAAGTTGTGAGCCCCACATGCAGCACAACGGCATGCATTCCTGTTCCTCCCCCACCTCAGTGGGATTTCAGAAATCCTTGCATGGCAGAAATAAGAGCCCCCCAGTCAGCAGGGATGTCCTGCTGCAGTCAGCCCATGAGCTGGGTGCCCTGCCTCTACCCACAAGCAGCAAAAAAGCTCCACGGCAGCAGCCAGCTCCATCGCCCTGAGCTGTGAGAGCCCCCTGCTTCCACAAGCACCAGCTGACAGCAGAACTTCTCATCATTTTAATCATTCTCAGAAAAGTACTGGAAAACTTGTTTAACAGCCTGAGTGCAGCACTGGGCAGCAGAGGGACAGCAGTGCTGCGGCTCCTTCGGAAAGATGTGTCCAACTTATCTACCTTGACAGAAAGAACCAATCTCATTCAATCCCAAACCAATCTCTTTCTGCCAAACCAACCACTTGTAAATACTCCCACGTACTTCTCACCTAGTGGACCAAGATATTACTTCTGCACCTTTGAAAACAATAAGCCTTCATAAGGCACACATAAAGTGTGACCCAAGGGAAAGGAAATAAGGTCTTCAATTCCAGCAGCTAGAAATGCAACTAGATCGAGCACCTAACCATCTGTTGGCATTCACATGAACGTCAGACAAAGGGAATCACTGTAATGGGCCAGTCTTTAGTGACTGCAAGAGCAGAAAGGAAACAAACAGACTATGCTTTCCATTTATCACACCTTCCTAGTTCAATTAATGCCAAAGGAGAGGTGTTAACTGGACAGAGCAGCTCCTGGGCAAGGTGCGTGTGGGGAAACATAAGAGGAATTTTCTCATTTAGAAAAGAAATAGAGCCAGTGGATCAAACCACTCATTGCTTCTGCAGGCCCAGCTGGCAGGGACACCATGCTAGAGCAGCAGCACAGTTTACAGGGTACAGCTATTAAGCTGGTGTTTTACTGTCAAGTTGTCAAAGCTGTTCCTTTTCTTCTTTTCACTCTTTTATCAATTCAACATCAACAACTTCCCCTGACATTGCTTATGTGGTGCTGCAGGCACGGAAACCTGAGCAACAGACACAGAGACTACGGCAATTTGAAAATTATCCAAAGGGAAAAATGATATATGTGAAGAGAAAATGTATGTTCAAGCAGTTGGCATTTCTTTCCAAGGTTTGTGCTCTGGGGTGACATTCTCCTAAAGTGCCAGGCTGGGACTCATCAGAACCCTGCCTTCTGCCCCAAGAGGTGCTGATGCCCAAACTCTGCAGTGCTTCATGGCAGGGATTGCTGCTGGATGCGGGGTGCAGCCATGGCCCCACATGGACACGCCAAATTGGGAGCCTCTCAAGAAGTCCTAACCGTGGCTCCAAAAGAAAGACTTCACCAGAAATACCTCATTTTGTTCTCTCCTCCTGGCTTCCAAACTCTCAAGGCACATAAAAACACTGAAGGTGGATGTTCACTGGTTGTTCCATTCAGATGAGTTACCTTTGTTCAGCAACACACAATAAAGTACAGTAATGAAAAACAAAATCTGTTTCCTAGTACCAATACTGGTAAGCTTTAATTTTCAGGAAGAAGTGCTGATCAGATCTTTTGTGCCTCCTGCAGACAAGCAGAAGTTAAGCAGAAACTACGTCCGCAGAGCCTGCAGATGCTAACATCTGAGCCTTATTCCGCAGCAGTCATCACAGATGTAGAAGGTCCCCTGAACAGCTCATGGTTCCCCCACAAGCAGTACTTGAAAATGGGAGGAATTGCTGATCTAGAAAGAGAAATCAGACTCTCAATCAAACCTGGATGCATCCAGAATTGAGTGAAGTGTTTTCCCAGATGTTGTCCTTCTAATGATGAAAAGCTTTCAGACACGACCAAGCAGCAGGACTATACTCAGAGAATATCCAAAATCATTTCTGAGGGCTGCTCCTTTAATGAGGCAGCTCCAGTCTTCCCCTGCTCCCTAACAGATCATTTAGGTGTTCTCAGGGTTTAAAATGTTCAGGAATGGAGTTCAACCAATAAATTCTTTTTTTTTCTGCTCTGCTCTTCAGAAAAAGAATCTTATCAAAATGGAACTAGTGGCATAAACATCAATAAGAGGCTATTGCATAACATCTCCTGAACTCACAGAAGATAATTAAAGCAAAAACACAAAACGCAAACCTCTTCAAACACCCAGTAGTTAAGAACACATCCAAAGAGAGTCGTTAGGTATTGCTGAAACAGAATTTCAGTGTTCTTTGAAGGACCACCTGCACTGTTAACACCTCAGGTTCAATACAAGGGAATTCACTCCACTGAGAAAAATCTCTCACTTGGCCCTGGGAGATCACTGCCTCAAAACACAGAATCACAGAATCATAGAATTGCAGGGGTTGGAAGGGACCTCCTGAGATCATCGAGTCCAACCCCCTGCCAAAGCAGGTTCCCTACAGTAGGTCGCACAGGTTGGCATCCAGGCAGGTCTTGAACATCTCCAGAGAAGGAGACTCCACCACCTCCCTGGGCAGCCTGTTCCAGTGCTCCGTCACCTCACTGTAAAGAAGTTCTTGTGCACATTTGTGCAGAACTTCCTATGCTGCAGTTTCCAGCCGTTTCCCCTTGTCCTGCCTCCATTCACCACTGAAAAGAGTCCGGCCTCGCCATTCTGCCCCCACACCTTAGATATTGATAGACCTGGATCAGGTCCCCTCTCAGTCTTCTTTTCTCAAGGCTGAACAGACCCAGTTCACTCAGCCTTTCCTCATAGGGGAGATGCTCCAGGCCCTTCGCCATCTTTGTGGCCCTCCGCTGGACTCTTTCCAAGAGATCCCTGTCGTTTTTGTACTGGGGAGCCCAGAACTGGACGCAGTGCTCCAGATGAGGTCTTACCAGGGCAGAGTAGAGGGGGAGGATCACCTCCTTTGACCTGCTGGACACGCTCTTTTTAATGCACCCCAGTAAGCCATTGGCCTTTTTGGCCACAAGGGCACACTGCTGGCTCATGGCCGACCTGTCATCCACCAGGACACCCAGGTCCCTCTCCGCAGAGCTCCCCTCCAGCAGCTCATCCCCCAACCTGTACCGGTGCATGGAATTATTCCTCCCCAGATGCAAGACTCTACACTTGCTTTTGTTAAACCTCATCCGTTTTTTTTCTGCCCAGAAAAACCAAACATTTTACTTGAGGAAGATTGCATTAGTAACCCATACCAGCTCAACTGCGCAGAGTTAACTTTTATTCTGTCTGAAAAGTCATACAGGGGAAAGTATTCATACTAATCCAAAAGGAATAAAATGTGCACGTCCTATTAGCATTAATATTAATACCTGACTGCCCTGATATGGCACAAGTATGCAGAACAGAAACAAAACCAAAATGCGAGTATACTGGCATTGACCTTTTACTGACTAAATACAGTAGCACTACAAGATTAACACTACTAACGCAACTTCCCAATCTCTCTTAGGGCTGGAGGATGCTAACAACAACCAAGAGCAGCTCTGGGACAAGACCAGCTGCCTCCTTCCCAGCTTGGAGAGAGGAGGGCTGCCAGCTGGATCCCCAAACCCTTAAAAGTGGGGGATCCAAGGAAGAAGAGTTGGCATCACATAGGTGTAAAACTGAGAGGCAGAATTTTGCAGAAAGCAGTTGTAAGTACCACGCGTGCTTTCATGTGTTGGTGGCACCACAATCAGTAGTGAGGTTCCCCGCTTGAGGAAACCTACAGCAGCCGAAGCAATTCAGCTTATGGGCAAGCTGATAGACTCACAAAAATCCTTTGATTCCTCCTGGGCAGATCTTTGATGTTTATGCCACAGCCACGTTCCATTTGCTGTTTTTACATCTTCAAAGGCATCTAAAAACATCTTCTCTGGCCAAATTTCCCTCTAGCAATTCATTTATAGAGAAACGGAAAAAAAAAAGCAAAGCGAAACAAAACAAAACAGACAATGGGGGTGGTGTGAACAACCAAGTTCCTGGCTGTAAATGAGCAGCATCCAAGCGCATTCGTACTCATCTCCCAGGCAGGAAAACAAAATGAACACCTTGGTTTCAAAGCTGTGGCCATCCCTCCATATCCGAGCACCACCAGGCTGCTGTGTTATTCGTGCCTGGGTTCTCTGCAGTAATACTCTTTCATTTCAACACTGCTGTCACATAAGAGATCCAACAATATCAAACAGAATTTATAGAAGCATACACTGCTCTTGCCAAAGGCTACAGCTATAAAATCCAGATTCTGCCCGCTTTTTTATTGTTTGTTTAATTTTAAATATATAGGGAGCAATAACAAAGTTTTAGTCCATCTATTCTAACGTTATTAGAACGAGGCACTAAATCAGGAAGTTCAATTAGATTTCTGTTTGAGCAGACTGACGTCTAATCTTGTCTGCAGCACGACAGTACAAAGGTAAAAGCATAAAACAATACAAGTCAATAATGGATAGTGCTTTGCTACACTGCTTGTGCGTTGTGTTTGAAGGCACCATGTCAGTGGAAGGCTCAGCCATCTTCTAATTAGTCACAATGGGCAGACAGAATATTTGCTTGTTGGCTGGCCATGGTTTTATAAAATATTTACACATCTTTCACAGCCTAAATAATATTAAGATTTCTTCCTGTTTGCCCATTTTCTAATTCGTACTGGGAAAGCTCACTGCCCAAAATGTTTAAAAAAAATAAGAAACAAAACAACCAAAGAAAACTGCCCACAACAGTATTTTGGTCAGAAGTTAATTTGAATCCCCAAAGCCAAGAGCAAAACAATTGGGAAATGGGTGGAAAAAAAACATCCAAGCAAAACAGGATACCAAAAATAACAGCATGAGCATGCTCTAATGATACGTACAGATAAGTGGCATCTCCACAAATACCCACCTCTCCATGAGATTGTCTGTTCTCTTCTGTATATTTTCCTTTCTTACATGCACACCTCTTCCATAGCATTGAACCAGCTATTGCATGCTATTGACATTTCTTTATATCATAGCTCTAAAGAAACTCGAGCATTAATTGCACCTATAAGGAGCAGAAGTGGGAAAGGTGCTAATGCTAATGCTCTGCTAATGCTCACTGTGCAAACTGCCTCACAACAATCGAGGCTTTGAGCCTCATGGTAGCGGTTGGTAACCTCACTGAAGAGCCAAGAGACCAAAGCCACCTGTTGTTAAATGTTTGAGGGAACTGCATCTTCCGAGGAAGCATTCCTGCAAATGCAATTCCTCCAACATACTACAGACCATGAACTCGGATGTCACTTACTTCTGGGTTTCACACAATGAAAGACAAAATAAAACGTCACAGATATAACCGATGACCTGAACAAGTAAAACTCTGTGACCAGCAGCCCTCAGACAGCATCCAGTCAATATCCCTGTCCACAAGGAACAGCGCTGAGCTGATGGTGCATTTCGTCCTCTGCAGCCTGGGTATGCCTGGTGGTTTGGTTTGGGCTCTGGGTCTGCGTGGAGCAGCATAGGGAGCTCCAGTCACTGTTCTGCAACTGAATGTGGAACACCAGTAACATTACTGAGGCTATTTAGGTAAAAAAGAAGACATTCACCTCTATTTGGTACCACAAATGCTGGAGCCTGGTCTATCCTCATCCTACATACTGTATTCATTGAGGTCTTCACTCCCCATGAAGCACTGGAGCACTCTAACAGTGCCGAACACCACTCAGGGATTCTTTTCCCAATCGTTTTCTACTGCCCAAACACTTTTGCTGTACTTCAGAGCTGCGTATGTTCACAGAACTGAGATGTGTTATCTTCTCTTTGCAAAGAAGCTGTTAGCCCTTTTATTCACTTCCAAATTGAATTTCATATTGATCAGAAGTTCATACAGACTAGTGATGTCTCGTTATCCCTGATGGGGAAGTACCTTACAAAATATTTAATTTTTCTATTACATTCCATATTCAGTGTTTTCATATCACTGTATATTTTATCTCTGCTATAGAATTTTATGTGGGAGAGTCTTCAAAAATCATTAGGAATAGACATTTGTAGAATCACAGAATGGCCTGGGTTGCAAAGGACCAAATGCTCATCCAGTCCCAACCCCCTGCTGTGTGCAGGTCACCACCCACCAGACCAGGCTGCCCAGAGCCACATCCAGCCTGGCCTTGAATGCCTGCAGGGATGGGGCATCCACAGCCTCCTTGGGCAACCTGTTCCAGTTCCACCCTCTCTGTGAAAAACTTCCTCCTAATATCCAATAATATCCAATAATATCTAATAACCTCGCCTGTATCAGTGTAAAACCATTCCCTCTTGTCCTATCACCATCCATCTTCACAAACAGCCATTCCCCCTCCTGTTTATACACTCCCTTCAAGTACTGGAAGGCCACATTGAGGTCTCCCCACAGTCTTGTCCAAGCTAAACAAGCTCAGTTCCCTCAACCTTTCCTCATAGGAGAGCTTCTCCAGCCCTCTGATCATCTTAGCAGCCCTCCTCTGGACCCACTCCAAGAGCTTTATTAATTTCTGTTGCTTTTTGAAGTAGGATCCCCTTGGTTTCATCCTTAACAAATTCTTCAGACACCATTCATGGGGCTTTGCAGGACATGCAGAGGTCAGCAGAGCAGTACCTGCTCAAGCACTCAGCTAGGACATCATGCTGTATTGCAAAGGATCTCTCTCCATTCTTTGCCTATTTGCTCTGATTTACAAATAGGAAGCCACCCTGCTGGTCAGATCCTATTTCTTTACCAAACTGCAAAAAATACATGAAATGAGCTATTCCTTTCAGAAAGGCCATCCTCCACTTGAGATACCACTGCCCATCCACCCAGCATGGAATCCACACTGCTGACTCAACAACAGATGCTGAGCTATGCATGTTTCCTCCATGCTCAAGAGCAGTCTGGTTAATTCTCCTGTACTGAACTGTACCTTTTTGGGGGTCCTCTAAAACTTGTTTTTGTCATCCTATTGTCTGTACTCGATGAATACTGTGATCATAAGGAGCTCACTATCATCTTCTCTGATTAATAACTGTTTAAATCAAATATTATGGGAGCCTAAAAAAAAGGGGAGGGGGGGGGGCTGGGGGTTATTTGAATGGAACAAATTGCAGCACTCAAAATAATCAAATTTCCAAATATTTCAACAGACTATTTAGGAAATGCAAGGTCCTTCAACCAAAAGAAGTGAATACTGATGGAGTTTGATGACAGACCAATGTAAGGGTCAAAAGGGTCAAAACTATGAAGCAATGAACTTGCAGCAAATGCTTTTCCCACCTAACAACGGCTCCTTTGAAAATAACTGATGTGCTCCTTTCTTCTAATTAAAGCACGAAATGAAACCACTAGGAGAGATGTAGAACAAGACATGGAAACAAACCACAATTGGCTGCACAATTTAATATATAACACTAGAGGAAAGAGAAAACTTCTTTTAAAACTCAGCAGTGACTTCTAGGGATGGATGGGAAAGGAAAACAGTGTGGAGCAGTGACCCACAAGGGCGATTAAATGCCCGCTTACTCTAACCAAAAGTGTTTTAAAAGAACAAGGCAGTGCAATTCAATTGGGCTTCTTCATCAAAATGAATCTGACTTCAGCCACCCTTGGAAGCTATGGAAATGCCCTTCTACATTTTAGTTCCAGAGCCAGGAAGGTGCTGATGGGATGCTCAGCACCCAGCAGTGCACACTCACCTTCAGACAGCTCCGTCATCGGTGACACTTTGATTTCCTATACTGCAGGACTGGCGTGGAACCAAGCACACAGAAAAAGGAAAGATTAACAATATAGGAAAGAAACAAGCAGTCCCAACATTATAGTAGCAGCCTGAGGGCACATCCTAAGTGTTTTCAAGCATTACCCCAGTGTATTTTTCAAGTATCTCATACTTCCCGAAGCCTCTATGAAATGCAGCCAATACCCATAGTATATATTGCTGTGGTCACTGCCACAAAACGTGTCCTGGAAACAGCTGGGAATGTTTTATTGCACGGCCTTAATAGAAAGTAGCCTAAAGGTTTATAGGCATAATAGTGAGAAAGAAATCTGCTGCTCCCCAGCCTTGCTGTTCTGTGCATTCCCATTACTGATGGCTCCATCACTGCACTGTATGAGCGCTGCAGCGTTGCACGTTTACCTGTACTGACAATCAAGGTATTTTTTCCTTCTGCCAGCATTTCCTCTTCCATCTGTCTCCATGCCATTCAGCACCATGTTCATTTCCCATTTAAGTTTCATTCTGGAAACTTCAAGGATCATCCATAGATCCAGGGCCACTGACCCGAGATCACTCTGGGTTTTCTATTAAGAAATAGAGGATGAGCTACGACTCTGTGGCACATTTTGAAAAAATGGTTACAAATACTGCATTTAAAAAGATTTCTATATTTTTCTGGGTTTTTTGGTGTCATCTCAGAGATGCAAATACAGCCTAATTCTTTGAGCTATATGCATATGGGAGCTTTGTAAAGTCAAGGTGGGTGGCTGCATGCAGAAAATCACAGGGCAGTGGGGTTACAGGACAACAATCCCACCCAAACCAAGGATGCTCCTGAAGACACCATTTCCCCTTCTCCCATTCAGCAAAGCATGCTGCTCCCTCCGACCATCCTGCAGCCCTCAGCACCTCATGCAATGCCTGGTCCCAGCAGACTTCAAATAACCCCCAGTGAGGGCAAGGCAAGGCAAAAATAAAAAGCCTTGATGTGGGTCTTTAATGCTGTGGACAAGTGCCACTCATGGACAGTGTGAGTGCTGTGAAACAAGGGGCAGGGCCTCGTCCCACATGAGCTGGCAGGGAAGAGCTGCCTGCTTGAGCTCTCTCAAAAGCTCTGTAAATCAGTGAGTTCCTCCCTGCAGACAGATACGCAGATCACACAGATTTCCATCAACAGAACATCTACAGCTACAGAAATGAATCAAAATTTAAAACAGATAAATGTGGAATTATCTGCACCTTTGTATTTTTCAAGCTTCTTGCGGGAACTGAACTTTTTTATGCTGTTCCTCTTATCACTTGGTTGGCAGTGTTCTCTGAGCCAATCAAACACTCAGGGTGTGCTCTGCCAACATCATCCATATTCCAAAATCTCTTTACAGCAATGGTTCCAAGTTGTAGAACATGGAACACCACCAAATCACAAAGTTATCTGCAGCGTGTCAGGTCACATTTACTACGTGTCACTGATTTTCATGTATATGAAATGAACTATTATAGTCCACTTGAATGCATGCATGCACACATATGCCTTTCTGCATATGACTTCTGTCTTCCTATTCTATTTCTTCAGCCAGACACGTTGTACACAGAAGTGGTCTTTAGGATGTATGGTTTTTGCCTGGGAAATAAATCTTCATGGAATGCAAAAGCACCTAAGACTTCTTTCTTTCTTCTTAAAAAGGGGGAACAAGCACATCCTCCTCATGTCTGCTCCATGCTAAGCTACAAAAATCCCACCAAGGACTGCTCCTGCCTCAGATTTTTGCCTCTTTTGACTTCTGAAAGTGAAATGAGAGGATTCTGTTCTGACTCTTGTGGAAGCTGGCAATAAAGCAAGCCTATGAGCAACAGCAGGCAGAAAACCTCCTCCGCCTCTGCACACCTTGCTGGAATGCTTCAGCCTTCTTCAGGTGCAGCTCAGGCAGCAGGGAGCAGTCATTTCAGCCTCATGTTCCTCACTGAGCTTCCTGCTGGAGCACCCAGTAAGTATGTGGGTCTTTGGGAAACAGTATTGAGACTGCAAAATTTATTTCACATAGAGGAAAAGGTGGGAGATATATTTTTTTCCAGCATTAACAAGCTGCTTTTTATTAATTATTTCTTCTGGCATTTTTGTTTTATTGCTTGCTTTTTGTTTTAATGCAGATTTTTCCAGGCTATTTAGTACTACAAACCGTACGCATTCATTACGTTTTAAGCAAATGTCACATCCCAGACCTTCTTGGGAACTTTGGAATGGAACAAGTTGCAGCTGCTGCTCAGGCACCATGAAGATGCAATATTTGTGTCACTTATTGGGCCAGCTCAGCCTCACTCCTGCAGCTGCTGAGAAGATGCTGAGAAGAGGGAAATGCCCCTCTGTTCTCCTCTGTGTAACTGTAGCATGAGGTACAAGGAGAAGAGGGCTCTTTCCAAAACCATATCTCCAAGAATAAATCAATATTACTTACTATTACTAACAATTCTTCAAACAGCAGCCTTGAATGCAAACCTGGTTTTGTTTTTCTTCTGTAGCACGCTCAATCACTTCTACTCCAACTCGAAAGCATTGATCTTTGCACTTCTAACAGTTTCAGTGGAAAACAGCAGCATCTGTCTGAAAAGCATGCTCAGATAAGCTGCAACTTCTAAAACGTAATCATAAAGATAAGCAATGTAACGTCCTTTTCTCAACCTCATGAACTACAAAAAATCAAGAGGTCACTGAGGTAAAATAAACCTTTTCATCATGGCCTGGTTCACCACCTGTGCAATGGACGTGGCTCTTCCAGGGACAGCAGGCATGCTGCAGATAAGGATGTATGAAATGGATGTGTGCTACCAGCTCCTCGTGTTAGGGTGCTTTCTGTCTCTAGCTGTGATGATTCTAAGACTGAGATATGCAATCCTGTGAGCTGCTGCTGCCACCACAGAGGGGCAGAGCTGTGGAACAGCAAAGAAGAGCCATTGTTGGGGGCTCCCAGTGCAGCTAGTGCAGCTGTCCCATAACCAAGTGGAACATAATTAACTGCTCCCTGGGCTCTTCTGGGCCAGTCAGGTGGGGAGAAAGCTCCAAGTTGTAGCTTCAGGTTTGCTTTCTCTTCAGACATCCCCTGCAGTCTGGGTCTGATTGAAAGCAGCATGCCAGCGTGGCTCTGGTTGGAAGGCTAACGATGGTATTTGGAGAGATATTTAGCTGGAACATACTGCAATATAAAATATCTTTAAGTAGAATGTTAGCCTACTGGGAAGCCTCCTGGGCTCTTTAAATTTGTGCTTTTTATTTCTGACTCCTCAACAGAAAATCAGGCTTGCTTTATCATTTAAATCTCTAATATAGCAAAGATCAAAGTGCGGTGCTGCACAGTTCACGTGCCTGATGAGCTAATCAGCAGCACTGCCTCCAGTTTGGGAGTATGCATAATGTAAGCAACAAAAGCAAGAGGCAACTAAAAAGCAATCTGTACAAGAGCCTTGTGGCAAACCCAACCCTTCAGCAATCTAAAGCTCAGCTGGGCACAGCACAGAAGAGCTCAGCTTTCTACACAGCCGAGACCGCACCGTCAGAAGCAGCACAATCCTCTCAGGTCTCCCCCATCTCTGATTATTTCAGCATTGCTGTACCTGTAACAGCTTTTATTCCTGCCTTTGCGGGCTCTTTTTACTCACATTAAAGGCAGAAGAATGAACTCTGCACCACATCCCTTGGCCATGTCCATATGGCTTATGAGACCTCACCTTCAACAGCGTTCTCTAACAGAACCACCCTGAGAGTTCAGTGGTAATATTTACATACACAGAGATCTAAAACATCAGATTCTTCCCATCTGAGGGTGAATATTGTTTCGTGTTTATATCCTTTTAACCTACTGCCACAGTCCTGGTGTGGAGTGCTGAGGTGCTGTTCCGAGGGGATGAAAGCTGTGGCTCTGGCTGGACCGTGCATTAGGGCCTTCCCACATTAACACTTGTGTGAAAATGACAGAAGATGGATGCCAGGGAACAGCTGGATCTGTGCTTTTAAGTCACAAATACTTTGTGATTGCCATCCCAGAATACAAAAACAGTTCATAAATGTTAAAAGTACAAACCAATGCTAACACGTATCAGAACATCATACACATGAATAAGGACAAGAAGGCACTCCAGGACAAGTATAAAGACAAAAAGGCAATGCACATTTTCTTTTTTATCACAAAGTAAAACAGACCATCAGTACAAACTGGGGTACTGAGCATCCTGTTGTCAATGTAGCTGTGATATTGGGCCAGCAAAGTTTGTGCAGACACCAACATGCATTTCTACACAGCAGTTTAGAGGCACAAAGAACTTTTGTTTATGATGATAACTGAACCACCAGGCAGAAAAATGCATCCAACACAAGTTGTGATTGAAAACAAACCTCATCGACCCCAGTCTGACAGAAAACCTGGGCTAATGCAACGATGCAATGAAAATCAAGTGGGTTCTAATAAAGCCAATGACACTTGGGAGCTTCCATGGGGTGTGGCAGACAGACCCGGCTCCTTCCCAAAGATCCAAAGCAACAGATGGAGCAATTAGCTCCCTGCCCCACAACATTGCTGGGCTTGGAACTGAGAGTGCCAGGGAAGATAATTGCTTTCCCTGCTCTCTTGGAATGTGCCGCACTGTTTGCTGACAAACTCTCTTACTCAAAACACACAGCATAATGCCCAGGGCACTGAAGCATTTGTCTGCCTTTGTAAATGCATGTAAGCACAGAAACTCATCCCTAGTGCAAAATCCAGCACAGGAAGGTTGGTCTCTGGAGGTGGAGATACACCAGGGTGCTGCCTTCTTGTGCACTGAAATGGAGAGTTAAGAGATGCCTCCATCCCTTGTACCTCAAACTATTGGTTACTATATAATGTTCCCAAACAAAATTAAAATGCCTGCCATGGCTTCTCCTGGTAGCCACATTTCAGCAGCAGGCAATTTATGTCTGGCATTGAGGCACGGAGAGGAAAACTGGATACAAAATGATAATTAAGCATTTTGAATTAATTATTATTATAGCCCTGACATTTAAAGTTGTCAGTTTCCCTGTAAGAGAAATATGACTGTTATGGCTGCTTCAGCCTACGGTTCTTCACTTGTCTCTGTGAAATGTTATTTGTACAATAAAAGCAAAGCATTTACAAACACATTTGCAACTCCACATTTCTTAGTACAGGGCTACATGCAGTACACTGTAGGTGTGCAGATATTTTGGTTTAACGTCATTAACAGGCTGAGAAGAGCACTGGGTCATACCTCAAACCTAAATGGCCACTGAGACCATCTCTCCCAAGAGAAGCCCTTATCATCGAATCATTAAATGGCCTGGGTTGAAAAGAACCACAGTGATCATTCAGTTTCAACTCCCTGCTATGTGCAGGGTCTCCAACCATCAGTCCAGGCTACCCAGAGCCACATCGACTGATCAGGCACAAACAGCCAGAGATTATTTCCCAAGACATCTCATGTCAGGTAGGTTCAATCCCCAGCTTTTCAGCATGCTAATGAGCATCACCTGTAATTGTGCCTTAAGATTATCTATGCAGTGCCCCAGAATTTGCCAGGTGCCATCCTTGAAGGGGGAATGGTTTCAAGCTACGGCAGGGGAGATTCAGGCTGGACATGAGGAAGCATTACTTTTCAGAAAGGGTGGTCAGGCACTGGAATGGACTGCCCAGGGAGGTGGTGGAATCACCGAGCCTGGGGGTGTTCAAGGAAAGGCTGGATGTTGTGTTGAGGGACATGGTTTAGTGGGAGCTATTGGGAATAGGTGAACGGTTGGACTGGGTGATCTTTTAGGTCATTTCCAACCTTAGTGATTCTATGATTCTATGATTCTATGATTGATGATCTGCATCCTTATTGAGATCTGATCATGTAAACCAGACTTGAAAAGATCTCCATGGGTTTG
This sequence comes from Lagopus leucura, assembly GCF_019238085.1. Classification (NCBI taxonomy): domain Eukaryota; kingdom Metazoa; phylum Chordata; class Aves; order Galliformes; family Phasianidae; genus Lagopus; species Lagopus leucura. The sequence goes on from NW_024962288.1 coordinate 3,276,354, forward strand.
GACAGAACCCAGCAGCTGCCAAAGTCTGCTCACGTAAATCTATTAAAGGACTGACACACATAAACAGTAATATTTGCTATAAAATGACATGTTTTATGCACAGCATAATCCGTATTGTTTCTCCCTAATGGAGCTGTCCTGCTCCTCGCTGTTCCTTTAGCAGCAGGTGAATTCCAGCCCCTAGCCAATGCTTGCTCTGTCACTGCTTGAGTTCCTATCTTCAGTTTCTTTTCCAGAAGAAAACGAGTGGCAGTCAGATAGAGCAGGGCTACCTGACTGTATGCCTGAAGCCACGCACACGTCGTTTCTGCCAGCCCAGCAAAGCACCTCTGCAGAAGCAGCTCCATGGACGCAGTGTGTCAGAGATGCTGTGTGCTGCAGGATGCACATGGTTACATGGTGGAAATGGGGCATTATTTATAGTAAGTGTCAGAACATTATTTATTCATTTGGCATTGACTGTAAAGACAAAATGAGCCACCATGACACTCGCAGGACCGTGCAGCACAGTTCTGTTGCAGTTCAGCACAAAGAACTCTGAAAGTCTTTGACAGGATGTATATAAACAGCAGGGCAGTAGTGGGAATCTACACATGCTACCACAGTACTGCTTTATCAGAGATGCTTTGTTGCAGGGCTCTTATCTACAAAATACAAAATCATGGACAGTATTTATTGGAGGGCCTGACAAATCCTACTCTTTGCAGCACTGTGTGCTCTCCTGCCTTAGAACTTGGCACCTTGTTTCACTTGTGAAGTCATCAACGTGTTCATCTGGAAGAAGGGATATTTCGTGTTACCACCTTCTGCTGTTGAATTCCCAGCAAGGAAAGCAGATTTTATGGAAAATCCACAGTGACAAGAGACCTATGCCCCCAGCACCAGTGACAGAAGCCCATGGGACACATGTAGCAGCACAAAGCATCCCAAGTGCCTTAACCCAGGCAGTGCTAGGACCTGCCCTTAGCAGCTCTCAGCAGGCAGCACCCCCTGCCCCTGATGTACTCCAGTCAGCAAAAATCCACAGGCTGCAACCAGCAGTGACTTTGAGAAGATCCTGATGGAAACTTCATTGTTGCCATGACCAAGTGTTACTGAGAACTGACTGAACTTCTCCTCCCAGCTGCCACTGAAAGGCTCAGTGTCCTTTCTTTACTCTTATCCCTCAAAAACAGCTGTCATTGCCATCAACTACAGATGCCACTAAAAGATCTCTTTGCACTTTAGCCTGCCTCAACATCCTTTGTACAACACTATTAGTCAGATCAGGCAGGGAACAAACATGAAGGCAGGGTCCAGCTGAAGCACACTGTAAACATTGTGTAAATGCACCAGGATAACTGGGGTAACATCTTGTCACTGTTTACCAAAGAGAGGATTGCAATGTGCTACAGATATTGCAGGGCTCCTACAATTGCAGTACCTACAATAAACAAAAAACACTATGCAAAGCAGAAGCATTGCTAATCCTCATTTTACAGATGGGAAAATGAAGTGATGAACTCTTTATTTCCCCAGTCACTTCCAGGTCCTTCCAGACCTTCCAACAACTCAGCCTTCTAGCTGAGCCAACCCCAAAAAACATTCACAGCTTACCAGCAAAGAAACCAAGTCACAGAGACAGCAAGGACACTTTCTGCCCCTCTAGTCCATTAGAAATAGCACCTGGCAGTGGTCCCAGGGCAGGTAAAACAGACTGAGATGTCCTCCCCACACTGCAAGCTTCCAGAAGTCTATTTAGATACACTTGTGTTCATCCTGTTCTTGTACTTCACATCACCACCTCTGTAACATCCTGTACCCCTAGAAGGGCAGATTCTTTGCCCTCTGTATCTGGGAATCCCTTCTGCTCTCCCTCTTCTGAGGCTGTAAGAGAAAAACAGAGACTTTTGAGGATCATCGCTGAGCCCCAGCACTGGAACAACACACGACGTGCTTCAGGCTTACACCAATGACTGTGCTGTCCTGCCAAGATGGCCATGGAAACATCGCAAACCAGAAACACCTCTCCCAAACCAACATCAACTTCAAGCTCTTGGAGAAAGAACTAAGCTCCAGACTGGTTTAACCTTAATTTTCAGCAGTACTAGTTTGAAATGCCCAAGTTTGGGAGCTCAAACAAACTTCCTTAAAGGTGATAAATGCTTTCCATTAGTGAAGTGCTATTGCCTCCTCCGTGGCCAGTCCGTAATGATGGCCTCTGCAGGGCTGCTCAAGGTCAGGGATCTATTGCTCTGCTAAATATTAATCACGCTGATTTCAGTCATAAAATATGAGGCTATTGAATCCTCATCCATGTGCTTACACACACTGTGTACTTGCCTGCTCAGCAAAACTATTATCAGCCCAGCAGTGATTTTTCTTTCATAATGGTAACATTATGGAATCTGCAAGGTGACAGAGAACCTATAGCTGGGGACTTCCGCTGCCCCACGATTTTTCACATCACCCTGCAGAGCTTTAAGCACCTGGTAAAAGTTCACCCAAAGAAATCTCAGTCTAGACTGCACATTAGCTATCCGCTCCTACAAATGCTTGCTGTAACAGATATCAAAATGTCTTGCCTTTTTTTTTTTTTTTTTAATGTCAGGGATTCCTTTCTTTTATTGTAATCTTTTATCAGCTTTCATTCTCAGTTGTCCACTTTGATTTAAGGTACATCTTTCTCTAGACTGACAAGGCAGCATGAAGCAGGCATATCAAAGATGAGGAGTTATTTACTTGGAAAATGCCAGCTTTGAAGATCTCTTTTTCCCTTAAACGAAGTCTTTCAAAGTCCAGTGTCTGCAATTCCCCATTGAGTAAAATCACTGCACTTCTCACGCAGCTGCTTTTTGGTAGTCTGTGATACAGCTGGGAGCCCAGGCAATTTATAAACGTGGCATAACACAGTTAACACAAAATGCTGTTAACTCAGCGTTAAAAACACGTTAAAGTTATATGAAGAACAGTGTAAAGAAGGTATTTGCAGAAAGAGCTCTCCAGCACTTCTGCATGCAGCAAGGCCTTCATCCTTAGCACCTGTGGGAGAGAACAGCTGGCTTTTGTAGAACAACAGTACCCTCACAGAGTGAACTTCAAGTCTCGTTTTTTTTCCCTGTCCTCTTCAATCCTTGACTAAAAGTCCTCTGGACCTTGATTTAGTTTGCAGCTTCTTCATTTCCCCCCCCACCTCCAACACATACCAATGGCTGGTACAGCAACATTAAAAATCAAGGGTGAGATAACACAGTCCTGGTCAGAAGGCAGTGAATTTGTTGAGTAAGTGGAACAGTAAATGAAAAGTTTCAGTTAAAGGACAAGAGAAGCTGTTCTATATCTCACTAAAAGTTGTGATGAGGAAGGAACAAAACCAATCCTGGAATCATTCAGGTCGAGGGAAACCTTTGCAAGTCATCTGGTCCAACAACTCCACATCCAAAATACAATTTCAAAGTTACATTCAACTTCAAAATTCAACAGATGTATTTCTCCTCGTCCTCTCCCTGTGCATCAAAAGGATGATTTCACTGTGCTCTCCTTATTACAACTCACAGGACAGTTACAGCAATCAGATACCATTCCCCTCCAGACCCATGTTTTCAGGTAGAACGAACCCATTTTAATCCATTCTCACAGAATGGCTTGGGCTGGAAAGGACCTCAAAGACTATCCAGTTCCAACAATCATCTACCAAATGATTCAAGTTCTAATCTTTCTTTCATAGAATTGTTCTTGCTGTACTCCAAAAGCTTCTCGATTGTTCACATCCTGCCATGCTGCCCTCCCAGCTGATGTTGGAGTGACTGAAGTTCAGTGTGAGAACATCCAAGAGGCTCCACGGGCTTCCACAAGACCCCACAGACAGGCTTCACACCTCAAGTCCTGCCAGTCCATAGCTCTGTGTTATCGCTATTGACCTGAAAGTCACACAGACAGTTCATCCCCACTGAAACTATGCTAGCACAAATATCTAGTGTGATCTTCTTTATTTCACAAGCATCAAACACTGTAGTGAAAAAAGAGTAGTTGTGTTTTACTCTCCAAGAAACAAGAAAAAAAAAAAAAACAACAAACCACCACACTGAACATATGTTGCTTATGATCTTGGATAGGGAGAAATCTCTCAACGCCCTTCTCATTTCTTGATGTCAGAGAGCTTGCCAGGTTCTCCTTCTTCCTATTCACACCAGAGGTTGGTTTTGTGGGTTTTTCTTTTAGCGGAAATACACTGTATGAAGTTTTGACAGTCTTGACAGCATCATGTGTCATCCAAAGCTTTCCAGCACAAGCAAGAAAAAAATAGAAATGAAAAGTGAGTATAATTTCATGACTCACTAAGGGACAATTTGCATGCAAGTCTGCATAGTGCTTTTAGTTAACTCATCAAAATTTTACACCAAAACAAAGACTCTGACCTGCTCTCCAAAAACAAGGTAGGGTCCTTACATCATTTTTGACAGCTCTCCCTTAAAAATGGAAAGAAGAGTTGCCGTGCAAATAGAATTCACCCCTGGAGGACATTAAACTGTTAATTTCAGTGGCCTTTATTTTTTATTTAAAATCTCACGTGCCTTGCTAGTAGTGTGGAATAGAGGCTTGCTGCCTACTTTGCTGCTCAACTCACCACACAAGGAGCAGCTGGCCAATCTTTGGAAAAAATGCTGAAACACAAAGCAAGTCCACAGCATTAATACAGGAACCACGTTCTGTGATTTTATACAGACAGGTTTTCCACAGACTGAGAACAAGTGGGTGATGCAGAATTTTCCCAATCATCACATATCTCAGAAACACAAAAAGTATTAGGTTAAATCCATTATTGATGTGTGGCTTTTTAGTCCATGACTCTACAGTGATGTACACCTGTTAAATACGTGCAATCAAACTCTAGCAGTGCAAATGAATCTTGTCAGATTGAGTAAAAGCATTAGGAAGAGATTAAGAAGTCTCTTCAGGAAACTAGTAAATTAGCTAATATTGAACAAAGTATCAGGTGCCTCATTAAGAATGTAGAGCAATGTTCCACTGTATTTCCTTTCACTAACTTCTAAATTTAACAATATACTCAACAATTAAAATTCTCTCACTAAACAAGTCACAATAACATACAATCTGCATTTCAGATGTCCAGTTCTGCTTTCAGATATGTACCAACAGGACTCCAGTACACAGGGCAAAAGTGTAGCCAAAGTTTATCTCAAAATGTTTAAGCCCAATTTCCAGTTAAAGTCAACGGAACAAGGCTTCCCTGAATGTGAAAGACAGAAGATAAAATCAAGAGACCACACACCAGCAAGGCATGAAGGAGAACTACATGTCCAGCACACAAAACTGCAGGCAACGCTGAGCCCATCGAAGCCTGGATCAGCCCTGCAGGAGAGCCAGTTTGGGGAAAGTCACTGCTGCCACACAGCCACAACTTACTTACAGATAATGTCTGTTCCACTGGCTATTGCAAGGACCTGTGGGTCTCCTGCAGTGCTGTGGTGTGCTTTCCCTTGGCCGTTGCATTTTGATAGACACAGTTTTAATGATTCATGTACAAGAGGTTCTATTCTCTGGTAGGGTTTCTTTTGCCAGGGCTGCCAGCAAGTCCACTGTAGGGTTATCTGCATTTCAGAAACTACTAAGAGTTCTACTACATCCAACAGACTCAGCATACATGTGCTTCTTTGCAAGGCTACACTCATGACAGAAAAACCAACAGCGAGCAACATCGGCAACGCTCAGCAGTTAGCTGCAGCCTGGGCTTCCCCCCAGAGTGCTCCTGAGTTGTCCTCCCAAACACAAGCTGAACCCCTATCCTTACTGAAGGCTGTGAGCTTCCACATCATTTGATTTGCACCAAAACCTCAGGGAGCCACACACACCTTTCATCCCTTTGAAAAGATGGATGGTGAAACAGAAACCGAGTGGCCGTGCTTCCAGGCCTGTGCTGCTGCCCCATGTAGGACAGGGCAATTCCAGCCCCCTCAAAAAGGAAGGACACACAACCTTACCCCTGGCCATCCACATGGAGCAGAAGCTTTGCAGGTGCAGAACTACAAGTGATAGTCTTGCTCCTCCCCTAGGTGAAGATTCTAGCTCAAATGACAAAAGACCTTCTTTGCCTTTAGAAAGATTAAAAAGTAATAGCAGCTAATGAGTTCCTGCAGCATTCTATGCTAATTCTGGTATTAACCAATGCTGTAAAAACGTTTATTCTCCGTAAAGCTAAAGAAAGCAACCATCAGGCAAGCTATTCTGTAAAACCCACAAATCCTTCACGACTCGATGTGTTTAATAACAGTACTTCACTCAATGAATAATACACAACAATGACTCCACTAATATAATAATTAGTTTTTTGCCTTCCAACTATCTGCCACTACATAAAGTAGAAGTTGGATCTATTTTATTTTATTTTAGTTTTTACAATTACCATTTCTTTTTCTCTGTTTAGAAACAAATGTAATTACTTCAACTAGAGAAGACCAAATTACTTCTGCAGCAGAGTCAAAACATGCATCAACACTCATTTTCCGTAATTATTTCACAAACGTTCTGTCTGGCATCATTCTGAAATGAAAGGAGTTTTCAGAAGGGCCTTTGGCTACTTGATGAGCGACATACAATCACAGGCACAACTGAAGAAAAAAATGAAGGAAAAAGAAAGCTTCTCACCATTCATTTAACCTTCTCTTTTGGTGTCTGCCTTGAAACACAAAGTGACTTCAGAGAACAAGATGAATCTCCTCATCCCCTCTCTTTCCCTCTGTACTTGATAAACAGCAAAGAGTTGCCAATCTCTTCTATGACCGAGAGGTGTCAAAGCTGGGATATAAATACATATTGTGTACCCATGTTTCGCCTCCTAGTAATTTATTATTGGAGCTTCTTGAAAAGCGTGTTGTCATTAACCTTAAATTTTTGAAACAATCATTTGTTAAGGTTGTTGTCTACACAGAAAAAATCCAGCTCCCAAATCCCAGGCACCCCCGAATGTTCATACTTAAAACAGTTGTAGAGATAAACATAACAAGTAGAAAAAAATGTGGTTTAGAATAACCTTCACAAGGCAGGATTAAAGTACATCACCGCGTTCATTAAAAGCCAGTAGTGTGAGCAGGGCAGCCAGCTGAATGCTTGGATTAGCTGGAGCTTTGCCTCTGCTGCACGCTGCAAGAAGCTGAGGACTGGAGGAACAAAGCAGGCGAGAGGAGACAGGCTGCTCTTGACAACCAGATTCCTCTCCTCTCTCATCAGTCTTAAGCTAAAATAAAATGTGACACGAGTATGACAAAAGGCTATTCCCTTTCCACTAGCTTCCTAAAGAAAAGATACACAGAAAGTCCTATGTATTCTTCTAGCCTCCGCTCTACAAATTCGTCACCCTTCTGACACCCACAGCCTGACAACTCCTGCCATGAGCTTTTATGAATTAAAAAGGAGTTATTTTAAATTCAAATATGGTGGCACAGTTATTTTTATACTCCTCCGCACTTCTAAGACAAACTTCAGGTCTCTTCTCTTCCCAAATAAGTGCTCTGAGGCATGGATGAGTAAACTGTGCACTCCACTTCCTCTCTTCATTCATTTTACTGCTGATAGCCATTAGCATCGTAGAAAAAATATATTAAACTAAAGGGCTGAGGAGTCAAGAGTGTGTCCAACCTGAAATAAGAACCTTTAGAAGAAGTGCTGCAGCAGCGTATAACGCTAATAAGTAAAGAAGCAATGAGGCAGCTTCAGGTTTCAGCAGCGCTAAGCTCAGATCATTGCAAGATTAGCGTTCATTTGGCAGGAAAAAAATTAAACTTCTAAAGATAAATCTGTAGAATCATGGACGATTTGTAAAACGGTGTCAAACAGTTTGCTATAAATTTAAGGGATATTCAATGCAGCGAACAATCGTAAGATCTCCAATCCAGATAACTAGGCAGAACAGAATTTGGATGTTTCAAGAACCAAAGATGAATTTTAATGACTTAGGAGAAAATTGAGAAGGGAAATTGCCTTTCAAATCTTCTTCCACAGCAGTTAACGCTTCGAACTGCCAGCGACTGTACCAGATGAAACCTCATTTTGTCTCATCTCGGGATAGCAGAAACTAACCAAGAACCCAGAAGAGAACCTGCACTGCATCTTAATGCCACCGTTACTGCTTGTGTCAGGAGTCAGACTGAAACCTCGTTTACCACAAACTTGTTTATTTATGCATTTAGAATCTAAACCAGATTACTTATTTTCACTAAAACTATTTTCTTTATGGCATGCAGAGAGAGGGAGGAAGCTGCTCCGTTTGCTATTTGGACGTCAGAGGCTGTGTTTGAAGAGCAAAGGAAGGCCACAGCCTGCTGGCCCTGCAATGAGTCCCATTTGGGAGCAAGGAAAAAGACTCTTAATACAGAGCAAGACTCAGTGCTACAGACTCACTGAATGGGCTACAAGCCAGAAAGAAATCGATCTATCACTTGTAGGCTACCAACAGAAAATTACAGATGTGATACAGAAAATAGCTCCTTGATACTGATTCACACAGAAAGTTTAACATAAAGTTTCTGTATTTTTCCTGTTCTACATTAAGCTTAATTCCACTTCTACAATGGAAATGTTTTGTTGCTCCCCTGGTTGGAAGGGACCTCAAGGGATCATCGAGTCCAACCCCTGTTAAAGCAGTGCCCTACGATAGGTCACACAGATGGGCATCCAGCCAGGTCTTGAATGTCTTCATAGGAGACTCCCCAGCCTCTGTGGGCAGCCTGCTGCAGTGTTCCATCACCCTTACAATAATAAAGAAGTTCTTCCACACGTTGTACTGAACTTTCTGTGTTCAGCTTTAAAGCCATTGCCCTTCGTCCTATCACTACACACCACCAAGAGCCTGGCCTCATCCATTTGACAGAACACCAACTGAACACCAGTATTTAGAATTCGGCAGAATTAGGAGATTCTTTCTTTCTAATGCAGCCCCAGCAACACTGAAAATAGAAGCCTTCAGTCTTCAAGTTTTGTCACAGAAATGGTTGTGCACCTGCTTTTTGTGCATGCATGGTCAAGGATGAAGAAGGGCAAAAAGTGCATTCACCCAGTTGCCAAGGTTTGATACAATTTAATGATGCTCTTACCACATTTTATACCTCCTTCTGTGTTTATTAGTATTACATCAGTAGTTAGGAACCCCAGGTCCAGTTCAGGTTCCCACTGCACAAAAACAGAGGACTGCAATTTCTGCTGAGCACTTCCATACTCACAGACAACATGCATCAGTGTCTCTATGCAACATACTGCAGAAGCAAGATGTCTCCAACTTCTGTTATTATAAAAAATACACTATATGGTATCAAATAATGAGATCTCCCACAAAGCTGTTACTAAGCAAGTGACATTGCTTAGATATTTAATTGCCATACGTTTTACTCAGAGGTTTTTTGCTCTTCCCTCCACACACAATTTTTAAAGTTTAGGTTCTCAGGCAATTTGACCCGGAGTTATGAAATCGTATCTGTCTTATAAGAGTTTGATTATAATGTGTTGTTTTCTGGTGACATGCAAGGTCCTAAGGAGCTTAAATATAGCCCAAAGGTTTTATAGATGACACAATCTGCAGGATGAAAAACCCCATTCCGTGATGCTTCCTCCTCCTAAGACAATGCCTGGAATTCACTCACTACCCACCTGACACAGCAGTCAAAGGAAGCAGGCACTCGAGAGCTGAAAGCTGGCACAGTGCTTAAAAAAAGCAGAGATCTGAGACTGTGCTTGGAGGGAGGAGAAGCTGAGCTCTTATTCCCACGAGGATGAAGCATCAGCTCAACTCTGAAATTTAAAAATACTTCTTTTTCAGCAGAAAAAAAAAGAGAGAGAATAAAATTTAAAGAAAATAAAGGAAACAGGAGCAAGAGACTGTTTGAGCTAATGTGAAAGTTGAACATCACTCAGAACAGCATTGCTGTATCTGCAGTGAACTCAACAGTGTTCCAGACATCCACTGCTCTTGTCCACTAAATTCAGTACTGCATATTAATGCCACAATAGCTCTGTATAAAAAAAAAAAATAAAAATAAATATACATTGGTACAGTGCAATGCAAAGGCTGCCAAGAAGCTGTGCTGTTCTGAAGCTTCATGTCAAACCTCCCCTTATAAATGTCTCTCTAGTATGGTACATCTTGACACCCATATGTTGTCTCAGCAGTGTAGGAAACGTAAAGCTTTGCAGATCACACTGACTGGCATGATTCCTGAGCTCCCACGCTTCCTTTCAAGCAGACAACATACTACACAGAATAAGGCTCCCCAGATAGTCTAGGATAATATTTTAGTGTAAGTAGAGCTAAAATTATTGCGAGCTATATGATTTGGCAATTAGCATTGCAAGAAGCCCAGGAAGCTCAAAGGAATTGTTTGAGCTAATTGTGACCAGGTAAAGGGCACAGTGCTGCATCCTTCTGACTGCAGCAAAGATGCTCCTGGTGCTCTATGGAGATGGCAGGAGCAAATACCAGATCCTCTGCCATCATACAGCCCTGCAGTACAAACAAAGAGCAGCCTCTCAGCCCAGCACAGAGCTGGGGCAGCACGTCCCACCACCTGCTGACTCTCCTGGGGCTGGACTCGAGGACAAACAGGCAGCAGAACCAACAAAGCAGTTTTTAGCAGCCTGGCCCCCAGTTTGCCTTCTGCACACAGCTGGATGTGCACCCAGCACACAAACAAAATGTGCTCCTGTTTTCCTCTGCCCAGTGTCCTTGGGGCCATCACAGAGAAAAAGCTGTTGGTTTTACCACTCTGGAAATGTATTCAGTCTTGAGGTGGAGCAATGCAGAAGAGAGGATGCATGTAGATGGCAGCCTGGAAGCACAGCTCAGTGCCTGTGTTTTAGCATGGAGAACAGATCATCCATTTGTGACTGTTAAATACACGTGAAAGCATAAGCAAAATGAAGGTTTAAAAACAAAAAACAAGACCAAATTTCCTAAGGTTGTACTATGCAGGGAGTGGCGAAACAGATAGATGGTTTCTGACTCCAAATTTTTCAGCTCTTTGGACCAATGGTACTGTAACTGTCATAAAAATCACAAAAGCAAAGCAGAAAGGGTTTTTAAGGATAGACCTGTCAACACAATCTGGAATCGCTCAGCTTTGCTGCCCAGAATCCGATCACGCTGTTGTTCCTTCTGTGCTCTGAATACACAAGAAGGCAACCTGCAGCGGTGCGAAGGGTGCCCAGAGCATCTCACACTGTCCTCGTGCTCTCAGGAGGGAACAGATGGACGGCTGCAGGCTACAATTTGCTATTTTTCAGCCTGACTCCTTTGAGAAAGACCAATTTAAAGGAAACGCTGAAGGTGATATACCACCAGCGCTCTGGTCCTTAACCTAGGGGACAACCCAAGGTAGGATTTTTTTCATAAACCCTTGAAGGTATTTGGGTTTCAAAGCTGTCAACACATGATCTGAGGCAATGCTATTTCATGATTCCCATGCAACTGTCAGGCACAGCGTGGCCATTTTTGTCCTGCTGTGGAGAATAGTGGAGAGTTCTGCATAATGTTTATGAAGTCTGTGACTCAGGCAGCAGTTTAATCATGCCTTCTTGGATTTTTTTTCCCTTACCCCCAGGAGGATAACCTGGTTTTAGAGTTATTTACCTGCAATGGAAAATATGTGGTCAAATAGACATGGGTATAAGGGAGTAACTGTTAAGGTTTCCTGACAACTGGAAAGGTCTGAGCAATCGAATTGTCAATGGTTAAACAGATAAAAGTGGCCGTGCCAAGTGGGGCAGCTAGCTGAGGACAGGAGCTCCAGCAGAGAGAAAGCCATCACCAAGTGCAGGCAAGCTGTTTGCAGGGACTGGAGGGCATCAATTTCAGTCATGTAAGAGAAAACTCAACTCTGATTTCAGAAATCAGAGACAGAAGAAGAAAATATTATTTGAAAAGAAAGGTTGAATGAGATGAAAGCTTCACAGGCAGAATCTGTTTAGAAATGAGGCAGAGACAGAGGAGAAAACAAAACTGCATACGGGTGTTTAACTCTCCATATTCTTATAGCAGCAATGAGATTTATTGAGATTTCTTTTACAAAACCCTGTCACAAGCATTTCAAACGATGGGCTATTCCCAGTGCAATACCTGTGAGCCCTGAATTCCCCCAGCTGGTGGTTCAGAGGAAACCAGTACAGACTGCAGGGCAGGGGTTTGGCCATAGCACTGGGTTTGGAGTCCTGTTCCTGGGTGGCAATGTTATTACACAGTGTTATTTTTCATACTATGAATGAGGGCAAGTGTATTGAAAAACAAAACTCATTACCCATTCTTTAAAATAACTCTTTTCACTGAATTCTGCATTCAGTATTCCTTAGGATATTTAAATGAAGATTCAATCCCATTCCTACCAAACTCACCCAGTTCTTGTGCAAAAACTCCCAAGCAAAAACTTCAAACTTTTGCACATGTGCAAATGCTTATGGTGTCCACACAAACTGCAAGCCAAACAGCACCAAGATATTTTGCTAGACAAACTAAGTTTCATAGAACATATGCAGACTGACTTTATATTTGTTCATTCCACTGTCATCTGTGTCACCTACAATTAAGACTCAGGTATGCTATGTGCTTTTACAACTCCTATTACTCTTTCTTGCCAGATGCATGGGAAAATAGGATAAGCAATAAAATAAGATATTTTATTGCTGTTAAATATACTCTAGTATCAGCTTCTAAAGGGAACAAATGCTGGGCTACAGCTGTACGTGATGAGCCTTTTGACTTCAATCCCCAAAAATGAACTTGTGTCTTCCCAGAAAAACAAAAAAGGATTGGCTGTGCCAGGACCACACTAATTTTTCATGGCAGACATCCTATCCCAACAACAGAGAAGGCAAAGGGGGAATGCTCCCAGCAGCATGCTGCACATGAGTTGGTCCAAGGATCTCAGGGCTACTGGAGTATCACATGGCTTAAGGACGAACGCGAGGAGAACGTTCTTCATTTTTAATTGTTTCTCTAGGAGAAGTGTTTGATAAAATTGCAGGTGAATGTAAATATTTTGTAGCAAATTGCTCCAATCAGAAGGAAAAAAAAAAAAAAAGCTTTAAAAAGCTTTTCCTGCACAAAGAAACTTAGAACAGAAGTGATTCAGCTCAGAAAACACATCTCCAGAAAACAGACTTGAAAACAAGTTTTAGAATGTTTTTCAGTAGAGTCAGAATTTCCCCCCACTCCTTTCATTTTAGGTCCTTCCATTGCACTTTTGGAAATGTACCCTTTGTTTAACATATCTAAGCAATCACAGAATCATAGAATTGCTCAGGTAGGAAAAGACCTTATAGATCATCAAGTCCAACCACAACCTAACCATACTACGCTAACTCTAACAGCTCTCTGCTAAATCATGTCCCTGAGCACCACATCCAAACGTTTTTTAAACACATCCAGGGATGGTGATTCAACCACCTCCCTGGGGTGCCTATTCCACTGCTTAACAGCTCTTCCTGTAAATAAGTTTTTCCTGATATTCAATCTAAACAATGCACTGCCTTCCCCTCTCTCAACAGTGCTTGCTTTTAAAACCTCCACATTCTACTCCCAAGGGACCCCAGTGTCCCAGAGAAAAGGCAGCAATAACAAAATGATGCTGCTGATGCTCCCAGCACCTGAGTGCAGCCCTGCAGTGAAAAAAAATCACCGCCTGCAGCCTGAGACTGCAGCCCTGCTGTGCTGCAGCAGTGCAGGAGCTTTGGGAGATTCAGCTCCTGACAGGCTGCAGTGTGCAGTGCTGGTTGCACACCTGTTTGCACAGAATGCAATTCCAGCTCTTTTACACTGAGGTATTTGCTTCTGTGAGAAAAGAAGTAAATATTTGCTCTGCTGTGCCAGATGGATCAAGGGAATGCTATACATTGTCCAAACCTTTGAGAGGCAGTAGGAGCAGGCTGGCAGAAGGCATGTATCTGCAGTACACATGCACACCACAAATTGAAACCAGCAGCAATTGAAAACAGCTTTGGAACAAGCAGGAGCACAGGTAGCACACAGAGGACTGAGTTTTAAGTCAGGTATTTCAAAATTCATCTTTCATGTCTGCATTTCGTGATCTCTTCAGAAGAGTAGGACAGAGATGAGAACTGGAGAAATTGAGTTTTCACATAGGAAAGTCAACTGAAATTAGGGTGATTTAGAAAAAGGAAGATCATAACCTGTGGAGGAATGAGAATCCACGCTCACAATCACCACGACACATTCATCACCCCAAAGCAAGTTATAACACGTCACATGCAGCCGTGATTTGAGTGGGCATTACATCAGTATCTCAATGTCTTGTATCAGACAAAGCTCAAAAACATTTGGGCAATAAGGTTATCCATCTGAACTGGCATTTAGCTTTGCATGAAAGAAAACAAGGACAGTTGTGGAGAGGCTTTCATATTCAGTTTTAGTGACAACAGGGTTCTGCCTGGGATGAAGAACCACGTGGAGGTTCTTGCAGGGGAAGGTGTTACGAATGTAAAAATAAGCACTGTATTAAAGTGGCCCATAAAAGAAGTGGAAAGGTTTGCTCCTATAGAGGCTTAACAAATAATATCTCTGAGAACAAAGCCCACAGGGAAGAACTGGTTTTTAATATGTACAACTTTGTCCATCACATCCAGTATTTGGTACCTGAGATTGCCTTTGGTGCAGCGTTCACTGTCTCGTAGCTGATCTCCCACTTCTTTGCCTCACTTCCTTTCCTGTTAAAAATAACTCAGTACTAACCATTTACCTATTACAAGCATTACTAAACCAAATGTACGTTAAAAATTCCATGTTGGACAAATAGACCACTCTGATTTCATCTTCAAAGTGATGGACTGCCTTGATAAATAGCCTAATCTTTCAAGCTCACCAAATATTTTCATCACCCTGCCTTTACTCACAAATCAGCTTCTGGAGATCTGGATATATTTAAGGACTACTTCCCTCCTGCATATTTTTTATTTTCTAGTAAATGCTGGAAAACTTTTCAAAGTGCCACAGGGAGAAAGCTGTTATGTTAAGGTTGTCAGATTTTGTTATTTTGGCAGTTGTGGTCTTCACATAAATCCCTTTCCAATGGTTTCTGCACCCAGATTTTAGTTTAATACTTGAAGGATTATTGGCAGCTAAGAGGAGGATTTGTGGATGCTGAATGAAGTACATTGTAATAACAACTGTCAGGCTGATTATGATGCTCAGGCCTGTACGCCTCTCCAGCAATATGTGAATGCTTTGATATGGTCACAGCTATGGCCTACTTGAATATGTCTAGAGTAAAAAAATAGTCAACTACTTCGTATTTTTTTATTAAATAACGATAAAAAGCATTTATGAGCTTTTAGCTTATAGATTAAGTTTAAAGGAGTTGAAAGCATTTCCTTTTACTTGCTTTGAGCTCAGTGGAATAACAAAGAATTAAAATGGCAACAAAGCTTCCTTTCCCTACCAATCCCATGGCAATCATCATGGCATCACAATCCAAAGACTGTGGAGTTCAGGGTCTTTGCTTCTCCACCTGTGAAATGCAAACTGAGATACAGAGGGATTCTGGCACCCTATGAGGAGGGAGGACAAATCTGGTTCACTCTTGGCTTTGTCATGTTCAGATGCCATAAAATAATGGATCACAGAAACATCCATGAACAAAAGAGGTGGTAAAAGCCCATACAAGCAAACAGAGAAACCCACAACCCAACCTGTCCTACTTTCATGCTCAACCAGGGTGAAAACCAAATGAAAATGCAATGTATTTATCAAGGTAAACACATGAACCGACACAAAAAAGGCTCTGTACTCTCATACTCCATCTGCTGGCTCTCCTCAGTAGGGCTCAGTTGTATTTGTGTGTTCGGTGTGGGTTTTTTAATTCTTTTTTCCCCACTTCTCTCACAAACTGGGCACCATCCCAGCTGATAGGGGTAAGCTGGAGAGCACTGAGCAGAAAGCCACATTCATTTTAGTGTCGAGTGGGGAAAAATTATAAGGGTAAAATATTTATGGCAATGTAAAACAATTGAAGATGTATGGAACAAAACATTTCCTAAATGTTTTACAAAAAATCTCAGGGTTAAAAGCATACAGTGAGGCTAAAGATGCAGTGCTCTATTCAGTTTGGCCCCTACCTTGCTTTTGTGTTACACGCTAGAGCTTCTAAAAAAGCCAATTAAAGTGCCTTTTATTCTATGAAATGTTTAAAATTGGGCACTTTGGGTATACAAACTCTAAGCATCTCATTATTTGGGTGCTTTTTCATGCAGACTCATGTACATCAAAAACATTCCAACTCAAAAGGCATTTATTTTTCAGATGCCTTTAGAAAAGCAGAAAGAGAAGCGTAAGCAGGAAGCAGAAAGCAGCATTTGTCCCAGGACAAAGGTAGGTTCATGAGTACACAAACACAGAGCTTCATGAATGCTTTGCCAGAGTGGGGTCTGTCATTTCACAATATGAACTGTATAGAGAAGAAAAACAGCCTCCTCTCTTCGGTCACTTCCAATGGAAGCTCAGTGCTTCCCACAGGCACGGCAGGAACACACACAGCGTTATCCGTTCCAGTTTCCTCCCACTGACTGGGCTTTTCACTCCCGTATAAAGCGACATCTGGAAATGATCATCTCATCGCACCCTCAAAAAGCTACAGAAGCAGTAATAATATGGTAATAAGGGATGAAATTTTATGAGATGGCACTTAACTGAAGACTAAAAGACACCATGCAATTTAAATAAATTGCTTTTAGCAGGGGACTGAGTGACAATCGGAAAAAAAAAAAAATCAAACCAAAAAACCCACCCCACTCCTGGCCCTTTCTTGCAAATTGTGGGCCCGACTTTCAACTGGCGTAAAATGGTGACGTTGGTACAGCAGTGCTGGTTGCACACAAACCCTTTTTATATGGAATACCATTTTGTGGAATGGCACTTTTAGGATCATGCTGAAGAGACCCTCAAATTGAGGATGCTAAAATGAAGCTGCGTAAGCAAAGCGGAAAGAAGCTATTAGCATGCCAAATATCTGCTTGTTTTGCTTCTCTCCCTTCTTTAAGTGAGCTGAAAAAGGAGAATCACACCATTTTCTCTCCCTTTGCATTTCTGCCTCTTCAGATCTGTCAGTTTGGAATGAAACCCGGACAAGACTTGACAGTCAAGGAATATCAAGAGTGTCCTAAGACAGCTGGCATGGAAACAGCTGCCAGGTAGGTTCCATTCTTTTGGGAAAAGCCATGAGATCCCATCACCAGCAAGATCTCCTCCTCTTACCATGAAAGCCTTGTGCCTTTTGGAAGTTATCATCCTCCTGGCCAGCCAGCCCAATCAGAATGCAGTGCTATATTCAAATGCCATTATAGAAAGTCATTAAATTTAACACCAACAGCACCAAGCAGAAACAGGGCGATGTGGAACTGAATAACTAGACTTCATACTAATAAAAATAAAAATAAAAACACTTCGGGATAAAAAAATGCCTTTGCAGATAAAAAGAAATAAATCCCTAGAATTTAAATCCATCATGAGCAAAATCCCTCTGGAAAAAACTCCAGACCAAAGCCCTATCTCGACTGCCTCTCCATTCATGAAGGTATTTATGCAGACTAAGATAAGGGTAATCAATCCACATGCCTTGGGACAAAAGCTGATCTTCTGCAGGGTCAGGATAAACAAATTTCCTCACCACATGTGCCCTGGTTCAGGGCAACAGGAGGCACGCTTTGCCAGGCTCAGGAACTGCTAGAAGCAAGCCTTAGATTTGTGCCATGCTGATGCACTCCCACAGTAAATCCCAGCCTTTCCTCTGCACACCATCATTTCCCAACATACTGAATATACTGCCTGAACTTTGGCTGGGCTGTGCTTCTCAAGCTACCCAGGGAAACTGTCATGCTCCAGTTTGTCTCAAGAGTCCTGTACTGTGAAGCATCCTGCTTCTCATTTCACCATTTAATTCCATTCCTTTCTGCTCCCAGATTCTTTCTGTTCCTTTAAGTCATCCCCTTGTTATAGCCCAGACAACATGGTTGGTTGTTGTTATTTTCCTCAGTTCTTTTCTAGTAGCCATAATTCATACTTAGATACAATCAATCCTCTGTTCTCTGAATGCTGTCACTCTGCTTTGAGCACACTTCCACTGCTGATGCATCTCTAACCTGATATTTGCAGCTCCTCCAAGAGACACCTTTTGCCTGAGACACCGTAGCACCAGCATCCAGCTGCATCTCTGCAGCACAAAGACAAAACAGAAACACAACTTCCTCCTATGGAACTCTGCTCTTCAGTTTGACAGCCTGTCTGCACTGTCCAGGAGGTCTGAATGTGCACATTATGGGCTAGAAGAAATTAAAGTCTGACAAAGACAGATGAGGAAATTGCACCACTCCACGCCCACAGCCACAAAACACAACATCAGGAAATGCTACATCCTTTCTTTCTGTTATTTAAAGGGTAGATGCTGTTCTTCTCCTGCCCAAAAATTAGGAAGTGAGGAGGGGAAAAGGATAAACCAAGCAACACGCGTTATCTATTTAATCAATTTGACAGAGGAAGTCATCCTCTCTCATGTAAAAGGACTTAAGCTGTTAAGATGAAGTCCCTATCTTTCAATAACACCATCAGACCATTTCCAAGCACAAACTGGGGATCAAGGATCAAGCGAAAGGAATATCATATTTTGGTAAGTCAACTCTTATCTCTCCAGCTGCCACGCCAAAGGCTGCTGAGGTGGAATGAAAGCAGAGTTTCAATCAGCAACAAAACGCTGCAGCTCACGGACAGAGTCGCTCAAACAGGTACAAGTCCCACAGGCTTTGCGGGATCCACGTATCAAAACACAGATGTAAGATTGTGCCATCCTCAGCAGCTCACCTGCAGGGCTCTGTGGCTCTTGGGAACAGAAGCTATCAAGAGAAGAACAACTCATTTTCGTTGTGCTATACAAGCCTTTGTTTGGGGGAATTTAGCACAAACCAAACACAAATGGAACTTGTGCCACTGAGGCTCGTGCCTTGTCTAGTGCAGTAAGAACAGAAAGTCCCTCACAATATTTACCAATAAAAGCAGGCAACAAGTAACATCAGTAAGGTTTTCTTTCACTGCTAATGTCTGTGGGTTTTTTTGTTGTTGTTGTTTGCTTTGTTTTTTTTTGTGTGTTTTTCAAAAATCACATTCCTGCTAAATAAGCATCTATTTTCCCAGTTGTCTACATTTAAAGCTGCAGAAGACAGTGGATCTAAGAATTACATTAAGTTCCCTATTCATATACATATACATATTGGTTCCCTATTCATATATATACCAAGTTCCCTATTCATATACATATACAAATTTATGTCCCAAGGGAAGACCTACAGTAACTCCAGGCTGAATTAGTGTGTGAATCAGTGATTTTAACAATACCTACACATTCATTGCACAGGACTCTTTCAAATCACCTTATATGTCACACGGGTGGTTGTTTGACGCACGTATCAGCTATTTTTTCTAGATTTTCTGTAAGCTTCAAATAGATTAAAGCAACAGTATAGCAACCCCAAATGGTATTTTTCAGCATCACAGCTAATGCTTCCCATTTAAGGGGAGTTATCACCTTAAAATTAAGTACAAACTATTTTTGAAGTTCTAAAAACTCAATGTTGGCAGCCTTACCACAAATAGACTTTCTGGTTGCTTGGTTCACTCAGAAGGTGGTTCTGAACAGATTGTTACCGGCAGCTGTGTTCAGACATTATTTTGACCCTGTTATCTCCTTCCCTATTATTCTGGGGGGAAAAACCTAATATTTTATATCATCCTTTCCTCTAACTGCCCCTCAACCCTGTGTCTGGTTTTAACCTGCAGCAGTCTTTCTCTTGTCCTTGTTCCCTGCCACACGTCTCTTTCCTGTGACTGCCAGTCCACTGCCAGAACATTTAACTTTCTCCTGCCCCAAGTCAGGACCTACCACGGCCTATGGAAAAAATTACAAGACAACAAAAATAATCATTTATTTGCAAAGGCAGGGTTTGCTCTTTCCCTGCAGCTGGCTTTTTTTCCTGGAAGGAAGCAAGGTAGGGCTCACTTCTCAGTGTCACTTCTAAATATCAAATATAAATGAAGGCTTGCAATACCATCCTCTGTGAAAGTGAAAGCACCACCAGTGGGTTACTGGATGCCCAGGTGTACCCTGTTTAGAAAAAACTAGATATTAACTAGTCTAACAAAACTTCTTTGTGTTTATTTAAAGCGAGACCTTTCATAATTAGTTTTATGGATTTCATTTAATGAAAACCTTTTACAGTCTGGGTAAACACATTCCATTTATTGTGATAAAGAATTTGGAGATCACAAATGATCCTGATAAAGACTCTGTGATGGAGTCATACCTTCCAAGCTCACGCTGACCGTTCTTTGATATAAGACCTGCAGTCAGCTAACTCACACCAGTATTTTTAAATAAGCTCCCATCACTTGAACTGAAGCAAAAAGAAAAGCCTGATTCTTCCCAAACCCTGTTCTCTCATTCAGAGTTATAAATAAAAAGAGAATCTCACCTCAAGGTGTGCATAAATTCTTAGCTTCCCCAGCACACACTCAGACTCTGCAGCTCAGAAGCAGACCATGCCAACGTGAAAAGATGCACAGGAGATTATTTAGTAAAAAATACACTGACATCCCATTTTCAGAAAGTTGCAGACAACTTCCTTTTATGGTTACAAATATTTCTTGCCATTTAAACAACCAAGCAAACACGGTTTTTCCAGTACAAGTGATATTCTCTATTACCATTTCTGCATTCAATTTGCTATCTGTATTCGTGGGCCTGATAAACACATTACAAACAACGTAAAACAGGACCACTTCACCACTTACTGATGACATACAGGTGTGTAGGAGTTTGGTACTTCCCTCCTTGCTAAGAAAACATAATGACAAAAGAAAAAATGCACTGAAAAACAGTGGCTTCCCTCATCACTGAACTATTCAGAAAACAACAACTCTATTTCAATTCACGTCATTCACTGGGTGCTCTAAGGAAAACCAAGGAGGTAGTGCTGCTTTCTGGATTCAGTATACTTCTGAAAACCTTTACTATGAAAGTTTTGTGTAATTGTACCAGAAATAGGTTATTTTGAAGTCCTACCACCACGTATGAAAATTGGGAAATACCATCTATTTTCTTGTCTATCATTTCAGTTAACCTTTTCTAGAAGGCGTACATCTTCAGACAGTGGGGAGGTCTCTTCCTTGCTTTGTGTCCATGTTTAGATAAAGATCACTACAAGTTCCCCCATCCAGTGCCCTAAACAAGACATAAATGCCATCATCATCAGTCTTAACAAGCTCTAAATTGCAATGTATATTAACAGAATGACCTTCTCCAGTAAGATTTTCATTAGCAAACTAGGATGGAAAACAGTAAGTAGCACCACTTAGCCAATTTTAATAGATTATCTACATCATTCTTTGTGACGTTGATATTCAGAGCAAGAAATTTGGGATCCCTACAAGCCATCATAAAGCACAAAGTTAACCACTTTTTTTAATCCTGTATTACCTAGAAAGTATTACCAGACAGGTTTGCAAGTTTGGCTGCTGCAGAAAGTTTGCCTGCAAAGCTGCTATGTGTGAGCAAGAAACAGCATGTCACAATTCCACATATAAATGCACAGTGCCAGGTTATTTCTGCTGAAGGTAAGAAAATTTGACAACAACATGACCACAACACTAGTGAATGAGGACAGCCAAAAGCTGGTAGCAGAGGCCATGCCCATTTCCCAAAGGGGCCAGCAGGACATCCATACCACTGAAGAAAAGCCTCCAAACATCTGCCATCTGCCAATGGATAAGTGCTGAATGTAGCAAACATCTAAATGCCAAATCCTTATGCTAAGGTTTCCCTTCTTTTTTCTTTTCCACTCAAAACTTCTTAAAGAGACACCAGATGTCCGCTGCTGTATAAGTCACACAAAAAGCAAAGGCAGTAAGGATGTGCCCCCAGCTCTGCCCTGCACTCTCAACCTGCCAGGCTTCCTTGGCAAAGGAAAAGGATGATGCTAGGGATACTCGTGCTGTGAGAGTGAGTGAGGAGCACTAATCATGATTTCCCTTAGTGATTCATTTATGAAAATGGGATCCAATATACCTGAAACATGAGGAATGTGATCCTTTAATTATTACTGAAAAGGCCAAAACGTGCTTTAGAAAGAAGATAGATTTTTCCTATCCTTGGATCAAAACAGATCTGTTCCAATACGAAAGGCAAAAGGAAGACACTGCAGAGCGTTCAAATAGGTTTCTTGGTCAGAAGTGAGGGGAACAATCAGCACAATGAAACAGAATACAGAAATATATCTTAACAATTCAGTGCTTATTGCTTATCCCTACTGTACTGAATAACTAACACTGACCTGCTGCTACTTAACAAGAACATATGTTTTGCTATAAACCTGCACAGTGAAAATTTGGTAAGTCAAGTCCTAAGATCTATTTGCCTATTGGAGAATCAGTTGAAAAGCTCTCGTTTGCTCTGTCCGTTTCAAAAGAAAGCAGACATACACTGTAGAAGAAAGTCTTGCAGGCAAACACACTGCATGAATAAAAACAACACTCTCAAACACTTGCCCATGGATGAAAAGGCAAAATATACCTACAACATACCAAAATTCATGAAATTAATTCAGATCTCCAAAGAAGCACATCTACAAGAAGGACAGGTGGAGTTAATGCATCAGTAAGCAACCCAAAACATCCATGGAAAGCAGCAGAAACACTACCTGCACATTTTGTCCTTGTTGTGAGTGGCGGTCCAGGTGGTCCTGTGCCTCCTTCTCCAGGGCGAGTCAGCAGCACTCTGATCTCATATTCCACATCTGGGTCCAGATGCCACAGTTTGTAATTGGGAGAGTCCACAATGTGTGTTTCTGCCCAGTTCCCAGTGGTTGTCCGATACTCCACCTCTTTCAGTATGATGGGCCCGTCTCCAATGATGGAGTTGGCGTTGGGTTTGATCCACAGGTAGGTGGCTCCAACAGCCAGCAGTTCAGGAGGGGCAATAGGAGTTGGGGGTTCTGTAGATAAAAAGAAATCATGAGAGGCCTGAGGTTGTTTCATCGAAACGAAATTTCCACTATGTACCTGTAAAGCAAGTTTGCCCCCAAATCTTTCGTTAGTTACTGAGCGTTTCCTGTCATTTACCAAATCTTTCATGAGAATTTGTTTTCCGTTATGGAAAAACAAAGGAAAAAGACATTATATTTGTTTTGAAGTTACTGCCCCTTGTACTGGTGTATTAATGCAACTGGTAGCATTACCAATGCAGAAACATTACTTCAAAAATACAGTGCCTACAAAGCAGCTTCTGCTGAAAATATAAAGCACAACAGTCACACATTTAAAAGATCAGAAGGTTTGTACTTATTCCCTCCTTTATTCATATGCATAACGGCTGTGAATATAACACAGGAGGAGGAAAAAAAGTCTTAAATAACACAGATTGAGCATAACTGTGTAGTGCTTAAAATGACACAACTAGCAATGAGTGGAAAACTCAAATCACTTGCTCATTCCGTAGTTTTATTAAGGCAAACAAATGTGAAAAATAGGATAGATTTGTAATGAAAGCACTGGTTATTTGTCTGAGAAGGTACTGCAGCTATGAACACTGGGGATCTCCCAGTGGTCCTGCACTCCAGACATCACTAAAACTGACTGAGAGCTTTGGTAGCTCAGAGCTAAGAAAAACAAAGGCACCAATGACTGACTGCGAAGTTTGCTTAATTTCATGAGCAGAAGTACACAAGTAAAGTCTGTTTGAGACTTGGAAGAGTGCCTAGATGTTTGAGAAGCATCACGAGGAACCCAGCCACTGAATATAACCTGTGTGATAGAAAAGCAAAGACAAGTACCAATATCTCAGCAGCATCTCAGCATCTCAGCGACAAAAACCACTGCTGGTCTCCTGGGCTCTGCCTGCCTGATCCCCCCCTGCACCGTCAGGATGTAAGTACCACCATGGTATTGGAAGCCACATGAATAGCTTATGCTTTGTGGTTTTGAAAACCCGAGCTGAACTGTGCAAGATTATGAGCAATTTCATTAATTTCATTTACCTTTGCTCTGCCACTCTAATGTGGTTTGTCTTCAGAGGACACAGATCCTATTCTCTTGTGCAAACAAGGTGACAAAAAGGACATTTCTCTCTCAGAAGAAGAAACATATGAATGTTACATTAATTTTAGAGCCCTATGGGAATTACTGCACACCCCACAACCCCCACAGCTGATTCCTCACAGAGCCTAGAAAACAGCAAGAAGGCAGAACCACAGGAATGGGGAAGAAAGGAGTTGGTGCACCACGGGATGGGAGGAACAGAGCACTTTCCCTTTCGGAGAAGTTTTGCAGGTTAACATCTGCTCACTGAAGAGAAACAAATGCACAGAAACCACTATTATACAAAATTACCAACTAAAACATTACCTGATTTCACCTCCTCTGGCTAACTGATCACAATGAGCTATGCATCTGAGATCAATTGCATCAGCTGTGCATTGTACCTCCAAAAAAGCACCAGTCTGAACTGTAATTGGAACAGGTATCCAACAAGAACATAAACTGCTGTCATGAGCTAAATCTTTACATGTTGGTTTGTTTCTGCTGTTATTCTGCGATGTTCCCTTACCTGCAGGCAGATTTTTGTCCCCCAATACAAAATGTCAGGCTGATTATATTTTGACACAGTAAAGTTATTTCTCAAAAACAACAAAAAAAAAAAGTGTTCAAGAAATGCATGTTGATACATTTTCATTAAAAATCAGATTATTGTAAAGATTATTATAAATCTTAACTTGTTTATTACTTGTTTCTTGCTGCAAGACTATTAAAAGATAGACTCACTGATTTTTATTCCCAATGCAAACATGACATCTTGCAAGTCACATTACAGCTGAAAGCAAGACAAATGAAATACTAAGCATCATTCTCCTGGGCTGTAGATACTTCAACAACAGCACGATCCAGGTTACTCTGGGATTTGATTGCCAGTTAGAACAAATTTATGGGCCTGAGTTTAATTAATAAAACAGTTTGTCCTGCTAACCAGACATTAAAGTCTTGTCTAGCAAGTTTAGAAACTAATATTGCCAAAGCAATTTAAATTAAGACGACATCCAGCATTATTTCACTGTCTACTTCAGGACAGATCTAAACTGCCTCCCCTCCACCTCTGCCAAGATGGGGATGATGGTTTCCATTTTCTTCTACCCACTCATTTTTGGCTCTCCAGTAACATCAGAGAAATAGACATTGCAGGATATTAGAAAATTAGGAGTTGAAACTGTTGCTCTCATTTTCCAAACTGAAGAAGCAAAGATGAGCAGCAGTAACTGTAATTTTTCAGGACTCAATAACACCTCACTGCACATAATGGGCTCTTTCCTACTGGCACCAACTGGACAGAAAGCTACTTTTCAACATCACTCTTTGCCAAGTTATTGCAAGTGATCTAAACAAGTTATTCATTATTTAGCACAACTAGCACATAAATAAGGACCCCTTTTGTCCATTGTAACTAAACACGCTTGTCAGTTACAGATGACCAGGCTCATGCTATCAGCTTGCTTTTGTAATTAAAACCTCTGTGCGACCTTGATTAAATAAACAGGGTAACAGATTGGGTCTGTACACATGCAATTGTGATCAGCAGTATTTTAAGCCTCATTTGATCCATCCAGCCAGTCTTTCATATTGCAAGCTTTGCCCACCATTTTGCTCCCTTTCAGCCTTTATCCCCTCTTCCTGCAGACTCTTCAGGAAAGAGCACATCTGGAACTGGGCTGCTGCAATGGGGATGGCATCTAGCCTGAATCCCAGTCCCAGGAAGGACACAGAAATGAGGGTCCTAGATGACTTCTTCCAAGAAAAGACAAGACATACGTAGTACAAGCCCAAAACAGAGTTACTGAACATGCATAGATTTTACCCTGTGCACAAAGCACTCCCAATTACGCAGTCAGCAATGGAATTCAGGGTGCACTCTTCTCCCCCCCCCCCCCATCCTCCCCCCATAAGAGGAAACACTTCACATACTGCACCCATTTTACTCTTGGGCAACTGTTTCTGGGTATCTCTACTCTACTACTGGAATATTTGTCTACATGACAATTCTAAGCAATTGCTTTAATAGGGCTCAAAGGGCTCCAAAATGAGGGAGAGAAAAGAGGATGAACCAAGTGATCTGCAACAAAGCACTGGGTGCAGGGTGGATGAAAAAACTTGAAATAAGAACAGGGGTTATGTTCTATACTTAGTTTTCCAGTTATCTGTATAGTTCAGTGGTAAAACCCTGTGAAGTGGACCAAAAGATGGAGAAAGTCAATAGAAGTCTGCTAAGCTCTGGCAGTTGGGATCAATCATGAAGGAAAAAAGATATTATAGAAGACAAATTATTTGTTTGAGTCACCTTCACCACACTACTTTTTTTTTTCCTCTCCTATAAAGATGATGTACTGTTAGTAAGAAAATGTTACTTTGGGAAAAATCAAGAAGTGTGTTAGAAACATGGCAGGAAGCAGCTGATTGTCAGTCCTTGGTAGAGGTCTCAACAGTTCTGGAGCTTTTCATGGAAACAAAGAGCTCCCAAGGAAAACATGAAATGCTACAGATTTTGATTGCTGCAGTGAAAGAAACCAGAATTATCTTCATAGGAGGTGCTGGGTAATCCTTTAAGTAGTAGATCAGTAGATCTTCAATGTATAAGCAACTGTAAAATGTACTAGATTGACTATCATACAAGTAAAAGACATGTAGTTGCTCTCCCAGCAGTGTGACAAATACTCCCCAATCAGCAACGACTTTCATCTTCCAAATGCACCCAGAGGTACATTAGGATTATTTCACAGAGTGCTTTTTCTGAACTCTTTTTGCCAACTTTAGCCCAACTTACCTCTCACATCTAAAACCCCAGTGTGAAAAAGCAAGATGAGATTGCTGAAAACTGAGCAGCCTGTTCAAAAGCCAAATAGAACTGAGGGAAAAATTCCCTTTTGGCAGAAGTATATGATGAAGCAGACGTGGCAAAAAATGTTCGAAAATACAGTTGCAAGAAACATGCTCAGCCTAACTGAAACAAAGCTAAAGCCATTAATCTTATTGCCCATTACTGAATACAAACAGAAACCAGTGCTTATGTTCCATAAGGAGATAATCTTAGAAGAGGTTAATACCTTCTAGGACAACCAACCAGCTATCTAAATGTTGCAGTGAATATCCCTTGCATTAATGCTGTCTGAAAGTTTGTATCATCTTTAACAACACAGAGAAGCAATTCCTGAGCAAGTCCTTGCTAAACGCCTATTCTAAACCACTACAATCCCAAATGGAAAGCAATGATCTCCTAACTAAGAACAAATCCTGAGTATGGAGCTGGAAAGGAGCACAGCCAAGGTCTTGCTGTATCAATCCTCATGAAAGAAGACCGAAGTTCCATCACCATCACGACATCTCTGATCTGTCCACAGGAAAAGGGGCATTCTCTACCAAAAGACCTTTAGAAACACTCCAGTGTTCTCATGGGCAGCAGAAAGGAACTGCCAAACAAGCTATCTCAAAATCAGATGTGAAAACAGGAGAATGTTGAGGGTTTTTGTTTGTTTGTTTGTATGTAGGTTTGTTCTAAATCAGTGCTTCAGATTTCTATAAGAAAGTAAAAAAATGCTCTCTGCCAAATTGGCACACTTCTGTTGCTGGTTTTCTGGGGTGCTGCTGCAATTGGACGCTTGTTCTTTGCTTTTTGATTTTTTGAGACTTCATGCATGTATCTCATGACAGAAGGGAATATTTCTGTGAACAGCTTACATCAGTTACAAAAAATTCAAGAAAATTAATTGACAAAACTGAAGCCATGGAATGTAGCTGCTTTTTGATCAGGGATAGAAGAGACTGATCTTTCTGATAGTAAAAGCAAAGGGAAAGCAGCTGATTCCTTCACAGAGAGTTAGTGTTAATACTGGGAAATTTTTCTGTGTGTCTTGTCCTGCTTCCAAAGACAGAGAACACACAGGAACACAAGATCACCTCTACCTGATCAGCCCAAACATCCATCACACCCAAAAAACAGTCCCAAGTCTGTATCTATGTGTAAGAACAGAATTACATGTTGATTTTCTACAGCACACAGTACTACCTAAGGACTTCCCAAGCTCCCTAAAATAATCTTCCGTATCTGTGTCAACCAAAGAAGTTTCACAGGACAACCTCCTGCTGACCAAAGTCTCCACCTGAAGTTACAAAATGCATCAAAGTGCAAAGTGCTGTGAAAAGACGTTTGCTGGACAAGCAGGATTTGCGTTCCCAAACCTGATACTGCTTTTTCCCCTACCAACAGGAACTGTAACAATGCAATTTTCTCACAGCATCCTCACTGAGCAGATGCAGACTGGGCAGATGAAATGGGTAAAGACGAGACCAGAAGGCAAATGTCAAGCTTCTTCAGAACCTTTTTTTTTTTTTTTTTTTTTTTTTAATAAAACAAAAACTCCAGAACAGAACATAATTGCATTGTTTTCTACACAACAAACAGTGGCCACTGAGAACGTACATAATTAAATTTGCACTTAAGAATGCAAACCCAGCTGTTTTAAGAAAAGAAATGGAAACGTTGAAGTGCCATTGTTCGGATTTTTTTGCACCTCTGTCCTTGAAGATAAATCTGTCACCTCTGCACAGCTGTTGCACACCTTATCTGTAGTGACAGCTAGCCCTTAGAGCCAGACACCTAACTGAACAGCATCTGTGTGACTCCTACTTTTACACCTCTGCAACAAGCATTTTGAGCTCTGTATCATGGTATTTATATTGCTCATTAAGAGCACATTACTGTTACAAATACAGCCATTAAATTTTGTTTTCCAGTGACTGTCTGAACTTCCAGTTCCATTAACTGCACAAAGAAACAACATGAGGATTTTACAAAATTTAGCACGAGACTATTTTACTGCACTGACAGACACGGTACTAATAGCTCTTTTGTCTATAAGAGAGACATTCAAATCAGTCTCTCAGTAATGTAATAGGCTGACAGCAGTAGCATATGTCAACTGTGTTGGAAGAAATGTGCCAGTGGCATTAATAAAGTGATTCATTAATTCACCTGCATGGGTAAATTGCAGCAGTCTGCCTACTCAAAGAAAAGTGCCCAGAACCAATTCTAAAGTCAATAATTCTGAATATTTAATTAAAGCAAAAATTCAGGGAAGAGAGAGAAGACAACCTAGGGTTTCCACAGTCTATAGAACAAAGATTTATACTTTCTACAGATGCAAAAGCCTTTCTTGTGGGAAGCTGGTTTTGTATCCCATTATCCCATTTGTATCCCAACACAGCAGTCCCAGCCTGCAATCACCACC
The DNA here is from genome assembly GCF_019238085.1 of Lagopus leucura. Taxonomy (NCBI): domain Eukaryota; kingdom Metazoa; phylum Chordata; class Aves; order Galliformes; family Phasianidae; genus Lagopus; species Lagopus leucura. The sequence goes on from NW_024962288.1 coordinate 3,305,709, forward strand.
GTTAGACACATTTCACTACTCATCCTCCACGAGCATTCCTGCACTGTATGCAGTGGCCCTGTGGGTGTGCAGGTGTCCTGTTGGCCCTCTCGAGATCAACACTGCAGCCATTCCTGTGAACGGTCAGAGGATTTTTATGTGCTTAACAATCAAAGACTGGCAAAAAGAATGGAAACTTGGCACGTTGGTACTTAGCTAAAGATCCAGGACACTGGGGCAGTAATTGGGGAGCTGCAATTAGAGGCTGCCATATTGTTTTACGGATTAGTAAATCTAATGTCAGTCCTCTCCATGTGATACTCCTTCTAGTGCAGAATTTACTAGCACACAGTAAGTAATTTCAGTACTCTATGATATAGACCACATGTCATAGCATGTCATCTGCTTCTCACTTTTGCTTTCACAGCTAATACCACTGCCTGCAAGGGATCTGACATAATTTCATGATTTGATCAACCTCCTCCTATCTTACAACAAAAAGGTCACCTATGAATATTAGCTAACATCTACCATGTCATGAGGCAGGAATGTGATCCAGGTGTCAAAGAACTAAACAAAGTGGTCAAAAACTCAACACAGTGGCAATGCAAAACAAGAGAAGAGCAGATCTCTGGGGATGATAATTATAATAATAATTATTAAAAAAAAAAAAAAAAAAAAAGCCAGTGGAGCAAGATAACCAATATTTGACAAGATGCTCATCTTCCAACATTCCAAAAGACCCAATATTCAAAAAGTATGGAATTATATCCTTTACATCTCACAGCAGTGTAGGTGTAGTATATTTGTTCTAAAGAACTTGCTGATGAGAATGAAGAACACATTCTCTTCATATTTTCCTCTTAAAAAGCATGGAAATATTTCTGATTTGAATATGTATGTACTAAATTAAGCAAGAGAGCTGCCTGGGTTTAAAGAGGAGAATGCAATAATGTTTGTAAGAGGTAGAATAATTCAGCAGAAAACTTCCTTGAAAGCACTGCAGTTCACCAGACAAGACAGGTAGAACAAACCCTAGCTTAACAAAGTTTATCTCTATCAGTGTCATCTTATTAAACAGAAATTTATGAACTCATCGTGAGACCAGAAAGTCGGTACAGTCCATCACCTGCTACCAACTCTACTCCTAATTGTGTTATAGGTTAAAGGAGTGGGGCACAGATACTGATTGGGAATTACCATAGCATGCTATTTCATTAGCCTTTCATATTATTTGTCTCTCAGAAGCTTAGTCTGAATCCCACCAGAGCTTCCAAGGATGCTTTCATTCTCTAATAAAGAAGAAAATAGCATCGGATTAGTTGAACAGTATCTCATTTCCCAGCGTAAATTAAGTGAATTAGATGGAAGACTGCTCTAATTGTGAAGCTTATTACAAGAACTCACATAGATTAGAACTGAATGCTTCACTTTGAGTCATCATTTGTGCTGTAAAAGAGAGAAAAAAGAAGGCAATTGTAGACTCTCCCATGGCTCCCTAATGGCTCATTATTGATGAGCCACAACTGTATCAAAAGAATCAGAAACCTTCACTACTGTAACAAAACACACTCATAAGTTTTGTGCTCTCAGCGTGCTAGAAGGCAACTTTCTTTACACAGATAGGAGTACACAGGCAGTCTCCAGCAACTCCCTGAGAGCACCAAGCTCCCCAGGGTTGGGAGAAATGACCATTTAACTCTCATTTTTAATGTTTGTGTGATTTTTTTGATCTCCTCAACCACGAAATAGCTACACAACGACATCACGAGAGTAAGAACAGCAGTACGTCCCTTGTTGCTTATGGAATGACACTATTATGGAATACCATTCTGGTTACAGACATCTTACATGAGGGGTTCAACACAATACACTCCTATGTACTAAGAACTTACATATCCATTAATTGATGACAATACTCTGAACTTTTACTGTGTAGCTTCGATATACTCAAGCTTGTACTAGTCACCTCAAGTTCCCTTTATAGTCCATGGAGAGAGATGGACAATTTCAGACAATGTTCAAGGTAAGTTTCATATCCAAGACAGATTAAATCAATCAATTCCTGAACCTTACCTTTTCTGACTGGTATTCTGATTTACGTGAGATGCATTTTACATCCTTAACCTTATGTTTTCAATGCTTGGCCTTCAACATGAAATAGAGTGAAGTATCAGACCAGTTACCCTAGGTGAAGAGGAAGCCACAAAGCAAGCTGTGCAAAGAACAGCTCAGCAAGAAGTAACACTGAGCATTTGAATGCTCTTTGAACGCTTTCATAATGCCCTCAATTCAGGGCAGCAAAGCTCAGGTGCTGCAGTCCAAAATCTTCATATGAAGATAAATGATCATACTTTTCTCTGAAAAAAAAACAGGCACAGCTCTTTCTTTTATATATGCAGCCAGAACATGCACTGGTGAGTGATGCCCTTTAATTTAATAACTCAGTGGCTAAAATCCTTGTCAAAGAAAGAATATCCCATCTGTTGAGGCTGCACACAGAAATAAAACGTTCCATTTTCATTTGACACACACAGACCAAAAAAAAAAAAAAATCAACAACAAAAAAACAATTTCTCTATCTAACTGTTCTGTCTTGCCCTTCTGTTGGCACATCCTGAGTGCCTGAACCAAGCAAGTCCTGTTCTCCAGATTCATCTTTGCTATCTTTTCTCTCACAAGTTAATCATTTTCACTTATATTACTTCCCTCATTTCTTGGAACTTGCACTTGATGACAGACACACCAGATGTGTAGATTAACAATATTGGTCTTGAAATGACCTATGAAGAAAGCCACATTAGAGTTTAGCAGAAGACAAGCATCAGAGTGCGGCAATTACAAAAGTAACATAACACATCAGCTCTCTGACAAGGAGATGAGAATACTGGAGCTTTTCAGATGCTAGAGGAAACATATTGAGATCTCCACCAGAAACCAGAAGTCATTCAAAGTTGTGTTTCTGAACCAGAGTCTAAATTCTCTGTCCTTCCCATGTGAGAAGCCTAGGGTATTTATACCCCATATTGCTTTGCTTTGTAACAGCAAACTACACAACAGTAAAATGTGCAACATTAGCTGATGGGAAGCTCTCTTTTCTTCTGGCTGCACCTACTCTGTACAAAGATACTGAAAACTGCATCCACATCCCATTCAAAACCAAGGTGCTCTCAGCAGCCAGTAGTCAGGGCTAGCTTTAGCTCTATCTCATGCTTCTAACACCACACGCTATTTAAGCTCATATATCATGTGTTATTAAATCTATTTCAGCTTTCTGCATGAACAAGCTGCTAATCTCCCACAGGGACTGCAAATGTAAATTCAACAAGCACACACACACAAGAAAAAAAAATAGTAGAAAGCCAGCAGTAAACACATAAACTGTGAAACATGTAATTTCAGGTCAACTCAAGTTCAAGCAGCTTCATCAGTTGCTACGCTACTAGCTTATGATGGTGGGAAAGGATGGAGGCAACAAGACTTTATAGGTTCTTCTAGAGAGGCTATTTAGCAACTCTGGCTTTCTGGCACATCTCTGTCTGCAGAATGAAGGATCGTCTGTCTCTAAGCTGCTGAAATGGCCAGTGACTGGTGGTATTGACTACTATGAGCAGCACGAAACAGTTTGTCCAGATTGATTAAGTAGCTTAATCCATAGCAACCTGCTAGGTTTACAGGAAAAGCCTGAGGCAGGATTTTTCATTTCGTTTAAGGCAAATTGGGGAATTAAAACATCCCACTGCCCTTTACCATCAGCCCAGCCACCTCTGAAAAGTATGTGGAAGAGAATATGAGCAGTAAGGGAAACTGAGACAATAGTCAGGCTGGAGTTTAAACATAAGAGCCCATGACTGTGAAGACGTTCAGGCTCATCAGCATCCATTCTGCTGCTGCACCACTGGTACTACTCTCTCTTCTCAATGAACCCGGAGATGGGTCAGCGAATTGCAAGGACAGCAGTGTATGCAACACAGGGCATTTCCAGGAGCCGTATGCTCACAGATCATCTTTGCAACATACCGGTGAAGCAAGTAACAGTATGTTGTTTTATAACTGGAAATAACGATTAATGGATAGCTGTAGGGTCATATAAATGTAGTCCTGTGTTTCAGCCTACAGTCTTGATGACCCCCAACAAAGAAGTGCACGCCAAGCTTGACATACAACTTCAGGCTTTCTCAGCCCATAAAACAAAACATCCTCCTTGAAGTATTCACTTTCCTATGACAGACCTATGAAAAACACTGAACACATTTGACAATTAAGGTGCAAGTCACATCTGACATAGCCTCTTAGGAGCTTACACTCTAATAGTAGTATGCATTAAAATGCTAACAGAGATCTTGGTCGGCCACCATGGGCAAGATAAAGCACTAAAGCTGAAACCTGGGAAGTTCTGAACAAACATACCTGTACTACATGAACAGTGCTGAACAAACTATCCAGGCAGCTACCTTGCAGAATGGATGGACACCTGTGTGCATGTATTCTTGGCACTAATCTGAGCAAGGAAGCGTTTTTCAGAGTTCAGTATTATATGGCAGTTCGGTATTATATGGACGCATGAGGACTTTCTATTTCCATAGTAGCTTTGCTGAGTGCTCATGTCAGGAAGTCACTCTGTATGCCCTAAAGAACTAACTGAAATGACATTTATACTTGAGGAGACTGTGAGGGACATGGTTTGCAAGAGGGAAGAACAGGCTTTCCTGTCATCACAGCTATGCTTCATTCAAAGTTTTCTCTCTTTATTTTGCTTGCTGACAATAAGCACAGACGTATACTCCATAAAACTTAAAGAAACTACTTGAAGACCTGGATATTAATCCAGCTATTTCCTACAAATATTCCAAAAACATTTGCATTAATACATCAAAGTTGTCCTACGGTTTACATCTAAACCATAACTTTTCATCCCAGACATTCAACATAGAAACAATTACTGTTCTATTTTTACTGACAACAAACATTTATGCTAAGTGCGAAAAAGTCAAAGTGTGTGCCAGTAGCACACCTTGAAGCTCCATTTAGGCTTCCAGATCATAAAGGGATCTCTACCCTTAGATTATATGCCAGACCATTGCTCATACTTCACATTAACCACAAAGAAATAAATCTTCCTACTACACCAAGAAATACTCCCCAAAGTGGTTATTTCTATTAGCATTTATGATTTCCAATGTGTGTTGTTTCGTTTTTGGTGTTGTTTTGTGTTGGTTTTTTTTTTTCCCCCCCATAAAGAACAAACTTTCTGCTTCTGAACAAACCTAACAGAGTCAATCCTGCTCTTGGGAAGATGTGCCTGTTGACACTGGGATCTTCAGGTCTGATAAATCCCCATTTTATTTAAAAAGCCTCACCCTGTGTCATAAACTTCCCTCTGAAACAGTATAAAAGAGGCACTTCAAAATCTCTTTTGTGTATGAAAGAATCTATTTTGTAACCATTAAAGAAAAGAGACTGAAGGTCTAAGACAGCAATCTACAGTGGTGAACAATGAATGACATTTCTACTCAACTATTCTTAGAGCTACCAACTGAGTGAGCAGCCAATCGGAGAGAAATTACAGGGGATGAGAAGTGAGAGCTGGTAATTTCCCCAGCTGCAGCACAATGGAGAAAATGTCCCAAGCACAGAGTGCAACTCCCTAGCCAAGAGGCCAGACCACATCAATAAATCTACTAGTCCAACTATGGGAAGGCAGGCAGGATATTTCCCTTAGGCTTGAAGTCCAGTGAGATCCAAGATTCAAAAAAAGATGCTACCATTTTACCGGTTTGTTTGTTTGTTTTCAATCAGTCTCCCATTATTATCTCTGGCTGGGTGGATAGAGGGAGAGCAGTGGATGTAGTCTACCTTGATTTCAGCAAGGCATTTGATACTGTCCCCCACGACATCCTTATAACAAAGCTGAGGAAGTGTGGGATAGATGAGTGGACAGCGAGGTGGGTTGAGAACTGGCTGACTGGCAGAGCACAGAGGGTCGTTGTTGGTGGTGCAGAGTCCGGTTGGAGGCCTGTAACTAGCGGTGTTCCTCAGGGGTCTGTGCTGGATCCAGTCTTGTTCAACATCTTCATTAGTGACCTTGATGAGGGGATAATGGCCACGCTCAGCAAGTTTGCTGATGATACGAAGTTGGGAGGATTGGCTGACACGCCTGAAGGCTGTGCTGCCATTCAGCAAGACCTGGATAGGCTGGACAGCTGGGCAGAAAAAAAAAACGGATGAGGTTTAACAAAAGCAAGTGTAGAGTCTTGCATCTGGGGAGGAATAATTCCATGCACCAGTACAGGTTGGGGGATGAGCTGCTGGAGGGGAGCTCTGCACAGAGGGACCTGGGTGTCCTGGTGGATGACAGGTTGGCCATGAGCCAGCAGTGTGCCCTTGTGGCCAAAAAGGCCAATGGCTTACTGGGGTGCATTAAAAAGAGCGTGTGCAGCAGGTCAAAGGAGGTGATCCTCCCCCTCTACTCTGCCCTGGTAAGACCTCATCTGGAGCACTGCGTCCAGTTCTGGGCTCCCCAGTACAAAAAAGACAGGGATTTCTTGGAAAGAGTCCAGCGGAGGGCCACGAAGATGGTGAAGGGCCTGGAGCATCTCCCCTATGAGGAAAGGCTGAGTGAACTGGGTCTGTTCAGCCTTGAGAAAAGGAGACTGAGAGGGGACCTGATCCAGGTCTATCAATATCTAAGGTGTGGGGGGCAGAATGGCGAGGCCGGACTGTTTTCAGTGGTGAGTGGAGACAGGACAAGGGGAAACGGCTGGAAACTGCAGCATAGGAAGTTCCGCACAAACATGCGCAAGAACTTCTTTACAGTGAGGTGACGGAGCACTGGAACAGGCTGCCCAGGGAGGTGGTGGAGTCTCCTTCTCTGGAGATGTTCAAGACCTGCCTGGATGCCGACCTGTGCGACCTGCTGTAGGGAACCTGCTTTGGCAGAGGGTTGGACTCGATGATCTCTGGAGGTCCCTTCCAACCCCTGCAATTCTGTGATTGCCACTAATGTCTGTAAGAAATTCCTTCAGTAAGTGCATGTTCACCTGCTCCCCCCTGAGGGAGTTGATTTGAAACAAGATCTCCTACCATCAGACAAACCTGGAAGCTCATTTGGGCATGGCTCCTGGAATACAGACTGTAGAAGAACTGAAGTGGGTTTTGATAAAGTATACTGTATCAGCAAGTTAGTGTGAAATTAGTATTGAGACAACCTGTGTCTCCCATAGACAAGGACTTGTGTTTGAGCTTATGCAACAGAACCCTGTCCTGCTTGAGAAGATGTTATTTCTCATTCACTTTACACCAAATTTCACATACATCCTGTGAGACCTCAAATCAAGGCCTTCCAAATAAAATCTCTACTATAAAAGTGTATGTTCCAATTATATAAATAATGGATTAAAATGATTTATGGAGGAACTAATGAACAGAATATTCACTTTGCTACAAATCTTACCTAAACAGAATCTGCAGGTGTCTGAGAACCATTGCATATATGACTGATTAGATTACTAGTAGTTTGTTCGCTGAAGGACACTTTTCTGTCCAGAGTTTTCTGCTTAAAGCATATTATTACTCCACCTGCCCATGCAAATTGAACCTGGGCATTCCTGAGCAGTTTCAGATTCAACTTGAATGTACTGATGTAATGAACGGAGAGTTTCCCAAGTAGTTTAGTTCCCTACAGACATACATTCCAACATTCAGCAAAGCCTAAAAACAGAATGGAAAATCTGTTAAGACATGCAAAGACACCCCTGAAAACAAACAAAAAAAAACCCCCACAACAACAAAACAATATCAAGAACACAGTACAAAGGATTCAGGTCACAGTGATTCATCATCCTTTCAGGATGATGTGCTGTGGTACACAAGCTTTGATATACAATCTGTTGTCCTCTAATAGCACCATTCCCTAAGCATGGCCATCAAACAGGTCAAGAATCATCAAGAAAATGCAGTTCACACATGCCTTCTGGCTGAAGCAAGATCTTATTAAACACTGCATTACTCCAAAGTGTGATTTGAGATCGCTGCTGATGGAGAGGAGTGGATTATACACGTTTACATAAGTACATACCTGCAGACATTTGCACTGCTGTACTATCTGTTGCAGTGATAAGCACTGCAAAATAAACCAGCTTCTACAGCAGGCTGCACACCCAGAAAGGAGAACAGGAACAGTGATGATTCCAAACAGCAACACTGGCTGGAACCTTTTTGCATCATCACCCTGTTACCAAGTACTTTGTAATCACAACAACAAAATTGAGAGCTGCCAATTACCTTAATAGCTAATACATAATTAGCAACAGCCTGAACAACATGTCATCCTGTGTATCTGAAGAATCAGAAACTAAAATGCAAAATGACCAACATACTATTAGGTGTGAAAAAGTATTATTCCTACCTCAGATGGAAATTGTGACTGGAAAAAAAAAATATTTTCCTCAGTAAGGGCCATTTATAACTTTGTACAAGGTCTGTATTTCTTAACCAGGCAGAGAAGTCATTAATTTAGATCCATTTGAATCACTGATGGAAAATCAGGTTTGGTTAAAAAAACCCACAGAATTTAGAAACGTAGGCCTTGAACTCTCAAGCTGTCATTCACACTGAAGCAAAACAGCAAAGGCCATATGTTGATTATTTCAGCCTTCGGTACGTACATAAAATTGAGTTAGGGTACATAAGGGGTTTCTTTTTGCCCATTACTGTGTACATGTGGAACTCCTGCTGATGCAGATCAATGGAAAACTTTTAGTAGACAAGTCCTCCATAAGCTGTCATTTACATAATCATGAACATCTGTGCTAAAAAAGTCAGCAATTTTCTCATTACATAATTATGAAGCACTGGGTCAAAATTCACCTTTATTACTGTCAGTAATACCTGCCCTGCAGCTGCTGAAATGCTCAGATTCTTCACGCCTCTCAACATGAAGCAGTATTGCACTGCGCCACTGAAACAGACACAGTAACACAGAGCAGCAACACAAAACATCTAGCACTGTCCCGTATGATTATACGAATGGATATGACCTGATTATACAGAGTTAAGAGCCCAGTTTCCTATTTTCTATCTTCACAAGCAGAAAGCTAGTGTCCAAACAAATTCCAGGTAATACCTGATGAGATCTCCCTCCAGGGCAATAGAAAACTATTTCTTAGACTTGTACCTTTGTATTCCCACAAGTCTGAATCACAACAAGTGAATCGCTGCAGATAATCACGCACCTTAGAGGAGCTAGAGCAAAATACCACAGGTCAAATCTTACCCAAAGTACTTGCACAGCAAAATCTACTGCTTTGTAAGGGCTGTTTAGACTGAATTCCTTTTGCTTTTCTCAGAGTTCTTTTCAAAGTGTACCCCCAAAAACACCTCCTGGTTGAGAACAGGAAGATATGGATGATGGTACAATATTTGATCCCCTCACTCACTTGTTAAATATTCATCAGCATAACTCCTTGCAGACTTGGTTGATTATTTAAGAAACACAAAGATTATCTGGCTCTGTGCCTAATTCTTCCCTAGTTTATTCTGGTAGAAATGCAAAATAAATGGAGTTACTGCTGTGATGTAAATAAGCCAAGTTTCTGCTCTTTTGTCCCCGAGTAATCTGAAATATTGATAAATTCTTATCCTTCATAGACAAGCTGATAAGAACCAGCACCAGAGGGAACTATTTTCTAGCAGTACCTGTGCTGTGCCTGCTCCGAACCCATTTGTAGCTTAGTAGGACCCTGGCACAGCTCCACAGCCCAACGAACGTGATTAAAAATGATTTGATGAGCTTAGTCTGTTGAACAGGTGGCTATAATGAGCCTGAAGAGATACGAAAAGCACTGTCAGCTATGTAGAAAGAGTTGATGCTTTCTAGAAATGTTTCAACACCAACAGATCCATGGACATGAGTACAGATAAACGTCCAGCACCCTGCTGGCTGTCAGAAACTGCAATGACCAGGTGTTAAAAGTGAGGACAAGAGAAAAGAAGCCTCAGCATAGCTTCCTTTACTTTCTGCTCAGCATGAATTAATGAGTAAGTCCTGGGGTACTGGGAAACAGGAGACTATAAGAGAGTTTGACAAGAAAGGATGCTACTTGGAGACAGTAGTTGCAAGCAAGGCAGTGGAGTGAAGCCTGCCCCTGAGGGTCTGGCTGAGCTCCCCAGCAAACGCAGGGAGAAGCAGAGCCAGCAGCTTTGAGTCAAAATAAGCCATGCCAAATGGATAAGAAGTGACTAGAGACAAAGGAGGTGGATGGGGAGCTACTCAAACTGCTAGGCACACACTGACAACATCCAGAACTCGCATCTCTGGGGCACTAAGATAAAATATGAGAGTCTAAAATAGAGTTGTCAGGAGATTTTTATTTTTAAGATCACATAAAACCCCAATTTTAAGAACTAGGCAATAATTTTATAAAAGGCAATAACTGTGGAAGTCAAATTTATCTGGACCTTCTGAGAAGCCATGTTCATTTGTAGGTATTAGAAACCCTAAATAAAGTATTACAGTATATATAAGTTCCAGGAAAGTTAAAGTTATAAAATAATCAGAAAAAAAGTAAACCAGGACTGATGGAACAGATATGGAACCAGACCCAGAAATGTAAGAAACCATCTGGAATAAGCTCAATTACAAGTTGACTTGATTATTAAAAGTGAAAAGAAAAACAAACAGTGGAGATGAATCTGCTGCTTTCAGATCCAGCAAAATTTATCTCAGAAGTTTTCCACGGGGAATCGGATTTTTAATATGTTATGTCTATGCCTTCAACTCCTGCCAGTGATCTTGACAGCTGCATTTTAATTTATTTGGATAACTGTTATTGAAACTTATTCAAGTAAAATACCGAATGCAGTGAATCCACACAATGATTTAGGACCATTACATATACATCTATCACAAGCTGCCACTTTGAATGCGATCTGCTGGGCAATCACTTCATTGGTAATAAAATTCACAGCTGTATTTTCTTGGGATCTACCAATATTCACTGCATAAAAGCAGCAGGGCAGAAAAACTGAGATAAATTCATATGGAAAGTGCAAGCTTCAGATGAGAAGCTAACAATAGCCTACTTCCTCTCATATTGTTGGAAATGCATTAAACTAAGAACGTAACTCACCTCTGCACACGCATTAAAAAACTCCCAGTGATGCACAGGAAGATGATAACCTGGTACTATGAGGATTACAGGGAGGGACTAGCAGTCCACACATGCACTTTTTTCTTTTTATAGGGTTCTTAGGAGCTCGTTTGGAATTTACCGTGCATGTAAATGCCAAATGAATTTCAAGTACTGTGTTAGCTGCCAATCCATTACACAACCAATGCAATTTTCACTTACAGCTCTTAACTGCCTGTGGTACCAATTCTGGATTCTAGTCTTACAGCTCATCGCTTACTATTTAAACAATCTTGTTATCTCATGGAAATCGCAGTATTGACATTTCATACCTTCTCCTAAATAAAGGTGTGCTTACAACAGAACATTGCCCACTGTTTTATAAAGGAAACAAGCACACAGGAAGCTGCAAATAAGCTCTGCTCCATTGCAAAGGATTTCTATAGCTAAACGACTTTTACAGACGGTTATTAAATTTAACCACAACATTTAAGGTGCTTCTTTATAAGAGATTACCATGACATGTAAGAGCATGAGAAAAAAAAAAAGCAGTACTGCCTCTCCCATCTAATTAGCTGTCCTAACAGCCCAACATTCGGCCACACCAATATGGAAAGCTGCAATTCCTTTCCCAGGAAATCTAGCAGCAAATTTGTGAGAGCTGCAGGGGTAACTGAACACCTTCCGCCTGCCATGAGCCTGAGTCAGAGGAACGCGGCATTAAGCAGGCTGATAACCATAGGTGTCAGGAAAGCAGACTTTGGTTCAGTGACCAAAGAAGAATCCCAATGGTCCTGGACACAAGAGAAGCCCAGGATAAGTGGTCATTTTTCAAAGATCACCTCCTTAAAGGTGGACATTAAATGGAACACAAGATTGTGTTTCATCTATTAGCTATTAAAATCAGTTCTTACCATCGGTGACAACAACTACTGGGGCTGGCTTCAGGAATCTCCAGATCACAGCCTGATGGCAGTGACACACAGCACACAGACTTCAAGCACACACACGCATCAGCAGTCTGTCGCAGTTCAGGACTAGGAAAGAACACCTAATGAAGTCACAGAGGGCTCAAATCAGCTGTAGCTAGTTGCTGGCCATTCCACAGATTTGGTGCTTACAATATAATAAAGATTTTCTTCATCAGATAACCAAAATTTTCACAATGACTTTATACATACATTTATCAGAACTGCTGTTAAAATTTACACTTATGTATTTAAGCCTATTTTCACTGCAGACTTAAGCAAAGCTATAACATAAAATCAAAGATCTACCTCAGTACCTTCTAAAAGGAATTTGCAAAAACACAGAGAAGACCTGCAGCTTCTTGAAAACATTAAGATTACAAAAATAAAAACAGAAGTCTTTCCTTACATTAGCTAACAGAGGGGAAAAAAAAAACACCTGAATAAGACAAAAATGAATCACAGTGCAAGGTCTTGGCAAGTGCAAAGGCTTTCAGCAAGCTTTAACTTTGTAAAGACACAGGCAACATAACAGACCATGAAGAAAGCAGCACACACATTGTTCCCATTGCCCACCCCAAAAGATATCCAAAACTGTGCCGGAATACAGTGCACAAGTTAATATCCACAATTAGCTCACTCGACCCATGTGGCCTTTTCAAATATCTTTAAAGCGCTTTTTACTTGGACTGTACTTTACAAATCCCTTCATTTCTCTGATTCATTAAGTTCAATGCCTCCTTCACACTTCTGGTAACAGCAGTATCTGGCTCTTCAATGAGTGTAATCCTATGGGAGACCCAAGTTAACCACATGAAAGGAGCACAGGTATACGAAAGTGGAGAATTTGAAGTTTCCATCTGATACAATTAATTACCTGGCTAGGTTAATTTACCACTGACTTGCACCCAATTGCTTTCTTCAGAAATCACAGTACAGATTTATGAGGATCCAAATGAGTCACATTAACCATACTTCAAAGACACAGTGATGAAAATCTACCCACCTATTACCTCTGCAGGACAACAAGCTCCTGCAATAGAGCTAAGGTAGAAGAGCAGCAGCACTACCAGCTCACTTGCCTTTGGGCAGCTTACCTTGCTTTCAAATCACTGGAATTAAGAAAGTAAGAAAGATGCCCTAATGTGATTTCAGCTAAAGGGAATTACTCAGTCTTCATTGCTCAACTGAAAGTGGCTGGACATTAAGCATGGTTGTTTGTATAAAAGATCTCTCACTGATAAGTAATTTATGTAGATAATAACAGCATATGCATCTCGCAAGCAGTTATGAAATAAATCTTAAGGCGCTATTATCTTGTACGTAAACAAGAAAAAATGCTTAGCAGCTGCATATGATCAGGAATTAGTTGGCAGTCCTGAGATTCTTGTATTTCTTTCAGAATGTTGCTACAAATTATTTAGTAGAACTAACCATGGAGTAGTTTAACAGAGAAGGTAAATGCAGTGACTCAAGCAAGTGCCTAGACACCACAATTCTCCCATGCATAGCCAATTTCAAAGCTTAACAAGTCGTGTCTATAAAAGACTGAGAATCTAGATTAAGGAATGTTTGAAATCAACAGTTGAACACAATCACAGCTAGGCAAGATACAGATGTACATGCTGATTAAAAAAAAAAAAAGAAGCAGCAATACAGTTTATACTGGGAAAAATATCTTCTCATTACCTCCACTCTAAGATTATCTGTATTGTAGGATTTATAGAGTACACTACTATTGCTTCATTTGTTGGAAAGAGCAGTGGAAAATGTGATCATGGATCATTTATGATTGCTGAAACGACAAGCCACTGAGGGAACAGTTAAGAAGAATTGCAAAGTGAATATGCAATACACTTACATTTACAGTCCCTTCTTTTTCCACCAACAGGACAGGATGGTGTACTAATGCACAAAAATTCGCTCTGTCAGTCATAAATCTTTTGATGTGCTTTAGCTTAAAAAAAAAAAATACATCAGGGAAGACCTGTTCTATGCTATTTCTACTTGCCCAGTTTTTATAGCTTCTGGTTAATCCACATAAGAGTGTCCAAGTTAGAACCTAGTAGATCTAGCCTTACTAAATAATTCACCCCACATATATTAAACATCCATCCATTCCTTTTGTCATACCAAGCTGTCAAAAATGACAGAGATTCACTCTTGGGGCTCTACGAATTCTTCTGCCTCCTTTTCCCAAGCAAATAGATGGTCCCTTCCAATAAAGCATTCCAGGATTCAGTGACTTAGATATTCCCTGCCCAGTCACTTCCCAGCTTGGGGCATGTACTTTTATGATCCAATTTAGACATTTCTCATCACATAACCACCTACACATCCATTACACAGTGATATTTGCTCATTTGACAAGACACCTTTCCAAATACAAAGAAGACCTGGTGCAAACCTTGAGTGCATCCACACAGAACCACAGAGATGCCTCCAGGCAAAGAAAGGACTTCTTCCTTTCCTTCAACATGAGGAGTTTGGGACTGCCAGGAATGCTCCGGGATTCATGCCTGTAATAGGCAGTTTTAAGGCCAGCTTCTTTAATGGATTATCTTTTCCAGTTGTTTGTCAGAGCTCAGTACTTCTCATAATACAGTGTGAAGGTTTAGAGGATTTTTGTTTTACTTTCTTTAATGAACTGAACACATACCCAATAGATGAACCAGTGAGATGCAACAGTATGCATTTGATATGGCAGCAACAGCTCCTTTTTAGTCTTTAAATGCATGACAGGTCCTGCTATTGCAGCTGTTGTCATCATGTCATTTTTTACATAATGGTTTTCCCAACCACTGGACTGAGAGATCAAAACGTTTAGCCTTAAATATACATCACCAAATCTGGCAGAATTCACAGTAAAGGAGCAGCTGTCAAAAACTGTGCAATGCCAGCAATGTGAAGGAAAGTGTTAAAATGGTTTTCCTTTTTCATAACCACAGAGGAGTCTTCTAAGTGCATTACCTAAGACAGTGCATTCTAAAATATCAGCCCTACTGACCTTTCTTGTTAAAAACACACACAAAAAAAATCCATGAAGTAAAAAAGTGACTTCCACACTGTAGAGGTGAAAAACAGAAAACAAAGCTCCTGAGGAAGCTCTCAGAGTAAAGAAAACAGGGCTTATAATGAGGCAATATAAATGTCTTCTGAAGAACAGAGATGAGGAAGGAGGGATATAATTTCCTATGATCTGTTATTTCCTTTAAAAGCTCCATTACAATGAACACAGAGCTGACTGCATTTGAGTTCTACTCCATCTCATCAAAGAAGTAAGATGTGAGAAAAGAAAGTTTAAGAAGTAAAACTTGGTAAAGCATTAAATGAAAATTTCCAATGAATCAGAGTCATATGGCTTTTGTCCTACACTGAGAACATATACATTTTGGAGGGGTAGCAGGATCCAACAATGTGTAAAATAAATTCAGAAAAGTAGTAAAAAAAGTTATTAGAAAGCAGTACTACCTGTGGGATGGAGCAAAAGCCATGACTCAAAATCAGAATTAAAATTCTCCTCTGTGTCAGCTAAAAATATAGCTGCCTCCGATGACATCTATTTTAAACAATTCCAGCTCCTGAATTCTGTTTGGAGAGCAAGAGAGGAAGCAAATACCAGAATATTTAAGGCGGACATGTAAAGAGACTGCAATTAAGAACAGCCTGATTCAATTTTTGGAGAAGCAATCCAACATCATTATGAAGCGCAGACTGCAAAAGAGAAAATACAGTCCTACCTGCACAATGGATTTGTCCTTATCCTGTCTGCAACTCCTTGCCAATCAGCACGACACGGCCAGACAAAGCGATTGCAAACAACAATGGTGTGGATAAGGGAATTGGACAGGGTATTGCTTTCTCATTTTTGCCTCTTTGGCTTCTATTTCTCTGTCATTTCATCTTCTCTCGCCATGTGTGTGGACACGGACAAAAAAGACAGCTGTCCTATGGGGCTAGCTATTGATAAAGAGTAGGTGAAGTAAAGCATGTTACTACTTAATATACTCTCTAATTGAGTCTGTCATCCTTTCTGTCAGCACCAGGTGCAAAGTATGAACGTCCAGCTATCCAGTGTGGTACCCTGCCCAGTAAGTTGTTGCCACACTATGTATATAACCATCCCTCCTATTTAGGTGATACTTTGGGAAAAAGGAGGGGAACCTTCTTCCAACTCAGTAAAGAAATGTATACTCCAAGGAAAGAAAGCCACGAACAACCATTCTGCTACAAAATCACTGGATGCTGTTTTCTTCTAACTAGCAGAATTGTGGTTGCCCCATATCTAGAAAAGCTAAGCAGACAAGAAAACACTGCAGCACTAAATGACACATTAAATAATTTCTTTCTCCATAGGCATCCACCTACCTCCTACTTCAATGACAGCTCACACACTTGCGCTCAGTGCCTCAGTCCCAGTTACATCAGACACTTCAATTCTCCTTTATTAATCAAATGAGATCAACCATGCAACAGATAGTGTGGGTCACAGCTTACCCTCTCACTAACTTTCAAGGTATGCACATCCTAGGGAGACAGGACTAGTACTTCTAAAGAAGCACCAGATCCTGAAAGGAGGAAGCTAACACTGGTCTTGAATGCTGAAAAATTATATTTATCGCAAAGTGGACATTGCTACACCCTTCACTCCACCTTACACCTCTGTAAAGGAGGAATTTCAGTATCTTGTAAATAACACACAGATAGCCACTTAGCAGCACATCCCAGGTCCCCATTATCAGTTTGTCCACATTAAAAACACATCTTTTTTTTCTAATAATCACACAGATATTGTGTAGCAGAAGTTCTCACCGTTCAATTACACAACAGGAGGAAAAATTATAACTTTGCTAACTTTTAATATCTCATTTGCACTTCAATTTCACTTGCTCCTAAACCCTTCTCTAAACAAACTGAGTGCGGACAGACAGAAAAAATATTCTTTTCAATTGAAACAGTGGCTGTAGAAAGGGATTCCAACTAAAAAATTCACCCATCAAAACATTCTGCTTTCCTATGCATCTCTTTAAAGAGTCTTGCAAATGCCAATGGAAATGATGGGGCGTCTGATGTTTTGACAGAAGCAAGAACGTCATTACGGCAAGAGCTGTCAGCAGGTATTTTATTTTCTCCCTGAAGAATTAGGCTACAGTTTAGGCATTACTTCTTTACTAAATCTCTTTTATTCTTTATTTCCATTTCCAATGCAATCCTGAAAGATGTCATACTTTATTTCCCTGTGAACTAGATAGATAGGAGAGTAACAGTGACAGTTTGTGAATAAAAGCACTACAACCGTGCAAGATTCAAAGTCAGTGGCCAGTGGAGATGCACTAATTGCCTTGCCACTGGCATAACAGGGAAACTATTCTGTACACCAGTGTTTTTCTTATTAATACACTCAGAAGCATATCTAACAATGCTTAGGTCTAACTATATATGAGTAAAACTATACCAAAAAATCATTATTTCATACACATTATCTACTGACATCAATAGCATTACTAGGAAAAGATGGCTTTCTGAATGTATGTAAAAACTTATAAAACTCATTGATGGCATGATGAGCAATACACAGTCAGACTGGTGAGTGACATCAAGCACAGAGGAAGCAGAGTACGAGCAGCCTTGCCCAATGGATGACTTTGGGGTCTTCCATCACACTAGACAAAGATGAGAAACTAGAGCCAATATGCCACCCAAATCCAGGAGTGGGCACAGGAAAGCAGCCAGAGGCTGTGAGATTACTCAAACTCAGTGATGCTTATTTAACTTACGTAGAGTAAGAACTGATCTCCTTTCCCAAGGAAGTGCTACATGTCAGCTTGGTACAGCAGATGAGAGAGGTCAAGAAGATTTGCTAGCGCAGACTCCTCAGAAGACATTTATTACTATAGGAAAGGGTTGAATCAGAAAGAGGAAATACAGACTATCCCTTTATCAACAACAATACAATAGATGTTTATGCTCTGCACTAATTGGTTTAATGGTACTTATTCAGAAATCCTCATTTAGTTATTAAATAAACAAGAGGCATGTGAATAAGTATTGTTAGATGCCTTGAATACTGAAGGGGAGGCATTTTCTATAGAACAGCAGACGTATGAGAGAATGAGTCAGATATTTATGTTCCCTTTACAAAATAAAATTAGTAAGCTTTTAAAGGAACACACTGTTTACAGATAATGGAAAATCATTCATGATTATATCTGGAATTTACAACCAATGTAAAAGTTTTGCTTTCTTTTTAGTGGATACACAGCGTTCCTTCCCATTCATGTGGCCCATAATAGGGATCAACAAACACTACCTCAGAGAGTGAAATAATTCGTGGAGTCAAAGTTGTTTTACTTTTACACTGGGTATGCTAGGGAAGCAAATGGACAGATGATATATAAATAAAGAAGTAAATAACTAAGTAGTACATCGTGCAGAGAGAATCAGATTGGACATTATAGGTCATATTGGACAAATAAGGTCATTCATGGTTGTCGTGCTGCAGGTTTGCAGCTACTTCCCTATGTAAGAGATGTGTGAGACATCGCATCCGAAAGCCTCCAGATCATGCTCTTCAGATTTGCTTGCCCTGTGCTTTTTCAAAGCACGTCACACACACACACTGAACTGGTGCAGGCTCAGAGGGGAGAAAAATAACATCTGGTTCAATGCAATCAAACTCAAAGAGAAATTAAACAAAAATTTTGAAGTTCCTTCATTTCTAATGACTAAAAAAAAAATCTGTATTGGTTTTCTAGATCTTGCAAGGACATCCACAGCCCAAAAATTCCTACCTGAAACAAGTGGCAGAAATATTTTCCCCCCTCCTAAAAAGTCACAAAGAAAAAGCTGTTTTGAGTAGTTTTTCTTCTCAATACAGCATATTTGGTGCCATTTAGTGCCATACAGCACCCTAATAAACCTTATTATGACATTCCACCTGATCTTATTGAATAAGAACTTTAACCTGCTTGAAACCAGCACTCCCTATGGCTGTATTTAAAGAACAGGAAAGACATTTTGTTGACTAATTAAATTTGAAATTGTTTATTTAGCTAGCAAATAAAACAATAACTGGCCTATAACTGGTATGAACAGAGATATCCCAGGCTCTATGCTAATGGTCTGCTTGCCTTTCACTTGGAAAGACTGGAAAATTCAACCCTTCCTCCTACCCAGCAGAATTAACTTGTTGATGGATGATATGACTTTGACTAGCAGCAACGTTAATCTAGAAGGTATCATATTTGGCCTCCCAATTCACAGAAACACGTGTGACAGAAACGATTCAAGTAAATTTCCTCCCAAGTTGTGGCTGGCAACAGTTGAGAAACTTCTTTTACCTTGATATAGGCCATAGCATGTCTGTGTAAAGATCCAAAACAGCATTATTCCTTTCCAAGGGCATCACGGACACCAAGCTCCATTTATTTGGTTAAAGACATGCTTTCCTGATTAAGAGACAGGAACAGGACTGAAGGAATGAAATAAAGAGAATGGGGTGATGGAGGACAGATAGAGGAGGACAAAATGAGGAAAGCTCTGGTCGTGATGGACATGCAGAAGAATGAGAGAAGAAAGGATGGATTTAAGTGCACATAAAGCCCCACAGAACTAGGGGCAGCCACCACAACTACAGAATGTGGGAACTGACCAGCAATGCTGGTCAAATCTGCTGACTTATGTTCCATCCCAAAACAACCATCAGTGCAAATGAATTGGATATAACTGAATGAAAAATGAACTTTTTCACTCTCACAGGATATTGTTCATTAATAAGAGCAGAGGAGTGGACATGGGGCAAGTAGTTGCTAATCAGTGTATTTACACAAAAGAGTACACCTGCTACACTGGATTCACTTTCTGAGATCACAGAACAAGCTGCATAGATTTGAACAACACACTTATTAGGAATTGTAGACGGATTCAAACATGCATTCCTACAAAAATCCATTTTCTTTTTCTTCTTGGATATGCATTTCATGCAATATTAACCACACCCCATCCTTCACAATTTTATTACACTAATTAAGTTTGCATTTGTTAATTTTCTTGAAAATTGAACCCAGTGGGGTTTTACTGAATGATACTTTTTTCCACAACATCCCCCCCCCCCGCCCCCCCCCCCCCCCCCCGACACACACACAAAGGATGGTTCCAAACAGGAACATACTAATGCATATAATGAAAAGCAGGCTGCATATCCCAGCAAGATATGTGACAACTCATTTAACATATAAATTGTTTGAGGTGCTATTTCAGCTAAGTGATCTTAATGCACTGCCACATTTTATGCCATTAGCCTCAGGGCCCTGAGCACAATCATTTAGTTAGATATCATCTTAAAGTCCCCTGGGCTCACTTTTTCATGCATGTTAACAAATATAGGCTTAGATTTGCAATATGGTAAATGCTTACTTTTACACATGTGACACAATGCAGAGTGAGATCTCTACCTGTGCTTGTACTCCAGTATGATGGCATCCACTGTCCTAGCTACAGAGATCATTCTAAGCTTGCTGTGCCTACAGCTACAGCCACTTTAGAAATGATACGCACATTAACCAGCACGAGTGTATCTATCCTGAGGATGAATTCTAGTGATCTAATGAAATGGCCTTGGAGAACAAGTGCCTCAGTCTCTCATCCAGTTCATTCTGAAAGGCAGGTGCCTTTGAAGCCCTCGAGAGAAAGATCTGCTCCAGCTCAGATAACTCAGCTTTGGCAGACTGGTTGCCATCCATTGTCAACTAACCATCAAATTTCTGTTTGAAAGCTTCATAGAATTATACATACCACCAGAATCACTGCCTTTAAGTTTGGCGAAAGCTTGTCTCCTGTCTCCATCTATTTACAAGAGCAAATACCCAATCTGATTCACTGCTGTGCACGTAGAACACTTTTTTCCCTCCAGGCATCAAAAAGCACAGGACGCTCTTGAAATGTGGTGTACATCTGGTCAATTTGGAATCAATTTGGAAACAGTATCTGTAAACAGAGCTGCCACCCAGACCAGACATATGTAAAGTATCAGAAAACATAACATTAAAAAGAACATACACAAAAAAAACCTGTGTAGGTTTCTAGATATTACACCTTTTTCAAATAACCACTATGTAATATCCAAGAGAAAACAACTCAAGAGAAAGTCACTGGTGAATCCCAGAATTGCCCACATAGTCAAAACTTGTCAGATATACATGACTAAAATACCTCTATCCTTAAAATGAACTTTTAAGATGATAAATCATGACAGAGTCTGCAACAGCAGATGGGACAAGAAGAACACATGGAACTATCAATAGTTATAAGACTCTGCTTTCTACTAATATGTTATTTTGTTTTGTTTTTTCCTACTCATTTTGATGTAGAACACTATCAAATCATAGTTTGATGAGAAAAGTTGACTCTTTTGTCCCCATAGATATAAACATCTCACACATCCAACTACAAACTGAATTCTCTCAATTTGTGATGTAACTGTCTGGACCCTTGGCTTGTTGGACACAAATGGTAAGAGAAAGAACATATAACAGACTGTAACCTTACATATGTCACTCTAAACTCCAGGGCTCAGTGCCCAAGGATTTCCAGTTTAATGAAGGAACAAAAATTAAAGAACATTTTGTGTACAACATTCTCACTACTTGTTTTAAAATACACTGGCTTTCCTCTTCTGCTTTTTTCATGAACATATCTAAAGCAAGGGGAATCAATAGTGCAGTCCCATGCAAGGAACTGAACTGTTGTCATTATAAATAAGCCTCTACTATTCTGGAGTAACCCTAGCAACTCAAGTGTCTTACTTGCCAATTATCAGTAATTTGCTCCATTCAATTGTACCAGAATTACCTACTGCTTCTTTCTTTGTTTGGATTGGAAACAGGATAAATATACCTTGCAGGAACCAGAGGGACATTTGTCTGATCTTACTGACAGAAGTTTGACTGATGTAAGGAAAATTATCGCCTTGTCTGCAGCAAAACATTTTGATGTGGACAGACAAGTCAATGAGTGGGTAACATTATGGCCTGTCATTTGAGTTGCTGCTCTAGGGAGCAGCTAACAAGAAAGAGAAGTAGCAGGTGCATATAAAAGTATAAGAACTGACATGAAGATGTGCAGTGGATCCAGCTAGGATAGAAACCTTACTTTTTTATTCATAATCACATAGTACAGCATATACCAGTCAATGCAGCAAATATAGGAGGCTGCTAATTTAGCATACGCAAAACACTTGAAATAATTGCCACCCAGAACACCTCACCAAGTGTGCAATATTAAACTTCAAAAATTGTTTTTTCATGCTCTTATGCCATTCTCAGCTGATGCTTTCAGCGGGACAATTTGTTTTCCTGTAGTTTCTGGAAGCACCATTGCAGAAGCCCTTACCCAGGGGTAAGCAGTTATTCCATTGCCCAAGTGCTTGCCCCTACACTGTTTACGGTTTCCTGCTGAACCTTCAGAGAAATCTGATCCATCATTGCCACTCATTACTGCTGCGAGGATTTTGAAGAAGAGATGCAATCTCTTCTGGATGCTCTCTCACAGCTTTATGCCCTCCTTACGTTGTGGCACCCCAAGCCACACTCTTCAAGTTACAGGAATCATGGTGAGAAAAGACAGGTCCTGACTCAGGCTTTATTCCTTGGAGCCCTGGCTGGTGTGTAACAAGTTAAGGATCGAGGGAATGCCCCGTGATGTAGACAGGACCAGCCTCATCTGGGAATTAAAAAATGTTTCTGAACGGAGTGGAGGTCTTCAAGTGTCAAAAGGGAATGATGAGAAGGAAGAAATGGTGCATTTGTCACTTCCAAGCAATGGAAGCAAGAGAGCAGAGGATCCACCAACAAAGAGCCAGGCAGAAACTGGCACTTTAGAAATCAACTTGTTGCCGTGATTTTTTTCCAAGAATCAATCATTACTGCTATAAACAAATTTGCTTCATGTTTGTAGAAGAGACAGGCCTTGGCAAAGACTCCACAAACTAGAAAAACCATTTCAAGTAAAAAAAAATATTTCCCAAGTTTAAGATTGCTCAGGTTATGGCTCATCCCTACGGAAATTTTTACCATGGCTTTGAAACTGTACAATCTCAAAGTTTAGTGTCCTCTTACAGCCTGAAACATTGAGGTCACCCATCTCCATGTCATACACCAGTCCAGTGCTACCAGGGTGAGAGCATTATCACAGACAATACCCTTTCTTTTATCCTTTTCCTCATACTTTTGATACCACGCTCAACAATGAAAAACCAGCACACACCTCATGAGGCAATCATGCACTGACCTCAAAACTGGGGAAAGGTGCTGTGCAACAGCCCCCATATTCCCTCAAAACAGCTTGAAGTAAACGTGCCAGGAAATTTAACAACAACATGGAATGAGTCCAGCATTCACAGTACAAAGCGTCACAAATTCGGTGCAAGTGCACAAACAATGTGCGTCATCCCAACTAGGAATCTTTTCTGTGGTACAAAAATACCTTTTGGAAGACTCTTTTTAAAACTGTTTTTATGACAGGCACCAAAAAGTTTTTGGATAAAAAAACAACCTTAAGGTTGTCTATTTCTATCCCTTGAAGCCATTCCCAG
Source organism: Lagopus leucura (assembly GCF_019238085.1). NCBI lineage: Eukaryota > Metazoa > Chordata > Aves > Galliformes > Phasianidae > Lagopus > Lagopus leucura. The sequence continues at coordinate 3,329,375 of NW_024962288.1, forward strand.
GGACACCCACTGCACTTTCTTATGTTTCAATACATCTGTTATTTGTAACTGTAAGTGCAGGAGATTATCTCATAAGCAATGATGGTCTCCCAACACAAGAAAGGATGTGAAATGCTCTGCTTGGAAAGCATTTTATTTAGCATGTGGAGCATGCATGCAGTTATTTTCTTTGAAGAGTGCTTGTGTCAGAATTGAAAAAGATATATCACAACGTGCTTAAAAGATTCACATTTCATCTCAAGGAAGAAAACAAACATAGTAAGCAAAGTATTCATTGTGAAAACAAAAGGTAGTGGTTCACAAGTTTATGTAAAAGTTCAATCTTGAGCTGTTTTCCCAGAACTGACAGCAGCACTTCCACAGAACAAGAGACTTTGCAAAGTAACTTCTAACTCTTATGTAAGTTAATCAAACGACGCCAAGCTCATGGTCAATACAAGGTTCTACACAACCACAAGCATTCAGCACCTGAAGATCTATTATATTTAGCAGGAAGACTCAAGATCTGATGGTCAGATTCAAAAGCTGGAAACAGTTATTAGAATAAGACATATGCACTAAGCAGTGAAGATAACTACTGAAGCAGCTTACCTACAGAGGTTATGATTATTATGATTGAAAGTTTTAAATGATAAAAAAATCTCTTTCAAAGACAATTCTGCTTCATTCATACATTATCATACAGGATGCAAGAATGACCTGTACATTCTAGGGCCTGCATACTGTAGCATGTCAAGTTTGATTAAACATTCTTTCTTTCTATCATTACATCTCTAAGTCACAGGAGATGGGTGAAAAACAATGGAGCTTTCTTAAGACCATAGAACTGTTCTAGCCAAGGCTGAGGTAGGCAGGACATTTCCATCCTCCAGCTTGAAAGTCGAGTCTTACTGAAACTATCGTAACATTTATGAAAAATATAAAGGTATCTGTTGCTTGTGTGTTTGTTTTACTCCCGAGGAACTACCAAAATCCTACTGCAAAGACTGTACCAGTGCAGTGATTCCAAGGAAGAGACAAAAAAGTAATTATGATAAACTTGAAGATTATAATAGAATGAGTTTCCTCAGACTCCTGAATAAATGCAGTGTTAACTAATGCTAAATTATATCCAATTGACAGAGATTTTGAGAAGACCACAAATATAGTGAAAAGGTTATATCTTAGGGAGAAGAAATATATTTTTCCTAACTACTGTTGGTGTGCAATTCAATTTCTGATAGCAAAGCCTCATCTGCCTTCAACACGTGTCACCTGATCCGTACAGTTTTTAAGGTAGTCCTGTCCACTCCTAGCAGGCAACAGAGAGAAACAGAGCATTCAGCTGTCAGAGGGCATTTACAAAACCAAGATTCACACTTCAAAGCTACAAAAACATAATTTCAAGTTAGGGTCAGGCGGATATCCTAAATTTTATATTCTGAAAAAAACAGTGAAAAAGCATTATTCTGCTCTAGGACTTCTGGCGCTATATCTACATAGAAATTGGTACAAAATACTTGTGAACAGACAAGATGTCAGTTCTCAAGAACCTGTGGGTTTGTGACTGCAGTAATCATAGAACTTTCCAGAAGCTAAGCTATTGCTGCATGCAATAAACAGCCAAACCATTTTGCAGCAAAAGCAATTCACTAAAGTTCCTTGTCATCCATAACGCACATAAGGAAACAAAAGTAAGCAATTTGGCAAGGCTTGACAAGTGGAGCAAAGGTATGTGTCAGACTAAGTCAAGCAGAAGAGCAAAGGCAAAAGAAGATGCAAGAGCAAACACGTAAGCACTTATACTGAGAATTTCAGCCTCAAAATTACGGAAAATACTGAGAAATACTGCTCACATTTAGTCTGGGACACATTTTTGTCTGGGACAAAAGACTGAATAATACCATAATGCTGAGTAAGAGGGAATAAAATATTGTCAGCATTGCTCACTGGGGTCAGTCAAAAACTTAAATGCAGCAGAAACAAAAGAAGCACTTGCCATAATATAAACAAAGGAAAAGAGAAAATTAAAGAAATAAGCAATCCAGCCCTTTTCCACTTTAATCTGTGTCTGTATCCTGCTGAGGGAACAAGCAGTTTGTAAGTTGTAGTCTGCCATGTAATTCAGTATTAGCTGCAGGCTCATAAATAGGACAGTAAAGCATACGCAAAGACTGATTTATAGGATCCAAAGAGAGAGAGCTGAAGTCCTGCAGCTATTTGCATCCTCCTCACATACAAACGTGTGCTGATGGAAAGGTTCCTGCTGAGAAAGAGAGAGAAGCAAGAGATGCTCGGGAGGGAGATCTCACCTGTAGAGAAATAGGTCTAGCCTGCAGAAAGCCAAGAAATTTCATATTATGTTGGTGGCTTTTTCTGCCCTCAAATCCAAAGGCTAATGACTACACGAGAGGCAGGGCTTGCTGCAATCACACTACTTAACTGCTGCTCAGCAGGTGTCTGCCCCTACATCTGAAGCCGTCTCTCAAAGTCACAGCAGGGCAGAGGTAATGGGGAGGATGTGAAGTGAGCAAAGTGTCCCAACAGCAGTAGAAGAGGGCAACAAGTGGTGGTATTTATCATGGCAGAAGATTAACACATCAGATCAAAGCTGAAAAGCCTCACAACAGGTTTTGGGGGTTTGTTGGTGATTATTTGAGAACTGCTTTTCCTCACCTGACAGCTGGGAAATCATTTGCTCAGAAAAATTCTTCAGCTGAGCAGAGTTGAAGAAGTGGGACTGCAAAATCTCAATGCAAAGTTACAACTTTGGATCTTTTCCTACCTCAAATAATCTCCAAGCTGAGTGGGAGCTGACTGCACAGTGAGCATTCTTTCCCTAACGCTGAAAAATGCTCCTTCATCTTTTCATTTGGATCGGGCAAATGTAAACATAACCAGCACCCAGCTTCTCCCTGGAGTTCAGTTCTGCTGGCTTTGAAAGCAAAGCAGTTCAGCTCCATCATTCAGAGACAAATACTGTGTGCACTTTAAAGCCCCCATTTCTCTCAATATCTAACAGAAGTTGGTTGAAGGGCCTCCATTCAGCACACCTGACTTCAACAGACTTCTGTGAATTCCTGCTTTGAAGATAAAGGGATTCTGGGGCTGCTGCAATGTGGATGTCCTTAGCTCTGAACTCAGCCACTCACAGTGTTGACAGGGTCCATCATTCATTCAAGCAAAACTTGCAAGCTTTTTTACCTTAGAACTACAGCTGTAGTTTGTAAAGCCCACACATCCAAACCCAGCAGAGGAGTTTAACAATTGCCCATACAGTAGAACAGTTGGAGCTTATGTAGTGCTATGCCAAAAGAAAAGCAGGTGGAAAGATAAGTATTGCATGTAGACCTGGAAGGGTGAATATGCACCTGAAGAATACTGTTCAAGAAAAGCTTTCACTTCAACACAATCAAAGGTGGTTGAAGAGGCACAAAAGAAAAAAAAAAGCTGAGTGCTTTAGCCTAGATCATTGGGAACCACCATATTTCTTTTAACAGCTCTGTATTGTGTCTTGCGAGTTTCTGTTTGTCTTTTTAAGGAAAACAAAAAAAGCTGAGCAAATACTTCATGCATCCCAAGAAGGCTGACTGGGCAACTAAGCAGACTGACATCACACTTGTGAGTGAGGAAAGCTTAAATCAGGGCAAAGAGAGCTGGGGAAATCATTAGCACTTTGCTCAGAAGAGGAAACTGTCACTTCCACAGGTGATTTTTGACTCCTTCATTCAGTTGTCCAGTAGCAAATGTAATACTTTTGCAGCAAGCCTATTAGCTGCTGTAACTACTGCGTTCCTGAAAGAGATCAGTAACTATGCTTCTTTACCCTCTGTGTGTCTAGGGCCATAAATTTCTTATAAGCTCCAATCGTCTTGATCTGATGCATTTGCATCCAATAGAATGAGTTTACTCCCTTTGAAATTCAACCATTTCTCACATATAAATGGAATCTGCACTGTTTTGCCAGTTTGCTCTGACAGGTTCTTTTATTAATAATGACCACTGCATACAAAGAAATCTAATGAATCTTTGCTCACATTTCATATTAAGTAAAAGCACTACATTTTTAGGCTTTTTTTTTTTTTTTCTCCCACTGCAACAGAAAACATATTTTGATGTGGAAAGGATATCCTTCCTGCTGAGATAACAGCTCATATCCACCAATCATACCTAACAAGTGTCAGAGGTCTCCTAATCAGACCAGACTCCTCACCAATATCCAGTACAATGACAGATTGTACTTCAAGTGTCTTCTCTTGAATTAAAAGCACTTAACAGGATTGTAACCACAGCATGGGCAAATTAAGAATAGTTCTAGGTTCCATTTGCCAAGAGGTTTGAAAGTTCATTCAGAACTTCCCTACAACTAAAAAGGCAGAAGAAAGATGAGTGAAAGAGAAAAAGTTAGCAATGCATGTGACTCAACTTTTCTGCTAAATCTTACAGTTGAGTCACAAGGGGAAAAAAAAAGTGTCATTTTGAATTGTAATATCACATGAGCATCACAAGCAATCAATTGTTATGAAAAATTGTACCTCGGAAAGAAACAAAGAACAATGGAAAGTTCCAGATACATTTTGCAATGGCATACATCTGATGGTCTGAGTTGCCAAGCTATCCCCACTGCAAGAATATTTCCAGCTAGCAAAGGCTTTTAAGTCAGCTCCTTAGCATTTGATGCTTTTTTTTTTTTTTCCTGATAGCAGCACTCCTGAATTAATTTCTGTGCAGCTGCTTTAAACCTTTCTGATGATTTTAACTAGGCAGTGAGAGGGCTGTGCTTTCCAACTGCACCACAATACAAACCACAGGCATAATTCAGCAGGATCAAACTCTACTAAAAACAGCAGCATAGGTTGCAGAACAATTAACAAAGTGACAAATTTTGTATTTTGAGTGTATTTTAGCAACTGAGCGAGAAAGCTAATGGGGGGCAAGAAACAATACTGGTCACGTAACTGCTATTCTTCCCTTCCCTTTAAAAGTAAACAAATGAGAACTGGTATTATTAAGACTCTACGGACCGTCAAATGAATGCTACAGAACAATGGAAGCCTCCAGCAGTGAAAATCCAGCAACTTAAGTTAATACTCTACACACCCCAGCAGCAATATACTTGAAAATTGCATTACTGCTATCCTTCCTCCAAGATGTAAGGCAGCATGAAATATATGAAATTACCTTGTCTGTACTTTTCAAGCAGGAGTGTAATCCTAGGTAGACTGAAACACATTCATTTGTTCTTGCAAGCTTCCCTCCTTCTGCCAGCTGCACTGTTTGCTGGGAGCTTTCTCTACAATGGGAAACTAATAAGTAGATGTTTACTGGAATACTAACCAATAAACAACATTTTATTTCTATCAATTTTTGGAACACCAAAGTCTGAAGACCAAAACCTTATATAAATTATTTAGGCAACTTTAACATATCAAGATTGAAATTGCTATGACAAAACAACTCATTTACTTACTTTGACTCCCACTTTCTCCTTTACATGTGTCTGATGTGGGGAGACAATTCTCAGAACAGCAGGTAGAAGAATAAAGCTATCTTCTTTCCTATACAGGTCTACAAGAACAGTTCATGGAAAAGCCAAGGAATGCCAGGGGAGTCTGGCAAGAAGAGAAAGTCTACCATCCAGTGATGCTTTTTCTTTCATTATTTTTGCTCTTTGGAGATTTCTTCTTCCTTTTGTAAGGGCAGGTAAGAGCATATAGGACAGGGCACAAAAGACAACTGCTAGCTACTTCTTTCAGCCAACCACAACATTATCTTACTTAAAAGCAGCAAGAAAGCTTCTTCCCATAGGGAATCTCAGTTCGAGTTGGGAGGGAAGATTAAGAAACAAAAATAAAAACAAACAAGCCCTTTACTAAGTTAATCATACCTACCTGTTTCTAGAGTCCTGAGAGAGAGGAGATAATAACCTGGGAGAAGCCCCCTTGCTGCTACAAGCTGTAACAGCTCTCTCTGCCTAAGATTGATGAGGACTGCTTGCCCCATGGCTTTCAGCCAGCAGAACCACAGCTCACATGAGCTGCCTGCTCCCTGCATCCAACAACATCAGGTCCCTGAGATGCATCAGGGAGGCTGTAGGCAACCGCATTCAGAAAGCAGAAGGATATTTCTCAAGCTCCTTCATTTCAAAAAGATTGTTTTGTATTCTTTCTTTACTTGTTAATGCGTTTATTTATCTTGTATTCCATTAAGAACTTTATACCTATCCTAAGTTACACCTCCTTGGCAAATGTAAACACCGAAAACAAGGAATACAAACATGGCAACATGACTGCAAGTCCATACTGCACTGTGCAGTTCTGAAAAATTGATCCAGTCTATAATATTGTGTACATCTATCAATCAGCTCTCAAGGAAGGGCTTCATTTCCAGTTCTATTTTGGAGGTTAAACAGAAGGAGAAGGAAATATTTTCTTCTGAAAGAACACGTATCATTCTTTCTAACTGCCTATTTCTAGGAAACAACGGCTTTGTCCTCATCGCTCTCCCCTCCTCAAAAAGCTATTAAGCCCGAGTGAAAGAAAAGGAAGCAAAGGTAAAGCTCTTAGTGAGAGGGAATGAGTGTTCAAAATCTCATCTCCCCTTTTCTCAGCACACAGCCATCCAATGATTACAACTGAGTTAAAGCAATAGCTATTGGACAACACTGAACTAGATGATTAAAACCGAGCGAAGAGTTCAAGTAATTATTAGCCCGATTCAAACACCAGGGAATGGAGCACTGCATTCCCTACATCATTTTGACTACAAAGGAATAAAGAAATGTTAGCAGCATCTTCAGGCACCCCACAACCACAAAGCCAGTTTCTTTTGTTCAGTAATCTCATAGCCTTCACAAATGGTTCACATACACACACATACCACCCTGTGGTGGTCCAGGGTTGAAAAGAGCAACATTAGCACACACCTGATCAAATCTACACTTAACTTCTCATGGTGCGGCACACATCAATACTGCAGACAATCCAGTTGTGTAAAAAGGTAGAGAGAGAGCATGAAGCCTGAGGAAAGCCCTCCCCATCACAGCTTTCCTGATGCTGCTGCCAGTGCCAACAAGAGATGCTGTCCTGTTCACGACGTGGAAGGAACTTGGAGGACCTTGATTAATGCATATTACTGAGGCAGATGAATTCAAATCTACTCAGCAACTTTTGCAACCAGGATGAGCCTGATGAATAGTTGTGAGGCACAGAAATTCCTATCTGAACTTCTGCGTACTATAAAAAATATCTTAGCTGTGAAATCTAAAAGGCATTTACTTCTGACCATAGATGAGCTTCTCTCCTAAATGACTACAAGTGAGAGGCCGGGCTGGGATCTTCCAGCTGCTCCCAGGCAAAAGAAGATAACTACAACAGTGCTACTTTTCTTATCAGTACCCCAGCCCAGGGGTCTGAGTACCACTATGGCAATAGTTGCTATATTATCCTGTGATGGCAATGATATTATGATACATTTAATGAGTACATTTCATATCAATATCCTAGGGTACAGAATTATACATGTACTGAGAATGAAAATAATAATAATTAAAAAAAAAAAAAAGTTTCAAGACTCTTTTTCCTATCCCCTGTCCCAAAAGATGCTTTCTATGAAGTGAAAGACCATGGAGTTTATGGTCACAGATATTTTGTTTTAATGCATAATTATTTCTCGTTATTTGTTGTTTTGACAGGCATCGCACCAGAAAAGAATCAAAGAAAAAAACAGCAAGCAACTCTGGGAAAAAAAATCCCCCTCTCCCTCTGGCATCACTGAAAGTATCAGCTTCATGTCTGAAAACCTCAAGAAAAAAGTGACTGATAAACAGATGAGCTGTCCCAAATATCAAAAGGATGACAGAAAGCCACTCAGCTAGGGAACAGACTGTCTTACATCTGTGTTGAGTAATCAAACACTTTAAAAATCAACAAAGACAAAACTGAAGAGAAAAAGAACATATCCTAAGAGGTCTGTAGAGGGGCTTTGTTGCATACTGCAACTCCTGTTGTGGTGGAATAGAACAGAGCTCACAAAAATCATCAGGTAGCAACAAGATAATCTCAAGGGACTTGCTGGAGAGCCAAAACTACCAAAAAAAAAAAAAAAAAATTTTGGTTAATGAAAAATAAGTTACAAATTTCTACCATTAATTAATTTGGGCACTCAAACTGCCTGAAATGGATCAGAAAATAAACTGCAAACAACTTGCCATACAAACACATACACAGTTTAAAATGTTATTCACACTTCTACATGAAGCGACAGGTTTTCTGGAAGGACATTGAAGTGTATCATTAATACCGATCGTAAGCGTTCAGATTCTGGCCAATTTCATAGTATTCTAAACACTCTTTACACAAGCAAAATATGAATTTATTTCAGAATACGAATAACTGCCGTGCGGCTCTTAAAAGAAAATTACAAACAAGAAGCATTCCATCTGTATGTGACCAGGATAGCAAGATGTAGAAGCTCTAGGTTTTTTGAATCCTGCCCTACACAAAATTGCTGTATGAGCAACTGTGAAAGTTAAGAAACAGACAGAGCTATTTCCACAGGAGCACCAAAGGATGGTAAGGTGTGCAGAAGGAAATGATGGGTTTTTCAGGCTTTACAATTATGATTCTGAACTGCAAAGAGAAGAATAAATTTACTGTCACTTATACAAGCCATGCAACAGAATCAGGTACAGAAAGGTATCAGCACAGACAGCGAACAGCTCTACAGTGGCAGTTCCCATGCTTTCACAGTACTACAAAGGTAAAGTCCACACAGTCATGTATGACAACTGAGGGGGCTGGTTTGTGTTTAATATCACTGATTTATTTGTTGAAAGAAGTATCTGCCGTTCCAATTTCAAGTGCTGAAGTAGTAAATGTATTTCAAATAAAATTTCCTCATTCCGTATCTACTAAATTATGCAACATCAAGAAACGTAAATCACTTTCTCATTACTGTAATAAAATATCTTATGGCTAAGGGAAGCAAACAGATCTTTACATGAGAAAGATATACAGATAGTTTTTTCAACCTTGACCTTTGTTGAAAAAATCCCACATGATTTTATGTTCAGCTAACTGGGAGAAAGCATGTGAGGCAGAGTATTAGCCTGGATTTAGTAGGTTTAGGGACAGGGCTGTCAATTGAGCAGAACTTCAATTACAGACTAATTTAATGTATACCCAAGTACATTACTGCAATTCAATAAACATCTCTTCAGAATTAAACAATTCCAATTCGCTTTCATTTCAGCCTGTATATATGCGTTATGAATTTGCTATTATCCACACTAAAATTAGCCAGGCTAGAAGTATTCATCCATGCAATCCCAGTGTTTCACAGTGCTGCATCAAGCTAACCTCAAATGAACCACTTCACTTTGCCTGCATACTATACAGAAGCACGGAGTAGAGGAGTGTGCCTTCCCATAACAATAGTACTCTCCTCAAGCTTTTCTGGCTAGGTGCCTGCCTGGGTAATTCAGCAGTGAGTCTATCAGTGTCCCTCATGGTGGATGTCCAGCCATTCATATTTACAGCTCACTCTTCTATTTTTCTCCTCCTCATGTTGTTAAACATGAAAGTGTCAGGCACATGCCCAACTTTGCATATTCTGATACTGGTTGCTCTGGAAGACTGCCTTCCCTCTACTTAACAATCATATGGCACTAATATGCCACTCTTGGCAACTCAGTTTCATTTTACTCATGAGTTAACTCCTCCAACAAGTAAGATACTAGATAATTTGGCAGGAATTAAAAGCACTTAGCACCTAATCTGAACATTCTCTTCATAATCAGTGTAGTCTGAATATCTACAACATTGGATATTTAAGGCTCTGCAAAGGTACTAGCATTAAGTGATAGAAAAAGTTGGTAAAAAAGTACTACAGTAGAAGAAAGTGATCTCATTTCTCCAACAGTCCTCCATTTCTGTAAAAAAAATGAAAACATTTCGAGCAATAAAATTACATTCCGTGAGAAGATCCATACTACAAATTCCTTCCACCCACATCATTACCACCTTCAATAGAGACCGAAACAGCCTCAAGGGAGACAGTCACCCTTTCTTCTCCCACAATGCAGTGAGCATCCCTGTGGTGCAGCTTGGGTAACATTAATAAAGCAGCATAGTAAATAGCATTTCACTCCGTGCATCATGGATGATCTTAAGCAAATACCACCTTGCATGTGTCAGACACAGCATCACCTCCTGAATCACAGTGAATAAGAGAGCTGAAACCTCCAGCTTCCATCAAGAGCTACTGATATCCCTACTGTGTGCTTCAGGACATCAGCAGAATCACAGAATGGCCCAGGTTGGAAGGGACCTGAAGGATCATGAAGCTCCAACCCCCTGCTACACGCAGGGCCACCAACCTCCCCATTTAATACCAGCCCAGGCTGCCCAGGGCCCCATCCAACCTGGCCTTGAACACCTCCAGGGATGGACGGGGCATCCACAGCCTCTCTGGGCAGCTGTTCCAGCACCTCACCACTCTCATAGGAAAGAATTTAATCATTCCAGATCATCTACGCCCAACAGCCCTGAGCAGACTCTTCTGACATGCAACACTATTACAGAATTATTTATGTCCAATGAAATGTAAAGTAAACCAGATGAAGCTGACTGACAGCTAAACTGTTGTGCTGACTGCATTAAAAATATCCATAGCTACCATGCATTACTTCAAGAGCTCATGAAGAGGGCTGTATTCAGATGAAGCTTTGATTCAAATAATTGTTTTAAAAAATGATTGAAATTCATGTCACTTACACCCATTTCTCCTACTTGAATCTAATACGATTGAAAGAGAAAAGCCCAACAGGGGGTCAAATTTTATACACAGTTGACATGGGAGGAAATGTTCATCTAAAACAAACTTGCTGTTTTAATACAACCTACCTTTCACTATTAATTCTGCATAATTGGAAACTCCAGATCCACCATCTGAACGAATGACACAGCGGTATTTGCTGATGCTGCGCTGCGAGGTGTCAGCAACGCTGACCGTAGCAGAGAAACGCCTGTGGTTGACGACTCGAGTGACCATTAATGCTGTGTCCCTCCCATTCCACTGCTGTGAAGACAGATGAAAACGACACAGGTCACGAAGGCATACAAATTATTCATTCTTTGTTACTCTTCAAATTGCTCAGCCCTTCACTAGGTTAGATTTCGTACAAGCACCATTTTTCAGGAAAAAGACAGCTCGTAATGTCCCTGAAAAATTTACAGGCACGCTGGGTTTTATAAACTAGTGGGCTTAAATGTTCTTATATATTTGTTTAAGTTTTTGTATCTACTTAAATTCTGATATGTTTTTGTGCATTTGATGTGTTATGCATACTGAAAAGGCTGGAGACTGACAGCTCAGAATATCTGTACAGGGTATATCCAGAAGCTAAGCTAAGACATGAAAATACTACAAATGAATGCATTTTGCACTCCTGTGGAAATGCTATAAATGAACAGATTTTATAAACCTGTCATTTTCAGGCATAAAACTTTGTTTCCAGAAAAATTTAAATATCTTGATCTGTCCAGCACTCCTCAATAAACCTCTCTCCACCAATGCCAGGCAACATTTTCCCAACTGGAAAACTGACAGGTGATGGATTAACTAGAAATCAGCATAAACACCTGAACTTGCTCAGTTGGTCTATTTTATTAGGAGGCTCAAAGGAAAACACAGAGCCATTCTGCCAGTTTCCAGTAATCAATTTTGGGAGGTACTTCCAAGGCTATTTTCATTAAATCTTTCCATTTAAAAGAATGGAAAACAGGCTGCCACTAAGAATGATGATTTCCTCCCAAATCCTTTCTTCTCTTGGAAAAAAGTTTACAGTGCTTCAGATCAGAAGTGTTTTCTCACACATCTAATCCTTCCATGGAAATCCTTGACAGAAAGAACTCAAAAATGATATAGAATAAGATATAGAATAAGCCAAAATATATTTCTATTAATGCTAGAAGTACAACGTAGGCCAATAACTTTCAGATTAGAAGGTAAATTTTTGGATAACAGCTTTGATAAAGTACAAGCAATAACTTTGTCCTTCACTGGGAAACCGCACTCCACCCTTGCAGTTTGCTAAGTGCTCCATTTCTAATTCCAGAACTGAAAATCAGTTAAGTTTGTTATGTATGAATAGCAAAAAACAGTCTTTGAACAACCAGTAGGATGAAAATAGACACGAAGAGAATGAACTCCTTGGTCATTTAGTGAGGAACAATCCGCTATCAATGCAGCCAAAGGAAACCGGGAGGAAGAAATAAATCAGTACAAACAACTTTTGTCTTTTGTTTAACATATCTTAGGTAGTGTTTTCATCTCAACACACTTTCCCCAGCCTTTGTCAACAATATTTTTGGGGGGCAAAAGGAAAGAAGACCAAAAATTAAGCAGAAGGGAGGCATTATTTCACCTGTTCTGTCTATTTTATGAATGAGTGCTTACAGGTGTGCAGACCTACGTTTGGAACTGACATTTTGCTGTAACTGCCCACCTTTTCCATCTTCTGTAGCACAATTCTGCATTTTATCATCTTGAACTCTGATCTGGAAACAATTTAAGGCAGTTCTCAAAGGATTTTGATGATAAGCATTTGCCCCACCACCCAGTTGTCCTCTGTCTACTTATTTTACCCGAAAAAAATTGCATCACTTTACCTGGAGCCAGAGTTTGTCATGCTGGGACCACTTTCCCCCAGCAATGCACTGGAAAGTCGCGTTCTGTCCCACATTAACCTCCACATTCTGAAGCCGTAAGAAATGAGGTGCTTTTCCTAACAAGAGATGCAAAGAATAGGAGGGGTAGAGCAAGGCAGCAATTACACCAACACAGATATCAGCACCTAGCAAATCATCCTATTCCTCACAAAGTGATTTAGCAAAATAAAACTGTCCTTCAGCATTGAACCATTCGCTGCAGAGCAAGGTGATCTTATAGAGAAAAGGCCAAACCAATACAAACCTCCAGCACACCTGAACACATACACTTACTATTAGATCACAACACCAAAACAATTTGTTATTCCCTTCTATAAAGAGTAACTGAGTACACTTTTTTCTTTAGAAAACTCTGATTCTACAAAGGGCAAAATAAAATCAAATGTTTGAGGTTGCCAAGCACTACTGGCCAAAACAAATTCTTGTAAAGAATTTTCTCCTTTTAATTTCATTGACTATCAAATACTTCCTGCAACTGTGGAATATCAATGCCACTGATATCAAATCATTGATATTAAATGAAATATTGATATTACTGGTAAGTGTTGTATCGCTGTGTTGGTTAACAACACCAACATCTGTTTTTTGCTGACAATAAATTCAGTATTAGTTCAATACTAAATGAATCATCAAAATGCTAATATCACCAATATATTTGGTGACAGCAGAGAAAGATCTCCTGATTATCTTTTTGACTAAGTATCATTTGTTTACCTCTGCAAAAAAAATTATAAGAAAGTAATTTTAAAAATAGTAGTGAATCTGGCACTTCAAAATGAGCCTTGTGCTTCAGAAAAAAGTTTGTGCGCCAACCAAATACTCGTAGTAGGACACACAGCAGCCCTGTAATGCAGTAAAGGCCAGCATTTTTCAACTTCATCTTTACATTTTTGAGTATAAATAGCCAAAGAACTACATATTTTCAGAGCACATAGTAGCCTACATTTCTCTATTGGAATTAAATAGCTTCAGAAGGCTGTAGGCATGTGCGTGCAGAAAGCTTAGCAAATACATGGTTGTCTACTACAGGCACATGAACAGAGGACATCTGCCTATATGCTATGTCAGAGGTTTTTAATCTACGTCCTGTGCCACACTGTCCACATGCCCAGTTTGCTGACAACTCTAGCAAACAGACTGCTGAAGTGCAGTGATTCTGTACTATGGTGCTTTCTGGGGGTCAGTACTGTGTGTCAAAGCCAACTGGAAAACCACCTTTGGGTGAGAGGCAGCGAGTCCTACGTGCTAGGAGTGAATTCTGCCTGCATGCAGATATGAACGAGCTCCAAAACAGAACCCAGATACATGCAGCCACACCAGCCCCAAACCCCAGAGCTCAGCTCTGCCCATCTTCCATGGCACTGCACTGTCCTACAGCTGCAAACGCTTGTGCATACACAGCCAGCGAGCCTTTTGCACAGCGGAAACTGATTCTCTGTGCATTCCTTCACAGGATTAAAAAGGCAATACTATCTAGACCTCTGTGTTTTCACATCACTGTGTCATCAGGGGTATTTCCCAGATTAATAAAAAAACAAACAAAACAAAACAAAAAACAGCTGCTAGTTAAGATTGTCTGCTATACTACGATTTGTGTAGATGAGGGAGAAATTAAAAAATAACACCGATAATTTTGAGTGACGTTCAGGCTCAATCAGAAGCTTCCTCTTCCTGTGCTTTGAGTTTTAACAATTGTAAAATGAACCCAAGGGGCAAAGTAAATCTGTACAATGTCACTGCTGACATCTACCCTGGTGGCTGTCAGTGCTGAACAGCAAAGACAACATTGAGAATCAGACAGAAGTATTTACAATAAGACTACAGACAACTTGTAGCTCATAGGGACCTGTGCACGCTGCAGGTTGCCAACTGATTCTAAATGCACTGGGTATAGTTTGAGTCATTTCAGCTTTGGGTCACCAAGATCTCACTGAATTTTAAAGAGGGACCTGCATGTACTTGGAGACACAGATTTAAACATCAGTTTTAATACTTCACTAAGTATGGCTTGGGGTTGGTATATATTTTTTAATCCTATAACCTTCTTGTCTTTGCCTCACAGTTGGTTTTGTGGCCTCTTTCCCAATAAAGGGATCAGTCATCACCAAACATGCTGTGGAATGCATGCACATCATTTGGGGGATTTGTTTGGAGGCTGCCAGTTATCAGCAACATCTGGTCAACACAGATTGTAAGTATTTCTTAATGAAGTAAATACACCCAAAGGCCTGAGCAACGAGCACATGGTAAATACAAATATAATTTAGTTAAACTGCAATTAACCATACTGCAGTTATCAGAAATGTCCTGTTAAACTTGAGCACAGCCATGTTCCTCACATCCAATGGTTGCTGTTCTTTCAAATAAAATGGGTGAATCTCATCCCATTGATATGTCCCACAGAATTTTGTTGTGAAGAGCTGCTGCTCGTTTACTGAAACTAGGAACCAGTGAAAGGAGCTGTTAAAGCTCTGACCTGGCAGGGTGGTGGGCTACCTTCCCAAATGACATCAGGCTACCTGGAAATACTGCAGCATCAAAATAATAAACAGATGTAAATGTAATAAACCAAAGTACCACCCAAAAGTGCAACTTAATATGCTACATAACAACTAATAATTCAAGCATTAAAATACATAAATTTATTACAGAATTACTTTTAGAAAAATAACATATTTGAAGGAGATATGTCCGAACTCATTAATGAACATGAAAGCTGTTAAAAATCTGTAGAAGTCTGTATGCTCCATACAGGGATACAAAAGTTCTCAAGCCTGTCTGTGGTTGCACAGAAAAACCCAAGAAGTCCACGCACAAATGTAGAGGCTTAAGGTGTCTCTAAGCAGAAAAAAGGTAAGCTGGGCATAGTGCAGCTAAGGTAGAAGAAACAAAACAAGTATTTTTGAGCAGTGTAATGAACCTGCATTAGTTTTCATGTCTGTGCAAGTCTAAATGAGATTTATTTTTTAAATAACTCATGCAGAATCTGAGTGGGTTTAACATTTCTTTTGAGAGATACCTTTGGGATATGTCCTTTATCAAGGAAATATCGGACCAATTTGTCTTCTTTTCTTAAGTTAACCTCACAGGACGTTATCAGAAACATTTAAATCTTCTCCTTTTTGTACAGCAGTACAATTCCAAAACAACAAAACAGAGTTTTATATTCTCGTGACCCTTCTACAAAGAGAAACTTCCACAAACATCCTGGCACAAGTGTCAGCCTCAGAGCCCTTTTGCACAAATTGTCAAGTTATTTAATTGCACAAGGCTGACAGTCTTTAGTTGCTTTGGGGGACACCAAAACAGAAGAGATTTTAGAGTTGGCTGAATTGGGTAACTCACAGCCTTAGAATGCAAAGCCTGGTATGAAGACTGCAAAGCTTAGTATATAACACATTGAGGTGGTTAGAAAAACAAAGAATGCTCACTGCATGGATGGGCAAGAACTCTGACTTCATCCACAGCTATGTACCCTGGATGTCCTTTCACAGAGACAGATTCAAATATCACCTGAAATACAAAGAAAAGGTTTTCTTAAAAAGAAAGACTGCACTAGTCATTTGGCCAGTCACCACATTCCACTCTTTTTCCAATGTCTGATACATTCAAGGCATTTTATCGTTGATAACAAAGGGGTACCTGTGCAGTACAGCATGAAAACGAATATCAAAGACTGAAAATCTATTTGATACAGAAAACAAAGTCAGAGCAACATTCATTAGGATTAGTGAGAACTATGTACAACTTCCATTTGGAAGAGCAAAGAAATACCCTATGCTTACACACACTCTGTATTCACTTTGCACCATTCTGAGAACATCAGATGTGGAATCATTTGGCATCTTATTCCAATTAGCATGCATCAGAAAGCTGTAGAATGCCACTCGTGAGATAATTTTATTTCATTAAATCAATAACACTGCATGGATTCTTTTGGAGAAAACCTTTTGCATTTTCACATGCATGCCATTGCAGTACCAGAAAGCAATAAATGAGCAAGAGATGACATGGATTCTAATCACTGGACTGAAATAATATTCTCCCAGAAATAACAGAGTTGATTCTGCCTTTCCCTGGATTGAACCAGAAGAGAATTTTTGAGTATGTAAAAATGTGATATTTCTCTATGTTAATGGTACACTACTTCGCCCTATTTTATTTATGTATTTAGACAGTGAAAGTGTCCCACTAATTTGAGACTGATTACACATATGTGTAATTACTTCTGATTTGAAGTGTCCTGTTAGTACAATACAAAGGCTACGTGCAGAGTTCGGGGCAAGCAAGGGGGCCCCAGAAGACTGATAAAATTCAAACTAATTTAACTATTACCAAATAAGCAAAATAAAATTCAGGAGAAAAATAGTATTAAATATTGTGAAGTTTACTCAAACAACAATTATAAGAAGCAGGGAATTTGACAATGTTGAGTTGGAAAGGAAAAAAGAAAAACACAGACTGGTCATTTGACACTGAATATGGTAATGTCAGCTCTCGAGTGAGTGATGCTCGTCTCAAAGGAAAGGCATGAAGTGCTATCCTTAACTCTGTGTGCAGAAATGAAATGAATGCTGTCCCCAGCATTTGAAAGAGATGCCCCTTTGTTTTCTCTTACTAATGTGTCAGCCACACTCTAACTTGGGGCTTTGAGCAACCTGCTCTAGTGGGAGGTGTCCCTGCCTATAGCAGGGAGTTGGAACCAGGTGATCTTTAAGGTCTCTTCCAATCCATTCTATGATCCTATGGTTTTTGCATGAGTTTGCAGCAATGTTTTCCAGGACAGAGCTGATTAATGTGTTCAGCTGGCACAGTTACTACTGTAGCAGCAGCATTCAAATGCAGCCATTCTTTTTGCAGGATAATTTGTGACTACCAAAATCATTACTGGAACACCACGAAGTTTCTTAACTATCTCAAGCCACTCTTCAACACTGCTGTTTCCACTTTAAATAAAAGCTGGCATTCCTAGCCTGTCACTGTTGAGCCTTTCCTTCATCTCCTCCATCAGAAGATTTAACACAACAACAGATTCAACTTTCTGAATGCTGATCACCACATGCTCAGGCTACAGAAATAAAGCAACATGTACTTCATAATCAGGTTGCCATTAATCATTTTGCTTTGTATTTGGGCTTCCTAATTTAGTTTCTACTTATATTCCCATGACATCTTAAGATCTGTTCCCTCAGTTCAAAGCATTCCAACTGGGAGCACTCCTGAAAGAAGCCCTTTAGAAAAACGCCATGATAAAAACAGGTAGAATACAAAAATTAAAGGGGAAAAGACGAACTAAGAAAAGCTCAGGTGCTAGCAATACAAAGAAACTGAAACTGAAAGAAAAGAGTTCTGCAGCAGATGAAGGTGGGCAAAAAATAGGTTGTCCAAGGGATAAGAGGAAGAAGCAAATATCTGGAAGATGATCAAACCATCAACAAATGTTTCCTGTGTTCAAGAGTTTCAGTACTTTCTAGAGACTGTATAAGCAAGGAATATAATGCATGTCCTTAGTAGTGGAATTACAAGATAAATGAAAAGTCATTCATGATAAAAATGGCACTTACTGGTAAGGTCACACAGCAACAACTGTGACTCCCTTCAGACTAGGATTAAACTGCGCCTTTATAGCTACCAAACCTTACTTTGGTTACGCATTAGTGAGAAGTTATAAGCTTTGCTGAGTTGCTACATCAATTTCCTGAAAGCCAAGAACTTGGAAAGAAAAATTCCCCACTTCTTTGCGGTAAAAACACACACATAGTGAACTGTCTTCTGTTAATTACTGACATGGCTCAATGTCTTTAATAGAGCACAAAATAACCTAAACCTAGAGTCACTAGCAGCTGCGTCAGCTCCTATGGATTAAATCCATGGATTTCATATTCACACTGTCGCCAAAATCACTGACAAGAGTGGAGGGGTCCCTCTCAATTCTGTTTTGTTTGGACAGGGTAATTTATTACCTGTTTCACTCTATACTCAGATCTCTTTATTTCTCAGTTCAGATCTTTACACTGTTACCCTTTTATGCAGTTTTGCACCACCTCAGCCCTGTCAAAGTGAGCAGAGCAGAAGCACCTGGGTTTTCTAAATACAGGGAACTGAGATCCAGCAGTGAGGAACAGGCAGAAACCCATGCTTACAGGTGGCACATTTTGGCAAATCTCACACTGAATTTCTTTTACGTCCTTTTAACTTCAGTTGAAAATGTAATGAAATGGTTGAGGAACAGGCGTTCAATACTTTACATTTTTGGAAGTTCTCAGAAATTAATGTAACTGGCAAATGCAAAGCTCTGCTCTTCAACATTCTTAAATGCTCCTGAGAACTGCAACTACCAAGTCACTTGTTTCCTCACCTATAAACAAGCCCACATTTCACTGCTGCTATCTACCAGCAAGGTCTGTGTTAGCGATGTAACCTGGCTCATCTGTTGCAGCACAACAGCTTTCCTCAGGCATGGATCAATACCATTTCTTGCTGTACATCAAAACACCCCTTCCTGGCAGACTGTAGTGCTACTCTTGGTGCATTCTGGGACTAAGTCCATCCTTATGGCATGCAGTAACTCAAGAGAACACGTCTTACCTTTCTCCAAGAGCTATTACAGCTTTTACTCACTACGCTAAAAACGCATGCAGACTGGGAATCAAGGCACGACTAACTCATGGGCAGAGCTGAAACACCTCCACTGCCCTCACGTGAATACCTCAGCAGAGTGCTTCAGGATGTGGGTGACTCATACAACCCTTGTGCAGAACTGCCAGACCCAAACCACGACCCTCTGGCAATAGGCCTGGCACTGGTTTGCCGCTACGCCCATCTCCAAAGCTCCAAGTACTTGTCAAAACCTCCCACCCAGGGCAAATGGCTTCAGACTTTTATGCCTGACAGAATTTTCAATGCATGCAGCAATTCCTGATGGTGCGATTGTCGTGCATTAAGAGAATAATCCACATTTTGCCTGACACCGATTTCATTATTTAGAAGAAATATTTTTTTTTTTTCTTTTTCCTGCGTTACCTTGCGCTTTTGAAATACGGAACATGCTTTCAGGCCTCTTGGGCACAAATTGTTCTCCGAGCGTGCAGTTTTGATTTAAAGCTGACAAATAACACTCTTACAAGCATAATCTAGACTGTGAGTGTAAAAGGAGACATTCCCTAGGCATTGGTACACACAAGCTTTTATCACCCTGCCACCTCTGGACTCCTTTAGCTACAAGGGTTACGATGTCAAAGAACAATAATGTTGATAAAACTCTGTGATTGTATCTCCTCCTCACTTTTGAGAGCTTAAGGTTTTCTTTCTTTTGTATTATTTCTTTTTCTTGTTTAGACTTAAACGTAGAGAGCCACCAGATTGCAGAAACTGATGTACAAAATTAGGGATCAATGACAGAACAGCCTATCAGATCCCCCACAACCTGTGGGAAAGACCCTCGCATTTTAAAAGCATACGTTAGAAGAAGGAAACTGGAACCTCATGCATCAAAAAGGTAAAGCTGAGGAGATGGAGAGAAAAAGAGAGAGAGTGTTTGCATTCTGTGGGCTGGAACCACTCCCAAGCAGTCACTGCTGCCTGTAGGCTCTTCGTTTTTGCGCGGCAGTGCAAAATTCTTCTTTGATTTAAAGGATTTTCTTTCTCAGGAAAAGCAAACCTGACCTCTAAAAAGACTTGCAAAAGATGTAATAAGGTTCAGGAAGTCTGGTATTGGTATATCTAACAGTTGGATCTCTTAGTTTGAGATCAGACTGTCTTTTCCAGGTTTTTCAAGCACTGATTATCTGGGTGAAAGATCATCTCTGTTATCTCTGTACAGCACCTACTACGAAGCAGATTCTGGTTGATGTTAATATGAAAGTAGTATTGATCACTTTAATATGATTTCAGAGCAAGTGACAAGTTGCGCACAGCCCTTAAAACACCACTTTCAGTGCATTTGCGTCTCTTCATCCCATTCACCCTGTACAGTGCGCTCTTATCTATTCTGCTGAAATCCTCTGCTCCTTTTCGGAGGCAGAACATTAAAGTGCTCTACTTTAGCCCAGATTCTATAGACCTACTACCCAGTTATTAAAAAGAAAAAAGCTTTTCTTCCTACTGTTTTCTATCCATAGAGCATTCACTGCCTTTTCATAGTTTCTTTTACTGTAATTCCCATCTCACTCATGCTTTTTTTTTTTTTTTTTAACTATAATATGTATTTCTCATTTTCCTGTAAGGAATAGGGTGCAATTACCTCCCAGGCACTTTTTTTTTTTCCTTGAATATAAAAAGATAAAAATTTGAAAATAAGAGTCCTCATGTCTTCACCGTTTAAGAAGAAGTATGTGAGCCCATTGTGTGCATGTGAAGTGCCAATCCAAGTCTGTTTATATGCATATTTCATGACATACAAACAGGTTCTAACTTTCCAATAAATTACTTCATCTGTCCAGCTTTTTCTCTGTGACCTGAGAACATCTGAAGAAAAAGGGTGAGAAGAATTACGTCAGATGTCTCCATCATCTCTTGCTATAAAACTGCGACATGAAAACTCATTTTGATACAAAAAAAGATGTGATGAAAAACACTGTATTTAATTTTCAGCAGACTTAATGCTAACAGCAGCTCACAGCTCACACCCAGCCAGATGTTCAGTGGAAAAAGTGAGATCAATCTTGCAAACTCATACCTGATAAAAATGTGGCCAGAACGTACTGATGGCAAGTTCTGCTTTCACCCATCCTTCTGTAACAACCCCTGAGACATTCCATATGGGATTGCCCTGTGGTCCTCCATTCACTTTCACGTAGACATTCAGAGAGCCAGGACTCGAGCGATCTCTGCTGGATAAGTAATAATGGAAGTCGATGCAGTGTGTGTCATTTTCCTTCAACGTGGGCAAAAGCAAGTGAGCTTTCTGCCCAGATGCCCGTCCAGAGCTGTTCACCATCATGAAGGAGCCTATACACAGACAAGGGAAGAAAGAAAGAATACAAAACATCCGCTGAGCTCTTTCAGTTAAAGCAGTTTCCTTAGAAAAGTCACTGATTCCTTTAGAAGCCAGAAACAAAACAGTTCCTCCTAAGAACTCAAACTAGCTATTTTATACCAGTTGTTAGGTAACAGAAAAGAAAGGAGATCTAAATTACAGGGTATAAATACAAATAGATTCATGGCCACTATAACACCTTAATTAGATAACTTTAAAAATAAAAATACGGCTTTGCTTTTATTGTTTTATAACATTGCAATAAAAAAGTCACTCTATAAAAAATCACATTTACCCTTCAAGAAGCCATGAGGCTCTCCTACCACGTACAGCCCCAGATATCTACTTTCCCAAAGGCACACTGAATACTAAAGACTATTTACAAAAGATCAGATTCTCAGCTGGCATTAGCCTGCATGGTCCCTACCAACTTTGTGCCAATCTATACCCAGGAACCCTGCATCTTGTGGTACAAGCTTTGGAAAGTGGCAAGGTGTTAAGAAAACCTGGTGTTCAGAACCTGGATGAATTAGGCTTGTTAGCACAACAACATCTCAACTAGCAATACAGCAACAAGGACAATTACACTTCTAAGAGGGAAGGACTGGCTGAATTTTAGGAGGAAAATCTATACTAAGGCAATTTCTGAGTTTGTTAACCCTGAAGCTTGCATCATATTAACCATGGCACTGGATGTTGAACTCATGTTTTGATTCATCAAGCAGTTATTTTACAGCACATCGTGTCTCAACTCATCTCCTTACAGATGCATCAAGGTGACAAATGTTAGCAATAAGGAAAAACGTTATGAGAGTTATTTGATTCAATTCTGTTTAAGGGATCTGCTTTATGTGTGCACAGACGTTCACAGAAAAAGCTGAAGAAAATACCAAGATCCAGGGGGAAAAATCTATGTGTCAGCAGCAAGGCATAATAATTTTTAATCAAACGCAGCCTTCTTGACATTCAGAGTCCTGCTGCAGCTGCCAAGTCATGCTACAAATGTATTTCTCTACTGGTCTCTTGCAGTTCACAGAACATTGCATTTGAAAAGCCTTGCCTCACTTCTAACCTATCGACTTCCTCAGTTCCATGCCATAGCAGTTTGACAGGCACTCAGATGAGCCAGGTAAACATTTGGATCAATTCTGTCCAGTGGACAGCCATACATTTTAGTTTTTTGGTGGTTTTTTTTTTTAAGTCAACAGATACCAGGAATTTTCTCACAACTGCTTTTGGTGGGTTGTTCTTCTTGTTGTTTTTGATTTTGTTTTTCTGTTTATGTGATATATATATACACATTTTGTAAAGGACTGCAAGGCATGGATGCAGAAGAAAGTGGATATTTTGTAAGAAATCACACACACACTCCAGAGACCTTGGAAAAGTCAAGCACAGTGCAAGCAGAGCTGGGGAAGAAGATTTACAAGAAGAAATGCTACAGTCAAGGTGCTCTCTGGCAATCCAATCTTTCATTTGGATAGCTTGAAAATCCCAATGGCCCCAAATCAAGAAATTCCAGATTCACTGCAAAGAGCTCAAGAAACAGAAGAGCTGAGTCCAAACTTTTAATTTTTTCTCTAATAATCAAAGTCCGTAAGGTGAGACAAATGTTCTCTGTTGATATACTCCTGCTCTCAGTCAACCACAAAATCCCCTTCGTCAAATGGGAGATTTCAATGAGTGCTGCAGTAATCTTCTAAATAAACTAACCCTAAATAAACTAACATTGTGACAATCTGAGATTTGGGCTCAGACTTGATGACCTGGGATAATTTATTACCAGGAAGCAAAGTTACCAACAGGTTTGGCAAGGCAGCACAGCTGCTGCTTAAGGCAGCAAGGTGGAAATCCAACGGGCTGGTTTCTAAGTCTGACAACACATTCAATTCTATGACCTCTGTCTGTATGTGTAGACTGCCTTATCTTCCCATATAAATCAAATAAGAACACTAGTAAAATCTACTACTAAGAATCAGAGACAGAAGCCACTGTATAACTGCTGAATAACAGAAGGGTTTTGTTGTTGTTGTTTTAGCTGCTGCAAAATGCACTGCCTGCAGTGTTTCAGTGACATTTTGGGAAACAGTATGAAATCTGATGAAGGCAATTTTGCCAGATGTGAGATACAGGGGTGATGGTACAGCCAAAGAAAACATTCAGTAAAGAAAAGTAGAGATCGTTCATTTCTGTTCCATTTTTTATCAGCTCTTAGCACACATCATTCCACTTCTGCGTGTATTCCTCAACCTTTCACACTTCTGTATTTGGATAACAGATGGATCCCTGCCCTAAAGATCTACTCTGAAGCTGCACAATGCCTAACACAATTAGGTCCTGAACTGCAGTACATTAGGCAAGCTTTCAATGATAGATAGACTTAAGGAGGATTTCACTTCTCCAGATTCATGTATAAAAATAATGAGCATTGCTCTGGGAGAAAAACATCAACTTTTATAAAAAAGTTCAAAGCAATAATTACAATTTTGTTTTTTGACACCCACAAAAAAAATGAATCATATGCTATTTGCAGAACGACAATGGCCTTTTGTGCAACTGCTAGAGAGAGTACAGAGCCTGTACATAATGACTGACACAACGTGAGCCAGTAAAATATCCATCGACCAAAAAACACTTAGCAAAATAATTAGCCTTCGTAACTGGAAGAATAGCCTTACAAAAAATTTATTGCCATTTGCAAATTATTCACAGTCTTAGTTCTGATTTATGGATGCCTTAAAACCAAATAGCCACACCCCACATCATGCCTAGAGAAAATGCTGTAAAATTCAAACTGTCTCCAGTAAAGTCCTGAGGAGAGGTATTGCTTTACATGATAGTAAGAGTAGAGATAAAAAAATTCCACTTCTAGTGCTGCCTCTGCTGCAGAAAAGTGCTCCTATCCTTAACTGTGCCATCTGGTATCTCTGTCTGCCCTTACTTCCACAGAGACCTCAGATGGCAGCTGCCACAAAAAGCCCTTTTCGTCCCGGGTCAAGCTGGTGCACAACACACCAAGCCTGCCCTTAGGAGGGGATATTGTTAAACTAAAGCTTCACCCATGCCATAACTGATAGTGGGTACAAGAACATCTATCTCACAGAATCTCATTGTTGTGAATCATTTATACCCTGTACCACAAATTGCCCTCCATGATTCTCATTTTCCTTTTTGCACTGTGAACTTGAATGCAAATCCCATCCCCTACCCTCAAGAACCTTCCAAAGGTTGCTCTGTGTGCTCCTGGACCAGCAGCTGGGATGCACTGACTTGTGTCCGTGCCAGTGAAGCTTTTCTGGGCAGTACACATTGCTTACCAGTAGCTCTGAGATCACTACAACTGCTCCCAGCAGCAATAAATAAATAAATACATAAAGTTCAAAGCAGCCTTTTAAGGACAGGCCTATTTTGCCTTATTAGCCGTAATAAAAACTGACACATCGCGATTCAGAGTCTGACAGCCTTCTTTAGCATGAGCACAGAATTGAAGCTGATGGGACTTCTTTTGAATTTATAGGCCTGTACGTGCAAATAAAAGAGGTACAATCAGGTCTGGCACCAGCAAACCATTTGTCAAATTTCTCACTCATATAAAGCCCTAGGGAATGCATTAACATGTCACAAACGGAAATTATTGATCAATGAACGACTGAAAACCTACTTAAATTTCCCCTGGCATGAATTTGTATAAAACAAAAGATTCCTTGAAGAAACTCTGATTTAGACTGACTTTGAACAGTAATGACAGTAGAAAAAACACTGAGTGCTATTTTGTTTACCTCCATCTGGAAAGTTCACATGCCATCAGATAGACACTGAAATGGGAAAAGAAAGTTTGGAGAGAAGAAGTGATGTATTCTGTGTGGATGTTGTTGGGTATTTCTATTTTTGTTGGACACAGAAGTATATGCTCATTAATGCAGCTGAATATCAGGTCAATTAACTTTAGTGCTCTTGAACCAACAGGTTACATTAATTAATCTCTTGCTGGCTTTGCCACCTTCCTGAATAACTAAAACTGAATGTGCTGTGTTCAGATCAGTCAAAAGCACAGAGAAAAGAAAGATGGTAAATAAATTCATTTTTAAAAATCCATTCGAATGACAGTGAACATAAAAAGGCACTCTCTTACAGTTATTAAACATACCACTGAAAATTGGGGAATTAAACCATGAAGTGCTCTCTAGCTGGCCATAAATTTCAATTTTTCCCCTGCTTGGTGCATAATGATGCCTTGATAAGCTTCCTATCATTGATGCATCTGCAACATATACCCTCTTTTTGAACTGAAATGCTGCTCTGTAGCAGATGGTGGCTATTGTGTTTACACATCAGCACTTTATGATTGCATTTTCTCACGTCTGCAGTAAAAAGAAAGCCGTAATTGAGTTTTTAATGGCTTTGCACATTGTTCATTAAGATTACATGAGTGTGTTCTGACAAATGACAGCTGAAGAAACGAGCCACTGAGAACCCCTCACGATCACCAGACAGACCTCAGCTGATGCTCTTTCACTGCTGCCTTTGAAGAACTGAGCTGTTTAAAAGTAAAATTACAGCAACCATTAAAGACTGAATGTAAACTTGAAAAGAAAACTGTCAAAATGCTCAACTGCAAAAAGAGCCTTCTTAAACCCTAAGAACCCAAATCAAGTACAGAACTTTTTTTTACACAGCAAACTCCTCCTCTCAGTACATCAATCTGCTTTCCAGCAGCTCCATCACAGCAGAGGCATTTTTTTTTCAGTCACAATGCTGCTAGTTTCCAAAGAACAACTCTACCCTGAAAAAGAAAGGGCCTGACATCTGATCCTGTTAGCATGGAACGAAGCAAGCTGGAATAATTTCAGTTGGAAGGGGCCTTAGGTCATACCTGTTCCAATTCCATGCTCAGAGCAGGGTCATCTCTTTTCCCACTGACTCTAAATCCTCCCAGATGGCCCAGTCCCTCTGGGTAACCTGCTCCCGTACTTGGCTGCCCTCATGGCATCCCCCATAACCTCTCATTTCAGCCCATACCCCTTGTCTCCTACCCTGCAGACACTCAGTGCAGTAACGAGCCTGCCCCATCCTGCAGGCACTGAGCTGTTGCTTTCAGGACCCCCCAAACCCTTCTTGCCCCAGCCTGAACAATCTCATCACTCCTCAGCCTCTTCTCTGAGGGTGCTAGCTTCAGCCCTGACCACTCAATGGCCTTCAGTTTCCTTCCTCCCTTTCATCAGTCATGTTGGGGCACCCGAAATTGGGCACAATATGCAAATGCAATCTAACGAGTAGCAAACAAAGATGGACCACTTCTCTTTGTCTGCTGGCTTGGTCCCTGTTAATACAGCCCAGGATGCCACTAGCAGTCAGAGCACACTGCTAGCTTATATTCAGGCTGCCCTCTATCTGACTAGTCCATGTCCAATTTTATGATGCCCCATCCCTGCAGGCATGCAAGTCCAGGCTGGATGTGGCTCTGGGCAGCCTGGTCTGCTGGTTGGTGACCCTGCACCATAGCAGAGGGGTTGAAACTGGATGAGCATTGTGGTCCTTTTCAACCCAGGCCATTTCATGATTCCAGCCTGCCTCTACCCCTCTCGATGGTGGTCCTACCTTTGACTGTATCAACTGTTCGCACAGTCTGATGCCAAACTAGAGCTGCCACCAACTGCTGCCAGCCAACCAGCGTGCCCCTCCCCATCTGCCACCACCAACCCAGATCATAACAACACCCTGACCTAAAAACATATGAAGATCTGTCCTGACTCTGGTCTCTGTAGATTCACAGCACTTCCGCAGTTGAAATACAGGACCAGGAGAGTTCTGGTAACTTCACATCTTACAAAAACAAAATGCTCTGAGAAAGATGCTTATTAAAACAGTAGAAGCTATCCACATCACTCATTTTAAACTATACACATTAGTGAATGACTATACATCTCTGTGGTTTTCTGCAGAGATATGAGAAGAAGTCTGCTACTATGAATCCCTAACATAAACACACAAGAAGACATCCTGCCCCATAGTCTTTGTGGGTGGATACCAAGATGAAGGGCAGTTTATGGTTAAGGCGAGCAAAGTTATTGAGAATAATCTTAATTACAATCTCAGGTGAGATTTCTCACCATCCTTTCCAGGTTATTATGAGACAGGGCACAGACCTGAGGGGGTACCCCAGTAACCTCTACTGAGGAAATGAGTTTGCTGGTTGTCTTTGCTTATTACCTGTGCACCTTTGGAGCACTATCTCTTCCACTGCAGCCTTACCTCTTTTCAGGAAGAGTCCTCTCAAAACACTTTCTGGAACTCCTTTGCATTTAAAAGTCATTTCAAGATTTTTTTTTTTTTTTTACTTTTTGAAAGTATTCCAACAGATTGCTGAGGTGCAACTTTCCAACGATATTCTTTCCCAGTTCCTCAGTCACAGTGGATTAGGGTCAAAGCCAACTCATTATCTCATAAAATGACTTGGAAGTCCACAAGCAGTGGCATTTTTATGGGACAGATGTAGCAGGAGGCATCACATCACACCAGCCAGCTAAGAAAGCTCATCTCTCTCAGTAAGGCTCCCCAGCATCATACACTTGCACAGCTTTTGGCAAGGCACATTCATAACACTGTTAGTCAGTCTGAATGCCACAGAACAGGTTTTGAAAAGCACCAACACTGAGTATGAAAAAGGAAAAAAAATATATTTCCATATAATTGCTTTAAGTTCAAACTATGAAATTCATAGTTTTTATTTTACAAAAAGTTACTATCGCCCACCTGCTTCATACTTTCCACATTTCTCTATCCCTGCCCTCCATAGTCACGTATAACAGCTGAGGAAGGCTCAGAAATTTCTTCTCCTGGCTGATGAACCACAGAGAGCAGTGCTCGTACAAACTCAGAATTAAACAAGGCTTATCTCATAGCTGCTGTCCCTTTTTCAAATATTAGGACAAAATCAGACCCGTGCTCAAATGTGGGCCACACTGAATTAATCTACCATGGAATAAAGAGCTTGATTCACAGATAAATAGGAATATAAACTGCAAGTTCAGTCCCATATAATTCATAAGGACAATTCATTCGCTTGGGAAACTGATGGATAATAGGAAAATATTTTTTAAAGAGACAGCCTTTATTTGTAAAGACATTTTCTTCCGGAAATTTATGTCATGAAAAGAATTATGTTGCTGTTTTGTGGTTGTTTTTTTTTTTTTAAATAAGATGAATCTCTTCTGGAAACAAGACTGATTACATATTGCTTTAGCGACTGCACATATTTGCTGTACTAATTTAAAGGAAGTGAAGATTGTGGCCCTGCCGCCTCACTGACCTTTCTGAAGCAGTAGGTGTGTAGCAAATAAGTGAGTGGTTTGCACGTCTCATAGTTTCTCTGAGAAAGGGGATGTTTGCAGTTCTTCTGGTTTAAACAAAACCAAATAATTACAGGACAATACTCAGAACTAGGGAACTTTTTTCTTCCACTTCATGTTTAGGAAGGGCCCCTGTATGTTAAATGAATGCTCCATTAACCTTACAAAAATATTTAAATCAAGTGGAAGTACATTTCTCACTGCTCTGTTGTTTTTTTAACATAATGCATGTCTGTAGTTCTTGTTCACATAATTGTATGACGTTTACCAAGGACAGCCATTGACAGAGATTGACATATTTGCAATGAAGACACAGCGTGCAGTATTTAGGTTCTGTCTGCATCGTTTCCTCACTGACAAATAGGGATTTTTTTCATTGGCCTGATGAAAATTAAACTGTAATGTGGAGGCACAACTTTTACAAAAACAGACATAAAAAGAAGCAGTTGGAGAAGTGACAGAATTTCACATTAGCAGAGGGATTTCTGGCCTGTGACTCCAGCCCAGAGCAGTCCCTAGCAGCCCTGTACTCAATACAGGCACACCTGCACCAAACTACTGCTAGATTCAGTGGAAAATCAGCACTTAGAGGTTGATTAACATCTGTATGGAGTATGAACACAGCAGTGATACTTAATTACAATTTCAACACCCAAAAAACTTCCATCTAAACCTCCATAAGATGAGTCCTGAAAGCACTGACATCTAACAGCGCTGGTCTGTGATAGGGATGGTACAGCTTATCACAAAGACTCGTGAGAACGTTTCTCACTTGAAGGTGCAAGGTGCTTCCAGTGCTGTTGCTTTCCGCTCAAGCCTCACAAGCAGTTGCTTTCACCATCAATCAGGAGAATACCTGCAGCTGGTGTTTGCTGGAATTGCATCTGTGGTCCAATCTCCTCTTCCCCTCCAACACCAAACTCCAATTTTGGTTTACAAAGCAAAAATCCTTGGTATCAGATCTCAGATGAAAGCCATTGCTTGAGGGTTACAGCTATCTTACAAATGCTCTGCACACCTCAACGCTCCACGGTCATTTTTAGAATTTTCTTTCCATGTTTTGTAAATGTTTCTTCATTGAAAGACTGATTGTCACAGCCATCAGCCTGTTCCTGAGA
This sequence comes from Lagopus leucura, assembly GCF_019238085.1. NCBI lineage: Eukaryota > Metazoa > Chordata > Aves > Galliformes > Phasianidae > Lagopus > Lagopus leucura. The sequence goes on from NW_024962288.1 coordinate 3,359,529, forward strand.
AGCAAACAGCGGTGTGTGCTGTGGAATCACAAACAATTCTATAAATCTCAGCAGCGAAAAACTTTTTAATGGATTCACTGCCTGCATTCGTTGTTGCTAAGGTCACTGCTGTAGCATACGTTGAGACTGTCCTTATTCCATTATTTATAAATAGGGTATAAACTGCTTTGCAGTGCTACAAAAAAAGGGTCCATTAGAAATGAAGTTACTCCCGCTTATCAACTAAATTAATCTTGTAATAATGAACATGTATCTCTACAGTCAACAGATCAGAACTCTCTCTAATTTTAATTACACCTTCTTGTTTGCATCATCATTTTTTAAAACGCGTGAAAATATACACTAAAACCATGAAGAGGTATTGTTGATTTTCAATTCCAGTAGTTTGATTACTATTTATCCTATCCATTACTAACTTAACGCTTTGGTGAAATGAAACTGATTTAAACACTTAATAAAGTACAGGTTATTAAATGGGCAAATAAGCAAAATACAGGGAATGGCCATAACTCAGCATAATATCTTTGCTTAAAGACACTGCAAATCTTGTTCTCAGCACTCAAGAGCTTTATTACAGCTGAGCCTTGAAAGAGAGGCACAGAGATGAGTTGTAGGGACATTAGTAAGCCTCAAAGCCTCTTGCAGATGTAGGTCCAAGAAGGCTCAGAGTTCAGCAGAATACTAAATATCTTCTTCACCTGATTTAACCTGTGACCAATTGGCTGCTGCCAAATGCGTCTCTCACTCGGGGAAAAGGCAGCATTTCAGTACAGAGCCTCTGGACCCACTCTAAAATGCACTGACCTTTTTTTTTTTAAGTTCCAGGCATACAACTACTTGTACAATGAGCATAACTTACAAATAGATGCTAAAGACTGCTCTTGAGAGGAAATGCCAACAACAAATGAGTTTAGAGGTAGTCAGTAAAGATTTTTCTGAACAAGTAATTGCTATTTATTATGTGTGCCTCACAGCTTTGCTTACAAACACAGAACTATTTTAAAAATAAAATTCCCTATCTCATTAAAGCTCAATGGCTAAAAATAAAGGTCTCTCCAACCAAGACTCAAGGAAAGCATGCTTTCGGTTGTTGATTACAAGTCATTAAAGAATTAAATCGGTATGTTACAGCTACTGCAATATCAGCTCTTCCTGGAGGCAGAGGGCAGCAAGGCAAAGGACAGCTCTGCTGCCCCTCTGGATTGGAACAGCCAAAGAAACAGGCTTTGATATGCCTGAACATACATGGTGTGCACAAAACTAGGAATATAACTTCCTTCTGGATTGAAAGCTGTTTTGTATAAAAGTTTGATATACATGTAATGGTCAACAGACATGAAATAACAACTCATGATTACCCTCACAGAACAACTATCCTGCACTGCTCAGATACCGTGTTGGACCAGACAAAGTCATTTAAAAACAACAGCCCCTTTTTAGAATACCCTTTTGTTCTCTACTTTTATTTTGTCCTGTCAGTGTTTCCCATTTCTGGTTTGTTTCTGAACACATTTTTTCTCTCCTCTATATACATCCTAAAAGATGACTACAAACTCCGTTATGCCACATACTTCAAGTATGCAGCAGCCATCTGTCAGATGCAGCCTCATTTGAGAGGTGTGCGGATGGATGGCTCAAGGTTCACAGAAGGGCCTGGTTTATTTTAATTTGTCTCCTCTAAAGCCACTGAGATTGAATACCACCAGACAGTTGCCCCGCTGGAGCTCAGGGTTCACAGATGCTCCACAGCACCTAACTCTGCACCAGACAAAACCTACTGCCTGTTTCCAGTGCCCCATGAGAAATTCATCTGGGGCACATGTGTTCATAGGCTCCTGGCTTTCACAAGTTAAGAAACCATGCCTATGTCCTTGCTGTTGCAATTAATAAAAAATCTAAATTGCTATGCACTCCAAGAGTTGAATCAAAGTGTATTTTCTGAAAGGCACTCTGGAATCACCTTTGGAATTGGCATAAGGGCTACCAGAAGTATTTTGGCAAAAATATTAGTTTACTAGAAAGTACTAGACTCCAAGTAATTCAAGCACAGTCTTATTTTCAATACATTTGAATTCTTTCTTTGCTTAATCATGAAAGACAAATGGCCAAATAATTTATTACGTAATTCCAAAGCATAAGAAGTGTTCTACATGCCAGCCAGAACCAAATATCTCATTAGTAGGCACGCAGCTCCACTGCCGGCCAACTTTTACAGCCTGTGCAACTCGTGTAAAACTTCCATATGTCTTGTCTATGTAACATTCACCAGGCAACTGTGGAGAGATTATTACCTTCTGTATTTGTGACAGAAAACACACACTAAATGCAATGCCAAAAGCCAACTGCAGCAAACAATGTCTGAAAAGGAATTGTTTCTTAAGAGTTTGTTTTTACATAACAGAGTTCCAACCATATGGCCACTTATTTGCACACTTAAGAAAGCAGCACCACAACTCTAAACTCAGAATATGTCAAAGGTTGGATGGTGAGTTATTTTTGTAACAAATTCCCAACTCTGAGCATGGTTTCAACAGAACGTGTTAATTGCTGTTAAGTCACTGATGCTATTCTGGGTTTACTGCAATATAGCCAAGGATGGAGTTTGGCAGAGTGAATTCAGAAAATAATTAAGCCCATCTCACAAGTCACCACACTGTATGGCAGAGCAAGAATTTCTCAAAAGGAGCAGCTCAAAACTGCAAAAGCAGAGGTTCGTGCAGGCCACTGTGGAGGCGTATTGGCACAGCAGAAAGGAGCCTCAGTCATTTCAGCCCACACCTTTACCAGCTGTGATCACTGTGAGTTGCTCATTCCCATGGGAACTAAATTAAACCAGATTTTTCTTTTAAATGGGAAATGTTTGTTTGCCTATCATAACTCCTGTTGCAATTACAGCAACCTAAGCAGAAGGAGTCACTGTCAGCATCCTCATTTCCAAGCATGTTGTCCTCTTAGGGTGGTCATTTTCTAGCTGAACATTACTGACTTGTACTACAGGAAGAGAAAATGAAATACCACCTTGAAGCAGCTCAATTGCCAACGCTGGCTAACACTACCATTCAGAGAAAGTCCAAACTTTCCACAATAAAATACTAATTTAATTCAAACAGAAGACATTTCTCAGTAGCAAGAAGAATTTAATGGCTGGTTCAGGACATGAGACAGTATTTGTGCTCATAAAAAATCCCAAACCACACAGTTCCAATTAACGATTACTGAACTGGATCCATCACTTCACAGAAGCCTAAGTAAACACCTAACAGTTACTGAATATTGACAAACATTTTTACTCAACTTGACAGTTGTACTCAACAACAAAGCTTTTCTTTGAGTAGCTTAGAAGCAGCTACCTTTGAGCCCCTGGACACATCCCTGTGTTTTAGACAAACAAATATGTTCAATACACTCAATGTGCATAGTTCGCAATAGTTTATCATGATTCACTTCGTGGTCTTTCTGATAGTAAGCAGCAACAACATTATTAACCTCCACAGAGGCTGTTATTCACACGTGGTTTTTTGAGCCCAGCTGGATGCCCGTGTGAGTCTATTTATTTTTACTAAATTGCCCCAAAGTGTGCATACATTTATGTCCTGTGGACTGCAGTTCATTTAGAACCTAACAGTGTTATGCACACAATGATAGATTTTTATTAGAAATTAATAGCATTAACTGAATCATATTTTCTGGCCATGCTCTTTCCTGCTGAGAAACACGGTTGTGCAACACCCATTCCAAGCTCCGCAGTTGATACAGACTGAGTTGATACCACTTCTTGTGGGGACTTCCAATATTTCACCTGTTAAGTTCTTTGACACAATGTAAATCCACCTTTTTCTCCAGAAGGTAACTCAAATGCAGTACCTGCCACACCAAAATAACTGGTTAATGTGGCCATGAATTGACACCACCAGGGCTTTGCTTAAATGAAGAATATTATTTAGCAATTACATAACAAACACTGCACCAAGTCCTGGCACATTGGTTAAATACACGGAGCTGCCAGTGACAGAATGGTTAAGATTACACAAACAGAGATGTTCAGAATGCAGTGCAAACAGTTCCAAACATTACTGAGAAATCCTCTAAACAACCCCAAGTATGCCAGCTCTTCATTTAACTCAAGCTCCTCACAGTTCTCAACAAATTTTGCAGTCAGTGCCATGCTACTTATTTAATTGTTCATTTCCTCCTAAAAATGAAGTTTAATACATTATTAGGAAAGTCATTTGGGCAATCCTTTGTTAACCTTCTGCCACATTTGACTATTTTCTATCTTCAGTAGACTTCAAATCCCAAGCAGAATTTTGACCCTCCCCTGAGGATTGCTTTATTTAATAAACTCTCAGGAGGTATTTCAAAAGCTCTGAAATCCCTGGTAAATCCAGTTTTTAATCCATTATTACAATGGCATTGAAAAAATGTCTGTAAATTAGAACGCCATAGTGCTCTGCTGGTTAGTCTTTCATGCTGGATTCACCTAAGTGGATTCATCTATTTGTTATTGTTTCAATCGTTTTACCTCCAAGCTTTCTAGGATCATCCCTTTTTCTTTTTGTTAAGGAAAGAGACTCCTGGCTCTTCTCTTCGGTAGCCAATTAAGCAGCTGTGAAAAAACACATTAGCAAATCCAGTATTTCCCCTAAAAGATTCCACAGGGTATCATAAAGTTTTCTTGTTTGTTACCAAAACCACAACTGGTTGTTTGACCAAGGATCAAAAAAAGGAAAAAATAAACCTCCCTCCACCTCCAAAAAAAAAAACAAAACAAAAAAAAACTAGTGCAAAGTAATCAGTTAGATTATCTGAAGTGTAGATTTTTGTACCTGAAAAAGAACCTAATTACTGATATTCTGATTCTAGATGACTCATCAGTCCTCATTTCCTGCATCCAGGAGATTTAAATAAACTTAGAATCTCATATTACCTTATTCTGAAATTATCTTTCTACCCCAATTTCCCAATTTCAAATGTCTATACTAGACCTCATAATTATTCTTAATAGGCTTTTTTAAAATTATTTTTTAAAGTGGAATGCCATTTTTATCTTCAAAGGGCTGGCAGTGATAAAGTTGAGAGTCTGTGGGGAAGGATCCAGGGGAAAACCAACAAGGTGAAGATCCAGGTGGGGGTCTGTTAAAGACTGCCTAACCAGGGTGAAGAGACAGACAACAGACAGACAGACAGACAACAGCTGGCAGAAGTTTTGCGATTGCCAGCCCTTGTTCTCATGGGGGACTTTAACTTCCCCTGATAAATATTGGAAATCTAACACTGCACAGAGGAAACAGTCTAGGAGGTTTCTAGAATGTGTGGAAGTCAACTTCTTAGCACAGCTGGCAAGAGAGCCTACCAGGGAAGGTGCAGTGCTAGACCTGGTGTTCACAAACAGAGAAGAACTGATGGCAGACGTGGAGGTCAGGAGCTGCCTTGTGCAGAGTGATCACACAATGCTAGAGTTCTCTACTCTTGGGGAAGGGCTAATGAGAATCTCCATTGTTTACTGGATACAGATGGGTACCTGACCATGAAGGATAACGGCAGCCAATGGCTGGCACCAGTACCCTCTTTGCTGGGTAAAGAACTGGCTGGACACCAGGCCTAGAGAGGGGTGGGGAACATAGTTAAATCCAACTGGTGACCAGGCACTTGTGGTACCCCCCAGGGGTCAGTAATGGGGCCTGTCCTGCTTAAGATCTTTACTGATGACCTGGATGAGAGGATCGAGTGCACCCTAATAAGTTTGCAGATGACACTAAGTTGGGAGGAAGTGTTGATCTGCCTGAAGGCCCTACAGAGGGATCCGGACAGGCTGATCGCTGGGCTGAAGCCAGTGGGATGAAGTTCAACAAGACCAAGTGCCAAGTTCTGCCCTTTGGTCACAACCACTTCACGCTACAGACTTGGGGCAGAGAGGTTGGAAGACTGTGCAGAGGAAAAGGACCTGTGGATGTTGGTCGATTCTCAGCTGAACATGAGGCAGCAATGTGCCCAGGTGGCCAAGAAAGAAACCGGAGTGTGTCCGGAGAAGCAGAGTAAAGCTGATGAGGTGACTGGAACACAAGTCTTATGGGAGTGGCTGAAAGAAATGGGATGGTTCAGCCTGGAGAAGAGAAGCCTTTGGGGAGACATTATCGCTCTCTACAACTGCCTGAAAGGAGGTTGTAGCAAGGTGGGGGTCGGCCTCTTCTCCCAGGTAACAGCAGTAGGATGAGAGGTGATGGCCTCAAGTTACATTGGATATTAGGAAAAGCTTCTTCTCTGAGAGTGGTGCTGCACTGGCACAGGCTGCCCAGGGAGGTGGTGCAGTCACCACTCCTGCAGGTGTTCAAGAAACTTGTAGACGTGGTATTGCGGAGGTGAGAGCTGAGCCGCTTTCCATCATCTGTCAGCGCTCCTTGTTGACTGGTGAGGTCCCAGAAGACTGGAGGCTTGCCAATGTGACTCCCATTTACAAGAAAGGTCGTAAGGAGGATCCGGGGAACTACAGGCCTGTCAGCCTGACCTCGATGCCAGGGAAGGTTATGGAGCAGATCGTCTTGAGGGAGATCATGCGGCATGTGCGGGATGAGCGGGGGATCAGGCCTAGCCAGCATGGGTTTGTGAAGGGCAGGTCCTGCTTGACCAACCTGATCTCCTTCTATGATCTAGTGACCCATCTGGTGGATGAGGGAAAGGCTGTTGATGTGGTCTACCTAGACTTCAGCAAAGCCTTTGACACTGTCTCCCACAGCATTCTCCTGCAGAAGCTGGCAGCCCGAGGCTTGGATGGGTGCACTCTTGGCTGGGTAAGGAGCTGGCTGGAGGGCCGGGCTCAGAGAGTGGTGGTGAATGGAGCCAAATCCAGCTGGCGACCGGTCGTGAGTGGTGTTCCCCAGGGGTCGGTGCTGGGGCCTGTCCTCTTCAATATCTTTATTGATGACCTGGATGAGGGCATTGAGTGCACCCTCAGTAAATTCGCAGATGACACCAAATTGGCTGGAAGTGTGGATCTGCCTGGGGGTAGCGAGGCCCTACAGAGGGATCTGGACAGGCTGGAGAGCTGGGCTGGAGCCAATGGGATGAGTTTCAACAAGGCCAAATGCCGGGTCCTGCACTTCGGCCACAACAACCCCAGGCGACGCTACAGGCTTGGGGCGGTGTGGCTGGAGGACTGCGTAGAGGAAATGGACCTGGGGGTATTGATGGATGCTCGGCTGAACACGAGCCGACAGTGTGCCCAGGTGGCCAAGAAGGCCAATGGCATCCTGGCTTGCATCAGAAACAGTGTTGCAAGCAGGAACAGAGAGGTGATTGTTCCCCTATATTCAGCACTCGTGAGGCCGCACCTCGAGTACTGTGTCCGGTTTTGGGCCCCTCACTGCAAGAAAGACATTGAGGCCCTGGAACGTGTTCAAAGGAGGGCAACAAAGCTGGTGAGGGGTCTGGAACACAGGCCATATGAGGAGAGGCTGAAGGAGCTGGGAATGTTCAGCCTGGAGAAGTGGAGGCTCAGGGGAGACCTTATTGCTCTCTATAACTTCCTGAAGGGAGGTTGTAGTGAGCTGGGGGTCGGCCTCTTCTCTCGTGTCATCAGTGATAGGACCAGGGGGAATGGTTTCAAGCTACGGCAGGGGAGATTCAGGCTGGACATGAGGAAGTATTACTTTTCAGAAAGGGTGGTCAGGCACTGCAATGGACTGCCCAGGGAGGTGGTGGAATCACCGACCCTGGGGGTGTTCAAGGAAAGGCTGGACGTTGTGTTGAGGGACATGGTTTAGTAGGAGCTATTGGGAATAGGTGAACGGTTGGACTGGGTGATCTTTTAGGTCTTTTCCAACCTTGGTGATTCTATGATTCTATGATTCTCTTAAGGAACATGGTTAGTGGGCAACACTGGAGGTAGGCAAATGGTTGGACTAGACATTCTTAGAGGTCTTTTCCAATCTTCATGTTTTTATGATTCTATGAATTATTTGCTTTATTTCGTGATAGCCTTAACAGTCTTTCTCAGTTAATATTTTCAAAGATGCCACCGAATGTAGCAATGGTTGAATAAACTTACTCCAGTGTAAGGACAAACGGTAGCATGGTTTCCTATACATAACCCTCCTTAATTCTTCAACTGAAACAGCAAGATAAAAAACCTAAAACTCTGTGTGAGACAGCCTTGAAACAACATGAAGTATTGGAACTTAAATGGAGTGTTTGGCAATTACAGCAGAGCATTTAAGATGGCCAAGAGGTAAAGTGAAAAATTCAGTCACACTTTCAGAACATGAAGGAAGTTTTCAGTACTGGCACGAGTTCAAAAGGAAACAGATTTTTCCATAGGCAAAGCTCACCCTTACTATTCCAAGAGCATGCTGTTGAAACAGGTTGTAAACACTTTAGGTAGAAAGAACTCAAATTAAAACATACTCGAGCAGTTTCCTCAGGTTCTGACACTGCTCTAATGAAGCAGACAAATAAAGCTCCTCCTGAACTCAGCACAATCAGGATCAGTGCCAAATTATTAACAGGCATTTTTCTGAGTAGGATTAACTATCTTTGAAAAATAATTGCTCCTCGTGGCCTTGCAAACAAACGAGCAATTTTTGTAGGAGTTACAGTGAGATTAGTAGAATTTTCACAAATTCATGCAAACAGACTAACATTCCAAGCATGTGGACACAATTAGGCTTTCAGGCTCTCAGTTTTCCCATTAATCTCTATTACAGAAATGTACTCTGGAATCGTATTTCTATTCCTCCTGACTTAATATATCGAATTCTATTACTGCAGCAAAAGTTGTGCTGTAAGAAGCTCCAAGAGTCAACACCCTGACAGAGATTTTGGAATGGAGATTTCTGTAGAATCCACATCCTGCGCTTTTTCAGAAATAAGAAAACGTCTCAAAATGCATAAGTAAGGTTTTTTCCTCTGGTAATCATGTACAACATAAAATGGATCGTTTTTAAACTTGTATTTATTAGCATTACTTAATTATTAGCATTACCTAATTACATAGGCAGTTACTTAGGCAAACACATAGTAAAAATATAGGGATCTTAGGGCTTCTCCCCTTTCTAGAGGCTGCTTTCACTTTGACTGCAAGCAGCATAATTCCATGTATGCTACAGCAGGGTCAGCATGCGTTATTCTGTCCTCATCTACTGGAATGGCAATCTACCCACAGGTGAAGATTTGCAGAATAAATTAGGAAATTTATACTCCTGGGAAACAATTGTTGAAATGAGTTCAACGTTTATGACAGCTGTGCCACAGTGTTTCTACTTCAGAGGTTCTATGGATGCTCAATTGAAGTAACCTGCTTAGCTTGCTGACGCCTGCCATTCAAGGAGCACTGATCTATAAAACTCAACGTGGTGAGCAATCTCATGAAACCCGTACGACTTTCCTTTAAATGTGAGCGTACATACAGGTAGCCTACTGGATCATCAGGATAATCAGTTTTCAAGAGCAATGGTATTGTGTTTGGATAGCCTGTGCATTTCTCAAACTATCAAGATTACTCAATTACTTTTTATTTTTTAAGAGCATTTAGACTGCCTTCTGCAGTTATTTGATAAAGCACTGAGATGCAGTGGAATGCAGAGCCCAATACTCAAATATAAGGCAGTGGGATACTGGCTAAAGTTTACCATCTTTGAGCCAGTGATACACGACAACATGGAGGTAACCAAAATAAAGAGCCCAGTGTTGTTAACGTGCACAGAGCTGTTCCCTTCCCAGCTCTGAACTGAAAGGAACAGAAAATATACTACATTAAAAATACATTGTCTAGAAAAACAGTAAAAATGATAACAGCTTAAAGCACAGTCCATGCTCAGATTGGCTCTATAACCATATCATTTTCAGCAGCTGGGGAAGAAAAGTACCCAAAAGAGACAGCTGCTGCTTGTGATATAAACATAAAAACTACATTAAAAAACAAAACAAAACAAAAAAACAAAGCTCCTTTCCATTTGTTTAGTCTTCACTCTTACTTTTGATATTCAGAGCACCTTGATGTGAGCCCCCAGAGGAATGGAATTCGAGCAGTCCTCCTGCCTGACAATTTCCTTTGCTATTTTGTCTCCTTATACTATAAGGACGAATCCTATTTCCAAACCTACAGACAGTTCATTTAAAACACATCTTTCCATTTTGAACACATACCACTTGCAGTTTGTGCTTTGAGGATACACAGTTATGTTTCACCCTCATAAGGCAAAGGCTCAGCATATTCCACTAAAACTGGTAACAGGCTGCAGGTTTACATTTTCAACGTAGATAACTTAATGAAATTTTGATTTCACAGTACTGTAGATACCACATGCTGAGTGTAACCTTTCCTCCAAGAGATCTTTCTGAATTCCATCCCGTTTTAATTTCCTCCTAAAGTACTGCATCTGGTACTGGAACATTTTTATTTTAAACAGTTCAAGATTTTAGTTGTTGTATTTACAATAAAGCATAAAGGCATTAACAAGAACTGAGATCATTCGCTCCATTTTCTATTTTGCATTCACACAGCCTCCATCCTGGGTGCTAATTTGGTAGAACAGTGGAGACCGATTTCTTCCCAGTCACAGAACCGCCTAGCCTCAGTGTGCAACAATTTGCCTATCAAACAGCTTTTAAGAGCTGAAGGGTATACACACTGCTAATCTTACTAGAATTCTCTTGGCCATGAGCACACTTATTTTTCCCTCAGTATTTCCATTATGGCTCAATATGAAAGTAGATTTTAACTTCTTTCTATTTAGGAAACAACCAAGTGACTCTAAGTCATATGCAGTGATGCTGGAAATTAAATATCAAGAAGCATCTAAAATTCCAGATAGTACCAAGCAGATACTCTTTGTTGGTTTTGAGACACAAAATAAATTGTGGATGGCTGAACTGCAATATTGATGTTTGGCACTGAGTCCCAGAATAGATGTTACCACATATTTTGACACCGGTGCTGTAAAAGCACTCACAATTAAGGATGTGTACCAAACTCTGACAATGTCAGTGAAAGCAGAGCACTTTAAATATGGCATTCACACTGCCTACAACTCCAGACAGCTTTAAATCACATGAAGCACAAGAATGATTTTCTAAAGCCTTGTACATCTTGATTTCTGCATTCAAAACCCATACATGTGCTGCATGACATGATTTCACATATTCAACCACACAACTGTATGGCAATTGTAAACATGCTTGTAGCATGTAAAGCCTTTGGTATAGCTACACATTTGAAGCTCTGAAAAGGTGTGAATTTTAATTACTCATCAATCTCTTGAAGACGCTGTTCGTACTACTTCGATGTCTAAGATGCTCTAGAGATAAGTCAAGGTACAAGCCTTAGAAAGGCTCTGAAGATTTTCTAAACCTTTACCAGAAGTGCTGTCTCATTTTTAGCAATGGAAGTCACCAAAGCATAAAGAAAAGCTGACCTCAAAGACCTAAGAAAGAAAGGGAGGACACTGAAAGAAATATTGTACATTGCATATACTATGCAAACATGAACATTGAAAATGTATTACGCAGTCTTTCTCATCCTTCTGAATCAATGTATTATAGTGAGCTGATCTTCCAACCATATCTAACATGAAAACAGATTTTCACAGAAAAGATAACTCTCTAATACACTGCTTTCCTTCCTCAGCATAGTGTGGGCAAGAATTACATGCAGAAGGACACGGGAATGTCAAGAGAAGGAAAAGCAGGCCTAGCCACCCGGCCTCCAGGGCAGTTAGCAAAGGCCTCTGCTGAAATCACGCACACTTCCCACAGTGAACATTCCCCCATAAATCATAAAAAATATTGAAGCTACACATTTGATGTCATATTTTTCTGTTCCCAGTTACTACAGTCCAGACCATCCCTAACAAGTTCTTAAACTTAATGCACAGTTTTCTGTACACAAAGCTGATATAAGGAAAAATTTCTTTATGACAAGGGTGGCCAAACACTAGAACAAGCTTCCTACAGAGATGCTGAGCCCTAGACATGTCAGTATTCAAAAGACACCTTCAATGCCCTCATCAATTTGCTTTATCCGTAAAGAGGCCAGGCAGCTGGACTTGAGTTTTGTAGGTCCCTTCCAACTGAGCCATTCTGTTCTGTTCTGGGGTGACAACAGAACCAAGGCACCTTGGTCAAAGGTGGCAGCAGTGGCAGGGCTTGGATTTCTTGGATTTGCTCCTTGTACCACAGCTGTTTAATTATTGGAGTCAGCAAGTATCGGTGCCATAACACTTACATTGCTCAGGATGATGAAGTAGCCAAGATGGCCAATACCACAAAATGGTTTTGCCTCCAAGACTCTCAGAACAGGACCAGGAGCACCTCAAACAGCTGATGCAGGAGTGAAGCAATGCAATAAATCATATTGCTGCAACACCATGCAGACCCCTCCCCACAAGCTCCTTAAAAGTCAACAGTTTCCTAATATATATAAATCAAAGCAAAGGCTGGGTAAATAGATAGATAGATAGATAGATAGATAGATAGATAGATAGATAGATAAAGACAGACTGGGGAAATATTAAGGTCAACTTAAGTCCTAGTAGTTTAAAATTCAATGAGAGATTTCTTTTGAACTTGAAATAAATATAGAAATCAACCTAAAATATTAGACAATCAACTGATTAGATTGGTATTTTCTTTTTAGCTAGCCTTTAAAACCTTCCAGAGCAAAAAGTCCAAGAAATCTTATACTGAACACTTGCAAAATAATACCTTTTACTGAAACTCTTCTAAACCCATGTAATTAGCTATCAACCTTGAGAACTCCAAACATAACATCTTAGAGGCTTATTATACAGGGAAAAAAAGAAAAAAAATACTCAAAAATGAAAAAGAAGAAAAATAAATTTGATTCAGCTACTGAGAATCAGAGCAGATTTGTGGCTTCTTGAGGAGAATTTGAAATACAAGCCCTAAATGAGTTAGGGGTCCAAAAGCCACATCCAACCCCACAAAATTCAGAATTCCCTTTCCTTTAGCACATCAGTGGAGACACTTCCCTCATGTTTTATCATCCTGATACTTCAGCTTCACCGGGGATTTGCCCCTCCCCACTCCAAGCCATAAATGTGCCAAAATAGAAAGCAGATGGGAAAAGTGTGCCCAGAAATCGAGTTATTCTTCCTCTTCCAAGTGCCCAGCGAGTGCTGTCTCCCTTACTGAAGGCAAACACGACAGAATGAGTTCTCTAATTAATGGACAGACATGCAGTTTGTGTTCAGAAGTGAGAAGTACTCAAATATATTACCCCACCACACAGTGCAGCAGCATAATTTAGTTTTTTATGACAAGCTTAGGGAAGAGTGCATGCTTTTATAGGGCTTGTTGAAGTTTGTGCTGATGCATATGTTTGTGAAGAAGCATGGATTTATCTTGCTCTGTCAATACAGGTATTTTTCTACTTGATGAATAAATCATTAGGCATAACAATAACCAAGTCCTATTATTTACATTTACAAGGAGGACTTTCAAGGCTGACACTGTTTAATTTCAAAATAATAATTCATAGACTTGATTTTCTATTTTCTTTGGGGCTTTTGCCTCACCTTGTTAACACATGGAACATACACGCACACTGATCTTGTACACTGATTAATGTAGTAGAAAATATATATATTTGCAGAATGCTTTTATGCACCACTATGAATCTTCATTTGAAGCAGACTAGTATTTGCAGCAGCCATATGACTTGTGCTTGCTGGAAGGATGTACTGGAGATTCCGTTAGGAATTAGAGGACACAAAATGATCCCTGTGCTCTTGATTCTGGTCACATGTCACATCACTACTTACAGCTATGTTACAACTTCCAAGCAGCTCAATAAGGACTTAAAACAGACTCGTATCTGTTAAAAATCCAACTACCAGCTTACTCTTGAGTACTGATGTGCTACCAAAGGATTTCAGAACCAAGGGTCACACTTCAAGCTCATCCTATTTAACGCAAGCTATGAGAACAGCTTCAAAAGTAAGGCCTCCTATTTTATTGCGTTAGTCCATGACATCAAAGGCAGATTTTGGTGGTATGGCCAATATTCTGTTACATTTTTTTTTTGTGATGTGACCATCCTCTGGTCCTTCTTTTGCCATTAACTTCTTTGAAAAAAAGCCCTTTCTCCAGTTCCCACACTACTGACAAGCTTCAACTCTAACTGAGCTTTCGTCACACAAATGTTCTTCCAAAAAGGTTAAGCAACACCTCTGTTGTCTCCTCATGTTATTCAACCTCACATCCAGGGGTCATACACTCACTTATTCCACCTAAGCTGCACAAGATCCCTGCTCAGGCAAGCTAACCTTCTGTCCCATGTGCATGACCTCCAACATTATGGCATGGCCTTTTCCTGTACGCTACAGAGCTGACACTTCAAAGTGAGCAACTTTGATGGACCCCAAAGACTTCAACAGCAGTTTCCCAGAGGACCTTCTACTTATTTCCCTGAGGAGCCTTAGATCTGCTCTTCCAATATCCTGGGTTGAAGTTTTGTGACAATTTCCCACCTACCACCAAGGATTTGAAACTTAAATCTCAATGTTTAAAAGCCACAAATCTACAAGCACCATTCTTCACTGGTTCCCCCAGCTCCTGTACCAAGAATTTATCATCAAGCCATTTTAAGAACTCTCCTGGACCTGTTTTGTACCAGCTGTGTGGTATTCACACTTAATGTCTGACAAGTTGAAGTCACCATAAGGACAAGAGCACTTGATCCACAGGTACCTCTTAGGTCCTTAAAGAACAAATCATCAGTGTCATCATCCTGGAGGGGTGGCCTATGGTAGATGACACTTAACTTCCTTTCCCACAACTGCCCTGCCTGTTGCTGATGAAGGGCCAGTAACTGCCCATCATGACACAACAGGCACAGGACTCTTCCCAACACATTTTGCTTATGCCAATGATAACTGCAGCTATGGGACAGAGCCAAGTCTTCCAGCTGCTCTGGCTTTCTCCTGCTGAGTGCATTGGTGTGCAGACATTTCAAATGTGCTTCACTGTACCCACCCTATAACTGAGCTGATGGATGTAAACCACCAGAGAGCGGCGTCGAGCCCATGGAGGTGGACATCCCGCTAGAGGAGGAACCCATGGAGGTGCATCCACCTCCATCGAGGCAGGCAGGCACCCCAACATCGTGTCTGCATGGAGACGCTGCTACATCCATCAGCAGCACACCAGGGGCTCTCGATTTCCACCCTGACCCTAAAATGTCACCATCTGCCAGAGAGCCCTGCGCCAGCTGCTGCTCCCTGCCACCCTTTCTTCCCCGTCCTCCATCCTCATCCTTCCCCTAGAGCTCTCATATCTTCTTTCCCGAGCTCTGAGGAAACGGGAAGGACTGGGACTGCTGTGCCATAAGCTGCTGTGCTGATAGGAGACAAGTCCAGCGGATGGCCCTGAGCTCCGTGCAGCCTCAGGTGAGCCCTGAGAAAAGGGCAGGACTGGGACTGGCACTGTCCAAGCTGCTGTGCCAGCATAACAAGAAGAGCCCAGTGGGAGCTGTGCCTGAGGTGGGCAGCGGTGCTCCGGCTGCCGACAGAGCTTTGGGAGGAGGCGAACAGCATTTTGCTGCTTTGGGACAGATGGCAGCAGAGGGGCAGACTGACAGTATGCACACAAAGCACAAAAGTGGAACTGAATTCCTTTGTGTTCAAAAAATGTCACCCACTGACATTCATCGATGCTTACTGAACGTTTTATGGAGACCAAACCATGGATGTGCACACAGTGAGCGCTGGGCAGTGCGTTACAGCAATGCCAATGGCGCCTCACCTCCACTGGTGCAGATGGTTACAAACAAGGCATGCAGCTCTTGTCCATCACTGCTGAAAATGCACAGCTAATGGTGTGTTGTTGAAAAAAAAAAAAAAAAAAAAAAAAAGTGTTTCGTAGCTGAGGATTTGCACTATCAAATATTGTTATGGTGCTCTTTGTAGCTGTTGTAGTTTCCATTGAAATAAACAGGAGGCATTACTTTTGGAGCAACCTTCAGAAATTCAGGAGCCGGACATTCCCTGTGTCATGGTTTTGTGATTTTTGGTTTTCGGTATTCCACATCATAACATCATGTGGGTGCCCCCAAAACCAAAAATCACAAAACCACAACACCCTGAACATTTTGCCTATCAGTTCTAAGAAACACGTTGTTTTTTAATAAACTCCAATACACTAATATCAAAAAAGGTGATTACACATCAGAAATAATTCCAGAATCTGAGTTCTTCTGCTGCCTCTTCTCAGAAGCCTTCCTTGCCCTGTAAGGCCAGGCTTTCTGCTTATAGCAGTGACACAAAAACAAAGCAAACATGAAACTGGAAGTCACTGGAACATTGATTTCAGCAAGGGTGATCATATGCTTGGTAAAATGAATAAAATCACTGACATTCTTATTTTACTAGTATGAAATGACTTTCAAAGAGGGGAAAAAGGCTATGGAAAAAATGTTGAAGCATTAGAAACCCAGCCCTTTGTACCAGTTCCCTGTGCCGCATCAGCTTTCCATAACATTCTGCTCTGCAAAACCTTGTAATATGATTGGAAGTGCTTTGCATTGCTCCTTCTGCACACATGGAAGTGGGATTTTGAGGAAGCAACGTAAATGGCTATCCTGGCATTATAACTAGATTCTTTTTTTTCCTGTTAGGTCATCTGTTCAATAAAAGGTCATGGAGGTGCTCCTTGTGAAATGCTGGCAGGGGAGTATGGATGCCAGCTGAATTCCTGGCACTGCTATTCAGCTACATTTATCAAAAAATATCATTTTGAAACAAACTAAACAGAGCAAATAAAACAAAAAAAGCACCAACTACACAAGCTCAGAAGTGACTACTGTGAGAAGGTGCTGAGCAGAACCTCATGAGTGATTTACCCTGTAATATGGAAACTTTTATTTATAAATTATTCACAAACCTAACTTGACACTTAGGAATTTTCGTGGGGTTTCTAATAGTTCGGATTCTGCATGTGGCATTTCTCAGCTGATGGGTTACTCACTATTCATTTCTACTCATCGCAACTCGTGCCTCTAAGCAACAAAGCAGTGTTTCTATTCCTGGATCAGATCACTGAGCCTTTTGTGAGCAAAGAACAACTGCTTCCAACATAAATAGCAAATACCATATAGGTTTTTATTCTATTTTTTCCTCCAGGTAGGCAATGGAGTTCTCAGTAGCACCTGTTTGCCTGAATTTCCAGGCTTCAACCCCCCCAAAACCCCAAACATTCTCACACCACAACTGGTTTCCCAATCTTTCTCTTGCTTCCAGTTTGTATTTTGTTTGGCCCGATCGAGTCAATATGATGAACACTCTCTGAAGTGAAAGAGAAACATCAACAACATGAGCCCAGGGCAGGCAGCCTCTGTCAGCAGCACCAGAGACAGTGTGAAAGCAGATTTTGATTGGACTGTACCAGTTGTGAGAGCTTTGCAGAAAACAACTGCATTCCCAGATTCTGAACCAATCTTTTCCTTTAGATGCAGAAATCAGACAGCAGCCACATCATTATAGCAAACTCAAACTGAAAAAATATATAACCACTGATGCATAGGTAACAAAAGCACAGCAACCACATTCTCAACATATACGGACAGCTTTGCCTTCAGAGAATTTCAATTTAAAAATATTTTAGCACAATTAATGTGTTATTTTACTCTTAGAACTTGGAATTTGGAAGATACATCCTCAATAAACTTTAAATCATTTAGAAGTATTTTTAAGGAATTTCTTGTCTGAAACAGTGATAGAAATGTTTAATTTACTGCTCAATGCAAAATCTGTTTTAAAACCCGTTTTAGCTGTGGGTCTCAAGCAAAGACCCAATAAGAAACACTCCATGCCTCAACTGCTCTTCTAACCTTTCATTGTCTTCTGAGCCTTTTGCACCAACGTAGCCTATGTCATCACCCAAAGCTGCACAAGACTGTTAAGACCCACTATATTTATGACTTTCCCCCTACAAAGACTTCTTGTTGCCACTTAGTGAAATACAAGGAGAAAAGAAACTAGCCCAATATAATTTCAGTGCCACATAAAAGCTTACCACTTAAGATCCTGCAGAAATACACTTGCACGTCATCAGAACAGGTAGAACAATGACAACAGATCTAACAGGGACAACACGTAGTTGCTCCTTGCTGTCCTTAGGGATTTTGGACAGCAGCATCTCTACGCTGCAAGTATCTCTGCCACCATCCTCTCACAATAACACCAGCTCAAAAAGAGTAATCAAGTGTGGAAGTTTTGCTTAATAACCATTTGAAAACAATTGCTGCCATGTATTGCTGATGTTGTTCTAAAACATACATAACAGTTTCTCAAGAAATTTCTAAGATCTAATACATTTCTAAATAGCTGTTTAAAACATAAAATGTAGAATGTAGCCTGTGTCTCAACAGAGACAACTGAGGAAGTGTAAAAAGATTAAGCTGTTAGAGTTAAGTATGTCCCTCATCCAAGGTGGTTCCTTCCAGAAATACCACAGGTCCCTTCTACGCTTCAGGACAAGACAAACAGCTCTGTGCTTGTCTACATCTTTCAATCTTGCATTATATCATGTCATCTTTTAGTTTTGTACATGGTTTAGAGCATTCAACTTAGCTATAGAGTCACAAACAATGCCTCTGGCAACCTAAGTCCTATTTCTATAAAACACATGTGGATATCTGCCTCCTGTAACATTTTGTTCTTCTGCAATTTTGTTTTTCGCTCAGCTTTAATGTTGCTCTTTAACAGCTATGGCTAAGATATCCAATAAAGTGAGACCAAGCAGCAGTGAAAAAACCCCAAAGGCAACATAGTTCAATTAAATCTATGAAAGTCCAGCTCCATGAAGCAAGACATACTGTACTTGCATAAAGTACAAAGTGATAAAGTGTGACCCTCTAAAATTCCTAATTCCTGCAGCTGTTGCTGTAAGAGGAATTCAGCCTCTGATGGTTTGATGCAAGGATTGAATTCAAGGACTGAGGTTGTCAAGAGAAACCAGGCAGTGTTTCCACCTTTTGTGCAAAACTGAATACAAGAACACTGCTCTAAGTGGAGTGACAGAAACGTTCACAAATTAAATGAAAGTATTTTCACTGGAATGAAAAAAAAAAAAAAAAAAATCCCATAGAACAACTCTGTGCCATTATCTTCTCTCCATGAGCCGATGCATCAGAAAGTACAGCATGAGGTATAACAAAGCTCCAGAGAGTGCAGAGTCGTTCTGCTTAAGGCACAAAGTAAAAGAGGCCAGGTGGCACAGTAAATTGAAGCATCAGTTTCTCTACAAGATATGCAGAGGAAGTTGCAGGTGAGGAAGAACTAACCTCCTGAAAGTTACTTGTTTACTTCCAGAAGTTGTTTCAGTGCCATCCAAGACACCTGGGGATGTTTTGTTGGTAGAAAGTTTTTTCTTTTTTTTTTTTTTTTTCCTCCCATCTTTTTTTTTTGTTTTAATATGGGCAAGTGTTCACAGCAATCTCTTTACCAACTGCAATAAAATGTTCACCTCTTGGCTGAGAGGCAGTCTGGGGAAGCACAACTGTAGATTTCAGCAATCCACTGACAGCTGTCCAGTTGGGAAGACTGGGTCATGAATTCCCACAGAAAGTCAGCAGTCACACTGGAATTCAGAACTGCCTACATAGAAATTCAGTAAGTTCCCATGTAGTCCTGATAACTCCGTCTTTTCTCTGCAGAACATTCCTGTATAGATAGTCATAGCACACTCATGCATAATAGAAAACTTCAATGACTGGAAATAATCACAGCGAAAGGAAACAAATTCCTCAAAATACCATGAAGTAATGAGTAATTCCCTGACCTACGTGCTCTTGATGAATAATTTGTGTTTCTACAGGGTTTTCTGAGGACACTGTAAGGACTCCTTCCTTTTCCATTTGTCTTTAGACCTCCTCTGACCACAAGCAAGCTTTATCTCAGTTGTCTTCCGGCTGTTAATTAAGAAAAACAATCATTTTTATACTGCAAGTATCAATTTATCTAATTACTTGCATTACCTCAAATATGCACAGTTATAAAGAATAAAAAAACACACAAAAACCCATAACAAACAGGCAGAAGACAAAACTAAGTAAATACGGGATGCATACTGAACACAAGATAGTAAATTCTCCTGAGCATTCAAAGCAAATTACTTTATCCCAGTGTTTTAAATGGGTTTTATTGATTTATCTCACTGTTGCACTAATTCCATATTTTAAATTTTTCCCCATTTCATTTACTTTCTGCATAGACTCTCTCATGCAGTTTGCTACCAGCTCTCAGAACCTGTAGTGGAGCTCACTGATGATACATACCATATGCTGAAGTAGAAGTTATTCAAATCCTTTGCAATGTTTAGAAAGTGCTAAGATATTACAACCTTTGAAAAGCACCAGGAATGAGAAGGCAGGCTGCAGAATGGGAAGAACAACTGTTCTTCTTTTGGGAAAACGAGTGCAGTTGATAAAGGCACGCCCTTCAAGAAATAACTAAATTCTCAAGTGATATAAACTGGCCAGGCTCCAATAGAAGCAAGAGATAGACTGAAAACACCAGGTGGGAATCTGGCCTATTGGTTAAGAGAAAAAAAACAACCAAGAAAAAATGACAGCAACAAAATCAGTCAATCACAAAAGCCCACAAATTTCCACTTATCTTCATTTTTGCATAAGGATACAATGCTGCCTTTATTATCTGCAAAGATCATTTGCCTCAAAGCAAGCACAGACCTTCAACACTTCTCAAGTATAATTCTTTCCTAGCTAATGGGTGTTAAAACTTCATCCCAAGTGGTAGACATCATATGGCAAAGAGGCACAACGGAGTTCATGATAACATTGCTGTCTAGCACTAAACATCCAACTTTTCCCCTAAAAATTATTCTGAGGACCCATTCTTTCATCCTGGCTTTCACCAAAAGCCTCCCCAGAGGAGAAGTCGTCACACTGAAAGATTAAGCAGCGCTCTCTGCTGATGAACTTTCCAAAAACAAAAATACCAGGGAGAGAGAAGTCCACTTCTACTTTCACCACACACAGGACCAAACTGAGCAAATCCCTGTCAGAAGAGATGTATGTTGCATTGATGTTATTGCACCGGTGAAAAATGGAGAATTCCAGACCACAGCAATACCACTTTTTGCTGTATGGTTGTTTTATGTTAATCACAAGACCTCGAAAATTGTATCAACCTCTCACTTTAGTCAATATTATTTTTCAAAGTTTGCCTGATAAAAGAAATTTGACAGCTCTTCCAGCAGCAGACCAACCCTCCAAAGAGATACAAAAAAACAAAAAACAAAACAAAACAAAACAAAATGTTTACATTGGATATCACCTGATGTTTCCTCAAAGCAAGGTCAATTTAATCTGTGAACGTCACCTCTTAGAAATGATAGAATACCCACACCGGAGTCATTTCAATGGGAAGGGTGAAGAAGATTGAAATGAAGAGATATTCCCTCTACTGCTGTCCAAAGAACAGGGTCACAGATAGTGCTGTTTTCAGTCACTATCTAATATTACTGATTTCATGCTGTATAATTGCATGTTTGATAGAACCCTTCTACAGATTTCAGTAACAACCCAAGTGAATTTAAAGCATACCTTTTGGGAAAACTGATGGCTTCATGAACAAAAATAATACTTAGTTGTTTAGGTTTTGCCTGCAAGAATTAGTTTGGCAACATTATTTGTTGTTTTTTCTTTTTTTTTTTTAATGCAAAAATCCATATTTATAACTTAGTTCTATTTACCATGATAAATACAGAAATTCTTACTTGACCAAGACAAACATCATTGCTTCAGGACAGAGCAATGTTTTCAAAGTCTGAAAAACATTACCTGCAAAACCAAGGTGTTGAAAACGTTGACCTGTAAGAGCTGCAAGTATCTAGACAAGTTAATGAGCAAACTGTCTTTTAGTCAAAGTACCAAGAACCCACAAAACACGACTGTTCAGTGAGAACATGACTTGCCAAATACTGAACGTACCAAACATTGTTTTGAAGATGACTGTAGCCTAAAAGGATACCTGGCAGGATAATTAGAGCAAGTAATCAATTAAAAATATAGCAGAAAACAGAAAATGTAGTAGTACTGTGTATGATGCTCTGCAGACTGAAGTAAATGTGGACAAAGACAAAACTTGGTTTGGGTCCTTTGCCTTCAGCTCTGCTGTGCACTGTTCAGTCACCAGCACAGCACTGCACATTGTACTTCCCTAATAAAGTTAGGCACAGTGAAAAAAAACAGGACTAATGCAATCTCTGAAGCACTAGCAAGTTAACCAAGCCATAACTGCTAAAGAGCTAGCACTGACCAACAGTACAGCAGGTAATTATCTTGAGGCAATACAGTTTCAGTTTTTATCTCATTCACCTGAAATTAAAATGAGCATGTTTCACAAGAAGCCTTTATTCCACTGGAGAATGACTTCGTCTGTAGCCTTTTAGGAAAGATTTTGTATTCCTGTTCCAAAAGCCCAGTGCTAAGTGCTGCAGATATTGAGCAAGGTGCAAACAATCCAGAGTGCTTATTAACTTCTGCTAAAACAGCCAAAGCAGTTTTTGGGTTGAAATGCCTGTGTCTTCAGAAAAGCATCTACTAAGAAAAAAAAATAACGAGTATTTAATCTCTAAAACTGCCAAGCAACAGAGACTTTGGGGGAAGGTCCAGCTGAACAGCAAGGTCAACTGGATGCTCATTTTCCATATAACTTCAGTATCCTCCTCTTCTTACACTCTTTAGCCTGGACTTTCATTAACAATCCCAGTAGTCACAGTTACTCTCTGCTCTCCGACCCCTTCCAACATTAGGAGTTAGATGTATAAAACTCTTTTGCAAAGCAAGTCTGGAAAAATTTTATGGGGGACTGAAGGGCTGGTGGAAAGCACTTTTCTCTCCACACTCTGAAAGATAAAACTTAGCTAATGTTTTAAAATTGCTTGGAGCATTTACCCTACTCTTCTCCTTGAAAGTCTATTTGATGCATTTCTCTTTA
Organism: Lagopus leucura; assembly: GCF_019238085.1. NCBI lineage: Eukaryota > Metazoa > Chordata > Aves > Galliformes > Phasianidae > Lagopus > Lagopus leucura. The sequence goes on from NW_024962288.1 coordinate 3,382,502, forward strand.
TTCTAAGGAGCTGTGGCTAAATTAATGTGCATAGCCCCTTCTCACTTTTAGTTCACAGTACCTTGTTCTTAAATGCATCACCAGCTCAGATATTCCTGTAGCATGTGTTCATTTTATTCCCAGTAGAAGTCTTATAATTCAACAAGGCCCTCTGTTGATCATTTTCCTTCTCTATTTTCTAAATGCTATTAAAACAATATTTTCCTGTTTGCTCTTAATACTTTCCGATCCTCAGGACTCGAGACCACTCCAGTTTGACCTCTGCTGAATCCTCATCTCTCTTCTAAAAGCTCCTCTATAATGGAGTAAGCTCCACTAAATACAGTCATCCAGCAGCCATGAAGATACCTTTAGGTTTTTTACTCCTTCTGTGCATCCATTGCAGAATTTGTTTGCTTTTCATTGTTCTTTTAATACTGCCAAGCAATGCATTAAAGGCATCAGCTTTATCCTTTATAATCCCTTTTTTTTTTTCTATTACTGCCTTTGTGTGTGTGTACTTACAGTGTTGTTTTTCAGCCTTTTGTGTTTCATTTCCTTTCATTTGTCCAGAAATCACAAATCAATTATTGTCCTATTCTCTTCGCAGGAACAAACTCTGATCCTTTTATCCTTCTTTCAATTATAAATATGCTACTTTACAAAACTCTTAAATTTGTATTTTCAGTGCCCTGCTACAGATTTTCATATGTCAAAAGATTCCATAAACCAGTTCTAGGACTTATTTCAACAACTTCATATGCTATAAAGACCTAAAACATATACTTAACCTCAGCGCACATAGTAACCTCAGATCTCCATGGATAGTTCTAGGGAATAATAATAGTTTCTTTAATGCACACAAACATCAACCTTCATTCCAGAGGCTGATGCAATTCTCTCTCCTCCTTCTGTGGTCATTATCCTTTTGTCTCCAGCTTTACACAGAACTAAACACACTTTTTGTGTTGCCTCCTCAGTGCAGATTCAAGATTCAATTCAACAACTATTTTCTTCTTGCATTTAATATCTCACTTTACATCTAGATTGGAAGGACAGAATTTGGAAGAAGAGTGTAGAACCTTTCCACACCTTCTACCCTCCTGTTTTAAAATTTCCATCTGTATCTTTTAAGATTTTGATCCCATTATATAATCACAGTATTGCTCAGGTTGGAAAAGACCTTAAGAACATCAAAAGTCCAACCACAACCTAACCATACTGCCCTAACTGTAACAACCCTCAGTTAATCATGTCCTTGAGAACCACATCCAAATAGTTTTTAAACACATTCAGGAACGGTGGCTCAACCTCCCTGGGGAGCCCACTCCAGTGTTTAATAATCCATTACGTGAAGTTTTTCCCGATATCCAACCTAAACCTCCCCTGGCAGAACTTAGGGCTATTTCCCCTCATCCTGTCACCAGTGAGAAGAGACCAACCCCAATCTTGCTGCAATCACCTTTCAGCTATTTGAAGAGAGCAATAAGGTATCCCCTCAGTCTCCTTTTCCCAAGACTGAACAGCCCCAGTTCCTTCAGTTTCTTCTCAGAGGCCATATTCTCCAAGTCCTTCACCAGTCTTGTTGCCCTTCTTTGGACTTGCTCCAGCACCTCCATGTCCTTTCTGTACTGAGGTGCTCCAAACTGAACACAGCACTCAAGGTTGGGACTCATCAATGCCAAGTACAGGGCAGGATGACTTCCCTGGTCCTGCTCACCACACCATTCCTGATACAAGCCAGGATGCTGTTGGCTTTTTTGGCCACCTGGGCACACTGCTGGCTCATATTCAGCTGACTGCCCATCACTACACCAAGGTCCCTTTCCGTCAGGCAGTTTTCCAGCCACTCCTCCCCAAGTCTGTAGGGCTGCCCAGGGTTGTTGTGACCAAAATGCAGGACCCAACACTTGGCCCATCGATCCAGTCTATCCAGGTACCTCTGTAGTGCCTTTCTCCCCACAGGCAGATCAACACTCCCTTCCAACTTGGTGTCATCTGCAAACTTACTGAGGGGGGCACTCAATCTCCTCATCAAGATCGTTAATAAGGATGTTAAATAGAAGCAGCCCCAGTACCGAGCCCTGCGGGACAATGAATTATAAAACACACTGATTGTGATCTAGAAACCCATCTGTGGGCTCTTACAGTGTGATTAGGAATTATGTTAGTAGTATCTTAGATGGTGGTATCTTATTGCACATTGTGCAGTCTATGGCTACAAATAAATACTTTATAGGTAATGTTCTCTGAAGTACTTAATATATACACACACACACATATATATAAGATACCAGTAAAATTTACATTTCAAAACACTGAGTTATATGTGAGAGTGGGATTTAAGTACCTGAATTCCTTGAACACTCTTCAGATTTCTATGAGATTTTTCAACTGACAAAAAATTCTAACTGCCTCCAAGTACTAAGGCTATTTATCATATTCAGCATATTCAGCATCAGAATACATGGGGTTTTTTTTTTAAATGTCAGAATGTACATAGGAATATTTGTGTGTTTTACACAGTGAAAAAGTAATCTAAGCACACTGCAATAAAACAATCTTTGTCGCTTATGTTTCACTTTGCATTCCAAACCCCTAAATGGTCACACAGCAACCACCAAAGGCAGAATGATTTTGTGGAAGCCGCAGCTTTCTTCTTTACCTGATCCATAACAGATTACTTCATTGCAAAGAAACTATATGGGGACCTGAGACTTTATATACATTGTTCCAAAAGTAATGCCTCCTGTTTATTTCCATGGAAAAACAACAGATACAAAGAGCTATTGTTATTGCACACCACTTGTGTACATGATGTATAGCAAATTCTCAGCTATAAAACACTCTTTTTCAACACAGTCATTAGCTGTGCATTTTCACCAGCGATGGACAAGAAAAAGCCTGCATGTTATGCTCATAAAAATCTGCACCAGCAGAGGTGACCCAGCAGTTCACAGTTACTATGATGGCATCATTGCTAGAAAAATCTTGCCCACACAGTCCATCTTCCATCAGCCCGAATAAATAGAAGTCAGTGAAAGCCAAATCCAGCTGCACCAGGTGGGTGCAGTAGGACAGTCCAGGCAATGTGTTCCATGATCCTCAAACTGGTATGGGGCTTGGTGTTATCTTGTTGCAAAACTGAGACCACTTTCTTCTCTGGCGGGCTCTGGAAGTTGAAGCTTTCAGCTTAGTCAGTTATGATGTAATGGTCAAAGGTGATAATTTGTCCAGTTTCCAGGAAATCCAGAAGGATCCCCCCTTTTCAGATCCAAAGAACAGTGTGCATCTCTTTACCCACCGAGGGCTGTATCTTGAGCTTTTTCTTTGATGCAGAATTTGCATCACCACTACACAGACCGCCATTTTGTCTCTGGCTTGTAGCAGTGATGCCACATCTTGCCGACAATGATGCAATCCAGGAAACTGTCACCTTCATCCTCACAGTGGTTCAATACATCCTGACAAACCTGCATATGGTGTTCTTTCTGTTCCTGTCTGAGCATCTGTGGGACCCACTTGGCACAGGCTTTCCAGTATTTTAACACAGTCACCATCATTTCCAACGCACTGAAGCTGATATTAAGCCCTGTACACTGTTCCCAGGTTGCTGATTCATGCAGATGAGCTGATGGAGATATTCTTCATTTTATGGTGTGACAGCTGTCCAGAATGTAGCTCGTCTTTCACACTGCTGTTGCAGTTGCTGAAATGCACTCCCCTCACCCCATTGCGTCAACGTGCACGTTTGGTTTACACAAACTTTCAGCAAATGTCAATGAATGTCAGTGGGTAACATTTCTTCCACATGAAGGAATTCAGTTCCAAACCTCTGCCTCATACACACTCCCATGTTGACACCATTCTGTCAGACTGTCCCTCTGCTGCCATCTGTCACACAGCAACAAAATGGAATGGGATATTGGTGGGAAGGTTCAACCTCTGCTGCCATCCCACCAACACCTGCCTCTGATGTTGTGCACCAGCATCATAAAACAGGAGGCATTACTTTTGGAGTAGCCCACATATCAGAAATCAGTATTTATATTTCAAAATTCTAAATTATTCATCTCATTGCACACAAAAAACAGTTCTGTTTTAAATTACTATGAAATGAAAATAAAATTGTTTTGTATCTTCAGATTTACTACTGGAACAGTACGTCCTGAATGAAGGCAGGAGAGAGATCAAAGCTTTCTGATGGCCATTTTCAGAGCTAGAGACTCCACAAATCCATCTACAGTCCACATAAGTAAGTTAAATAAGCTTACAGGGAGTCTCTTGCCTTCTGCCTGTATTCTATATTATAGCTCTAAAAATGTAATTAAGAAAACAAAAGCTCCAAAAGCAGAGAAATATGGTATATAGCCAACATGTTATTTGGAGGAAAATAACGTAGACTGTCCAAATGTAAAAACATGTATTCTCCAGTTAAGTACTTGACGTTTACTGCTCCATATAGATTAGAACCAAACCATGTCCCTCATGTACAACCTTGCCATTGAATGTCACAGCACAAGTCCTGTCCCCAGAAGGATTCTATTGCCTTTCCATTCTGCAAGAAACAGTACATGACTTTGGCAACCAATTAAAAGCAAACAAGTCTTTAAATACCAAACAAAAATAATCACAAATGGCTAAGGGGTTGCTTTGGCTGTTGTTTTAGTTGTTGTTTTGTCTTTAAGTTAAAAAAAAAAAAAAAAAGAGTATTGCAAATGAGAGACTAATTCAGGATAATTGCCATCTGGTTTAACATTTGAAAGCTGTGCTTTCTGCATGTGAGACTCATGTTATTTTCAGGGGAGACATCTCATTTGAGCAGGAAAGAAAAACAACCGGGTGACAGTCACAACAGTTAACTCAACAGGGCTCAAGGGCTTTAAATGCAACTAGCAACTGCTGGATTAAGACAAGTAAGTGCTGAATTCAGAGTTTAGTGGGTGTCCTAAGTAGCTCCAGATTTCTTCCACCACTTAAGGTGACACGGGCAATACACAAGCTTGCAATAGAAAACCAGAGTACTACTTCCATTTCACTCCCTCCTGCTCCTCAAGAACAATAGCAGAGGAACCAAAGGAAAATGAAGCAAATCTACAGAGGCAGCTTCCATCAACATATCCCTTTTTATCATAGAATGGCCTGGGTTGAAAAGGACCACAGTGATCATCCAGTTCCAACCCCCTGCTATGTGCAGGGTCACCAACCAGCAGCCCAGGCTGCCCAGAGCCACATCCATCCTGGCCTTGCATGCCTGCAGGGATGGGGAATCCACAGCCTCCTTGGGCAACCTGTTCCAGTGCCTCACCACCCTCTGGCTGAAAAACTTCCTCCTAATATCCAATCTAAACCTCCCCTGTCTCAGTTTAAAACCATTCCCCCTTGTCCTATCACTGTGCACCCTAATAAATAGCCATTCCCCCTCTTGTCTATATGCTCTCACTGTCTGGCTTCTCTGGAAGCCATTCCACAGGCTTACAACTTAGTAAACATCTCTAGCACATGATCTCTAGGCTCAGTTCACATACAGCATCCAAAGAGGCAGTCTCTGTTCCAGACTGCCCTTCCAGGCACAGGACCATCTCCCTGCTCACGCAGCCCAACTCTGTGCATGAAAATAACCACACGCTGTGCACAAAGGCTGTGGGGTTGGGTTGGTTCGTTGGGTTTCTTGATGTTCCAAAAAGCATTCCTTAGAGGGGGCTTTTTGTGTTCTCACTGAACTATTCCTATCTCATCACACTACACACTTGTCGTACAGACCTGCTGTTTATGGGATCTGCTACGCAACAGTGTCTGGTGATTTTCATTTGTTTCACATTGCAAAGTACTGCAGGATAATTTCAAAATCAGCCCAAACACAGAACCATATTGTTCTTACAGCAGTAAAAAAGGTAGGCCTGGCCCATGGATATGGGGCAGCTTCACGTAGCATCTTGCTAATTTTGCCTGCACTCTTCCATTAGTTTTAATTAGAAAAAAAAATTATTTTGGGAGGAAAAAGAAAAAGGAAACAGCCACATACCAAAAACCTGTGAATACTGTTTTACTATAGAAGTAACTGATCTGCAGTATAAGGTATTTATTTATTTATCCAGAGGTTCCTGTTGCACTTTATTAAACACTCAGGCACTGAGTTACTGATGGCAGCAGCAGGGTCTCTGCCTCACTGAATATGAAAATAGGTTTGTGGATCTACATCTGCCTGTTCATGAGGGTCACAAAATCAACACCTTTGCCATTTGCATATTACACTTTGAAATGCCTGAAGAAACGCATATGTCAGACATTTGTCTGAGCCTCCGTTTCCATGATTCAATCTACATTCAATATGTTTTCCTACAGAACTCAACAGAATCACACAAATCTCATTATATTGATTAATGTGCTATCCACACACTGCTGGCAAGGATATACCAGAGTACAAAGAAGGAAAAGTGCAGATAATTCTGCTCTGGATCAGCCCCTGCTCACACAGTGTGGATACAGTCATGTAGCTGCATCCTCTTCCAACTCCCAGCTCAAACACACAAGGCTACGGAAGGAAAAACGTTTTAGGAACCATTCCTGAACATCCCATCACATCTGTTCTCACAGTTCTCTGATGCTGAAGTTTTTCTTTTTAGAATTTGCCTTGTAAAAGTTAGGCCAGGTTGCTAACTCTGAACTGAAAGAGGATGTAGATAAGAGATCCAGCTGCATTTTTGTTCATACAAAAGAAACGCTTCCCTTAAATGCTTATAAGCCTTAATTTCAAGGTAAACATCTGCTTCTTCACAATCTTAGCATACCCACCTGTAAATTGATGATACACCGTGTCTAGGACAGGTGACTGCACAATGAAATTCCATGGTAGTAAAGAAATGATCAGGAGTCATCCCAGTGGGCAATCTGCTGCATCACCAAACTGGGTGAGGTGATCAAGCGCAATTCTGTTCGCTTAGTTTGTGTGAGACCCAGTTTTGATAAGGCAGCAACATGGGGACAACACATCAAACCTGCATCAGTCTGCAGTCTTTGTTTAACTGATGTTAACCACTGCTTTCAAGAAGTTCCCAGACCAAAACCATGAGAGCAAATAAGTCTCCAGGGCTCTGTTCCAACACATCTGGAAGGAGAATTTTGCTCCTGGCTACATTCTGTTCTGCCAAAATCTTGCTTAGGGTCTTCTGAGCACACGCTAATGGTTACAGGGTAAATAGGAGAAGATAGGAGGCAAATTTAGTCCCCCACAAAAGAAAAGAACAAATTTACAACTAAACAATTACTTGTGGTATATTTATCCTAATCTCTCAACACACAAATGTTTTCAGTGACTCGAGGCAGACTGTTTCACTTATAAGAGATACAAACTGTCAGGAAACAGCAAAAGGCAATTAGTAAATCACTATCGCTTTTGTAATCACTGATGAAATTTCCATTTTTTTAATTCTCTATTGCTCATTCCCACAAACAAGCACGATATCACCTTGAAAATAAATGCAATTAATTATCTTAGCTGAAGCTTTTAAAACGGAATGTCTTCTAATCTACATTCTTGGCAGAAATTCAGTGAGATTGCACTACTGCAATGTTAACTGACTACTGTTGTGGTTGTACCACCATCTCCCTATTTTTATTTTAACTTTTAAACACTCATTTACAGAGTTTTTTTAATTCAGTACCTTTGAACAATTACGTGTTCTGAAGTAAAGCTGTGATGAAAAGACTATGGAGAGCATGGTTCACTCTGCAACAGAGCTGGAACCATTTTGATTCTACTCTAAAACATCCAATAGCTGTTAGCCCCACACGTCTGGCTACTCAAAAATCAGTTGAATTCTATGCACCTGAGCTAATTAGTCAGTGTGCCTACCCACACTTATGCATTCTTTTCTTAGCATGCAGCGTGTGTTGGTATGAAGTGAGTGCATCATTTCTGTATAGGGATTTTGGAATTTCATTTCAGTAGCAGTATAACAGCAGCCACCACATTACTGATTTATTACCCTAACAATAGCAATAAAATTAAACAAACACAACAGAAATTACTACACTGCCCAGGGTAACCGTTTTTGTAGCAAACTTTCAGTTAGACATCGGAAGGCAAGAAAGATTAGGTGTGTATTTTTGAAAACACCACTGGTTGGCAAAAAAAAATATTATAATTTGTGGTGATGTAAATAGGAGGAAAAATGTAGACTGGTGGTTGGATCTCAAGCTGCAGCATGATGTGATGGCAGACAAAAATCATTTAATTGCAAATTGGGCACACATTCTACAAGCCCTGCAATCATCCTCCTGCAGAATGACACTCCTATCAGAGATGCAGAAGAAAGCTCAGCCGTGGTCCAACTGTGCCTTGTGAGCAAGGTACAAAAGGGAAGGGTGACAACTCTTAAATCAAGCAAATAGACATATACACAAGCAACACGTTTCCAAGAGTAAGTGTAGGTTAACTGAATGAAAAAACATAGTTGATGCCCTATAAATATCCATTATGTAAAGTATTGAATAGGCTCTAAAGTTGATAGTTTTTATCCTTTTCTAAAGTTAAAGCAGTTGTATGTGAGTATATGCATAAAAGACACTGCATTCATGCTTGTAGAAACAATTTGTTATAGCCAGATGAATTCTGGATGGGCTATTATATTACACATATATGGCCTCAAGACATGCTTCTTAGATTTCCTATCTGAGCTTAAGACAGCTTTAAAAATATTTATCGTAAACGAAATTATTTATTGCTTTTACTTTTGGAATAATGAAAAACTACTCAGGAAATGCAGGTAGGTCGATTAAGTCTGATATCTGAGATAGGGAGGGAGTTTGTCACAGTGCAAAGAGAAATTTAGCATTGCTACTGACGCTCAGAGATGCTTTCTTACCTCATGTTAAATTTGTGGAGAAAAGGGCTTCTCTTCAAATGCAAGACTAGCATATACAGTCTTTCCTCTTGTAACAAATGAACAGCTTGATTGGAAAAGATTAAAGTGCTAAAACGTGCTTAAAGTTTTAGAAAGAGATGAAATAGATAGAAATACTGTGATTTCACAAATCAGGCCAAATAGACATCTTCACAGTCCACCCTGCCACAACACTAAAGCATCAGGGACACAGGGAGCCCTGTGTGTAACAGCACTTACTTATTTTACAGAGTTACAGCTCAGTTCAACTGCTTTGTTGGTTTGGAGCAGCACCACTAATTAATACAATCAGAAGAAAAAGTTTCAGAGATCTCCCACCAGCACACATTAACATATACTGCCGAGAGACTTGATAGAGTTCAAAGCTTATCTTGTAGCCTACATGCTCCATGTTTGCTCAGAGCAGCAGCTGGCCAAGTGATCTCCCTTCTTCTCAAAGAGCAAAATTAAATTAGATTAGATCATCTATTCTCCCTTGTAGAATTAAGATCATGCTATGAAAACAAGCAAATTAGCTTTTGAAATCCTGTTTCTCACTTAAAGGGTAAAAGGCTGAGGGATGCTTTCTGTACCAACAGAGCCGAGCTGCTTTCTGTAGCAATTCAGCTAAGCTGCAACAGAATGCACATGCCTTTTCTTCCTGGCAACCTATAAGAAACATGTGTGGCCCACTGGACTTGAGGCTGTGAGTGACAGGGAAGCCTGAAGGATGAGGTCAAAGAAGAAGGGATAAAGGGAAAAATTACAACAGACACAAGGTCTTGAGATAGATGCACAGAAATGGATTGAGCTGAAGGACTACAGAGTTCTGAGAGCTGCTTTGTTTGCTGCCATGTAAAAAAAACACTCCTAAGAACAAGAAAACTTGGTTCCTAGACAAACTATGTCAAAGAACATTTTATGAAAAGAAATGCTCACAACATTAGGAAATAGAAGGAAAAATGTAAGGAATAAGACTGTTAGGACTTAAAAACTATCTTGAAAAACAAGCATTTGTGGATGATGAATGGGATGGAGGATGAACAGTTTGAATTAGGATACTGCAGTGATGCTAGCATTAGTGATGCCATATTAGAAAAGGCACAACAGTGAATGAAGTTCAAAAGGGGCCACACAAATAAGATCTAACATTTAGATGCTAGTTTCTAGTGTTGCATCACTGCACAACAAGCTGTGAGGTCAGTTGGCACAGATGCAGTTAAACAAGCTTATAAAAATGTGTTCCCATTAAATTACCATGTTGCAGCAATTAGACACACTCCAGAAGATTGTCCTATGCAATCTGTTCTAGATGAACAGCTAATGAGAACTAAGCTAAAACACGATCTGGTTATGATTCCTCTTTTTAATATTCCCTATATCACTAAACAGCTTAAACCTATAAAATGGAAAGGGTGAAAGATATTTGTCTGCTATGGTCAGATGGAGTAGTGAGACTGGCCATGAGAACTCATAATGAAGTCTGTGGTGCACCTTCACTCAATCACCCTACACTGCATCAACATTTGCAAGAAGTTAATTTAAGTTATCGTAGCTTGATTAGATCTTAGTTTGGCTCAGGGTGAGGGAGAAGGCAACTTCAGCTTTGCTGCCAAGATTCCTCACACCTCAACCTTCACTACTGTAATTGGTACAGATTAAAACAAGATGACATTGGAAAAATAATACCAAAGAAATAAAAATCTCCTATGGGAGGATGCATTTTAAAGAGACGGACGGAGTGAAAAGAAACTCCACTTTTCGTGTGGTAACTGAACGACAAGTAACTAAGCCTCAGTTCACAGGGCACACTGACTTGCAAAAAGCCACCACTAAGTTATTCTGTGAAAATCATGCTCTTCAAAGAGTTACGATATTGGGTGTTATAGTCATGCGCGGTGTAAAAATAAACTTTAAAAAATGGAAGCACTGAATATACTCTCAGTGCATAAAACATTTGTTCTGAAACATCTTAAAATTAATCAGATCTGTTATTTCAAGATCTTGAGGAATGCAGACACTTACTGCCCCTACGTTTGTTCTTTCAGCATGCTTCTGCCCACTGCTTCTGTTGTGTGGACAAACACATCAGCTGAGATTGCAGACTGGCTCAGCCAACATCCATACATTGCAATAAATGGCATTTTCAAGGATCAAAGGGATGTAGTCAGATATTTAATGGTAAGAACAGCCTTATTTCAGGTGAACCAAGAAGGCTTTTAGACCTGAGTTATGTCGTTCACTTCCTGTTCTGCTTTCCTTAAAACACCCTTAAGATCAACTCTGCCATTTCCTTCATATTAACTCTCATGTTTGCACTGTAAGTAAAACTGAAGGGGGAGACCAAGAGAAAAATCTAATTCCACAATTAGAAATATAAACAGCTTATAGTGATAGCAAGAGTCTTTGTTCTGTTTGTACAAGGCCGACTCCTACGTACTAAGTATAAGAACTGCAAATAAGGGCTTGACACCTCTCTATTTGTGAGCTGTACTGAAGACATTATGCTAAAAGTCAACCATCTCTCAAGGTAAATGAGGGTTCAAAAAGGATTGTCTCACAGCCTGAAATGTCTCAACTCCCTGTGAATTCCCCTGACTTGACTGGTACCATTTTATTGCAGCTGTTCATTCAATTCAGAGTTCACATCATGAAACGTGACAGAAAAGGAACTGATGAGAATTCAGTGAATGCAGCTTTTCATTTGAAAAGATCCTCAAACATATAAAATTGCTTTATTTTGCTTAATTTTCCACATTTAAAAGCATAAATTGCATTTATTTTTCTAGTCAATACTGAAAACAAGTGATAATTTGTAGTATTACAACTTTCATCTCAAAGGAATACAACCGCAACAGTTTCCACTCCTTCTGAAAGAGGTGAATGCTATGGAAGACGTTGAATTGCCTAATGCAGGAGATGCATACATTATTTCTCCCCATGAGAATATGTGAGAACTGTTGCTATCAGCTTCTTTTTGTACATACATAAATGACTTTCAGGAAAACAGACTTTTTTTTCCTTTTTTTTTTTTTTAATGTGCTGATTTACATGCACTACATATCTAATATTGGAAATGGGAAATGCTAAGTATTTCCTAAGAATAAAAAATGACTTAGGATTCTTAGTAGCCACAGTTCTCAGCAGGATCACTTAACTGAGGTTATTACCATTCAATCCAAACAACCTGCATCCTTTTAAGTAAGCACTGAAGTATTTAAAAGTCTAGACTGTGTACTCTGCCCATTATGAAATCTCATCTTATTTATTTAGGAGTTGGTGGAAAGACTTCCACTTATTTCACTACACAGCAAATCAGGTCTATGGTAAAGTTAAATAATCAATGATGCTGGAATCTTAGATACTGCAACATAGCTTTGTGCTCTGATGCTGAGAGTCTGGTTTTGTGATAGAAGTAAAAACTAATGATAATAAAAGTAGAAGGATGAGCTCACTGGGAAGACGTACAACAGGAAATGTACTGCATTAGTCAGACAATCATCACAACATACAGTACCCATAAGTGATTACATCCTGTTTCCACTGAATTCAAAGAACTTCAGGAAAATTCCACTGACTTTGTGTCAAGCAGCTGCAAAGAGCTGAACATTCATAGAGACTTGCCAAGACTCTGCTACTAAAGCAGATGAGGGACTGAACCTTGACTGTACCTTCTGTCCTGCCTGTATTCTGATCAGCCTCTGCTCTAAAGGCTTTCCACTGTTGCTTTCTGATCACTTCTGGGATGTAATTTTGCCTACTGTTTCCTCAGCATTTCCTTTTGTAAATCCTTATCTTTCAACATTCACTCCTCATTCACAATCTCATCCTGCTTCCAAATCTAATCTACCTTGACTTTGGCCATCTACCCATACAGACCTCGAGTCATTCTTCTCTCAGACCTCTTCCCTTTTAGGTTTTCCTTCTCTAGATGACCTTAGTCATTGTTTTTCCTCTGTTCCTTAGTGGCCACTACTTTTACATTTATCAATTTTACTACACCAGCTCACCAGAAAGACCTTCTCCAAGCCTCTTTCTACCTACGCATCTTTCTCATCTCCTGTTCTTCCTATAACGTGCTTTTCCTTGCTCTGAATCTTCTAATAAGTGGAGTATAAAATTATCAATCTTCCCCTTGTTATAGAAAGAATTTCCATAGAAATAACTATTTAAAAAGGAAGATCTTAGTCACAGGATAAGAAAACTTGTTTTGCATACTAGCCTTATTTCAATGCAACTGCATTAACTTCTGTGGCATTTAAACTAGATAGTATTTATCCACTTGGAAGAAACCTAACATGAAATTCAACACATCTTCTTTCTACCTCTCCAACCTTCAAACATTTTCAAGTTTTAAATTAGAAATGTTTTTCCAGTACTTTGGTTATACAGTGCTTTAGCTTGGCTCTCAACCATCTGCCCGTTGGCACCTGGACAGCATGCCCTAGGAGTCTGCATTTTTCCCAATCTAAGATGCTGAAAAGCATCAGTTCCTGTTAGAGCCAACAGGTTCTGGGAAAAATGAATATGCCTGAAACCATGGAATGCAAATATGTACAATGATGGCTTTCTTGTCATCCTAGTGTGATGCTGAATGATGTCATGGCAGTGCTTTGGAAGTGTCATGGTCTCTCTAATGGTGAAATGTTGACACTCACAAACAGTCCCACTTCTGACAGTTTCCACTGAAAAGGATCAGAAATAGACAACAGTTCAAACATACCATTTAACACATCAAGGGGCAGTAACTACATGCCTTCCCTACATGGTTCCTTCAGGGTCATTAAAAGGCCTTCTGAGAAGTCATTCTTTCCATCTTCTTTGATCTATCTTTATACTGTGCATGTTCAGAAAAAACTACTCTCCCTTGCTAAGCAAGATTACAGTACCAAAGTGCCATCTACACAGAAGCATCCTTCTTCTGACTTCTCACACTGGTGCATAAATGTGCTATTTCACATTTATGACACAAATGACAAAACATTGATAACCAGGATGCAATTTCCTTCAGAAAGGAGCCTCTGGGGAGGTAAGTGTTCTTAATTAAATCAATTTCTCCTGCATATAACATCACAGAATAGTTGACTAACTTATGCTTATTTTTTTTCAGTGCAAGATTATGACTTTACAAGTCTGTAATTTCACAAGTACTTTAATTCATTACTATTTATGGTCCACCCAAAATCAGTAGGTCTACCCACAGATTGGCATTAGAATGGAACACCAGATAGAAATCAAATCTGTGGTACGAATCACCCTCAAGGCTAATTGCTTGGAGTTACCTTTCTGAAAGCAATTGTGTGCAACAGAAGCAATTGCTCATGGTCTCCATTGCTAGTTTTCCTTGGCTGAAAAGCAAATTATATACTAATGCAGGTATGATTTACTTACAGATAACCTAGACTAGAGAAAATAAAAAAATATGGATGACAATACATTCCTCTGAGAGAAAATAAATACTAATACTGGGCTGCAAACAGCTATTAAGGAATCAGTTACAGTAATGGCTTCTGGGGAGACCCAATAGATAGTGTAAGAGTGAGCAATTTAAAAGGTGCAGTTCAAAATAAGCTCCCTCTAGTTGTTTACAAGATTCTGTCCATCCCAAAGCTGTATCCATAAATAGTTCTAAAATCATTTATTTTCCAAGGTCTAAGCATTCTTATGTACACTTACCAAAATAAAATCAGGAAAAAGATGTAAACCATGCCCCCAAACTCAAGTCAATGTAAATTAGTGATGAAATTCTGAAAATTGAGAATTATTTACTACTGCTACTATGAAAGCCAACCCCAAAATACTGACACTAAGCGAGGTGGTAAAGAGCAAAATTAAAATGCGCTACAGAAAGTCTCCACAGATCCCTTTTTTGCTCAGACCTTAAAAGCTGAGAAATTACTTTGAGTTCAGTGCCCATCCCCAGCCTTATCTGTTTATTTCTGTGGAAGTCAAAGAGTGGGGAGAAACGTATTTCACTCATTCTTAGTAATTTCCCCTACAAAAAATATTTTTTTGAGAAACAATACACAGACAGCTGAGCCAATTTTCCTTCTCCCCTCTCAGACAAAATTGGATCATGATTCATCACATACACAGTTGGATTTTAATTTATTCCTTTAACAAGTTTGTTTATTTTCTTGTAAGCAAGTATTAATCCACTCAGACACAGGAAAATGTTAATTTTATTGCATTGCCTTTCAAACTTAAAAAGCTGAGTCTAACTCATGTTGGTGCTCATTCTAGCTTTGAAGGAAAAAAAAGAAATGCCTGACCTGTGTACAGAGGTTCCCTGTTCTTTGGGGGGGCTAACACTAACTGCACATCAATCCTCTCTGAATGAAACTGAACAATCCTGTCAATCTTCAATGTGGGCATAGATGGAGTTTATCATCTTCAAGGAAAGCTGTTCCATAATTATTCATTCACACTAAGTTCTCAGTGCCACTCACTGCAAAGAAGAAGGTGACACAGGAAAGCATTTGGCCTATTAGGGAAGCATAAAACTTCACTCAGTTCAGTGGATTCCAAGTAGAATTTAGCCATCTGGTATTCAGATATACATCATGCCTATGATGTTCACTTGCTAAATGGTTATTTCGTGAAGCAACGCTAATGATGATAACCCTTCTGTTCTTTCAGTGAGAAGCTTAGTGAGCCCTCCAGCTACTGGAACAAAAGTACACGCCCAATTAGATGAGAGAAGAGTCCCCATCCCTTATCTCTGCTGCAAGAGGAAAGAATAAATCTGCTACATGTTCGAGGGATCAATGCGATTCGAACACCAAACACCTCTCAAGCTATGTTCATTTCATTGTGCCATGCAATATGGACTCACACAAGAAAGTACTCAGAACATGTTCATGTCTTAACCTTACCATTATCTCAAAACATCTACCATTACGAGGATTTGGCTCGGAGCCCTTCTCCAAATTCGTGTGAGGACAGATACAGGACAAATGCTGACTGTGTCTCTGAAGAGTGAACTGCTCATCTCAAAGCTGCACTTGCCATTAGGGTTTCAATCGACAGGGCAGCTGACAGTCACTTGGTACTAACCTACTCTGTCTCCTGAAGCACTGTAAAACAGTTAAAATGCTTTAGCTCAAATGTAAACAGCAAAAGTTTAAATGCAATACATGCACACTTCCGAATCTGCGGTGCAACACTATTTATCAGTTATTTGATAACACTTATCAAATACACACAAGGAAACCCATAAAATCATGTATTCGTGGCATTTCCCACAACTATTTGCAGCTTCCAAACTGTGAGTTACACATTTCAAGCAAGTTCAACCCTTAGGTAACAATGCATGAAAATACTGTTGACTGTTAATGGGCTCTGTTTCTTTGTGGAAAATTGGTGAAATTTTTGTGAAGTGAGGAAAGCTAAGCAACCTGCACTCACCAAGGAACACACAACTGCTACAGTGCTAATTCTGAATGCTCTAATTTCTTCTAAACATTTCACTCATCTCTAAGCTCATCTAAATTTGCTTCTTAGACAAACAGGATGTCTACTTGATTCAGCCCAAAACAGCAGTGATATTGTGTATCTTTACAGAAAGATAACTATGTATATACACGCATACACACAAAGTAAATTAGCACAAAGTGCCAATTAGTATAAACGAAGGGAAATCAGCAGTCAGGAAGATGAGGCCAGACATTCAACTGCTGTGTGCCGACTGCTTTCTGCTAACATGGAACAGGGAAACTTCACACAACCAACCAGGAGATGAACAGTCAGTGCAACACTGACAGACACTGCTGCACAAAGGCACATTGCACCACAGCTCTGCATTCAGAGGACGACCGTATTTAACACAATTAAAGTAATTGCTCCAGTCTAGTCAGCCCACTTAGGTCTCCATTGGAGTTAATTAGAAAAAGCCAGTAAAATACTTTGAACGTGCAAATGCTAAATGTTAAATACTTCCATTATTAATATATTCTCACAAATGCTGCAATGGTAGGCAGGTGCAGGGTTCCTGGAATGCTGCAGTGTTATAACATGAAAAGTAAAGCCAGTATTTTTCCAACACTAGTTTTAACACAGTACAAGAACTTGTTCTACGAACCAAGCTTTTGCCTCTGAAATACACACAAGCTCAGGCCCTTTTACCACCAAGGAAGTATTTTCTGTGATTCAACACAAACTAGAACCCCACGTTCATCTCAAATCATCTAATACATAAGCACATAAAGACAGGTTACTAATGGGAAAAAAAAAAAAAGAGGAATAAAAACTGCATGAAGGAAATACAAGGAGCAGGACATGACTACTTGCTGTAGTCTAAACTTCTGAAAGAGAATTAGAGCCGTGCATCCTGCCTGGACTGTCATGCAGAGTTTCAAATCCCAGCTTGCTACGAGAGGTTTAGGCAAATACCCAAAAAAGATAAGAAGGTAATGACTGAAGGCATGAAGTAGAGAGAGGGAAACAAAACATTCTGAATTCAAAAAGGTTAAAAGCACTGGGTCATACTTAGTCCTGGGAAACAAAGACTTAACCGTACATAGCTATGTAAGAGATCACAAAAGAGAGCAACAACTGATTATTCTTCCTAGTCATAGATGGAGAAAAAAATAATGAGATTAAGCCATAAAAGGGAAAATGGAAGATGAGTACTGAGAACCTTTATAACTCAAAGAGTGGAACAAGTAGCCCAGAGGCTGTAGAATACTCATCACTGAGGATAATTCAGGCTTAAGTAAACACCCATCTGTTATGGAATATTCTGTTATAATCGCTCCTGCTATCATGCAAGGAGGTGGAAAGAGTTGCACCAAAGTCTGGGCATTGGATACCTACAATTCATTTATTTCAGGTTTCTGAAACATTTATTTGAAACAACAAACATCTGTTTCTTAATCCCCCAATTAACACAGTTTCCAGCCCGAAGGAATTAACCACAAAATTCATGAAAAACAGTTTATTTGCTAGCAATGGTGTAAAACAAATTGCCTACAAACTTTTACATGGCTAATAGAGCAGTTTAATTGTGCGTTTTTGGTTTTTTTTTTCCCTTTGAGGAGTGCATTTTAATTCCAAAAATATATATATAAATAAAAATAAAAATAGGAAGCCATCCCTGAGCAGAGACCTTTGCAGCAGTGTCTCAGCAGAGAATTACACAGTACTACAAACTCAGGCTCTCATTCATGATACTGACCTCCTCTGAAGAGCACTCTGAGACCTAACGACGAAAAGGACTGTAAAAAGCACTAGATGTTATCATTAGTATTCAGGAGGATGGAATTCTGTGGCTTGGTTGAATTCAAAGGGACCTGCTGGTGCTTATGAAAGCTGACATTTTAAACAAGGAAATAGCTCTGACAGTAACGTTAATGTGGGCTGACCAGGATGGGGTGAGGCCACACTTTCCTGCCAACATTTCCCAGCAGGTTGCGCTGCAGACTTATTCAGGATCATGGAACCAATTTAATGCCTGCTCACACATTTTACCATTTTCACAATACAGTATTTTAATCTGATTCCAGTCACACAAGAACTGTGTAGTGTCTAAAACAGCATCCTGTTCAAGAAAACACGCATTACTGCTTGCATCCTCAGACCTCTATGCATTCTTGCGCCCCTGTGCTTCTGCCCATGCTAAAAGTGATTTCCTGCCTACAGTTGGCCACCAGAAGTTGGAAGTTGCTTATTCCAAACACTTTTACCACCTCTGACACCCTTGCAACCCGATGGATTTGCACCATGCTGCTTCAGCTGCTTTGGAAAAACTAAATGGATTAGAAAGTCAGTCACCAAATGTTCTAGTACTCTGGCTCTAAAGATGTCTCTGATTGTAGGAGTGGAACTGTTTCATCAGTTTATTTGGCTGGCTTTGCCACTAGATGAATTTTAAGTAATCCTTTATTCTCACAAAACAGACTCTCAGTGAGTAACCAAAAAACACATGCATTAAGATTCCATCCAGCAATACAGACTCCCAATAATAGCTCTAGCATCTCCGCAAGCATGAGGCAGTTTAATTGAACACCATAATTTACCTCAAGGTTAGCATCATTTGGACAGCTTTTGAAAACATATTTTTGTTACTGGAGAAATGTGTTCTGTACACATTTGCTGTGGTCAGCCTTCTTTTCCAACCTAATGATTTGACCTTCTGTTCTCTGTGACTAGTACTGAGACATCAATTAGTAAAGCAAAGCACTTTATCATTCCCCCTCATACTCCTTAAGGTCTCTTTAAATAATATTTCATCATCAGCACACTACAAGTTGTTAGAATCTTTCCTCTTCCATATACAATATAATAATATATACATATAATTAATACAACTCAGATTTCTGCACTTTTATGTTGCTTTTTTTGTTGTTGATGCCGTTTACTTTGCAGCTGCTCCAACCTTTATAGATCTAGCTATTAGTGCTACCTGATAACACGGAACACAGCATTAAGAGAAAGGACCATACATATCTCTATCTACTTTGTTTTGGGAAGAACAATTCTGAAAGCCTTGTTAAGAAACACGCTGTATTATTCTGGGGTTTGTTTGCCATTCCAGGCCGTTGATTGTCTATCAATTTCTCCACAGATCCAGCATCTTCAGATGATAAAACACTTTCAGATGGAAGGCAGGAAGATAGATTTTCCTTCACATTCAGAGTTAGCAAAGTACTGAACTTTTCCAGTACAAGCCCTCCCATTAATTCCTTGCCTTCCAGATGGCATCACAGCTATCTACGTTCTTATTCCTTCAGATCATTCTGAGATCTGTAAATTCAAATATCTGCCATGTCTCTCTAGTTAGGTCTACTACGAACAGGGAGTGTGACACACAAGAACTGAAGCTGAGGAGCTGTAGAAATAAAACTGCCCTTATGAAAAAGTCAACACATTCAGAATGATGAAATGCATTCATACAGACAAGACCAGAGAAGTAACTTTCAGAATTAGCTTTTGGGATACCAGAGCCAAAACAAGTAGTCCCACGTGTCACACTTTGAAAGATTCTGTCACTAACAGCTTCCAATTTAGGCTGTAATTAAAACAAACAAACAAACAAGCAGCTATCTTGTGGTTTTGTTTCTATTAACAGATTTAACATGCAGGGACGAACACTAGCCTGTCTATCCATGGCTACAGCAGGAAACTATTGTTACATCAGCTCTGCCTGCTTCCCTTAACAGGCACCTAGCAATTTCACGTTTCTTAGCCCAATAATTTACATGCATAAAAATACCCCTGCAACAACACAAGATGTTAATTCTGCCAAGTAGTTCATGCTTGTCAGAGTGCAATCAATTAACTGGAACAAATACTTCATGACTGCAGTCAAGTTGGCTGGCCAGTTCTGTTTGCCATTGTGTCAATTGCTTTAGAGCAGGGCCTTCAGCTATTTCAATTGCCAAAAAGCACAACCTATGGCTTTTAGAAAAATTTAGTGCCTTTTCTTAAAACGTGCTTTTCCTCAAGGTGAACGAAGCATTCCGTAGAATCTATGCCATATATACACCAACAATATAATGTTAATTTCCAGTAAGAAATAAAACCATTGGAAATTTTCATTACTGTGAGCTCTTCAGAGAATGCTGAAAAGACTACAGTATTATTATATGTTCACAATGTATGCCAGTAATCCGTACAGGGCTAACAGCTGATCCTCACAAAGAGTAATACCTCCGCTGCTGCAGAGGCTTCTTACTTACCAGTTGGGACTGCAGGATCCATCGTTGGCTTTTCCCAGGTATTGATCTGCTCCCAGGTAAATCCATTGGTTCCCAAGGCCACACTATAACCACAATTACTGTAGTGCTCATCAAAGGAGCAACCACCTAGAAACAAGAAAAATGCATGCATTCCTGCATTAATTACATATAATCATTATACTAAAATCATTTAATTTCTCTTTCCTAGGTTTACAGAGGAACTTGGAAAAAAAAAAATCCTGCATATTATATTTCAGAGAGCAGAGAAGATATCCAGAAAATAGTTTGAATTTTCAACTTTCTGTATCTCTTAGAAGTCTTTCTTCTCTCATTGCTACTCTTCTCCTCTATCAGCTCCCTTTGTTTCAACCTATTTGCTTAACATTTTCACAGACAATTGCACATAATAAGCACGTGCATTTGGGTCCCAGTGCTGATATTTACAGAAACCTCTAGGTCAGATATTTAAAAAAAAAAAAAAAAGAGGGAGAAAGAACCCAAATGGCAAAGACAAGCAAAGTATCACTATACTACAGCGATACTTGCTTGATTTCACTTTTAAGATTCAAATCACACTGGGTTGGGTTGCACCTATAGAAGGCACATCCTTCCTTGCAACCATCTCTTATGCTTAATAACCACAAAGTTCTATGTGACACGTATCTACTTCTCCAGGTTTATCAGAACTGGACCTCTGAGCGCAAGCCTTTAATTTCTCTACAAAAGGAGAACAACAAGAAGTGGATGGAAACTAACATTCACACCTTCCAGTGATCTTTCCTACTGCAATTCCTGAAATACTTGAAAGTGATTAACTATCACCTGGCAGCTGTCTGAACACTTATGAATCAAGAAAAAAATATATCTCAATATGGACATGTGTGAGGCAAACCCATTCAACTAGTTTAGCCTTCATTTAGTGTTAGTAGATTGTTACTACACTGCTGAACCACTCTTCCATTGCCTCATTCCTCACATCCACCCAACTTGGTTTGCCAAACATATTGCAGTACTGGATTTGTTACATCAAGTAGATTGAGTGCTTGGGTTTTGACCTTAATTATGACAACAGTGTCACTGCCCTGCTTTTGTTTTCTCTTACAGAAGCAAGGAGAAATTTCTCTGCAGTTACTAGTACTCCAAAGTCAGCTGGACATATCTAACACTTCTGGAGCTGCAAGGACTGAGCAGTGCTCAGGGCTACATGATCTTGCCTTTCCAGCCAAACTGCCAATTGCTCCTGACACGAATCAGAGTTATATGCAGAGAGACGTTCCCGGCTCTTTACCTTCCCACAGGCTGAATTCTCTACACATGCACAATAAATAGCAAGTACACAAGTGGTTTCCATTCAATAACAGTTATCCAACAGTGGATCGTTTAGGCATTCTTTAGTTTTTGTGTATATCTTTTCTCTCTGGCTCCCAACAAAACCCAAACCCATCTCAGTTCCTATGAAATTCCTCACAAAACCCTATTCTGTTCAAGGATTTAATGTGCATTCCAACCACAACTGGTTTTCTAAAAATTCCCGTGAAACTTCACACAAATTATTCCTATTTAAGCATATAAGCTTGAAGGATTTGTTGGATAGAGTACCTGACCATACTCGGTGCTGTTAAAGAAAAATTTAAAGATAAAGCTTGTCCTAAAAGAAAATATTGTTATGCTGTGTAATTTTAGTATAAACAGTTCTGAGTACAGCAGATTTCATGACCCTGCCAGCCTTGCCTGCTTCAATAGAGACCTTGCAAATGTATTTTCTACAAATTTTAAAAGTATTTTTTGCTTTAAATTTGCAGCGCTCGTGAGGCTTTCAGAGCTGTCAAAATGAGCAGGACTACACTTCAGCTGTTTCCCTAAAGTTTTAATTTGATTTAGGTGAAAGAGTTCAAGTTTAAAATATTAAATGTGCTCATTAAAATGTCTAACGAAAAACAGGTGTTCTGGATTGCCTGTGAGGAGCATGCAATGCAACTGAAAGTCACCTTTTTCGTAGTGAGCTGCTACAAGAGATGATATCAAATACTCTGCTCTCAGTCTCCACGCAGGGCATTCTAGTCTTGATAGATTCACTCTAGCAGGAGGACTTCAGACGTATTCCATTTACACACCACCTCTCTACAGCACACTACAGAGCACAACAAGCGGTGCTGTCTCTCAGCTACTTCTTGGAAATAAATACTCTGATCAAGCCAGACAATTGCATGAGGACTCGTGTACAGAGAAAATTACGCAGGTGCTGATATAAAGTCTCAGAAGCAAAATGAGACGACAACAAAACACAGGGTAGCAGTCCTTATTTAACAGGGAATGTAGTTGCTGATGTATAGATACAATTAGCTGAATAGGTTGTTTTATGTACGCAGAGGCAGGTGAAGTTGGAGAACAAGCTGAACAAGGGTAGTGAGAGCTTCCAGAAATTAATTGGGAGTTTCCACTGATAAGAGACAACACCTTAGGAAGCTTGAAAGCGTCTTGTGTGACATTCAAGACTAACCCTTGTAGTAAGATTGGATAAGAAAGGATAAACTGTGGAGAGCCTTAAAAGCAGCTGCAACACATCTACATTTCTAAAGAAAGAAAAGTTAGAGTAGGAACCACCAAATGCAAAGTGACAAGGCAATAAACCAGATGGATTAATTTACTGGAAGCAACAGAATTGGAATTTGGAGAGGCGAATTTGCAGGAAATGAGGAGAGGGAAAAAAACATTGGAGTCGATTCTCAAGGCTTGGATAAGCAGTGGCTGCTCAGGGAGCACAGAATGGCTCAGTCTGGGTGATCACGGAGAGGAAAGCACCTGTCAGCTTTTTGCTAGAGAGTGACAGAAGAGACAAGAACTAAGAGTGGACCCAGGTGGGACACAGCCATGATCGCTTGTGAGCAAGAAAGCCATCAACTCTGTTATCACCATTAAAATACGGCATATACCATATTTTTAAACAGGAAAGACTTCAGTAAGTGCAGGCAAAGAATCACACAACTTGAAATACTGCAGAATTTTATGCGCTTTTTGCTCATATCTACAATACATGTTGCTGATGGCCTTAGTTCGCAGAAGACAAACATGGCAATGCAACGAGGCTGCAACAGGCAACCAAAAGCAGCCTTCCATACCCCACCCTGCTCTACCTGAGAAATCCAACATCCACTCGTGCTCTTCTTCTCTACTGACCCTGGTGTGCACAGCACTGTTTCTCACGTTTTTGCCCTTTCTCCAACAATCTGTGCCCTGCAGAAGCAACCGTGCCCAGCCCAGCACAGCCCTGCCTTCTCCTCCCAGAGGTGCCCCGCTGCCAGACACCCACTGCTGATCTTTTAAGCACCAAACTCTGCTTTAAACCATACGTATGGCCCCCAGGTCAAATGGGAGCATTCCCCTCACCTCCCTGAAGCTGTTTTGGGCAGTTGCAGACCCGTCTGTGCCACCAGCACTCAGCAGCACCCTGCTGCCTGTGGCACCCTGCCCAGGCTGCATCAGGGTCTGAGTACACACAAGTGTGTGTGTGTGTGTGAGTGTGTGGACCATAAGCTCCCAAGCAAGCTGAAGGCATGTGTGCTGTTTAACTGCTCTTGCACAGGTGCTAACGTGCTAGGATGGAGCCATCCCCTCTGCCACACGAGCACCTTGCCGCCAGATCCTTGGAAATTCAATTGCTCCCCACTAATTAATTTCATTCTAAACAAAAATGTAATTATGGGACTGTAAATACCCGCTCTAGTAAGGATAGCGATGACTCCAAAACAGTACAGCAAGCTAAAACCTGCAGATGAGTTCCTTTCACAAATAGCAGCACAAGCTTAATATTTACTGTTTCCTAAGACATCACATATATGGATACCTAAAAGCTTCAGCTATGCAGGAACATAACAAGGGAAGAAAAACCACAAAGATAAGGTCCATCTTAATACAAAATCATCCATCGCTGAAACATAACTGCTTGACACAGAACAGGGATATTCATTAACAGAGAGAAAATAATTCACAATAAAAGATATCAGGCTGTAAATTTAGATACTAGGTTTGCACGTCACAGTTCTATCCACAGCATCACAAAGCAGCTTAGAGGAAAAGTAAAGCATTTGCATGCCAACCAAAATGGAGTTTTGGTGCGTTCGTTAATTATTAAGAGGGCTAAGGATTTCAGGATGCAAACTAGAATCTTTCCATTAATCAGCTAAAAATTAAGTGAAGAATACCATTGCTAAGTAGGGGAAGAGGAAAGGAAATTGAGATGGCTCTGATACTGCTAAGATAATGCATGCGGTGTTGACCATCTCTTTTCACAAAATGAAAGCCAAACAAGGATGAAGTCGTTCCCTCCCTGAAAAGGGTCATATTGAAGCAAATAACAGCTCACACAGGACAGATAAAATATCCCTTGTTTTACACTGCAGGCTTGTAACAATGCCACTGCTCATCTGAGTGATGCTAATTAATCTTGAGCAGACCTATCATCAGTTACTGAGTCTTGCCCCCGGATTAAATGTAAACCAGCCTTGCATAAATTGAATGCCTCCTTTGAATATATAATTGAATTTGCAGAAGTGTGCGCCAGGGGGGTGTTTAAATAAGTGCACAAATATGATAAAAAGGACTTCACGCCATTATATCTAATTCAGTAAGCAAAAATAATGGCAGGGCACGTTCCAATTAGTGTTTGATTTATTTATTTTAACAAATCCAATTAGTAGAATGTTTTATAAAGTCATCCAATGTCAGACTCTCACAGACTCACTAGATAAAAAACAATCCCTTCTAAAGAGGGATAAAGAAATGTACTAATGGGAGAAGCCCCATTGTTTATCCTGTGTTTCTAGATACAGACAGAAAATAACACATCCTCAGATAGTTTGATCAGGCATTTACAACATTCTCAGGGTGGGGAGGGGGGAACAGAGCAAGAACCTCAACAGTTCCATTTGTCCTCTTCCAGGCCTTTTCTTTTGGGATAGAAATTATAACAGCACACATAATTCCAACCAATGCTTTTTCCCTGGAATACCTTTTCTGAAAATGCGTTGAAATCTATTTATTTAGTTCAGAACCTCATAGCCTAACAAAATATGAAGAGAGTACAGGAAGAAACAAATGGTCATAGAATGCGATAGTGCTTAGGAATTGAAAACTCCAGAAATAAAAGCAAAACCAAATGCTCTCTGATCAATAATTTTTTGTCTGTACTTCACTGAAAGAGCTGCATTTGGCTCCTTAGGAAAACAATTTATTCTACATGATTTGTCTTACAAGAATCCATTTATAACAAATTTTTCAGAATGCAGACTTCATGTAGTATAACCTTGAAAAAATTTGTTCCATGTTGTTCCTGGGAAGGAGAGGAGAACAAGCATGCATTTCAACTTTGTGTTGAGTCACTTCATTTATGACAGGGTAAATCTTTTCAAGGGCTATTGAGTTTTCTTCCATCAGGAGCAGTAGTTACAACTTCATAGGCCTTCTGCTCCATCCAGAAAGGTTAACGCAGAAGGCATCAGAAATACATGTACAACCAACCAGAAATGCTAAGCTGAACTGGAGATCAGATCCAAATTCTACAGCCCATTCCTATTTCTGATGAGCACTATCCAATGACCTCAGCTCTCAACAGGCATCACGCCAAAGAGAAGGACAAGGCAGAAGGTGCTTGTCACCTCAGTCATCATTAGTTTCACACATAACAGCCTAGAAATGACATGCTTTGTGTATCTGCATAGTACAGGGTAGGAAGTTTCAGAAAGGCTATCACATTGCTCAGTAAATCATCCTTCTGCCATCTCATCAATCTACTGCTGTAACTGGTTAATTTCAACCAGTACTTCCTTATTTTCCTAAACTACTTCTGCATTACCAGGTTTTCAAGAAAAAAGGTTTTTGCAAAGAGAAAAGTTGCCTTTACCACATCAAGACTTACCACATGTTCAGTGCATTTATTCAGACTATGAGGAAGAGGAAGATGCTACTCGTTAAGATTCAGGGACAGCTCTGGTAAGGTTTTGTTCCTCAGTCACCTGAGGATCTATGAGAGGAGAAATTAAGGAGTAGATTCCCCAGCATATAATAAGGTATAAACTCCAATGAAAGGTATTTGTAACATCTTTTTCTTACGTCAGTTGCTTGAGTTCACATCTAGCAGAAATTCAGACACAATCATGAAACACAAATCCACATTTACCCATCAAACTCTTGTGTCGACAGAAGTGCATTTCTCAAGGTATCCAGATATTTTGGGCTTCAGGAGGAAACATCAATGATTTCTCCAGTGCTTCAAACACATTCCTTTCATTTCCCCTACAAGTACAATGACTTGTTGATTCTCTGCAGCATCTATCAGTCCTCACTGTCATGGGATGATTCATCTGCCACAGGGGAGATCCACTGACTTCCTTTCCATCTTACTTTTAACACATGGTATTAGTTGGTTTAGATGTGGGCAAGGGAGGTTTTATCTACTCTAGAAGGTGCTAGATTTTTGAGATGCAGTGAACAGTTGCCCATCTTAGGTATGGGCTATTCTTGTTGCATTTGACTAAATTTCATTCCTTTTGCACATTCCATCCCATGACAATCAGATCTTTTTGATGATGGAGGTAGGGACGGGAGCAGGTGGGAGAGCGTGAGTGGATTTCTGTTCCATATGGAACAAGCATTTAAAAACTGCATTTTCTGGACTTGTTGGGTTATGCTACGTTTTCATTCTTAAATTTATTTTTATAGGTTTATCTTTGCAGAAGTTTCCCACGTTCCTCATAATTTCAACCTCAGACCAGTTCATACATTCCTTTTTAATTCTGCTCCTCATCTTCTACTAAGGATTAGTAAAATCCCTTTTAAAGTATCCTAGGAGTAAAACCAACACTAAATGTCATTTGTTTAAATTGATAATGTCCAGATCAAGTACGAATCAACCTAACTCCACTTGCCAGAATGTGTTCTGTGTTTAGCAGCAAGAGCACCTTTTTGCTTCTCATCACTCAGCTGTCAGTACTTCAATAACTTGAATTGTAACATTTAACTGCTTTAAATACACACACCTTTACAATTTCATTGTTGTTTTTTGGTTTTAAGCTACAGAACCAAGTCAGTTAACCCAGCGCAGCACTCGAGTTGCTTCTCAAGGAATCCAGGCTTTGCAAATTAAGCTTAGCTTCAGGCTGCTGGAACACCAGGATTAACTCGCATGAAGTTTTCAGGCTAGCCCATCCTCACGTAATTAAACTTGCAAGATTAACACAGGTTTTCAAAATCATGAAACATTCTTAAATAGATGTTCCCCAGTGGCTTTTGTTATACTTCCAGTTAATCATATCTTTTTAATTCATTAGTCAGGTAGCTTTCCACTCCTGTAGGAGGCTCCTGTGCTATTCACAGTATGATAAAATTAAGATTCCTTTTTTTAAAATGCAAATTCATAGCACTTACTTGCCTTTATTTTTGTACCATAAATATAACCAGGTTTTACTTGGCTCCAATTTCTGCTTTTTAAGTTAGAGGACCAGCTTTTTCCACCTAAAATAATAGTTTTACATTCCAAAATTAATTTTCAACATTTAGTAATGCTGCTTTTCTTTCCTTCCAGCATATGAAAATCGCTGGCTCTAGTTATTCTGTAAATCTGAACAGGGTTTATCTAATGTTACGTGTATGGTACATTTTGACCAAATTCTACATCAGTTATTCCACTGGAGTCTTAGATCAGTCAGAACGCTCTATTGACTGACTTTATTTCAGCATTTTGTAATGTCACATTGAATAGCTAGATATTCAGGCTGCATAGTCATTTAAATTACATATCTATGACTTTCCCCATCCACACAGGCAGCAAAAAAATCCGCCTGAAGGTAGCTCTTTTGACTTGTTTTCTTTACTCTATTATGAATTCTAACATTTTTTTTTTTTTTAATAAGATTAAAATTAGTATGTTGGAACTTCAAACAAGAAGCAGTCACTGATTCACTCATATTGTGCGTGGCGATGAATTAAATACTCTATCAAAAGATAGAATATCAGGATCTCCTTGTAGCTGAGATGCTTTCTTTGAAGACTTCATGGCCAGAACTCAAGAAGGCAGTGGCTTAGGAATAGGAATTCACATTAACTGCCACAAAAGTGAAAAAGGAAAGCAGTTATACACAATCTCTTTGCAATCAAAGGTAACTAAACACATTTTTATCACTTTTTATTATTTTTAGAGACAAAATTAAGCTGAGATTTTTCAGAAGCATTTTACTACCTCAATGCTCTTCCCAAGTGCAGAAAATAACTCCATGGTAGTTCCCATCATTCAGTCTGCAGTGACCTCTCTAAAGCTTTGCACCTGACATTTCCTGAACCTTCACCGCAGCACCTCCAAAGCCAACCCTCACTAACACCTAGCATAACCTAGGGAACACAGCTCCATTTTCTACTCACAGAAAGCTTCCTGCAGCACGCATAAAGACAAGGGAATAATAATTTGATTACAGATCGTGTCTGCATACAAGTGATTTTAAAAAAAACAACAGTTGTTTAAATGCTTTCTTGTAGAAACCTAAATGTGGTAATTCCATAGATTCATTGAACAGATTCACAGAATGGCCTGGGTAGAAAAGGACCACAATGATCATCCAGTTTCAACCCCCCTGCTGTGTGCAGGGTTGCCAGCCACCAGACCAGGCTGCGCAGAGCCACAACCTACTTTGATTCTTGTTGATCAATACTGATTTTTTTGTTAAATTGCTTCTGAAGCACGCTTGCAATTTAAGCAGCCAGCATCGCATAGATCTCCAAAGATAGCTTCTTGATATCTGAGCTGGTGTATTTAAAATGTAATAGCTCAACTGTATACTGGTCAAATACCAGAAAGTTATCTAGAAAGACGGATATAACCTGTTAAAACAGAATCTCATTGGCTAATACAATGATAATAACTTGCAACGAGTTTTGCAATTGGCATATGTTGTTAAATTTAATTTTGTGGTTATTGGAAGTTACTCTCAGTGTTTGGCTGCATAAATAAATTTTATTGAGGTCTACCAATTCTTGCAGCTACATTCCACAGACAGAGGTCCACAGAATACCTTCTTATTTGTTGCCAGCAGTTTCAACTTACATGTAAAGTGCAGTGTGAAGGATAGTCGGGGATGTGTTTTTAAAACTGCTTTCAGTTACATCATGATCTTCATTCAGTGTGTCAGGAACAAGTCAGGCCCTGAAATAGCAGTGGCGAGCCAGCTGCTCTGTTCTCAGGTGCCCTGCAGTCAGGCTGGGGGCAGGATGTCAAATGCTAGATGGACTACACAAAAGACCTTGCAAAGTCTGGTCAGCTGAGTGATGGCCAAGGCACTAAAAATCGGCTAGAATCAAAAGTTAATAATCTGTTACATGGTTTTCATTTTCTTTTATTTTTTTAGTCCATTTATTTTCTATTTTTCACACATTTTGAAGATCCTGAGCATACCACTCGCACTGCAATAACCAGGATGCTTTCCAGAATCATAGTAAGGTGGAAGCAAAGAGCACCAGGAGCCTTGTTATCCCCCGCAGCATTGTAAACACAGGAATCATGGAAAGATTTGCTTACGTTCAGCTTGCAGTGCAAATATCTTTGTCCAAAGAGCAAAACACAGATAGGTGCCAGGAAAGACTAGATCCCTGTCTAACAGCACAGGAGTCCCTGGAAATATACTGAGCTCCTTTTCTGCTTAACCAAATTTCCTATTTCAGTATTTGAAAAGAAATGCAAAAAGTGCCCCTCTAATTACAGCTATGAATCTCCAACTTACAGTACCAGACCCAGAGCGTGCATTTAGCAGAGGCACAGCTGTTGGCTTCTAAACTCTGTATTAGAGAAGGACAGCAGGGGAAAGCAGAGAAAATTAAGGGCATTAACACAAAGCAGCTCTCTAATGGCAGCTCATACTTTGTTAAAAAGGAGGCCACCACAGCACATCTCACCTCTCAGCACTGTAAAATAGCATCAAGTTGAACTCTGCCAGGAAGCATTAAATGTTTAAAGCACCTCTTCCCAAGATACGAAAGGCACAACATCTCAATGCAGTTACTTTTCAAGATACTGAACAACCAAATTCTAACGATAAACCCTTTCCTGTCATATTTGGTCGTGATATAAACCTCATGTCATTGAGTTGAGACACATGAAACAAGGCACCCTGAGCTTTTTCTCCCAAGTGCACACAGCTATAACCTGTGCTTCACGCTGCAGTGCAAACATACTTGGTACAGCTGAGATGGCCCAGTGAAAGGCATCTAAAAACCCAAATTTAGAACCTGGTCTGAATAGCATTTAACATACAATATGTCACAACATGTCAATATTTCCTTTTCATAACCTAAAAGGATTTCGTGACGTTTTCCACATAGTGTGCAATACAAAACACTGGAAGCTTGGTAGCCAAACATTTCACCACTGTTCCTACACGGAAATAGTCCTGGCTCATTGGTGCAATTCAGGTGCACAAAAAGCTCATTTGCTGAAATCCAGTTCTGGAAAGAGTCTTAGCATCACTTTAAGAAAGTAACTGCCTTCGCTTACAAAATTTCCCTTTACACTTTACACTAGAGGTCAAACAACACTCTCTGTGGATTAGACAAACACTTACTGTACAATATTGTTCTATCCACCCACCATCAAGCCCTATAAAATTCCTCTCCCACTTGATTTTGGTACAGGGAAGGGTATTTATGCATACAGCTGCATGCATGCGCCTTACAAGATGATGACACAGGCAACCTCATTAACATTTAATACATTCCCAGTGTCCTCAGGTGAAAGTGCAGATACTTGGAGATGAAAGTGTCATCCTAAGGATTTCAGCTATGTAGTTAAAATCGAGTGTAAAAATTCCAATAAACTCCGTGTTCTTCAATAACATTTTCATGCCAGACACTGTAATTTTGAAGTAATTGTGCAGAATCCGATTCATTAAATAGATAATGCTTCAAAATACTACAATGATAATATTAATTCAGAAATTAAATTCAGTTTCTGATCAAATGAATTGGTACTAAATATACCTATCAAATTAGAACCACGTTGTAATTCCACTGGTATTTCAGTTAACAACCATGCTTTAGGCACTACTGCCCAAAATGTAAGAAATGAAGGTAATGCTTTCTTGGTGTTTGCCCCATAGTCCTTCTCTTAAAAAAATGCAACTTAAGATCTTTCAGGCTTCAGATGCAAGTTTTAGTGTATCACATCAAGCACGGCAGTGACAAAAACAAGCTAGTCAGGTATCTCCATTTGTTATTCATGCACTTCTCAGCCTAAGAGAACAAGCATGGTATGCTATCAGACCTCTGTTGATCCCCCGGGTCCCATCATAATCACCTGACCTGCACATATCCGAGATTGGCAGAAGGAAAAGACAGCAGAGCACTTCATGCAGCTTACAAAACAAGAGAGTGACAGAAGCACGTCAGACCAAAGGTCAGACATCTGCTAGACGTCACTTGGGAAAGATGCAGAAGTAGGACAAGCACACAACAGATCTTCTTCAAAACCCCTTCCCAGCCTCAAACAAGCCTTGCTCAAGTCAGTTGTTCTCCTCCCTTGAATCTGCCCAACCATCTTCAGAACCTGCACGCTTGTGATGACTTCTAAGGCTTAACCGCACTTTGACAGTTTCTGGCTACTACTTTCCTGGGGATAGTTAGAAACAGAGATGGGGTTATTTTTGCCCTCATGCAAAGCCATACAAGCACAGGACAGTGACACTATCTTTGCAGATGGCATTTGCCTCATGTGCTGATCTGACACTTCAGTGATGAGAAAGGAATTGCAGTATATTGTTTTCCCATGTAAGTGACAGCGCTTGTCGGACTGTACCCAGGAGGCATAACTGTTTTAAATCACATTCTGCACTTTGGGACAAGGCAGACTTCTCACTAGGCTATCAGCCAATGGTATTTTTTTTCTCTCCTTGTGAAGAACTGTCTCTCAGGGAGAAAAGAATCGGTATACTTGACTGTATTGCAGCAGTTCTAGTAGTTTAAGGCTATTTTAAGATTATCTAATGAAGAGAAATCTGACAATGAGGTCCCAGTTGGAATAAAGATGTTATTTAACTACCTCTGAAAACACTCATCTGTGGCAGAAGCTAATAGAATTTCCCAGAACTGTTACCACAATTAACATGGACTTTAAAAAGCAATATTTAACTAGCAGTTATCATTTTATTAGCATAAAGAGTAAAAAGAATCAAGGTGATGGACTTGGTTTCAAATGCAAAGATTATACCAAATTGCTTTATGTAGTTCAAATTTTACTTTAATGAAATCTTTCCCTTTTCCTCTTTTTTTTTTTTTTTTTTTTTTTTTTTTTTTTTTTTTTTCTCCTCTGAGAGATTTTATATCCATAAATCATCTGCATTCAACTGCAGGACAGCTGGGAACACTGATTTATGGAATATATTTGATTTGACTTATAATTATGTCACTAACTTCCAAAAACACTGCTCCAACCTCAGTGATCCCACTCCTCAATGAATCACATTGTACACAGAGCTAATTGACATAACACTTCTTCAGCAGAATGGATGTCATCATCATAGGGCATCATAGGGAGGACAGAATGCTGTTAAAGAGAATATACCTCTAAGTCTCAGGAGGTTTTACAAAACACTGTTTCACTTCAGCAAAAGTTCTCGGGCTGCTCTGGAGTGAGGTTTCCACATCAAAGAAAAATCTCATTGAAAAACATTGTTGTGAGAATGGTATCCCCAAACCTGCACAGGCTGGGGATGGGAGAACAAAGTTTACATTTACCTACACAGTGAGAGAAAAGTAAAACTGAGCTGCCTCAGCCAGTGGAAAGCACTAAGACCAGTAAGCCACTCTCCCACGAAGCTTCTGGATGTGTAAATACATACCTTGGTGACTGGTCAGGGGAGGGGTGACCATTAGAAAAAAAAGAGGAATCTGGAGTGTTTAGAGTGTTCTATTATTTTCCTTTTCTTTCTATGTATTTTCATGAGGAGGACTTCCAAGCCTCTGTCTTTCCAGATTAATAAAGTCACACTCGTGTGGTCTTTTCACAGGGAAAGTTGTCAATTTTACCAATAATCCTCATAGCCCTTCTTTGAATTTGTAATGTCCTGAATTAATCCTTCTTTCAAAGGAGTACCCAAATTGTACAGAATATGCCATATTAAGTTATTTTTTTATCTGTCTAATGGCTTCTTATTTCACCATCCTTCCTTACAGGAATATGTTTCCCTATTTTAGGACAAATCTCTCAGACTTACCTCAATCTCCTCTCATTAATGCTCCAGCAGCTTTTTGTCACTTTCAGCTGATTTCCTATCTTAAAGCAAAAATCTAATTAATCCCGACATGCATGACCTTACACGCTGCAATACTAAATTACATCCAATTTCGATTTCACCACATTTCAAAGTTTTCATTCCTCCAGTCTGATTAATTTATCCTCTTCCAACTGCGTGTCAGTGACTGCTTATGGACTGCACATTCCTTGCTTTTAGGTTGCATGTCAGGGGGAAATTCCTTACAGAGAGAGTGGTGAGGTGCTGGAACAGCTGCCCAGAGAGGCTGTGGATGCCCCGTGCATCCCTGGAGGTGTTCAAGGCCAGGTTGGATGGGGCCCTGGGCAGCCTGGGCTGGTATTAAATGGGGAGGTTGGTGGCCCTGCGTGTGGCAGGGGTTGGAGCTTCATGATCCTTATGGTCCCTTCCAATCCTGGCCATTCTATGAGCATCAGTGAAAAGAAATCAGATCTCAAGCATTATCCTTCACGCCTTTAGCTAACTCACCATCAGTCTCATACAGAAGAAAGGTATACACAAAGTTAATAATGCCCAGGTTAGTCACAGACTCATCCATTTAACATATTTCTTCTATTAAAAAAAAAAAAAAAAACCAACATTATTTTCACAGTATTGTGTTCTAAAACTCAAATTAGATCAATCACATTGCCTTTTCCTAAGCAGTCCATCCATAGCACTGTACCTCAAACCCACTAACAGTTTTTCAGTAACATCCATTCAAACAGTATGCCCACGTACTGGTTCCCTCATAAAGTCTATCTTGTAGGATCTTTATGAGTGTGCTTCCAAATACCTTGGATTTAAATTAAATCTTTATCTAGTTTTAGCAATCAACATTGCAGGATTCAGTGGTGATTGAAAAAATTTGTACCAGCTTGAGCCAATCTTTCATCCATCCAGTCCCACAGAGTTTATGACATTAAAGGTTTTGACTACTTGATTTAATATCTCAGATAAAGTCAGTGGACTGTCATGCTGGTACCGCTAAAATTGGGTAATTATTTAATAGAATCTGATTTCCAGTACTGTCAAATTGATACAATATTTAATAGATAGGAAAGTAATGATGAGAAACAAAAGAACAAATATACTTGCTTTAAACCCTTCATTTAACAAGTTTCTATTTGACTTTCTCAAATCTTAAGCTACTGTTTTGACATGAAACATCAATGATTTAGAAATTAGTAACTTGTAAGTACATTATCAGTTACTGCAAGCTTAGATCTTCATTCATGGGGACTGGGGCGTAATTTGACAATGCTGCTGACATGCACTGTGTTGGTTGATAAAGCATGCTATTTCTCAAACTGGCTTTAAAAGTTCATTTACATAAAATAATTATGTATATATGTAATATACATTGACATAGTTAAGAAAACCAGTAATATCCCGTTTTTGCTAACTGTAAAAGCCAGGAAGTTTACTCCCAATCTTTTATATGTGGATTGATAACAAGTATTTTTTTTTTTTCTTTCAGTCTAAAAAAAAAAAAAAAAAATTTTTAAATAGTAATCATCTGCTAAGTAATAGTTAATCACCTGTTTCTCATGTAAGAAGAGTGACTAGCAGTGAGAGTGCTTGGTTAGGAAGCAAGCAAGCCACAGAAACTTGTTGAAAGCATTAGATATCTACCTTGTTGTTTGGGACAACATGGTACTATACAACATTTGGGATATTCTATAAGAGAAATGGAAAACCACATCAAAGAAACTCAAGCCCCTTTTTAAGGCTGGTTTACTAAATCCCAATGGAATGCACTGTCATCACCCTCTTCATTTCCACAGTCCTTCATTACCGAGCCATCCAAGTTAAATGGTTATTCTTAACATTCCTAAGATGGAAGACTGAAAACCCTTATTGGGGAACCGTTCTGGAAATGAAGCCTTCTGCTGAGAAGCATGGCCTTCTTTTGTTACAATAAAAATATTGCAAGTCTCTTCACATCATTCGCCTATATTAATGCAAGCAAGACTTCAAAACTAACTGAGTGATGATGTGGCAATAAGAAGTGCAAGTCATGTCTGATGACTGTTCCCTTTACTGGCCCACAGCGTATTTCTATTTGGGTGCAAGGACAGTCAGTCCAGTGAACTTAAAACCTTCTATAAGGCTCCTCTACATCTACTTTTAAACAACTATTAGTCATTCAAGATTTTCTCAAAACAAGAGATTGCACACAGAGAAATACGTACATCTAGCAGGAGATCTTGTTTGTTTCATTTACTGTAGAATTTTCAACTAGCTTCATGTATTTCTAGGCTCCTGCAAAGGTCACCTAATTCTGCCCATTAACATGTGATTTCCTATAGCAGATGGAAAAAAGCTTCACCTGATTTCAATGACCTTTGCAGCCTTCATGAACTCTTAAGCTATTTTATACACACACACACACACCGCTGTCTAACATGATATATTGGAAATGTTTTCAAAAGATATGCAAAACAGATTACTGAACTAATCATTATCTCTTCTTAAGATTTTTTTAAGTCATGTTCTTTTTCTGTAAGACTTTCAAGTAAGTATTATCTGCTTGAAACCCCTCAGAACGCAGGCCTGTAGAAAGACACCAGTGGATTATAAATGATTATATTCTTAATGTTTTAAATTATTAAAATTGCTGCCTTTCAGCACCACTGTTTCTGGACAAGTATAAAGTGTTTTCCAAGAGCCTTAAGTCTTTTTGACTATGATATCAATCACAAGCCTTTTTCAAAAATGTCTCCTGGAATGGATATCCATCCTTTTTCATTTTCCCAGAAATGAAAACTATACCCAGCTGAATATCCAACTTTCCATGCACTTGTATTATCAGAGCACCCCAGAGACCTAAATGATGGTCAGGATTTGAACAAATTCATGCTATTGTGCTAAACCTCTTCATTTCTTTGGAATTTTTAATACACTGTATGCTTTAAAGAATCAGTAATGGGTTCCCTAGATAATCGAGGTTTTGGTAATATGCTGGGAGACTGAGAATTTAGGAATCCAAACACAAGTCTGAGATTTGTTGCTAGAATAACACTAAAAATAACACTAATTTATCTACTAAAATGTTGGCTTCCTGTAGTTTGACCAGACGGACATTGAATAAAGCCCTTGTAAGAAGGCTAAAGGGGGAGAACTGAAGGATTACAGGCCATCCTACTTCTGTCGTAATTTGGTTTCTAAAACATGGTTTAGGTTTGGCTGGTACCAGTCAAAAATGCTCAACTCGAGCACATATTTGATTCCTCTTTTATGCTGCATTCCTGCCATTGCCACGTGCACCAACAGGGCATCGTGGTGCTACAATGTTCTTACACTTACATCCCAAACAGCAGATCCCAGAGTTGCTGTTATAGGTGACAATAAGTTAAAAGCACTATAGTTGGATTGGCGGAATACAACAACAGTCCCTGGCTGGCAAGTGGGTAATTCCCCATTTTATAAAGCTCGACTGCTCCAATTTATGCCTGCTATTTCCTAGACAAGCAAAAATCTGTTGCTATCTGTACACCCAATTTGAATTTGGCTGCCAGCAAGGCAGGCCAGGGTTCTAAATGCCTGGCTTCCAGTATCTGCTTTGGTTACTTTCCCCTTGGATATTTCATGGTTCAGGGATGCAGACTATAAACAGTTTGACAACTCCTGAACAGAGATAAAAGTAACTCCAAGTCCTAGGACTTGTGTATCTTTTTTCTCTATTAAGATTTTACCTATTTTAGAACTTGCAATATTTTAATTTTTCTTTGAAACAGTCCCAGCATTGTTCTCGCTCAACACATCTGCTTTACCTGAAGAACACAGAAGGCTCAGCAAAACCTTGACTGAAAGTTCACAATACAACCATTATCCATCAATCTATAAAGGAAGACGGGTTATAAAAGTAATGTTCTACTTTCTGTGCAGCTACTCTTGGAAAACCAGAAAGTAATGGATGCTCTAACTTCCTTAGAGACCTCAAATGCTCACCGTACAACAGCAAACAGGCATTTTCAAGATAAATACTGCTTCTGAAGAAAGGGTTATTGTTTCCCCTTTTTCACAGGGCATATGAAACACTGCTTTCAAACAAAATAAACGCTATGATTCCATATCATGCATTTACTTTCTCTTTAGCCAGATGCATTTCCAACATAGAAGCAAGCAGAGACTTCTATCCATCCAAGTTTCCTCCTAATCCTTTTCTATATCAAACTCCCACCAGAACCCCCCAGTAGTTAAGGCGCAGAGCAGACTCAGTGCTCTGCAGATCAGCAGAGACCATCAGTCCTCGCTTCGGAACACACATCTCTGCTCACACTTCTGACACAACGGAGTTCAGCTGCAGAATGTGGTGTTTCATTTTCTGCTATCAGATTGCATTCACATGCACAGCCCGCCGTCGTGTTTGCATTCACGAGTGAGCAAACTTTCAGCGCCTGTAACTATAAAGCTTTCACTTGCAATTTAGGTTTGAAGTTCTCTGAAAGGCAAACGATGTTGGAAACATTTTCGTAATGTGGGATAAATGCATCTACAGAAAATTCAAATGCATCCTCGGGTAACTATGTTAAAATCACGAGTAACTTGAAACTGCTGACTTGCTAATTGACAGAAGTAGCAAAGTCACTTCCCTTCAAATCGTACCTTAGATAAGAAGCCTATATACAAAAATAACCAGATTTCTCTTCCAGAGAGAAAACCAGAGTCAATATTTGCCTTCAGTTTCAAGTATGTGAAAAAGTCTTCTAAGTGTGACTCTTTTTTATATATTTTCAGATAAATTATCTGACATCAAGGATAATGCTGTAATAAAAGCAAAGCAAAATCTTTCTGCTTCACAGCGAGAAAAATAAATATTTATAGACTTTTAATTTGGGCTCATTTGCAGAGAACTCTGCATGTCAGGATGAGCGAGCTATGAAAACAGTGAATAAAAATAGCCAAGGACGTAATAAGCAGGACAGACAAGGAATCAACATTTTGATGGCCTCCTTTGGCAACTGCTCTGTGTATTAGGAAGACACAGCTTAGCCTCCCAACTGGCCTCTGCTGGTAATTTTTGAAATAAATTACTTTATTACAACCTTCTAGATGTTTAATTCTGCTCGAAGATGTTTCCTACAACTGCAACAACCACATTTCCTCCCCCCACCCTCTCTGCTATGCTGAGCTGACCACAGCCTGGATCTGCCCTCCTTTTACCCATCACCAGGAGTGACAGCATTGGGTTTCACCTCCTCTAGCACCTTCTGCACTCCTCCATCTTCTTTTCCAATACCAACAACATTACACAGAGTTCAAATCAAGAAATAATTACGGAGCAACGTTTGTGCTTCACCCCCACCCCCTCCTTTTAGACAACATTATTATGTTGAAAAATCGCAGCTCAAGTTGAATTTGTGGAGATGAAAAGCTCAGCTAAAAAGTCAACTATAGAACCAGGAATGGAGAAAAATTAGATTGAAG
Source organism: Lagopus leucura (assembly GCF_019238085.1). Classification (NCBI taxonomy): domain Eukaryota; kingdom Metazoa; phylum Chordata; class Aves; order Galliformes; family Phasianidae; genus Lagopus; species Lagopus leucura. Next base: position 3,421,760 of record NW_024962288.1, read on the forward strand.
CAAGTTTGAAGCCAGAGGCCTTGCCAGCGCTTTCTCACCCTAATAACACCCTGATAAAAGCAAGGATTTAATTGCATTTTCTTTCCCATGCAAGTGGACGTATTAAAACTATATGTTGGAGAGAGGGGAGTTAACTTGATAAATTTTCTAGGGCTGCAGGAAGGATGGCTGGTAAATAACAAGCAAGATACATACTACAGTATGAACTCTTCAGTTCTGTAAAACAGAACCCAGAAGCACCAGGCCTTGTCTGAGCCCATTCTGCAACCATCACACAGCGCCTGGGCATTTTGCCATGTTGGTGCTTCTGGCTTACAGCAATATCAATACACAAACCCAGAGCACAGCAGCTTTTCACAGAACCACAGAGGTTGGAAAAGAGCTCATCCAGTCCAACCCCAACCCACCCCACCATGCCCACTGACCACGTCCTTCAGTGTCACATCTCCATGGTTCTGAGCACCTCCAGGGATGGTGACTGCATCACTTCCCTGGGCAGCTGTGCCACTGCATCACTGCTCTTTCAGAGAAGAAATTTTTCCTAAATTCAGAAATCTGAACAGACTGTGCAAGTTTGGATTTGTGCATCTGCCCAGAAAAACCTGCACTGACCACACTCATTAAGAAACTGCAGGACAGGACAAGCAGTCACTGGGAGCAGTGACTCCACAAAGACCTCTGCTGTGCAATAAGGAGCAGCTGAGCCAGAAGCAGTTGGGGCTACAGGGAAACATCATACAGAAGCACGAATTTCCTGATGGTTTCTCACACTGCTGCCCAAGATGGAGCAACCCACTGCTCCATATGCAATTCTCCTTAAGATTTCATTGCACTCTTCTCCATATCCCACTCCATTTGAAGCATCTGGAACATTTTTTCCCCCTTAACAACAGATTTTAAAATCTGAAGATCTTTGAATGTTAATCACCAAAGGCCTGATAAAAACTGCAGCCAGCAGCTGCCTCTCACAGGAAATGCTCTGGGACTGCCCTCCACATGGCACTGGGACAAAAAGCAGCAGCACAACAGCAGAATGTTCATTTGCTTGGTTGTGGTTTCCTGCATTCCACCATCACCTACAGCTGCTAGAAAAGAAAGTGATGTGAGGAAACTTCAACTCTTTGAAAGGGTTGATAACAGCAGGACAAGGGGAAATGGTTTGAAGTTGAGGGAGGGAAGGTTGAGGTTGGATGTCAGGGGGAAGTTCTTTACAGAGAGAGTGTTGAGGTGCTGGAACAGCTGCCCAGAGAGGCTGTGGATGCCCCGTCCATCCCTGGAGGTGTTCAAGGCCAGGTCGGATGGGGCCCTGGGCAGCCTGGGCTGGTATGAAATGGGGAGGTTGGTGGCCCTGTGTGTGGCAGGGGGCTGGAGCTTCATGATCCTTGAGGTCCCTTCCAACCCTGGCCGTTCTGTGATTCTGTGAAATCACCACAGCCATTCCTGCCCAGCGCTCTTCTCTGCATCATGTGCACTGAAAAGCTGTGGCCATCAGGAACAGATCATCTTCCCTTGTTATCTGAGCTGCAGTTCAGAAAGCCAGGATTCCTTCTACCTTTGCACAATGCAGCAATACAAGAAGCTTGTGCTTCTCAAGCAGAATCCCCATGCCCAGTGCATCCAAGCAATGACTCGATCCTGTAATTTAGGAATTCCTCAGAGGAGGATTGACTATTCTGGAGGAAAACAAGAGACTATCTTTCACAGTAAACATCATCAGTTCCCCCCAGAGGTAAAGACAGATATGTGCCCACTCTGACTGCTATAGCTGCTGCTTCTCAGACTAATCACAGACAACCCACAAGAACTGTGGAAAATGGAAGATTCTCCATTTTTCTTATGTTTCCCACAAATCAAACTATTGTTTTGAAATGCAATATTGTGTTTTAAAAAAAAAAAAAGAAAAAAAGAAAAAAAAAGAAAGAAAGAAGATCTACTTTTCTTTTTCCTGCCTTGCAGAGCCTTGATCAATTCACCCAGGTTTTTGGTTTTTAGGATAGATGAATTCTGCTTTGCAGGTAGGCAGCCAATGCATAAGCACAGCACCTGCTCTGCTCTCAACCTCTGCAGGTTGTGAAGGGTTGGGGATGGCACCTGGGATGGGAACCAACCCCAAAGACGATGCAAGTCACAGCAGTGACCCTACACATGCTACAAACGGAAGCAACAGACAGACAAATCCTAATTCTTAGTGATTTTCACAAAACCTTTAAGCCAGTAAAACCTTGCAGAACTCAAGTCACAAGATCTATTGTTTCCCTACCCTGAAACACTTGCAGGATTCATCGATATACAGAAAGCTGTCATTCAAACCGCCTGCAGCTGCAAGTAAATGGGAAATTAAGAGAAGGGAATTGGGGTTAGCTGGCTCTGGTGCTGAAGGTGTGCAGGGGCTACAGTGGAAGAGACAGGGAAGAGGTGATAAATATTTACATGAGGAGTCTGAAATTTCTCTCAAATCTCAAGGCAAATTGTAAGCACTGGCAGGATTAACTCCTGGAAAGGAAGAACACTGTGCTCACATCATTAGGAATCTCTGCCCTTCTTTCCTACCTGTAAAATTGTTGCTGCAAGCCTTAATATTAAGAAAACTGTTCTGATGATTTCAAGACTCACTTTCTGGCAGTGCCAATTACTTTTAGTTCCAAAAAATGAAATTATCACTTTGGATCCTTCTCCTTCCTCCTATGTAAAAATATCTGCATAGACAAACACAAGAAGATAAAACCTCACATGACCAAACAAAGTTTATTTACTATGTGAACTGTATTGTTCAGACATCCTCTACAGGAGTTGCTTTATTACAGATGTCAGCCTTTCTGTTTCACAGTACATCAACCACAGGACCATCAGCTGCTCTCCCAGTTTGTTCTCTAACCAGCAAACCAAACCTCAAGCCCTCTGTAGCCCTTAACAGACCCTGAAGCACAGACAGCAGGTAGTACAAAGTACAATATTTTTCCTAACACTGCAGAAAATACCCAAGCACTCCTGACTGCCAGACTTAAGTGAGAACAGAATGGAACAAAAATACTACTACCGTTAACCCATCTCAGATGATGCTGAAATTAGTGCTTCTTTTGGAGCACGTACACAACGTCAGGCTCTTCCATTCCTCATCCACTGTCACAAATATGGTCACCTAAACCTTCCACCAGGGGGATAAGACAGAGGTGAAGGTTTGCTTCATACTGCTGGCATTCCACTGTTTCTCAGTCGCCCCACCACATCCACAGCAACTAGAACCAGATGAATATTTGCTCTGTGACATACATGCCTCGTGTCACTCAAATTGTTCAGATTTTGAAATGATGACAGAGAACATTAAGAGTATTTTCTTACTTTCTGTAATGCTTACCACTCATCCAGAATAAGACACTGCATCCAAGTCCCTGCTCTTCTGAGAGGCACAGGACCTGCCCCGTTACCCCACACGTTTGAAGAAAACAAAGCAGTGAGAATGAACACAAATTGGAGCCAGCAACTAAAACTTTTGGGGATACATCTATGGAATTTTTTCTGGTAAGCCACTTAAATGTTTATCTGCTCATTTTATTTACATCCTCACACTTGTTTGTTTAAACAATGAGGATTCAAGCAATCTGCACTCCAAGCAGCCAATACTGAACTCACAGGCCCTTTACAAAGAAGGCACAGCCTACATTTACAGAAACAAAACCTGTGCCACCATGGCAACAAGTGAGCAAGCAGTGCAAATTCCTTCTAAAACTGGGAAGCAATCTTGCCTCTAATCACACTGATACCAGGTGTACGACTCTTAAATACAGTCATTCCTGGCACACACTTTGCAGAAAGAAAACATTAAACTATGTGTACAAATATTCACTGAAAATATATTTACAGATGTGCACTAGCAATAAAAATCGAATCTGTAATACTGCCTGAGATGATTTTCATTCAGGTGGGAAATAATATGAAAATAATCAACTGTGTACAAAGCTGGGATCGCAAATAAGCACGAGCTTTGAAATAAACAGATACATTTTGAAGTAAAAGTACTAAGGACTGATGTCTGTAGTCAACTTCAGCTAAAAAAAGCAGAAGCAATCAACTAGATTTGTTTCAAAGCATATGGCTGTCAAACCAGAGTTCTTCTCTACTCACTTAAAACTCTCTAGCCACAGGTACCCAGGATACATATAGACAAATGGCTAAAAGACCACTTTGAGATTAAGAACTTCCAAATAACACTTCACTCTGTTAATTCTTGGTGGAGAGACAAAAGGATAAGAGGTGGGCATTTGATTTTGGGGGTGGGTTGGGTTTTTTTTTTTTGGTAGTGGAAGAAGTGGTATCAGCATGACTTCAGCAGGCTATAGATGAGAGCTTCCTTGCCTTATTTCCTCTCTGGCTAAGGCCATGAAATCAGGTAGGTGAAATGAACTGTAGAGAAACAGCCATCATGAAAGACCTGGCTGCAGCATTAGCTTTGATGACCTTAAATAAGGAATCATACCTCAAAAACAAAGCATTACCACATCAAGAAGCCAGAGATGGGGTGGAAGTCTTCCAAAGCCCTTCATCTGTAAATTGCTGCTTGCACAAACTCACAGCAGCAGTTCCAGCCTGAAGAGCTCCATCCAAAATGAACTTCTTTTGGAGCAGCTGCAATATGGGAAGTGCTCCCTGCTCAAACCCTCTCTATGTACAAAGTCAAACATCTCAGGTTTCAATGTGGTGCATCTTAGAACCTAAATACAGAGCTAACTTGAAAGGAACCACAGGAACTATTTCAGAGCTAGAATTATCTTTTTGGAGTGCAGCAAGAAATGTTTGCCATTCAAGTTTGAGAGCCAGAACAGAGTAAATACCTTCCCACTTCTTGGCATGGCACATATACAGCAATAGAAAAGCACAAACACACACCTACAGCTGTTGAACCAGGAGAGGACTTATCAGAAAAAGGTCACAGTGAAAGGGCTGTAATAAGTAGTTTGAGACAAAGTGTCTGAGTGGGGAATGAAGGGCATCTTTAAAAAACATCAACAACAGGAGCAAAAGACATCAAAAATAACAACGTTCTGCAGAAGTAAACTTCCCAATGTGCTGCCTTGCACCTCTTTACATTCCCACAACCTCATTGCAGCGCTTCTCCATCCCCTCCTAAAACTGTGCTAGCTAACCCAAGCCAGCTGAAGCAGAACAGAGAAGCACCAAGTGCAGCCCCCATTTGGCATCCCAGTCCTACCTACTTCTCCACTGCCAAAAATTTACTTGAAATTAAATCCTACTTTGAATTTGTCTGAAATTTCTAAGTATTTCCAATTGCTAATTATCAGGAAAAAGGAACACAGCAACACTGGTTTGCTCTGGAAGTGAAGTTTAGGGACCTCAGGCTGTGACTATAGATTACAGGCACACAGACAGGCTCATGCATATAAGACCCTACTCTTATTGATAAGAAGTAGGTTACAAAAGTTACCAAATTCAGTGCCAGCTAAGGATGCCTGGATACCTATGGAGCCCCTTTACATTCCATAAAACCTGAAAAAGTACCAACATGCAGTGCATAGGTTCCCAACCGTTCTGCCTGTCCTATAGAGATAACTATATGATCTCATATGGTTGCTGTAGGATACAAACATGGCTCTCATTGTCTTGTGAGTTGAAACATATGGAAATTTAAAGTGTGAAATTGCAAATGATTTCTACATCTTGCATCCAAAACGAAATTATGTACAGATCTCACATTTTCTTTTGTGTTCAATTCTGTCAGAGAGCTTACAAGCTTGAAAAAGCACTATGCTTCTGGTCCTGTACTTGCAATTTAAGGTAAAAATAGATTCCACTGCCCTGTACCTCAGTGAGCATTGCCATCCCCTAGAATTACACCTGAAGAATTTTGTCCTGCTATTTTCTTCACACGAACAAGATGGAAAGAAAACAGGAAAGCATTTCCTTCATTGACCCGATGAGCTCTGAATGCCAGACATCCCCACTCATCCTTCCATTAGACAGCCCTCCCCCCTCCATTCCCTGCAGCCCACCTGTCTTTCCCCTACAGACCTGCAAAAAATTACCTCCTATATCTTCCTTCATGTAATGAATTGTTTCCTTCTGTAGAAATGGCTGATCAAGATTCCTAATGCAACGTCATAAAAAAGCAGAATAAACTTTAGCCCCATGTCTCATCAGAGAATGTTTATTAAACCTTCCAAACAACCTCAGATCCGAAGGTTGGTTTCTTTTTGTCTGTTTGTACCAGGAAAAAACAGTTAAATGTGGCTGTTTTACCATGCCACGTCACTGCTTTTTCTTTGAAGCAGTCCTTAGTACAATTTAGCCATCAAAAGAAAGAAACCCAAAGGATTATGCACAGTTAATCCCTGCACCAAAGAACTTCAAAGTTGCAGTAGGGTAGTGCTTAACAGCAAAGGTTTCCATGGCTTTTAAAATACAAAGGGTTTTGATATCACGTTAATAATTAATAAATGACAGTGTTGATGATCAGTAGGTATAACTACGTGAAGAAGGATCCCACCAAAACTGCATTCACACAAACTGGCAATAGCATGGCTTCAATCACAGAACAGCTTTGGTTGGAAAGGGTCTTAAAGATCATCCAATTCCAACCCTTACCAGTGATTAACAACCACTACTAATAATTGGCGCAGGACTTCAGATTCTTCCCACCTCCATCTGAAACAAATTCAGAAGGTACAACTTCAGGCTATGTTAGGGCTTGACAGCTCTTTTCCCCCTGAGCAGTGACCTGGATTTTCACAACTCCTCATTTCCAGCCGGTCAGGTAGGTGAGTTAAGAGGTTCTTTATTCCCACAAAACACACTTTGGGCTTCTACTGATAGCAGGAGCACGCAACCCCTGAAACACCACCACCTTCTGCTTTACAGTTCCCAGCCCACCCATAGAGGTTTGAATGCACTGTTTACGATCTCATCCAACTCAGCTTCTGGATGCTGCTGTGCCTGGAAGCACGGAGTTCAGTCCCCATAGCCACACAGAGTACTTAAATTTCTGTGGCACATGGCACTTTGCATCATGCATTAACATCAGCCCTTTGATATTTTCGCCCTTCCCTAGTAGCTGTTTCATGCGTAACGACGTTCTACTTGAAGTCTGCTCCAGGGGAATGAATACTATGGGATGGATTTGTACACACAAGCTTTAGAATTAGGTCAAGGGCAGGCACCAGCTCTCACCTTTAGCTGCCAACACAGCTCCTAGGGACACGAGGACCCACAGAGGGGCTGGGCTGCAGTCACACAATGTTTGCAGTGGAGGGGTCATGGAGAGCCAACAGTAAATAAATAAATCACCATTACCAGCATATGTACATATAAGCTGTCAAATGGATAATTCAGCAAGCAGTGTGCTCCTTTGCTGCTGGCAGGAGAGCCCACAACCTGGGGACATTGCCAGTGCCATCTCAGCCTCACCAGAGCTCTTTGGACGGCACAGTGACTTGAGGGTGGGTCAGCAGCAGGAGCACTGCCTGTTACATATACATGGTTGAGACTGAATTTTCACAAGTGCTTTTTCCCCTGCCTATTGTAAGGGCCCATAGGGGAATGTGTCATTGTTACTTTCATCAGGAGGCAGCTTTGGCACAGCTCCTTTCACTCTGGCCGGGGCAGAGAGCAGACAGGAGTAGGACCTGCTCCAGGGACAGCCACAAAACCCAAAGGGAAGAGCTGTGCAGTTCCTGGCAATGACCTCCATCCATAATGGAAAACAGAGGTCACTGCCAGAAATGGTCAATGCTTTTCCATTCCTCCATGGAGGAGGAGAGCCAATTTCCCAATAGTTAATTGCACCTACATTTTGAATACTCTTGTGGCAATGAGTATCTCGTTATCAAAATTAATTAGAAGCTGCAGGAAGCAGAGGAGTGTGAAAAGATGATGCCTCAAATGAAACACTTCAACAGACAGAAAGACAACAGAGTCTGTTACTTATTGGGAGGGACAAACCTGCCTTGGCTCTATCTAAGTGAGGATGTGCTCTGTGACAGCTGAAAGTGAGATGAAAAGAAGAGCAAACACCTCCCTGAGGAGCAAAGGGACAGCATTAGAAAGTCGAGTTGAAGGCATCAGGCTGCTTCAAAGCAGCTCAGCCAGGTCAGCCCACCAGGATATGTCTAGTAAGCTTTTGGACAGGTGGGATTTGTGTCTAGGCCATTTTTTTAATCCTTGATCTCTTATGCCATAGGGTGAGCCGGGATTTATTCTTTACAGTTTCTCGCTGGTGATATTTTGTAGGGGGGTTTTGTCAATGTTTGTCTGTTATTTAAATAAAGGCTGTTTATATATATCCTATATGGTACATAGGATAGAGCAAAAGAATCAGAGTTGTTGCCCATGACTCAGATTTTTAAAAAAAGTAAATCAGGAAAACAGAGAGAGGTGCAGCCTTGCACTGGCAACTATGAGATAACATCTCAGCTGAGAGCAGCATCACTGCAGAGCCAGGAGAACTGGTGCTGTTGGGTGACAGCAGGATCCAGCAGCTTCTTGGTGCCTGCTGAAAGCAGGGGGGAGCTTGCACCTCAGCAGGCGTTATGGAACAAAACAGAACAGTAGCAATTTTTCTCCTCACTCCTCGTGTGTTTGTGTGTGCAACCACATGGGTGGCTGAATCAAGATCTCGTGCAGCCACGGCTGTTTCTAAACAAAGCATGTTTCTGTAAACTAGGGGTATCCATTACAGAGCACAGAAAAACATTCCAGCACACAGTCTAATAACACGTTTTGTCAATTAGCTCACTCACCATTCAAAGGAGTCACAATTCTACCCTCTTCTCCCTTTTCTTTTTTTCCCCTCTCTCCTTAGAAATAGAAAAAGCGGCAGTTTTAGAAGCGATCCTTAAACTCAATTAACATTTATTATAACTTCCCAGGTACAACCTACGCTTATCTCCCAACAGCATAAAGAGAGGTCTTGTTGAGAGGTTATGATAAAAGTAGTCATTTCACAGCTGATCTCCGCACACTGTTTTAACAATCCTGCCCGCTTCTGGAAAATCCTGTCACCCTATAATCTTCAGAAAGATTAAAGGTACATAACAGAGCTTTAAAAACCCACGTGTGCTTAAGGTCTCTTATTAGTCAGGTTTTCCTGAAACTCGCTGCTCGTTATTGCTCACAGCCAGGCAGTGCAGTTCTGTAATCCCAGCTGAGCGTGCAGGGGATCCTGGCTGGCAGCAGGTCAGAGAGCACCCCAGGACCATTATGGGATGTGGAGGTGACAGCAGAGCAATGTGCTGAAGCAATTTGAGGTATCCTGAGGTTAACTCCAAGTTTTCTGCATCCTTCCCTCTGTACAGACCACTAAAGCTACATTCTTGAGAGGAAGGACATTCATCTTTAAGGTAAAATCAAAGCCCTGAATGCTCCATAGCTCGCTGGTTAATATTTGCCCCCGGAACAGTGAGATAATAAGCAGTACTCCAATAATTAGTGAAGGGCAGCATGTTCTTCTTCTTCCTCCTTGTCACATCTGCTTGACTCACTGTTCTTATTGTTGCTGCTCTTTGGGTTTTATTTTAAAAAGTAGGCTGCTCCTATGAAGATTAAATACCCTGTGATGGGAGAGGGACAGAGTGAATGCCATACTGTACTCCCAGCTTTCATCTTCTCATCACGTGAACCTGGTTTTATACATGCTCATAAGGAACAGCCACAGCACCTCCCTGGGCAGGTGGCCAAACCAGACACGAAGCAGTTTGTACCAGCGTTTTCTCTGTCAGCACAACAAGCACTGTATCCTCCCACAGTTCTGACCGCTCAGATTGGGCTCATTTGGGGGCTCTTTAATCTCCGAAGGAGTACAGGGAGCACCAGAACACTTCTTTATGTTTGTACCAAAAGGAAGAGGGTAAGTGGCACTGCACCTGAACCCATCCCTTTTCTGTTCAGTAGGGAGAAGCCACAGGCCCTGCTGTTTTGTTTTGCACGTGGACTTGCTGACAGCTCAGTTCAGATGAGCACTACATTTGTCTCCTCAGCTCTCATCCCCGCTGCAGCAGCACAGCAGAGTGAGACCATCCAGAAGGATGACACTCAGATGATCACTGCTGGAAAGGACTCAGCTCTGGGCTCTGAAGGAGCCCTCCAGGTGCAGCAGAAACAAATACTGCCTCAGCACCGTGGTGTGCAGACAGGTGCACTGATTTAAAGGAATCATTCACAGTCGGGTACTCTTCTGAAGTCTGATCTGCAGAACACACAAACTACTCAAAACAGCAACCGTACCGAGAGATGAAAGCATTGCACAAGAGACTGAGTACGGGCTCCACTTACATGTGCTTGTTGGTGAAGACATTTACATTTGGGCAGTTTGTGACCTTTCAGATTTTGCTCTGTCAATCAGGCATGAACAGAGAAGAACATTCACATCTGAGCACCTTAAAGCTCACTCTGCCATTGGCCTCTGTGCCACCAGAAGCCACCTGGGAGCAGAAATAGATACATCCAACTTCACCTATAGGGTTATTTGGAGCACTTTCCATCCCACCGTAGTAAGGAAAGCTGCTATCCAGGGATGCTTTTAGCCCAGATCTGAAGGGAACTGAGAAACATAGGAAATGTGAGCACTTAGCTAAGAACTGAGATTTCTTAATTTCACCTGTCACTTATACTGCCACACTACATTTTCATTACAGTTCACATCTACTTATTACCAAATCTAGTACTAGGAGGAAAAGAATCCCTTTTAAAGTCTGGCAGTTTGGTTTTACCTCCTTTCGTCAGCAAGAAAATAGGATATCACATCTTGCAGCAAAACAACTTTTTCTTTAGTGACTATTTTTGTGCTTTTGTTGTTGTGGCCAAGGAAACACAGCCAGACAACCCACTTCCCCAGTCATTCACCACCATGTCAGAAACTTACTGAGAGTGAACACAGCAATCATGGCATAAATGCAGTAGAGTTCCTTGCAGATACGTGGCACCAAGGATGGTGCTCGTGGGAGCTTTATCTCCCCCTGGTCAAAGCATCAGCAAGACACCTCAGCCCTGCCTCTGTAGGCAGGCAAGAAGAAAAGCTTGTGGTTCTTTTCCTAACAAAGTACATACTAAAAAACAAACTACATAGCTCTGCCTGTAGTTGCCCAGATTCTTTTCATTCCAGTGGCAAAGCACAAATCTAAATTAAGGCTGGTTAGATCTAAATTAGCTAGTTTTGTACTCCATAGCATCCAAAGATAAGGTGTGCTGGTTATTACTGCAGCTCATTAGAAGCAATTAGGATCAATGAGATGATCTGGAAGACACAAGGCAATGAGGAGGCTGAGCTTGCAACCACGGTGACTCACGGGTAACGTGAATATCTTCCTAAAATACCACTACACCACCACATTCTGTGAGAAAACCAAGGTATGATTTCCTCAGCTCTTCTGTACGCTTCGCTCACTTTTCGAAAATGAAATGCTGATAACTTCATTGCAGTTTGTAGCCTAAATCCTTAGGGTAGAACTAATGGTGGCACATGGCGATGCCGTGCAGGGCGCAGCTCATGGCATGGCCCAAAGAGCATCCTACAGAACCACAGCCACAGCTGGAGGAGCCCAGGCAACGTGCAAAGCCATGGCCAACACCTGCTTCCCTGTATTTGCTCTGGAAGGGTTTGCCAGCCTGTGGGGAAAAAAAAAAAAAAACCAAAAAAACCCTGGTTGCCATGGAAACTGAAATACCACAGTAAGGCAAAGGGAAGAAATATTCAACTGTCAGTGCAGAAAGAATAATTGTTTAGGCTTCCCCGCACCTGTGTAAAACCAACACGGGGCTTTGTGTCATTTACTCCCAACCTAAATTCCTTCCTGCTGGTTCCATCTGATATTTATGAGTGCTGTGATCCAGTAGGGCTCTTCCCTTTCACGGCACACTGCCTCCCTGTGCTGCAGGAACAGTAACCCCACGCACACCAAGGGGAGGGAGCCCGCGCCGCTATGTCTCCATCACATCGTGTCAGCAAAGGAAGAGGGGAAGGAAAGGAGAAAACGTCATAATTATCTTTAAAAAATTCCCTTTGGGCAGCACTCCTTGAATATCAATGGCTGCAGTGCGGCTCTTTGCTATGCAAGAGGCATCGGCGCACAGTCTCTTTCAGAAAACAGCCAGCCTGAGCTCCGCGGCTCATCTGATGGATTATTCCCAGGGGCTGTAAATCACTCACATTCCCCATTAATGAAAAGTATGAACAAGTTTATGACCAATTAATTGGTGTACTTAGGTAAACGAAAGCAAGAGTAACACATTGGATGAAAGCAACAGAGCGGCTTGCCCCGCGCTCAGCCCCAGCCCTGCAGGGAAGGGAATGCATTGGCCTGGGGCAGTGGCTTTGCATCTCTTCCCCAACTCCATCCTGCATAATTTAATCATGGATTTTCAAGGAAACGTCTGATCTTTCACCAAACCAAGTTATTTTCCCCAAAAATGCCTCAAGACAGAACGGCACAAGTAAAATGTGCACTTCTTTTTCCATCAGTTCTAAATGCACAACGCGCTACCTTCCAAACTCCTTGGATGTCCCTTTGTTCCTGCACTGCAAGAAGAGCGAATAGCCATTAACAAAGAACTGCACAGATGTTGCATTGCCTCTGATGGATTTTTTGTGCATTTTAAGTGAGTTGCAGAAAAAAACAAACACAACATCAGTGATTTGTATTTTCATTCTGGATTAAGCAAAGGAATGCACAGTGAAGAAAAGGACAGAAGCTAATTTGGAGAACTAAGCTCAAGTTCAGCACAGTGGGCCAGGGAGGCAGGCAGGGATGCTGTGGTGCCAGAGGGAGCCAAGCACAGCAAAAGAAAACACTTCTGCTGGGACATAAAACAATGCAAGGAGAAGGCTGCTTTCCTGAGAGTGGGAATAGGATGCAAAGGTGGTAAGTGGCAGAACAGGCTGCAGCAGGACATAATACAGGCATAACAATCTGATGTACACAACTGCATCACAGTCTGATTACAAAGTCAGTGTTAAATGAGGGGTTCAAAGCACCACAATACTGTCACTGTTCAGTAGGTTGAAAGAACTCACCAACGCACATGTACAAAAATCCCTCCTTTATTTCTCGATTTTCGGCAACAGCAAACAGCAATGAGGATCAGAGGAGCAGCCTGTGCCAGCTGCTCCCAAACACCTCCACACTTACACACCAAGCTCAGCTCCTGACCATGCTGGTGCTCAGGTTGCTGCACTGGAACCACACAGTGGGAAAGTATGCCACGATCACCAGATTTCCAGATGGCACACAGCGCTCAGCATGGAGTGCACCTCCCATTGCTGTGCTGTGTGCACCGTCCAGGGATGTTACACACACAGAGGAAACTGCACATATCCTATATAGATAGCGGGCCCTTACTTTAGGATGAAGTTCACTTCCTCAATGAAGTTGCCACCCAAAATCAATGTAAGAATCAGGAGGTGGCTTTGCTTGAGCTTTAGCAGAATCAGCACACAGTGCAGAAAGAGTGGCCAAAACTTTGCAGCGGGGAGAGATCAAAGGAGATCTCAAAAACTAAAGCTACAACTAAAGCTCCTGCAACATTCACTTCATTTAGGAGAAGAACTCAGAGATGGACCCAGGTAGCATTCTCACAGAAGCGCCCTTCTTGCAAAAACCAAAGGACAAATTATGGTTTAGCCAGAATTCTTCGTGCTTGCAGAACACTCTTTCCATTTGCAATAATTTGCCATTGCTCCTTCAGGCACAAAGGAACAGAGTGCTGCAGCAATGCCTCATCCAAAGCCCGTGCCACTGGAGCAGCAAAGAGCAGCTGCGTTACACGCTTGGCATTGTTTCACTTCTGATTACAGAATAAAAGGTGATAAACAAGCAAAGGGCACACATTTATATCTACAAGCCACGGCGATATCACAAAAATCAAGAACAGTGACATTCGCTATAGCTACACTCATTTCTTGTTACCACTTCACCAGAGCTGGCATACAAAATTTATTTTTATTTTCAATCTTCCTTTCCTTTATAAGAAGGATTGATAGGTTTTTCAGGGCTTTTAAAATTGCAAGAAAACGCAGACAGCTTTCAAAATCAGCGAGGCAAAGCCAAGCTGTTTCTTAACACAAATGTTACCTGAGGTAATTTCCAGAAGACACAGCATTTAAAAACTGCTGTGTTGACAGATGTACATCTCTCACACATCCCTAAAAACAGAAATTTAAAAAACAAAACCAATGAAAATTCACTGCGTTGTATCACGTATTTTGGGGGGCCTGATCCAAAATTCATCCATATCAACAACGGTGTGACAAAAAATTTAAAAAAATTAATCAGTCTGTTTGGGCTGGATGTGGCTTCAGGAAATCTAAGCACACAGTAATCAATTTCCAAATACTCCACCTCCAGTACAGCTGCTCCTCACAACTTCAAACACGACACTTTGCAGTCCCCCATCTAGAGCCTCAGAAGACCTTTTTCTCATTCTTCCAAAGCACTGCAAAGGATTTTGGCAGGGTTAACTTGGGATATGTGTAGGGCACTTTGAACACAAATGCATCGTATTCTGTTGAATTATTCGCGTTGAAAAAAGACCAGCCCCAAACAATTCTGCATAAAACCTCACCACTTTCAGCTCAGTGCTCATTTATTTATGCATTATGACTTCCTCGAGTTCTGCAAAATTCATGGACTTAAACCAATTCCAGTTTAAGATACTAATTTCTGCAAAATACAGCCTGCAATGCTACAGGGTTTTAGGAAAAAAAAAAAAAAAAAAAAGAAGAAGAAGAAAAAAATGAAGCATTTTGTCTGCTAAAAGGAAAACCAGAGAGATCCCCTGGGAATTGCTGGAATTGCTTAGTTTCTCTGCTCATGCCCTGAAACAGCAGAGGAACAAATGCACGGAGGAGGGCACAACCCAGTGCACCCCCTGGGGATGGCCTGGAGCTGCAGCACTCCCCAGTCATGGCTTCTCCCCAGCCACCTTTGGCTGATGGGGGCAGGAGGGGCTGTTTGCACTGGGGTGTGCAGGATGGAGCAGTTCCTACCCAGCTGCTGTTGGCCCAGAGTTGCATAAGCACACAGATGAGTTTAATTAAATTTAACCTGCACACAAATAAGATGGCAAGGCCCAGATGCTCTATAAAGCAGAGATTTTAGACACTGATATCTGGCATCAGTTCCAAGACACACATTTAAGTATATGTAAGGTATCTGTGTATACAAAGCCTTCCCAGCCCTTAACTGCATTGTTCTGCTTTCAGGTGAGAGAATTTGAGTTTGAAATCAGCTTAATCCATCTGCTGAAGAATTACTATCAATTCCAGTGGGAAATGTCACGGAGTGTGCAGGAACGATGTTCAAGCCTTCTTAAAGAAGCAAACAACAACAAAATAGGCGTCGCTGAGTCCTTCCTCTGAGTGCTCTGTGGAGACTCTGGTAGCTGCAGTTCCCTATTGTTTCAAAATAAGCCATCTTCCATTTCAGTATTGTGAATGGGTCTTTACAAACCCTTTTTATGCTCAAGATCTGTTCAAGTCTCAAAGAGTTTCAGCAGCTCTACACTAGAGTGCAGACACACTACAAGGACATAACAATACCACAGGAGTACAGCATCCTTCCACAGCACAGCAAAGACTTGAAGGTAAAACAGCTTATCCAGAAGAAGCTACCAAGTGCAACCTGCATTCTTGGCAAGGCCTGCAAATCCCAAAGGTTAAATGCAAGATTTGCAAAGGAACTGAAAGCAGGCTTTCAGCAGTGGTGCACCCCAGTAAAATTTACGTGGGTCTTTCCTTAATGTGTTCCAGGATTCTCCAGTGCTACATATCCCACACAACAAGTATTGAGTTTTCTGACATTCATAACTGCATACTGCTTCATAACTGCATTGTGCTTCAGTGGAAACTGAAAAGTTATCATTCACTTCCAGAGTTTCACAGAAATGGCTAATTCCCTTTTTTATTTTTTTTTTTCCCCCTGTGATTTATCCCAAGTGAAGGGGGAGAAAAGCCCTGCCACTTGGCATTAATAGTGCTGCGCAGATTTTTGCCTGAAGGAAAGGCTTTTAAGCAAGCAGAACCAGAACTCAGCAGAAAAAGAATCCCTCATTCTTTCAATTAGGAGATGAAAGGACCCTCTCAGGTCTCTAGAAATCCCAAAGGAAGGGGCAGTAGGGGCAATAAAGCTCTCTGATTCTATTTTAAGTCTTCTAATCACAATCAGTGAGAACATTTTCCCATACGCCAGACTTGGAGTAGAGTCAATGGCACAGGATTTTGGTTTCTGACAATTGACGCAAACATAGAACCACTCCACTGATAACAATCATCTAGAAAAGATTCTATACAAGAATCAGCAAGTTGCAAGTTCTCATAGGACCACCCAGGTTGGAAACACTAAGATCATCAAGAATAACCGTCCAGCACTCATCACCGTTGTGCTGCCACCACAGCATTAACTATTATTAATATCGAACTTCTGTCACCAAAGCTTTGTGGTTTTTTTTCATTTTCCCATTGCAGTGTTCCATGCACAGAGCAGGGCTTTTCACACAGAAAAAGCTTTCCTTCTCTCAAGAAAAAGATGAAGAGCTTGGGAAGGTGAACAGTGCATGTTTCAGATGTCACAGCATTATAGTATGGATCAAGGAGCTCTCTGCTCAAGGTAAAGCTCTGCACTGAAGTCTCCTCTAAGAAGTCCCCAGTCTGGCTCATGACACAGGAAGCCTGTTGTGCTCATGTCTGCTGCCCATGGCTCAACACGTGGGAAAAACAATCAGACCAACTAATTAGGATGGGTATCTCTGGAAGAAATACACAGCCTCCTCCCAATTGTGTTAAAAGTCACTTGAATTTGATATTCTGAGTTTTAAAGGATAGCAAGAACAGGCCCAGGCAAGAAAGATAATTCTAAGTCAAAAGCAAAACGTAGAGAATTGACCTATGAGTTGTGGATGCGTGCTATCTCACAGGATAAAGAGCAGAAGGGAGAAGAAAAGCCACTTTATTCCCTAGTTAGTGGCAACAATAGGGTTTTTTTTCCCCTCATGTGTTACTAAAAGGCCAGGACAAACCCTCCATTCCCTACTGCACTTAACAAGGACCTCAGTGTCCAACCAGCGCCCAGTGCGCGCTTTGATGCAAAGAGAAGGAAGACAATGCCAACTTCCACAGGTAACGTTTTATTCATTATCGCTCCTCCACATCCACCTTCCCTTTGTCAGGGACTCTCCTCCACCACACAAAGCACCACGCGACTCCCGCAGTGCTTTTCACTCCACGCTGATTCAATGCCACAGCAACAACACTTTGCTTTTCCTCTTGACCGCCTCTCCTCAGCGGTGCTATTCTGTTGGAGATGCCCTGGCTGCCACTTAGGATTTCTTTTACATTTTCTTTAAGCGCTAACAGCCTCTGGGAAATAAGCTGTGTACACAGTGAAAAGCCTTTTCCCCTGCTAAGCCGCTGTCTGACCAAGCCCCACACCGGCAGACACAGAGAAATCCTGCAGGGCTTTGATGACATAGATCTGCTCCAAGCAGCTGTGCTTTAGGACACTGCTAAAGATTCATGCCTGGAACCCAAATTGTTTCAAAACAACCAACAAAGCAAACAAACTAAATTCACCAGTACTCAGGCTGGCAAATACATACACACACAAAAAAAACCAGAGCCTGAGACCTGAGCTTCACAGGCTGTATAAGAAACCGACATCATTCCTATGACAAAAGCCTACCTCAGCTGATGCACACATTAGAAATAAGGGGAAAGCCTTTACCTGGTGACCACAGCCCTCCCTACCCTCAGCAGCTGACCCAACACATGAAGAAGAACTGCAGTGCCTGCAGCAGGGCATGCCACGTCCAGTGCTGCCACCAGAAATCTAATCCCAACTCCTTCAGATTATATGCAGCATTTCAAAATGAGTAAGAGTAATCATTTTTGAGAAATCTCATCCTGCACAGGCAAAAAAAAAAAATAAAATCATACTATACTCATTCTGTATAGGCAATCAATCCTGTTCAGGCTGCTTTGGATAATGAGCTTCAAGAACAACCGCGAGTTCATCCTCACTTTTAATAGCTTTATCTATGAGCTAAAACCCAGGAGTTGAGCAATTTGGTGCCAAACCCACACACGAAACATAGAATGGCCTGGGTTGAAAAGGACCACAACGATCATCCAGTTCCAACCCCCTGCTGTGTGCAGAGTCACCAACCACCAGACCAGGCTGCCCAGAGCCACATCCAGCCTGGCCTTGAATGCCTCCAGGGATGGGGCATCCACAGCCTCCTTGGGCAACCTGTTCCAGTGTGTGATGAATACAAACCTACTTTTTGAAAGTGAAGGTGCTATGTGATATTGACTCCCAATGATCAAATTTCACATCTTGGAGTCTTCTTCCAAACTTTGCTGCAAAGTTTTATAAATTAACTTTTCCTTCCCTTGTTCTGACACTGAAGTGCCGATATTTGAAAAGAGAAGCATCTGCAGCCCAACGTGGATGTGTGACTCCTGCAGGGTGCTCAGGAGCACAGCAAGAACTGCACTGGATAATTCTTAGACCAACCATCAGTTGAATGTGTAATAGCATCAGTAAAGGTGGGGGAGGGAGAATTCCCTCACAGCAATCCCTCCGGTCTCACAGATGTGACCCAGCGAGAAAATCTCCAATTCAGTACTGCCTCAAAGACACGGAGATAATTAAAATTCCCATTATAAAAGAACTAGAACTTCTTTTTTCTGTTTTATCCCAAACTGCAAGAAGGCGATGTGGTTAATCAAAGCATTTCCAAATGCTTACATTATTATTCAAGCTTCTATTTCCAAACAGAATCATTGAGTAGATTTTCTGCTGTAGGCAAAATAAATTGAAAGCATCTGCTAGTATTTTTGTTGGGCAATGGGTGAAAAAAAGCAAATAAAGAGCAGGCATATAAAGTGGCTGAAGCCAGTTTGTCTCTCTCCAAATATAGATCAGCAGCCACTGATAGCTCCTTAATGTGTTGCTCTGTTTAGGAATACAGCAAATTGGTTCACACAGATTAGATGTCTCATTTTCAAAACAGCAAAGTCTCCTGTGTTTATTGGAACAAAATACATCCCATGGCTTTTTATTGTTCGCATAACTGTAGAAAAATAAATCGTCATCATCATCCATCACCATAGTCCATATCTCTAGACTAACAATACACCACAATTCATTGTTTGCTTTTAATTGGATGCACTTCAGTTTGAAGCCACCAGACATGTCACCCTCATGGAAAGGCTGCAACACGCAGTTTGTTGGTTCCTCCCAAAAATACCGAGCTCCTGCATTCCCCAGCATGAAGGGCTTTTGTTGCAGATAACAAATCAAGACAGAAATGACAAGTCTATCATTTTGTGTTTCATTGGCCCTTCATTTCTTACATACAGATATCTGGAAAAATAATGAAAGAAGGGTAGAGACAACCAAAGGCCATCCCCAACTTCCTTAATGAATAGGGGGAAAAAAAAAAAAAGAAAAAAAAAAGAAACAAAAAAAAGACTTAGCTACCAGGGGAGAGAAACAAAGCATCCTCAGGAAGATTTTGGAAAACAGCAGGAAATCTATTGTGTGCCCAAAATACATAAGAAATGCAATAGGTTATCGTGTCTGATATTTGAGATAATTAGGTCATTTATGTAAGATAAGATGTGCCTGATCCACCCACTGTTAATAAGTTTCTAGTGAAATGAAAGCTTGTTCTCAGCACCCTGATAATGAGTCACTTAAGTCTTCTTAAGTCTTAGAGCTTCTCCAGCACAGGAGCACACCTGCGAATGCCAACACCACAGCAGGGCTGGAAAGCTGACAGCAGCTGCCAAACCTCCAACATACTCCGACAGCCAGAGATGTACATCACTGAGCAGAGCCATGCTGACAAACAGGACACCTCTACCACGGCACAGCCATGCAGTTAAGCAGAGGGAGGCTTCATGTAGTGCAAAACAATACAAAACCTAACAATGCTTGTATCAATGCCCACTTTAATAACGCACGAAGAAAGATCAGTTGGGTAGAGCCCTCCCTTCCCTGTCCCAGGAGTTGGAGGACACAGGGGTCCAACAAAGGAAAGGGGCCTCAGAAAGTGAGTTCTGCACAACTTTCTGCAAGCAGAAAGCACTGGCTTGGCATAACAGAGAGAACATCTCCTCCAACAGTCTTCAGGTCAGGTCTGGCACGGCAGTGCTTGAAGAGAACTATCTGTTGCCAAGGCTGCCCAGAAAAGGCAGGAAATTAAAAGGGAGATGCTGTGTCAACATTTAGAATTGTTTTTAATACACAGCTTATGATTACAAATTCCAATAAACCCAACCGCAGCAGAACAAAGAACGCTTATGCAAACTCCGCTCTATTAATTTGTTGATAAGGCAATACATGAGAGAACTAAGAGCATCAGATGCAACCAAAGCATGAGGAAGCTTTCGGGACACTGCAATTAGGATGGCTCTGGTCCCAAGACCGAGCTCAGGAAAGGACGAAAAATGCAGACAGACTGGAGAGTGCTTTCCTCCGTGTGATGGAGTCTTTGGGAAGGGACAGACTGCATCAGAAAACTGACATCTCCAGGTGAGCTGCTGACTGCTCTCCTTACACGGGGATGGATTCTCTCCCTTGGAGAGATGTGACACAGCAGCAGTTTCCCTCCCTACCCTGCTTAGCTTTTGCTAAATGAGCGCCTTGAAAAATCATAAAATCTCAATATTTAAGATGTGTGAGCCTTGATCTGTTCGGTGCATGGAAACTATACCCAGAGGACAACACTGCGTTTTGTTGCAGCAGCACAAATCCAGATGTCTTCATCTATTTATTTCTTTAAGCAGTGACTCTATGTCTGTATAACACGTTTCAGAACAGGATTTGGCTTCAGTGCTGCCAGCCAGGATCCTCCCATGCCCATACTAAACAGAAGAAAAGCTTTTCTCTTCTAAAACAAGGCACCTGGTGGATATCCCCCTGCATCCTTAGTGCCTTCAGCCCCCAACACCATACAGTCAGTATTCCACAGCCTTTAACATCTCCGTTCTCAGGAGCAAAGAGCTGAACATAGAGCTGCATTCTCAGTTGGTATGATGGGCAAACCCAGGCAGGCCCCACTCTGCAGCACAGTGCCAGCGGCGGTGCAGCAGCTGCCTCCTTTGGTTTGAAGGTTTGTCTGGTTATTTTACAATGCAGAACTGCTCAGCTTTGTAGTTTTTTCTGCAGCTGTATCAGCTTCAGTTTCTTCTCCAGCTGCTAACAGCAATTTACATTGACAAACAACAACTTATTTTGCAGTAACTGAACTTAAACTCAGTTTCCAATGGCTCAATTAGCCAGAATACCTAAAAGCCATTAGTAGGACACAGAGCACACACACACAGAAAAAGCTTAGGAAAGCCAAACATAATTAGTTTAGTCTTTCATAAGCATGCAAGCATACAGTCTCAGTGCATGCCTCAAACTTCATAAGAAATTGATTAAACAACAGCTCTGAGCCAAGATTGAAACTTTACCAGACATTGAGCCAGGGCAGCTTTGTTCCGACCAGTGAAAGCACAGCCCAAGCAGCAAGCAGTAACACTCAACCAGGACCATTTGTACAAGGCACAGGCTTTGCATTACATGCACCAAGATTTACTTCTATTGCTTTACAACTGAGAGCACGGGGAAAGCAACCGTTGCTCCAGAGGGATGCTCACCCTCATTTAGAGCCCTGGCATCAGGACAGCTGCCTCATTTATTAAGGAAAAGGAAGTTATCAAAGAGCGGAGTAAAAGCCTGATGATCAATTTCTGGACCAGAAGTGAGCCTGAGCTGTTACTAACTGTGTATTTGCCAATGTAAGGGCAAAACTCCTCTGCTCTCTCAGACACAGCTCCATCCATGCCAGAAGCTCATCCTGGAACTTGAAGGTATCTGCATCTATGAATCAATAGTGGTGTCTGAATCTGCCTGGAAAGCACGTCTGGCATTTTCATACTATTTTTTTTCTACAGTATATAAACACCAACTTCATAAAACTGCTGTTAGATGTGTCTGCCAGGTCTAACCTCATTAAACACATTTGGTGCATGTTCACAAAGTATAAAACAATCCACCTCAGCAACCTCTTTTAAAATATACAGTACAGCAGTTGCAAGCTTAAGTCTGTTCCAAAATAGAAAAAAAATAATTGTTCCTGACCAAGAACTGAGCTCATTAACAGATTAATTTTTACTTCAAAGTTTGCTGGCTCCACGCTTACATGGAGTAGAAGCAAAACCAACTTCATCTAAGATAAACATGGATTTGGGAAGCACTAGCCCAGCACAGAGCTGCTGTTCAGCTTCCACACAGCTCCTGCTAAATGCCTGACTCCTCCAATGGAATGCAGTTACAGCTGAGTTTGCACGAAGTAGATAAACACCACTGCATTACATGGATAAATCTGTTGTAAATGTAAAATACTTTGGTAAGCTTGCTTTCTTGTTTTGTAGACTGTATATTAGAGACAATTTTATGCATCTAAATATTTAAGTAACCTTTTCCTCTCCAGTTATTTGAACACCAAATACACGCAGACAAAAGCAATAACTAAATTTAATGAAGACCTGTGTGACTCACCCAAGGGCAGAAACATATAGAAAACAACCAAAAAGCCATATGGGGTGCAAACCTGCTTCATTAAGTGCTCCTATCTATATTGCAACCGTAGCTCTGAAGGGCCAAACCCGGCATTAACCTCGCCAGCACACACATCTCTCATCCAACAAGAACCAGCTCTTACCTGGGAAAGCAAAGCAAGGCCACAACCAGCATGCCAGCTCACAATCACCATTAGAAACTTGAATTTAAATGTTAAATTAAGATTAAAAAAAAGATCAAGGCACTCTCGAGCTGGTTGAACACCAGCTCTTCAAGGACAGCTGCCTTACAGAGCTGACTGCAGCCTTATAGGGGCCAACCTCTGCAGCGTGGACTTGTCAAAATGTTGTTCATTAGCTTACATTGGCTCTAAATTACACCAGAGAGCCTTTCAGCACTGACCTTGGTGGAAGCAGAATTAGGGCACCACAGAGCACATTTCCGAGATCTTAACCTCCCCTAATATTTCCACTGGGTGCTATGACTGCAGTTACCACCACGTTATTCTACCCTGGCTTCTGCTCCTCTCCACAGCCAGTGATATTTCAGCTTTAATTGACTCAAAAAAAGCAATAATGAAATCCTACAACTCCATTCTGAAAATTCAAGTGGCTTTCTTGGCACTTCTTATGAGGAAGAATAGATTGAAGCAGTAGATCGTACCCATGCTTCCCTTTCCAAGCAAACTCACCTTTTTTCATGAACACCCACATGTCACTGAAGGAATTAATAGTATCTGACTGAGATGACTTGGTGAGGACAGAATGCTGCCCTCCTAAGTATTTGCACTGGGGAAGAACCTTCGGTAGCACCAGTGGCGAAGCACATGCCCACATGGGATGGAAGTGCATCATTCCAAGAACCACTTCAGTCCTGACTGGAAAACTTGAAACTTTCAAAGAAAGGAAACAAGGGGGGGAAAAAAAGAAAAAGAAAACACATTTCTCTCTCATTTGCTTCTACTCTGTGCCAATCAAGTCGCTACCACCTACACAACAATTCCTTTTTTGCTGCCTCCCATCAGCAAATAGATGAAGGATATTGATTTGAGTGGCAGAGAAATAAACAGAGAGATTCAGCTTCACTAAACTTTAATATCACATAATTTCAAGTTAAATACGTTCTGGACTGGTATCCAACAAAGCAGCACTTCTAAATCTGATAAAACCGATTCTACTTGAAGAACTTTTACAGGAGATGGAGAGCAGGAAGGACAAACATATTTCACTTGAAGGCCAGAGGCAGATAGATTGCATTAAAAAAAAATACAAAGAAACTTTATCTCACACCAATGCCTGAGGAAAGATCCTCTCAGCTCATAACCAATATTGAGTTTTTCTGACATTCGCAAGGTATTTGCATAAAAGCCCAACTTCTACTCCACCATCTTTGGAACACAAGAAGAAGTCAATCTCAGGGTACACAGATAATTACAGTGACCATTCCAACACAGACATAATACCAGCATTAAGAGGGAAGGATAATCTGAATTGCTGTTCCTCTAATCTTATCCCCCAAAGAACCACTGAAGCACTGCAGCGCTGCAGAACATGGACTGGTAAGCATCCTGAAACAGGATGAAATTAATTCAAGCATTCATTCCCCTTCCAGTGTCCTTCAGATCCAATATGGTCCCTGAAACATCCACTCCCTGAGAGATCTGTCTGTGCAACCCATTGCTCCAGGGGCAGCATGAATACAAACTTCCAGGTTTTCACATGAAGCTGAACTTTCAGATGAAAGACAAGAGAAGCTTTCAGGTTACTGCTGCTGCAGAAACCAAGCAACCAATGGTTAGAAGCAGTGAGATGCTTGTGATCAAATGTGCTCACACGCAGCTCTTGATTGCACAAAATGCAAGAAACAAGTGAGAAAATTTTAGTATAAGACTGCAGGACGTGCTTCTAGAAGTAGCGCTATCCCAAAAGCCACAAGAAGTTAATTAGCAAGGCTTCAAGCAGCCAGGCCCACAGCCCACAGAAAACATCAGCCCAGCTTGGCCAACAAGGCTCCTTTTGCCCTCACAGTGGACACAGCCCCCTCTCCATGCACCCCACATTCCCAAAACAGACACACAGCTGGCACCCCCAGATTTGTCCCCCAGGTCAGTGTTACCCTCATGCCCCTTCCCCATACTGCCCCATGCAGCCTTGCCCTGTGGTCCCTTCGGAGCACAAAGCCATGGGGAGACAATGCATAACTTTTAGGCACAGATCCTCTTCGACCTCCAAACACACAGCTCTCCATGCATAACAAGCTCAGAACACCAGCAGAACTCTGGTCTATGAAAAGCAACACAAAGCAGCACAAACAACCTTGAAGCAAATCTGTTTTGGAGTATCAAGAGATCTTTGTTTAAGAAAACAAAGCCAAACAGACGCAAACAGGCACAGAACCCACCAAAGTTCTAAGCTAAAGGACAAGCCAGCACACACACACACTGTGTGTGGATTCCACTTCTCTAGTATTGACAGTGCTCACAGCATTTGCCCAAATGAAGCCACCAGCCTGTCCTACATACTTCCCACCACTACAGCACAGAGGATGCGGAGTCAGAATGGATACAAGGGTGAAAAATGAGTCGTACTGTAAATATATACCAACACGGATCCTACTCTAAAGCACAATAAATCTGCTGCATAGCTGTGCAGATACCGAGATGTCGGCTCATTTTCAAGAAGTTGCCAGAATGATGTGCATGAGAGCAGCACAGAAGCAGGGCGTCCTTTGTGTGCAAACACTCTCACAGCAGGCGTGTAAAACCTTGGCAACCCAAGTGGTCCACAGATGTTAAACACTATTAGATCACTTCAGGGAAAGATCATGAAACACTGCTCTGTCAGATGCACAGCTGCTGTTCCAGGAAATTTCAGATTAGAAGGAAAGGACACATTTTTAACAGTAAGAGTGATGAACCACTACAGCAGAACACCATGGGGAGGGATGTATCCTCCACATCTTCGTGTTTGAGATGAATCTCTTAAAGACATGCACAAGACAAAATATGTTGGGTTTGGTAAGTAAGTTATGGTCCATTTCTCAGCTCTAAGTGAGGGAATGTAAACAAAGAAGCAGCAAAAGGGCCAGCCAGGGGGCGTGGGACCGGATGGTCCCTCCTACAGCTATCCCTGGGTACCAACAAGCTGTAGGGATGATGACAGCACACCATTCACTATGCAGCCTTCTGAACTTTGTGTCTTAAAAGGACAAGAACAAACTGCTGAAGCTGAGCAGCATCCTTGGGTGATTCCGTCCTTAATCATCACGTAAAGCCCCATGGTTTCAACACTGCAAATAGGAGGAAGGCAATAAATTTACTGTTGAAAATGGGAGGCCAAACATCCTGGGAAAGACTGTTTCAATAAAAATCAAAACAGTGGCTGAGCTTAGGAAAACTCGTATGAGAAGGTATTTACTGAAGCCTGCTGGTTAGATGAAGAGCTTTAACGTTCAAGCGGGAAGCTCCATGAGAATTAATAGGCAAGCAGGAGAGCAAAGGAAAAAGATACAGATTAATAATCCTTCAAAAAACAACTATATTCCTTGATTTAAAGGAACATGTGAAAGGAAACCCCAAAGAGTCAAGCAGTCCTAAAAAAAGTTCTAATAAGGTTGCTGATGAAAACAACCAGACTATTAAGTGTTCCTGTTGTTGAGATTAATATGGACAAAACCTACATTAATATTGTTTGTATGTTTGCATGCTGGGATTTATTTCTAGAATAAACCAAAAAAACCAAGCTTGTTGATTCCTCCAATATTGTTACTCCTGTTAATTCTCTGTACCACTGGAGTAGCAACAATCACACGCAGAGTAAGAGAAGATCCTTGAAGAAACATCATGATCTGACAGAAATGATGCTCCAAATCTAGAGGATGGTCAAGGTTTCCAGGAGGCTTAGCTGAAAAAATCAAGTGTTGGCGAGGTTCTGAGCAGGATGCAGGTTTTAAGTGTATTCAGATTTAGAAAGTACACAAATTAAAAAATAAAAATAGGCCATTGGAAAAGTTAATAGTAGAATGGTTTGGGCTGGAAGGGAGTATATAGAACTGAAATATAGAATCAAATTGAAAAATAAAAGGAAAAGCAGTAATCTAGAAGGAATAGGCATAAAAACTGATGTTGTGGGAACCCTTTCTTTCTCAAAGATGCTGTCACCATGATGCTGTCTTTTCTGGTATAGAGCCACTCATGAGCCCCAAGGCAAAGAGTACAGTAACCCAGAGAAAGGAAGGAAAAGAGAAGGGAAACTAGTATATTAAAACTGAAAATCTGGGATGATTTCCTCCCCTTAATCAAAAAAAGCACAATTACCACTTGCAAAGGCTAGATTGACACCCATTGGCCTCAGAGGTGCATCACAGCATGACGCTTCACACATTTTACAAGATCTCCCTTAGGATGTTAACATGCTTCAGTGGGCCACAAAAGGGAGCCACTTCTCAGAGAACTCAAGATCCATTTTATTCAGCTTCTGCATTTTGTGAGAAAGGATTTCATGCAAATAGCTTGAGAAGTCAAGCCTACAGAGCCACAAGATGCTAGAATTGCCTTATTTTAGATAACACAACACTACTGTCCTTAACAAGCATCTTCTATAGTTTGACAAGCCCTAGCTTGAGTTTGAACTACTCTGTTTTGAGCAGAAGTGGCAGCTATGGCATGAGTGGGAATGCAAAGAGGATTCAATAAAGTACTTAATCTGTTCAGTCTTCCATACACAAGTCCAAGTGTCCAGAGCTGTAAAACCTTTACCCAACTAAAAGATGAAATAAAACCGCACCATTTCAATCTCACTGCTCCTGCTTCCATCACCACCCAACTGAAGTCTCATTTCCAGTTCCCTCAGCCCTAAAGTGGGGGGGAACATCTAACCCAGGCGGCTTTTCCGGCTGCCTTCACCAAGCCGGCCCACAAGCAGAGCTGCAGTGTGCTTAGAATAACATGTTTGGGACCAGTGATCCTTCCACAGGGTACCACAAATTCGAACATGCAAAGGATTTGTCCAAGACAACTATTCCACACTGAACAAATGCTTTAAAATTATCTTCTCTGTAGGAAGAAAAAAAAACATTCTATTTTGCTTTGGATACATGTTTTACTGCTGTTGCTTTCAAAAACAAAAAAGTGATGTTGCTGTTACCTTCCTACATAATCAGAAAAATCTTGCCAGTACAAAGCTAAAATATTCTGTTGCTTAGCAGTTCTCATCTCTTAAAATGAGACAGGGTATGAAGGGACTTACCACGGCCTCAGAAGCAAACAGTGCATTATTTCAGCATGCTTTCAGAAACAATAATCTCATCTTTACCAGCACTGAGCTTTAGAGCTTATACATCTGTGCAATTGAATGTTTTTATGGCTCTTATAAGATCATTAGTCACTTTCTTATGTTCCTTCTTTTCTTTCATAGTAACAAATGAACGTGTCAGCTATACAAGAGGAATTCTCAGACCTTGATGCTATGCTCAGTTTCACAGCAGCACCAGATTTCATGCGCCTCACAGTTATTCACGTGCTCAGATGCTATGGATGCAATTAACACCTTGAAGTCATGACACAATTTACACACTTACAGAAATCTGTAGTAATTAAGCTTCAGGTAATTAATCCCTTAACACCAGGACCACATGTTCTTTTTCTCCCCCTGACATACCACAACAGAAAACAGACAAAACAGAGCTCTGGTCCTAGAGAAACACGAACCAGAATAAACATTCATTATTTAAGGACTGATCTCTGCTTAGCTGTGATCTATGGACGGCGTTTGTAGATGCATGTTGGGAGACAAGGAAGCAAAGATGCAGCGATTCTGCCTCCTCCATCACTTCCATTTTTCTGAAGCTGTGTGGCTTTGCAGTTCTGAAAGCCTTGTTTCCTCAGAACCTCAGCACTAAGCCTCAGAACCTCGGTACCCTCTGGCAGGTTTACTTTGCCTTGGAGCATCAGATTATAGAACAGTTGGGGTTGGAAGCGACCTTTAAGATCATCTAGTTCCAACCCCCTGCTATAGGGCACCTTGGATAAGCTATGGCAAATTCTCTACTTCTGGTTCCAAATCTTTCAAATGATACTGATATTCATCTTAGTTGTCTAAAGCACTCGGATCTGAGGCAGCAAGGCACACGGTAACTGGTCAGGATCAAGTGCTCTGCCTTTTCCAGCACCACTCTTTACACACCATGTGCTGGAGCCTATTTGAACAGCAAACCTGAAAGTAAAAACAACAGAATGAATCAACATCAGAACCTCTGTCAGAAAACTGACTGGTATTTTCTGGAATAGAGGGAGGGAAAGGAGTTTAGCAGAGATTAGCTGATAACACTGTTGTCAAGCTACACTTTCTAAACTTACAATTTCTGTTTATATGGACAGACATTACCAAATTTACAAGTGTCTCCAGAGTAATATTCGTTACAAATTGACTTCATAAAGCAACTGAACAAGCAGGAGAAAAACTCATGCTACTCTTTCATAAGTGCAGAAAAATGCTCCAAACTGTGTATGTGTGGAACTCTTACACAACTGAAGTTTTAAGGGGTGCATGGACTTAATTATTTTCTTTTCTCTGAGCTAATCAGCAAAGGCTGCCTTCAGGGGTAGGACAACATGGTCTAGCAATGCTTCAGATGAAGCTCTCTGTGATGCAAAAAGATAAAGAAACCATTACCCCTTCTTCTCCACCATTTCCCAAGATTTCTTAAGCTGGAATAAGTCAGAGCAAAGACTGCACCACGTGACTGATGGAACAAAAGATTAGATATTGACGAGGAAGATGTAAAAACTCAAATCCATCAGACAGGTTCATTTATTGAAGTTGAAAGGCTTATCAATGCTCTGCAGCTTGGAGCTTGCAGCACATTCCAGCTGAAACAGGACAGAAAACATCACAAAGAGTCGCACTGGAGTTCTCCCCCAGCAGAAGGGAGCTGAACCAGGCTGACTACTGCTTTGAACTACTTAGTGAATTAATGGGTTACTTCCTGTCAAGTTCAAATGCAAAAGGACGTCAGGTGTGACTGCCAGAGAATTGCTTCATCTCCAAAAACCTGAACAACCCCATTCCCAGCAAAACCTAACCAAGAGCCATCTCGTTTCCTGAAAACATAACATGAGAAAGATACAGAGACTTCTTATGCAAGATATTTTATCTGATTTATAGGTGGTTGCATCTCTTGCTACATAAGCCACACCGTGAGTGATAAATTACAGGGATGCATGAAATTACAGAGTACAGAGGACACGTTATCAGAGATGCCAAGTGAAGATGCAATGTGCATCCATTCGGAACAGTCAGTGGAAACAAAGCTCTTTTTGCATGAAACATTCCTAGGTGTACAAATTCCCTGTGACTGATCTGATAGTTTGGGGATTTAAAGGAGGAAAGGAAAGAGAACACTCCCTCCTGGCTCTTGCACCTAGCTCTAGGGACTCAGACAAGCAGTAGTGCTTAAATACTGCTGGTACACCTCAGCAAATCTCAGCACCTTTCCTAGGGTTATCCCAAGCACTGAACTGCTGCCACTGCTCATAGTGGTCTGGGTCCTACCCAGAGATGACCACTTATTCTCTCTTTCTTCCACCTTCCTTGCTCACCAAGAGCCACGTGCACCAAGTCCAAGCTGAGAAGCAGTGTTTGCTCAGCACTAACTCTGCATTGGTGCACTGACAGCTTCTGGACCATCACCTACCCAGACACATATGGCCTGCAGGTATATGACAGGAACCAATGCCAAGGTCCTCCAAGGACCAAGTTGCCTTTAATACAGGAGGTAGAGGTCTCTATGGACAACTGCTGCCAAAAGAGCATGCAGCAAAAGGTTAAGAAGTGCTTCTTAGTTTGATGCAGGACAGATGTTTTCACAAAAGCCACACTGAGGTACTCTGTAGGTCAGGCTGATGATACAGGAGGAGGAAAATGGCAGTGCAAGAAAGCACACAACCAAAGAGCCCCGTGAGCTGCAGGAAAACAACTTCATGCTTTTTCTTATCAAACCTGTGCACTGTACATGGCACTGAAGGACGTGGCAAGTGAGCATGGCAGGAATGGGTTGGGGTTGGACTGGATGACCTTAGCTATGTTTCTAACAGCAATGATTCTATGTTCCATAAATGACCCGGAACCATTTTTACTTAAGTGAAACCAAGTCTTCACACATTCCAAAAGGTGATGCCAACCAACCCAGCTTGACAGCAGGATGGCTGCTCTGCAACTTGTTTACAATTAGCTTGTGGCACCAGTTTGACTGCCATGAGCCCTGCTGATAGGGCACCCACTGACTCCTGTCCCCATGGACCTCCAGCAAGGCAGAGCTGAGCACAAGGCAGCCCAGCAACCATTCATGCTGTCTTGTTCTTGCAGGGTTGACAGCAAGCTGTAATTCTAGAGGTAATCATGCCATTCCTTAAGAACTCTGAATGCATTTGGAATTAAATGGAAAAAAAAAGCAGCTATGGAGTAAAGACCGCACAGCCCTCACAGCCAGCCAGCCACTGGCTGCACAGACAGGTGTTATGCTGAGAGCAGACTTTGGCTCTGCGATGTCCTCAGGAAATGCTGCCATGCTTTCCAGTTGGGCAGCAGCAGCAGGTAACCAACACCTTCAGCTGCCACAGTGGGGGAGGAATGACACAACCACTGTCCTCCTGGTTGCAGATTGGATGGGGACATTCCTTTGTCACTGCCACAGGTCTCCCTGGAGACCAAAAATCTGCTTCATCCTTCGGAATTCCAAGACATCTTTCAAAGAAAAATGAAAAACCTGCCTAATAAGTATGGAAAGCAAGAAAGAAACACTCTCACAGGGCATTAAGAGTTAAAGAACTGGAGAGAGCAAAGTAGATTTGTTTTTCCATTTTTTCTTTTTCCCATAATAATGACCAAAATTTACACAATAGTAAAAGTCTCACATGCAAATGCAAACATCACTATAATCCTTGTTAACAAAGCACACAGAGAAATTAAAGCAAGCTTAACTAAGCAGTGTTTGTGAATATTAACGAGCCTAAAAAGCTAAATCCAAGATTTAAAAGTTCTTTAAAAAAGTAAAAAAGAGGATTGTTTTCAAACTGATTTGTATTTTAAACTGGATGCTTTGCATGTGAAATGCAAGGAGAAGAACAAACTATCTTGCCCTAGAAAAGCTTTAAAAATGAATACAACAAAGATCTTTAAAAACATCCGGATATCTGGATATAGTCAGCTTTTAAGCTGATACACTGAGCTGTGAATGTCACTGGACAGCAGCTCCTTCCAAATCTCCACGCTACATTTCTGTGCAGAGATCAAAAGAATGCATACATTTTTTCCTTCCTGTCAGAGCCCCCAGAAGTCAGGCTTTTCCACCTGACAAGTGGAAGCAATGCATTCGCCGCCCTATGAAGTTTAGGACAAATGCAGAACGGCTTTCACATCTCGCCAGCAGCACAGGATGGGTTTTGTGAGTGTTGTACATCCCTTGCATCAAACAGAATGCTTTGAAATCCCAGCAACTCCAGGGAGGAGCAGAAAAAGCATGTCAGCCAGGATTCACTTAAATCTTAAATGTCTGTAACGCAGACATCCACGCCACCTCTGCTGTCTTTACAGCCAGCAAAGAAATGGCGGTACTTTTATTCTGAATGGCATCTCATCCTCATGTAGATGTCTGGGTGAGAGGAATCACCCTTGAGAATCACCTGGCTCCTCTCCGCTGACTTTAAAGAGAACTGAGGACTTCCACCAGTGCAGCTGGTGGTGCAGGCATCCAAAATGCATCAAAAGATGCATCTCAGCATCCACGCTCTGAGGTTCAGAAGCCCAATGTACAACGTTTACCCACTGAAACTTGACCAAGAGACTGAACATTCAGCTCAGCTCTTTGAACAGTTGTGTTCTTGCACTGCCAGGCTCCCTCCACTCAACCTGTCCTGTACTAATATAGTTTTCCTAGCACTTTGTTTCGTTGTTTATGAAAAAATACCCAACTATGCCAGATGATACACTTCCCATCATTGGGAAAGACAGGCAGAACAACTTGACATCAAGTGTCTGCCTGCTGTATCTTATGTTTGGAAGCCTCCAGCCAGTGAGAGAAAACCCAAACCCTGTGTAATAACAGGAAGGGAAGAACTGAGTTGTAGAAGGAGAAACAAGAATCCCAGTAACCTTGTGAAAAAGTTGTGGTACAGGAGGATGGCATTTCTCTTTACCACAGTTGAGCACCAGATGTCACCAGGAGTGCTCAGTGCCAGAGGGGCACAGAACATTCAGGCTGGGATGTGGGAATTCGGGCCCTTCTCCTACGCATAGGCACATTCAGTATTTTAGGGAAACAAAATGTAACCAGGCAGCCTCAATATTTTGCCATCTTATAAACACCTTCCTAGCTCAAATAAAGCAAAATCCACATTGAAGGGACAAAGGAGCCCTTCTGCTTTCACTTCCTTCTGCTGAAAGGCAGCAACCCTGAAGAATGAACTATGGGCAAAAGACAAATCACCCAAAATTTCCCAAGCCAGATACCTTCTGTGCCCTCACCTGCCCTCCCCTCCCTCTGCCCACACCGCCCTATTGCCATCCCTTCCACGTGATGCCAGCAGCACTGACAGCTGCAGCCTGCATTATTCAGCTTAAACAGAGATCAGTGGTTACCAGAGTTCAAACGGTTCATTAACTTCTTGTGCTCAGAGCCTGGAGATAAGAACCCACTGTCTAGAGCAGCATCAGATGAAGACAACAAAACAAAGTGATGAAATAATACACCGTACTGTGAGCAAAGCAGGATGGTTTTGCCTTCTGACGAAGCCCCGAACAATGGGGAATTCCCATCCTTCCCCACAGGGATGAGCAGAGAGCTGCGACCTTCAGACTAGAATGCACCCTTTGCTCTCATGCACAAATGGGCTAATAGTTTGGATCCCAGTCAGAACCACAGATGTGTATATCCTAAAACACAAGTGCTAGCACATTTGGCAGCCTGGGCAGCATTGGCATGCACGAAGCATCCCTGACAATCTACCAATTGGTCTCCTAAGTTCTGTGCTTCTGTTCCATGGGAGAAGGAATGGACTACAAGCAGTAGCTCTGTCACAGCCTCACTGCCTCCTCCCACAGCACAAAGCATCCAGAGGCACTGCATCCAGGTGCTGGAAGGGACGCGTGCTCACAGCCTGCTCATTTTCTTCAGCCCTGACAAAAGCAGCGATATTTGCTAAAGTTCCAGTTTAATTCATCCTCTGCTGTAAAGGCCCATTCCCTGGGGGTACATATTGCTGTCTAATGAGGAACAGTCACGCATAATTACACCACAAGGCAGCAAATGGCTGAGGATCTTGAGGAAGCTGATTTTGTTAGCCTAATTCCTGAAGGGAAGAATTTTGGTAATGGCTCAAAACACAATCTGAAAACCTCTGAGGGGATGCTGCAGTACACATCCTTCTGTTGGCCTTACCTTTATCAGCCCCTCCTGCTCTACAAAGCTTTCTGTCCCTGCCACCAGCCCAGCTAGTTCCTAATGCACATTATTTCTCACAAGGACCATCCAGCACACGGCTAGGATAAAGCAAAAAAAGCAACCACACAAATTCCTTATTACATAGCAGAGAGCCTGGAAAATCAGAACGTGTGGCTGGAACAGGACATGCAGTTTCTCTGCCCTCTGAAGCATGCTCTCATTCCCTGAAGGTGTTTCTCTGTTGCATCAAATCCCATTCTTCCCCACCTTCAAAATGTCAATGCACGCCCACAAGAAGCTTTCAGGCCCTTGAACTAAAATCATCTTAATATCTAGGTCTCATTTTAATGCTACAGGGCTTCTGGACTTCTTGCTTTACACCCATTAAGAGCGATCTCAGTAGAAGAGCATCTTTCAGGAAGGAGATAGGAAAAAGGAACAAGAAACCCCTTTAGCAAGCCCAGTAACACAGACTACTGTAATTGATACAGGAGGGAAGCGAAGCTGTAATTAATCCATTCGGGAGATGGGGATCTCAAACTCTGCGGAAAGGGAGGGAGCACCTTGTTATGCTCACTTTACAAACAACCGAAAACTAATTGCTTCAGAGTACCAGCAAAATCCACCCAGGGAATACACCCTCTTATCTAATTCCACCTGCTGCAGGACCATGCTGCTCTGAATTACAGCCAAGAGATCAAAGAGCACCCACACTTTGCCTTATTGCATTTCCCCCTCCACTCCATGAGATCGGTTTGTATTCCCCATCACTCTGCCCACTGGGCTGTCCCTGCTGACTGTGAGCCCCCAACCCCACAATGATGCTGAGCTCACTGCACAGGCCTGGCATGGGGCAGAGGTCTCAGCTCAAGGTGAGGTTGGTCCATGCGGAGCACTGCTGCCAGGCACAGCCCAGCACTGCCCACCTCCTGCTCACCACTGCTAACACAGCTGATTTTTGAAATGGAAATGCATTAATTTGTTGTAAATTGAAGTTAATTACCATAATAATGAAAGCACACGTGAATATAAAGTTGGCTTCTTTTACAATGATATTTACAAGAGAAAGATTAATAAGGTGATTTGTGGTCAGCTCTTGGCAACAACCCCATGAGGAAATCAGCACAAGGAAGCTGACAGAAGCATTCCTTACTGGACCACATCACCCTAACACCTTCAGGAGGATGGAGATGCTCCCAGGAAGTGCCATGGCGCACGAGATATATAACAATACAATACATCTGTTGAGCACAGGTTTGAGTTCCCTGCTTTGACCCTCCTCCATTGACTGGAGGTCCACCTGCATTGCTGGGAGCTGAATTTGCAGACTGCTTTGCCCTTGAGCACTGACCAAAGCAAAGCAGCAACACCAGAAGCGGCCACAGCCCAGCAACCTCATTCTGCAGGGCCCCCCAGCTCTGTCTCACAGCGGGTATTTACCTTCCCGAGGCAGCAGCACAGTAACAGTTCTTAAAAATTACTGGCTGCAAAGCAGAGAGCACTGCATAGAGACATCCCACGTGCTGGAGGAGATTCAGCATCCCCCACGTCTCAGAAGCTGGTCAGCAATATGACTTCTGTAAGCTGGTTTAACGCTTCCAATCTCCACAACCAGCTGGAAATCAGCAGCTTTACTTACAAAGTATTGAGCTTACATGTCAGCCTCGGCTTTCGTGGGCTTTGCAATCTATTTGCTAACATCAAAACACTCAGCACCTCTGAACGCCGCATGGCAGCAGGTGGCAGCACCTGCAGAGGATGAGCCCCCCGTGTCCATCCATGCCAATTAACACCACTATCAATAACCACTGCACAAAGGACTGCACGCCTTGCTCCGAGTGCATGCACAAGCAGATTGCAGAATCACAGAATGGTTTGGATTGGAAGGGATGGGCTGCCCATAACGGTCATGGACAACCCAGGGAAGCTGAGTTATAACAGCAACAGCCAAAAAGAAACATATTTGTGGGTAGATCAAACTGCTCTCCCAGGACACTGGAGCTGGCATGGGACCTGCAGTAGCATCATACAGATGAAGCTCTGGACTTTGCTTAGCTCAGGTGGCAGCTTACGGGCCAGCAAAGCCCCTCCTGGAAAATCCACTTTATTTGATGTGAAAACAAGTTTGGTGTCTTGCAGTGATAAAAGGAATGGCTGCAAGGGATGACGAGGAGGAGATTTTTGTCTGTGCTTATCCAGCCGGGGAAGACGTACCTGCATGTTACCTGCAGGGCACAAATCAGCACTGCGCCAATAATGCGCCGTGTAAAGCACGCTTAACTTCCCATCACTTCTGTGAAGGGCCTCTTAGTCCTGTAAGTGCAAGTTTGTACGTGCTTCATTCATTTACCATCCTCAGTGGGGTTTGTATTAATTTAAATGTTTATACAGAGCTTTGAAGATGTAAAGGACTGTAAGTGGCAAGCGCTTTCATTAGGTATCAAAGAGCTAGCTATAACTTGCAGAGAATGAGTCGATCCATCAGCCAAAATAATTGCTTGCATCGAACACTGTGACAGAGTAGAATATTATAAATGTCAATTTTTTCTATAGCATACACAGAGCGAAGTACAGAATCACATTCAGATTTGCTCTTAGATGAAGCACATCACTACGGGGTTATTTTGCCAAAGCATTACCTTGTGTATTTTTGGAGAGGAACGTTGTCTTTGTCTGAAGAATCACACGTTGGACAAGGCTAAAAATAAGATACTGAAGATGATAGATAACTGCTATAAACTGTTACAGCAAATGCAATGTCTTTGCTTTAGTCGTATTTTACCAAAGCTTGACTCTGCTGACTTGGCTGTTTGTGGCTCCAAAAGTGCACAGGTCAATGTGCAACCGAGGCAATGCACAGAAAAGTATGGAAAAGAGAGACAGGAGCCATGATTTATGGAATTTCTTACTACACGCACTAAATATGGATGTTCTTCTGCAGTGGAAATACTAGCAACCCAGAGCATTCTTTGGGTTTGAATGTGACATTCAATACTATTTTGGAGCTTTTTTTTTTTTCTCTCCCCTTTTCTATCATGTTATTCTGAGATTCTTGAGGAAGATTCCCAGCTGGCAAGCTTTCACCACATGGTTCCACTGCCAACTGCACTGCTGAGGTGGGGGGAAGCCACTCAGCCTTGAGTGCATGAAAGCCAAGGGAGAAAAAGCCCCACCACCACCAAACAATAGGCAGCAGATTAACACTGCCTCCACTAATTAAACTAGAAACACACCACTGTAGAAATAAAGGGGAAACAGTCAGCAGGAAAGACATTGACATAGCAGCAGAGAAAGCTCCAGCTGCTTGGGCACATCTGGTAAAAATAATGACTGCCACCGACTTAGTCACCCCAGGGAAGGGCAAAACAACAGGAGCTGATTTAGTGGGAACGTGTCCATATAACGTATGGGACGGGATGCAAATATCTCAAAGTCCAAGAGAGGACACCATGAAAAAGTCAGAGTGGTCACCACACCTAGCAAGGCACAGGTATACCTGAGGGGGGGGAGCAAAATCAGCACACATCTTGGTGCCTTTAAAGTCCCTGCTTTCTTCAGACATTGAGGCACCCCCAGAGCTGCTGCCCCATGGCTGATGGACAACAGCACAGCAATAAGACACATCTGTGAGCACAGACCTGAGTGGCTGGATGGGGAAGGAGGGAGTCTCATTCACTCCCACTACAGAAAGATGGGAAGAAAAAGGAGATTCAGCCCAGCATCCGTGCAAGACGACACATGACAACTGCTTGAACATCCTCACATATTCTAAGGGGTTGGGCTGCATAATTTTGTTTAGATTGGGTGGGTTTGGCATCCTCATCCTCCCCCTTAAACTGCAAACAATGTTTTGGGAATCTGTGCAACTCTATTAATAACAGCTCGTGAAAGTAACCACGATAATGCCTCCAAATTTCTTAGTGACAGCACAGCCCCAAAACACTCAGGTCTGTTTACAGAAAGCTTTCAAAGGAATCAAGACTCAAGTTTTGGTTATTTCAAGTATCATTTTGACTACTTTTTTTTTTTTTTTTTTTTTTTTTTTTTTTTAATACTGTGGAGGTTTCTTCCCATCTTCCTCAAGCAGTTTAATTCCTTAATTAAACATGACTGACATTGAACACAGGAATTGGCTGCCCAGAGGGGCTGCACAGTTCTCATCCCTAGAGATGCTTCAAGGCAGACAAGGCCCTGAGCAACCTTCTCTAGCCAACCCCCCTTTCAGGAGAAAGCTTGGACCAAACAGCTTCCAAGATGCTTTCCAAACCCAAAATTCTGTGATTCAGGAACATGTGAATAGAAGTTGAGAGGATCTCACATCCTTTCTCACATGTGGAAGCACTAAGTATTTTCTACCCAGCTTCATTTTTCCTTTAGCTTTGTTTTCAATAACATCTTCCAAATCTACAGTAAACGTCACATATTAATGAAATAATCCTTCCTAAACTGAATGCAGCAACCCATACATATTCATACATGAGCACCTTTATCTAACAATTTTTGTTCAGCAAGACTTTTCTTCAAGAGAAGAGCTACAGTTTAACAGCTCCGAATTTCTCTCTCTAGTGTCTCCTCACAGTTCTAAAAGCTTCTTGACAGTCTACATAAGTATACATATTTTTATAATGCCCATCTTGGCCATTAAAAATGAAGTTCTCAGAACTGCAAGCAGAATGTAGAGGAGGCACTTTGCTATAGCTTGAAGCTTCAGTTTCACAGTGGCAGCTGGTGATATGTTCTCAGAGGAGAGAGTTGGAGAATTCTGCATGCTACAGTGCTCTCCTCGTTGTATCTGGTTTTTCTTCCTGAGGGGCACTCAGAGTTCAAATAGCAATGGCCAGCCTAGACTTCTTCCAGCTAATCCAGGAAAACAGTCACAAACTGAAAATTGCAACAAGAAGCTTGGTATAGTCCATTACAGACAGATTTCAGCTTCATACCATATCTGAGTTAATGCACAGCATAGCTCAAGCTACAGGTTTTCTTCAGCCCATGACCTCCTCCCCGAGACTGATGAGTGCTGCTAGCTGGTATGACACAACCACTTGTCTGCATTAGGTTTCCACATACAAGGAAAAATGCCTTGCTCACTTCTTGAACTGACTTCTGTTTTACCTGAAGGAAAAGCAGACGCAGAAGTCATCTGAAACTCCCCAGCTAGAGCTTTAATAGACTTTCAGCTGCTGTGTGTCAGGCACTGAAGACAACCCAAGGCGTACTCCTCCAAGAGGTTGAAAAGGCAAAACATGCCTGCAACTCAATGGCCATCCCATCTGTGGTAATGGGAACAAAAGGACATTCGGCTAGAACACACTCAGAAAAACAAGAAGCCCATTTACAGAGAAAGGTAAAAATCACAGGTCAGGTCTGGAATGAGTGCAGGCCAGAGCAGCACATCTCTCAACAGTGCATTTAGTTTTGAATCGAATATATGAGTCGATAAATAATTTCCACGTAGGCCACAGGAGAGCTGTTGGATGGCAGTGACTTTCAGAGGTTACTGATCGAGCCCAGAATCAGAACTGCAACTTTGAATTTAAAAGATAACAGTCTGAATGTCCCATCTGAAGTGGAACTGCACATAAAGCAGCTGCGGGAGCAGCAGCAACAACATGCTTTTAATTTATATCCTTTATGATCCGTATCAGTCACTTTCAAGAACCTGGGCTAATTGCTTTTTTTCCCTCAACCTTCCCAGAAAAATCTTGTTCCAAGCTTTATTAGGCCCAGTAAAGGGCAGTGACACAAGGTGTTGGCATGAGAGCATTGCAGTATTAGCTCTATCCATCCCTACAGCCTGCTCATCTCATTGTCAGGCACCCATCT
This sequence comes from Lagopus leucura, assembly GCF_019238085.1. Lineage (NCBI taxonomy): Eukaryota > Metazoa > Chordata > Aves > Galliformes > Phasianidae > Lagopus > Lagopus leucura. Next base: position 3,461,593 of record NW_024962288.1, read on the forward strand.
GACTGAGGTTGTCAGACATTCCCCTTAATGTAAGGGCTCTCCACCTGGGTCAGCTTTATTTACCTTGTATTCACGTCAGGAAATGCAATGTTGCTACCAGTGCAATGAACATTATCCTGGCTGCTAAAATGCCCAGGCAGCAATGTCCTGACCCACGCTGACCTTGCTCTGCTGCTTACTGCCCAAGTCAGCCAAAAAAGTTAGAGAGCTGTTTCTAAAAAAATCCATCATTGTGGAATACTGCTTGAACTTTGGAAAGGAAAGTTATTCCCATTTTTTGCTCTGCAAATATCATTTTCCTTATGTAACTACTAAAGGAAACTTTTTATTTTTTTTACTTATTAAAAAAACAAGCAGAGGTCAATTCTACTCGGGATGAAGCTGACACGAGTACTGCTCCTGGCTTACATTGGGGAATAAAACTAAGACCATGTCAAGTATTTCTTAAATTCCACCCTAAACTGACAGGCTTAAGGAAAATAAGATGAAACCTGACTTTGAACATTACCATCTTTTCTATTTCTACAATAGAAGCAAGTGTCTGCAGCAAGATTAGCACATTAGCATTCCACGAAGCTAAGTACTGTTATTCACACTTCACAAATGAAGAAATAAGTGATTTGCCCCAAAGTCTTAAGACAGACAAAGACTGAATGGAAGACCCAGCAGCCAGCCGGGCCATCTGCTCTGCTCCTATCTGCTTGACAGCAGAACTCTTGGGATAGCACCAGCAGAACCATTATGCAAACTGGGTCTTTTCTGGTCCTGCTAGATTTTTCAAAGAAATAGATCTATACTGGAAAGCACTTGCATTGATTGTTTGCTCTGAGTCTCAAATTAGTTTCCCGTTTGGATAAACTGGAAACAGTCTCATCTTAATTTAAATTTCTCTGTAATGAACAGAAGGATCCAAGACACCAGAGATTTTATAGCCAAGCTATAATAGAACTTGAATGGAATTCAGAATTTCTGGGCCAGGAGAAATTCAAACATTAAAATATTTATTTGCATCCCAAATTAGAATAAGAAGTTCCATTTCTTTTAACCTCTAAAATAGCAATGTTGAAATTTTGTTTCAAGTGCCTTTTTTCATAGGAATTACATATTTTGATATTTCAACAGCTCTGTTCCCAATTTCCAAAACTACAAGCCAGCCTGACAGCAAGCAGTGCTTCCTCCTCCATCTCTTACAGCTGCTGGCAAACCATTGCTTCCATGGGTCCCCTGCGATGGCACCAGTGGCGTGCCACAAGTCTTGAATATCACTGCAGCAGGTGAAGTTCAGACTTTCCAAAGTCTCAGCAGCTTTGCAAGATGGTGGATGGTACGGTACTGATGGCAGGGTAAAGCCATGGCAACTTTTCTGATTCAAAAAGACAGCACAGGAAGACAGCTCAGATGTTTTCATTGAAGTGCCAACACTTTCTGTACAGACCTTGAAGCAAAGCATTCTCATTTTCCATAACTTCTGTTGTCTGATTGCTTCAGGGGGAAGGAGAGAAGAATTTCTCACTTGTTTTAAAGATTCTGAGATTAAGACCTTCACAGGGAAACCAACATCAGAAACCAAACTTTGTACCATAACTATGACAACTCCCAAATAATTCCTTAAGTAGAACTTAAACTTTTAGTTGAGCTGTTCATTGGGGTTTGTTTCCTAATGTTCCTTTAGGGCTCAGCAGTGGTTGCTGAGTCACCAGCACACCCTGCATTAAAATCTTTGTTTCTGCCCATTCTGTAGCAGAAAGTGAAAACATGATAGGTTTACAAGAACCAACAAGCAGTGACAAAATGGGCATCATTTAGAAATACAGCAAGTACAGCCCCTAGGAGAGCTTCTTCTACTCACTTCTATTGTATCCAGAAGAAAAAGATGAAGTAATGTAAATACCTACAGGAACAGGACTAATGAAACAATATTACAGTATCAGGGAAATTTTGGAATTAGCATAATCCTAGCAACTTCCCTGGGTTTGTAATGAGCAGAGATGAGACGGAAATGAACACCTCAGGTTTATGGGAGGTGAAGGAATGTGGGCCAGATACAGCTTCAGATTGCTACGGCTCATACAGGCCTGGCAATAGGCAAAGCATTTGCAGCCATGTGCTACAAAAGCAATGGGCAAGATAGGAAACTGTGTATGCAAAACCTTTGGTTTCAATGATTAGCCGTCAACAAACAGCTGTATGAACACACTGAAGAACGGAAGCAAAACAAGCCAGCCTTAGTTAGATTTGCTCAAGATCTCATCCACTCGTGTCTCTGTTCAGACCTGCGTTACTCAATATGCCAAGCATGATTGTCTACAGCCTCTGTACAAAGCCAGAGAATGCTTTTTGACAACGTAGCTCCATGAGATGCTTCCTGCAAAGATACAGTGGGAATCAATCTGCAGGTCTTTACACTGCCCCATAAGCAACAAAACCACTAGAAATGATCCACAACTAATTCTTCCCAGTAAATAGAGGGAAAATTAAATCTATCCTATTCTTCTTTAATGCTGACAGGTCAACCCATTGCTCAGCTGCCTTTTTTGTAAGTGCTGGTGAAGCAGAGGCAGCTCCAGCCCTTGGCGAGGAGCTCTGTGGTCCACATGCCCATCCAGGCCCTGCACCCGAGGATGGAGATAAGCAGCCAGACACCCCTTAGGCTGCGTTCCCATTTCCTTCCAACCCACCACTGAGCTCCCCACTCTTCCTTAATTGCTACAAGTAATTTTATTAAAATACTTTGCAGCACCATTAACTGTTACCTGAGGCTTAACATTAAAAATGATGAGGCAATATAATCTTAATGGTATTAATTAATACTGTCGTGACTTTAAGGTTTCACAAATTTGGCAAAGAAAATGCACACTTTGTTTTTTTTTGAAGGCAATGTCTGGCAACACACAGGAACATCTGATGGTTACAAAAGCAGAGAATGGAGTGAGAAATAGGTAACACTAAGACAGCTCTCTCACAGGCATTGCCACTACTAAACAACGGTTTGCCCAAGACCTCTTAATGCTGCTGATGATGAAGAAAACTATTGAGAGACCTAAGAAACATTGGGAAGACAGCAAAAAGCATCCTTTTATTCTTTTTTCCCCCTTTGTTGGGGTCTAAACATAGAACATGGAGGTTGGTAGCCATGCCAGTTAGAGCTTGATGATCCTTGAGGCCACTTCCAACTCAAGCCATTCTATGATCTCTCAGCATCACTTAATTAGACAAAGATGTGTTAATGACCAGCAATGGACAGAGATGGTGAAGGCAGGACTGGACATAAGGGAAACAGCTCCAGGGGCATATCCTAAAGCCAACCCACTCAGCAACCCCATCAGCCTGAACTGTCAGTGCTCAGCACACATTTTTAGTTTTGCTCTTTAAAATCTCCATCATTAGTGTTCTAATTTATGACTTGCATGAACAAACTCTCAAAAGATCTACCACCAGGAGCCCACAGAGATTTGTACTTCTCTTCGCATCAGGCTGAGTAGATGAATCAAGCACACGAAGAGCAAGTTTGCCTTAAATCCCAACCCTGAGTTTAGCAGTGGCTCAGTCAGGAAGAAATCCCAATCTAAGTACACCACTGTGGCTTCCAGGGCATGGAGCAAACAGCTCCAGTTGAGCTACAAAGGTGCTCAGCACCACTGGAAAAAAAAAAATCATCTCGTAACAGTAATGAAGCAGAGCAGTCAAACTACTCAATAGATGTTATTAATTACATTGTCAGCTGAAGACAGATATATTTACACTGCAGCAATACTGTAATTATCAAGAAAATGCCCTGCCTTCTCCTCCTAAGTGCCGTGTGCAGTAATTAATTTTTCTGCTACACACAGACATTTGGTAGTATTACGTAAATCAGAAGGTATTCGCTACCTGTATCTAAGAGAGACATTCACTGTCACACTCTTGAGAACACCTACAAGTAACAGTGAAGTCATGTGAACGCAGAAATAAGGTGCCCTTGTTATAGCTCTGAAATAGGTTTTAGGGGAAAATAGTTGGTTAGCATTGAGGAACATCCTGACACTACAGCCAAAGCGTTGGCTTTGCCAACAACTCTTCACAGCCACGTACAGAAGTTAGTTTGAGAGTCAAAGCAGCTCTCCAGCTGTATGAGATCCAGCCCCTCCAGCTGTGTCCTTTGCCCTCTCCTGTCTCAGAGGTCCCAGCCCCGAGCCTCAGCTGCCGTAAGTGTTAGAGGGGGAAAAAAATGAATTAAAGAAATCACAAATGAGCTGAAAACCTGAAATAAACCATGGCAGCAGCACACAGACACTGTGGCTCAGACCCCATTTGTCCCCACAGTGCACAACTATCGCTTCTCCATGCTCCTCTGCCAAAGGAAGGCCTGTAAGACCACAGGGTTGCAATTACTCTGTTCAATACTAGCATTCAACAGCACAACTACCTTTCATTATAGGCATCCCCAAAATACTAAATTAAGCCCTGAAGCTATTTTCCCTCTCTTAAATCTTTTTCAAGTGTTCAGCATTTGCATTTTCAGGCTAATGGAAGAATGCTATGATGTTCACACCGCATTTTTATTATCATCTGCAAGTGTCTCCTGCAGGACAATTTCTGTGTTTCCTTCTCTGGAGTAGATGCTGATTTCCCAGAAAGACTGCTGTAATTTTGCTATAGTAAAATCTGCAGGAGGCTTCCATGGACATTCATTCAACTAGAAGAGGAATTTCTTTTTCAAGAAAAAAATGCAACTTTTTTTCCTGACAACACACAGCTTAATTGGAAATACAGAATAAATTAGGACAAAAAAAGCCCAGGGATGTTTAAGGCAAAAATAGGCTTTAGCAGCTTTGCATACTTGAGTATGAAGTGGAGACAAATTAACCGATAATCTTCACTAAATTTATACAGGAGACAAGCTGCTTTACAGGGAATTCTCAAGAGTGGTCTTTAAAATATATTAAAACAGGAAAGAAAGAAGTTAGTATTTTGCTTGACCAAGGTTATTTCCTACTTGAGCAATTGCAATTATCTGTCTCAATACTACAGCCTCCTTTTAAGGTAATCTACAGAGCATCACTGCTGTGGGTGCTGCACAACACTCAACAAGGTCAGAGACTTTGATAGAACATTTTTCCAATGGTTGCCATTTAAAATCTAATGAAACAGGAAATAAGCATAATAAATAAACGCATTGGGCACTAATACCACCAAAGCTTTCCTAAATCTCTCAGTTTATCCTCCCAGTCTTGTTCTGCATAGGACATCAGGTTTTTACAGCTTATGAAGAGATCAAATATGTATCTTTCAAACCATATCCTAGAAATGCCGTTTGTAATAATAATGAAAATACACAACACCAGAACACAAGGACTACAGCCCCATTTTTTATCTCTCTGAAGGACCTCAGAACTATTCTTTACATTCATATTTCCCTCACTTCCACTTTCCAGAGTCATCAGAAGGGAAGTCATTTGTTGCAGACATGGGCACCCAACTCTGCAAGCTCTGCAAGGAGCAGAGCTCCTCTCCCAGTGCACTGCTGCATAGAGCTGAGCAGGAGCAACTATGTGTGCACCCTCTTATTCACTGCTTCCACTCAAAGACTTGGAAATTAACACAAGGACAAGCCTGTGATATTGAAAAGGTCTCTTGGTCATCTTAGTCAGTTCACAGCTTTTCAATGAATCACAGAATGGCCAGGGTTGGAAGAGACCTCAAGGATCATGAAGCTCCAGCCCCCTGCCACACACAGGGCCACCAACCTCCACATTTCATACCAGCCCAGGCTGCCCAGGGCCCCATCCAACCCGGCCTTGAACACCTCCAGGGATGCACGGGGCATCCACAGCCTCTCTGGGCAGCTGTTCCAGCACCTCACCACCCTCTCTGTAAAGAATTTCCCCCTGATGTCCCACCTAAATCTCCCCTCCCTTAACTTAAAACCATTTACCCTCATCCTACACATATCAACCCTTTCAAAGAGTTGATTCCCCTCCCCTCTGTAGGCTCCCATTAGGTATTGAAAGGCTGCAATGAGGTCACCCAATAGCCTTCTTTTCTCCAGGCTGAACAAGCCCAGCTCCCTCAGCCTGTCTTTGTAGGGGAGCTGCACCAGTCCCCTGATCATCTTTGTGGCTCTCCTCTGGACCCTCTCCAACAGCTCTGTCTTTCTTGTACTGTAATGCAGCTCCATTAATTCATAACCACGGTGGTGTTTTTGCTGTCTGAGAGCAGAGCAGTGCGTAAGGCTGCCAAAAGAAAACAGTGTAAAACGCAGGCATCACTGGCCAGCAGCTTCAGCACAGAACATGGAGGCACAAGTCTGATCCTTGAGAAGAACAGTCAGATCTGCTAAAGACAGACATATTGCAAATATTGCAAAAATCAATCTAACAGGCTATAACGAGTCTTTCCATTGCACAGGTTCATGCAAATTGGACATAACTCAAACGTAGTCTACTTCTACTGCTCACACTACTACCAGACAGATACCTGACAGCAACCTGCTAAAGCAATTAAGACCAGAACATTTACTGCCACACAGTCTGACCTCGTGGGAGCTGCACCTGATGCAGAATGGGGCCCTGGGCAGCCTGATCTGCTGGGTGACAACCAGCCCATGGCAGGGGTTGGGTTTAGGAGGGCTGTCAGTTTCCCTCCAACCCAACTCCATGGGCAGTGATGAGCTCCCAGGCTGGGGTCACACTCCCCTACTGAAGGACTTCCCCATTGAGCTCTCCTCGGAGTGGCCTTGCTTCCCAAGCAGTTGCATTCAGACAAGTCCCTTTGATATGTCAAGATGCACCAAACGTAAACAACCTGATTACAGCAGAGAAAACCCTTTATGACTTCTCCCAGGACAGAAAGATTTTCTTGTTCAGAAATATCTACTTCCACTCAGAACAATATTTCAACAACAAGCTCTCTTAACATATCCAGAAAACAAACAAACACACATTCCCCTAACCACCCTTCTATTCATCTTTCTTCTCTCTTGGCTATCCACCAGAGCAGCTGGACAGCTAGCTCAGGAAGACATCACTGTCCAAAGTAACCCCAGCACAACTGCTGCCCCTGGGGGCACAGAAGTCCTCAACGCAATGGCTGACATGGCAATGTGCAGTGCTTGCAATTCACTCTTGTGCTCCCCAAATGCTCTGGTAACACTGGTTACTTCCATTACATGTTTCTGATTTGTTGGCTGATATTAAACTGGAATAGCTGATGCTAGATATGATTTTGTTACGAGGCTATGATAGACCCTGACATTCCTCACTAAGGAAGATGACTTTGTCATCCATTAGCAGCTGTTTATTATGGAGACTGCATACTGCCTCCCAATATAGATGTCATGGATTTTGAAAGGAAATCAAAACAGGCACTGGTAGTGTTCTGAGAATGAGAAGCAAAAATAACATTGTTATTTTGACAGTAAACTCAGCAGAGCCCAATTTCAGTATTATACTGGCCTGTTTCAATTTTGAAGTTCAAGTTACAGCTGAACTTATACACATACAGGCCACCCTAAAAGTAATGCCTCCTATTTATTTCCACGGAAACTGAAAGAGATACAAAAAGCACAGTAACACTATTCAGTAGAGAAAATTCTCAGCTCTAAAACACTCTCAGCTGCAAAAGCTGCCTCTGATGTTGTGTGCCAGCCTAAAAAACAGCAGGCATTACTTTTAAAGCAGCCCTTGTATCCAAGACTAACCATCTATAGGGTGAAGTCTCTGCTATGAATTCTGCTTTCGCACTGCTCTTATGGTTACAAGACATGCCTGGCTATAAAAGCAAGGACTGATCGCACAACTCAGCAGAAAAACCCCGCTCATAGCCTTCCTCATTAATTCCTGAGCATCAAGAAACACAATAGCATTGTACGGCTATATATTTCTCTGCTAAATTTCCAAGTTTACAGAAGAAATCTTTAGGACTTTGCTTTCTGCTCTCCCTGTGAGCACACTGTTTCAGAACTCTTTCTCTCCCCCCCCTTCCAGCATGTTGTACATCTGTTTTCCCCTTCCTATTTTACGTACATTCTCACTAAAGTAAACCAGTAGACAGCAGGAGTCCAGCCCCACAGTGCAAGCCCAAGTTTCTGGGATAACCCCTTCATCAGCACCACAGCACCTTCTGGTTCTTTGCAGACAGCAGTGACAATTAGAAGCTGAGTTCTCACGCATTCCTGTTTTTAATCACTGTTCAACACCCACCTCGTACTCAATGACCACAGTTACACCAAGAAGCCATAACAATGGAATGAGCTGCCTGCTTTATTAGTACACAAGGTAAACCCACGTTCCCAAAGCAGAAAATCCCCTTTGAGTAATTTAGCTGCTTTGCAGTTATGATCACAGGTACGTGGCTGCACATAGCGCATGCAGAAGAACAACAGTACTTGCTAAAAAGAGTGATTTTAGAAGCTTAAAGTTTGAGCATACATGTATCATAGAACCATATGAATTGGAACAGATCCTTAGAGGCCACCCAGTCCAACCCCCCTGCAATGAACAGGGACACCCACAGCTCCACCAGTGCTCAGAGCCCCATCCAGCCTGGCTCCAGGGATGGGGCATCCATCACCTCTCTGGCCAACCTGTGCCACTGCTTTATCACCTTAACCATAAACAGTTTCTTTATACCCAGTTTAAATCTCCCCTCTTGTAGTTTGAAGCCGTTTCCCCTTGTCCTATCACAGCAGACCCTGCTAAAGGAGTCTGTCCCCCTCTTTCTTACAGCCCATTTAGATACTGAAAGGCCACTGTAGGCCTCTCAAAGCCTTCTCTTCTCCAAACTGCACAGCCCCAGTTCTCTCAGCCTGCCCTTGTAGGAGAGGCATTCCACCCTCCGGATCATTTTTGTGGCCCTCACCTGGGTTCTCCCCAACAGGTCCATGTTCCTCCTGTGCTGAGGACCCCACAGCTGGACACAGTGCAGCAGGTGGGATCTCAGCAGCACAGAGCAGAGGGAACATTCCCCCCCCCCCCCAGTCACATTGCTCTGGATGCAGCTCATGATCCTGTTGTCTTTCTGGGCTGCCATTTCCACAAAACACACGTGGTAAAGAATTAAGCTTTGAAGGGAAAAAAAAAAAAAACCTCAGAGCCCTGTACCAAACATTGTGATTTCCCCCACACAAAGGCAAAACTTCCAAGCATGGAGCCAGGATGACAACTGCAGCCCACCCAGAGCAGCCTTGGCTCCTCCTCTGCTACAGTGGATCTCTTCCACTCTCACAACATGTTTCCAGAAAAGCATCTGTGATCACAAAACACACCAGCTTCTCAGTGCAAGTGGCCACGCAGCACATAATCCACAGTTATAGAAGAGTAATTTATCTTTTTTTTTTTTTTTTTTTAAGATGACATTTCAAGGAGACAAAGAAGTACAACTCGATCTCTTCGGAGGAGTTCCAGTAAAAGACATTTATTCTTTCTGGGCAGCCCATGACAAACAGACTACATCATTTTTATTCCGCTGAAAATAGACTTTGCATTTATATTCCAAGAGATCTGTGTAAGATTTTGCTAATTGTGCAATAGCACAATGCTTTCTTGAACTGTTCAGAAAGCCATATTACAGAGGGCTGAGAAAAATCTTTATTTGGGGATTTTCTGCTAACGTTGGCAGTAACAAAAAGACAGCAGAGGGTCATTTCCTACTGACACTGTGGTTGCATCCAAAGGCTACTGAACAGGAATTTAGAATCATAGAATGGGCTGGGTTGAAAAGGACCACAATGATCATAGAGATCCAACCTCCCTGCTACGTGCAGGGTCGCCAACCACCAGACCAGGCTGCCCAGAGAGAACCCTGACCAAAACAACATTCAGGAAAGGCTATGAGAACAACACAACAGTACTGCATCTGCTCCCCCTCACCTGTGCTCACTGCACATCTGCAAGGTGTGAGATTAGCTGTTTGTTCTCAACTGGAACATCCCTACTGCTCCAAGGGATGCTGGAGGCAGTAACATGAATGGGCAGAGCAAGTTCTAAGTAAGGAAAGTCAAGTGGTTTAAAAAGCAGAATATGCCTTTACCTCTTGGCAAATAAGCAAGTCAGAAGCTTCCTAGCTTTGCAGCCTGATTTCCAGCATTTACCCTTGCCCTAGACACCAGTCATTCCCACTGAGGACTGTGGTGTATTGACAAAGGTTCCATTTCACACATGGGCTTGGCTGAAGCAAACGTGACACAAAAGACACAGCAATATGAGAGAAGCTACAGGTGTTTCCACATAAACACAGATACTGCAGCTTTGTCCACGCAGGAACATCCACACTTGAGTGGTATTTGTCAACAAAGCACTCCTTCCATAGCCATAAAGGCTAAAATAAGGAGTTGCCCTGATAGAGCTCAAAAAAGCCTTTAGATCAAGAGCATTTAATAGACAAATGACACACTCAGGAATTGGAGATCCGCTATTTCTCAGAAACACCAACCTTAAAGTCAATTAAAACAAGCTCCTACCAACTCCCTGCACCACCTGCCATCAACTTCAAACATCCCTAAGGCCCCGTAACAAAACTTGTAGAAATAAACCCCAAAATGCCAACCATACATGGAACAACCATTCATATATGTTAACATTCCGAAAGTACAATCAATATTCACTCCCCATTAGCTGTCTCCAGATTCATCAGCAAGACTTTTCCTTTGCAGCCTTGAGGGGAAAATGAGAAATATATACGGCTGCACAGAAACTAAGGAAAGACTTAAAGGGCATTTAGAGATGTTACAATCATTTCCTTTCAACAGATGAGTGAACTCAAGGTATTAAACACAAAGAAAACCGATTTCCTATTGAATGTTACCCAAATACTGTGTTGCAAGCTGGATAGGAGACCTTTGGGGCTGTGGATCCTCTCCATCATGGCCTGACCCCACTGGTGGGTTTCAGCTGGAGGTCTGCTTCTGCCCATCCCAGAGAGCAAGGGCAGGACTCCCACCTCCAGCTGTAACCATTGCTCTGGCTCTCGCTTTCCTTATCACCAAGGCACACAGCAGTGCCTCACATTTCCCAGCCATACAGGGTTATCATCTTCAGACCTGAAAGTTCAGCCATCTGTTCCTCACCAAGTCACACTCTTACAGAGGAGAAGATAACAATTCAATGCCTTCAGAATAGTGAGATACTGATTCCCATTGGACAGCCATCAACCTGCAGCAAACAAGAGCCGCCAGTGCACTGTGCTCCCAAAGCTCTGCTCCAGCACCCAAAGCTGCACTGCATCTACAGATCCCAATTGTGAACTGGGATCTCATCAGAAGCTCAGCTGGACGAGGCAGCCTGCAGTGCCCACACACAGCTTACCCATTGCATGCTACAGCTGGTAACACACTGCTCAGGATGCCACTCATCTGGGGCTCTTCTTAGATCAGGGAAAAACACAGAACATTTAACTGATATTGCAGAGAATGCTGCATGTAGCCACTCTGCTATTCAGAGCTGGAGAAACTCCTAACAGCGGCATTTATTTCTTCCTAATGATTTCCTGAGAAATATGAGAAAAGTATCCAGAACTACCTCTGCTAACTACCACATATATAAGAGCTAATCAAGTTCTCTGCAAACCCAGCAATCCCCATGAGAAATGGCACACAGGTACTCAAAACCACTGGACCAGAGCTGCTGCAACTCCCCCCATCAATGTTCTCAAAGGTCACACGCTGATCACCATCACATCAGGTTTAGGTCTGAAAAAAATGTATGTAAAAACTTCCCCTAGCATCACAAAACCACATCTCCAAAAGGTCAGTTGGAAAGATGGAAAAGATACATGCTATGGATTAGAGTCAAAATAGCAGAGAACAGATCAACATTAAATTAATGCAAACCAGGAACCATCTCTCCATAATAAAAAGGAGATACAGAGCTATGGAGCTAAACAAGCATCAGAGAAGTCAGTCCCTACGATGTGATTTCTCCCCTTAAGGCTCTGTGCTGAACAGCCTGCTTCCTGTAACGTCCTCCAAGACAAAGCAGCATCGTACACTGTTGGGAGAGAACAAAGCGGTTCCTTTTATCTGCCTCTCTTCTCAGTAAATATTGCAGCATTGTTCTCCCCAGGAAGCACATTTCATCTCTGTTTCAAGGATGTGGGTGAGCATCCATCAGCCTTTTGCAAACAGGAGCCAGAAATCTGCAGTCGTGCTCTCCATAACACGAGCACATACAGACATTTCCTTGTCATCTTTGCTCGCCATTCTGACATTCCTCACCCAAGGTCAGCCCACTCGAGATTTTGGGCTGCTGAGGGCAGTGACAACAGCCTCATGCTCAACTTTTCCCCCCTGAGTGTCAAAACAGCTCACAGAATCAAAGCGTGTCTATGCTAGGTGCCATATGTTACCCTTTCCAGAAAAGGTGTCATGATATTTATATCCCCTGAGAATTTCTGCTTCTGCTCTAGGTAAAGATTCCACTTCTTAGATACGACTGCACAGAAACGTAATGGCTGCAGAACAGATGTGTGGTGGGGGGGAATATAAGGATATTATCAGGAAAAACATAATATTCTATAGAACAGTCATATTCCTGATACAATTATAGCAGGGTTTAGAGGAAATAATAGACATGCACTACATTTTCTGGAGATTTAAAAGTTCCATAGAACTCATAGCCTCAGTAAGGAGCCCTGATAGGGAATTTGCACTTTAAGTGCTCCAAATGTAATCTGGATTAAAAGGAAAAGGATCATTAGAAGATGGTAAAATAGCAGCTGTTTTTATGGTTCTATTCATGAGTTATTCCATCAGTACTCAATATGCTCAAGTCAGAAAGGGAACTTCTTCCAGTGATGCTCTCCTCCACCATCACAGCATACCTGCAGGGCTACAGCACCCACCTCTGTTCTTTTGGACCATGTACTTAAAGTGAAGCTCTCTTACCTTTCCAGTTTCGAGTTTGATCAGAAAAGAAACACATCTACACACTCCTGGGTCACTTTCACCAAATGAGTTTGGTCTGAGCACTTTGACAAGCCTTTTTTGTCCAAGAGGTGATCTCTCACATCCATGTCCTGCTACACACACACACACACACACACACACACACACACCTGCCATGTGGATTTCTGTAGGAAGGTCCTACTGCTCGCTTGCTGCAATAAGCACTGGTAACCCAGGCCCCAGCTAAAGAAATCTCTTCAGTGCTGCAGAAAGAAGCATCTGGCAAATTTCTTAGTGATAAAACTACCTCATAGCTCCAGTCAGTGTGGAAGTCAGAAATGCAAGACAACAGTCTATGTTCAGGAGTCTAACATACAGCTCAAGATCATTCTTTAATGATACATCTATGAAGCAATCTTAACATACTATTGCTTTGTTTGGTTTTAGTTTTTTATTGAGGGAAAACAGTATACGTTTACACAGTTCCTTTGATCTATAGTCCTTTTTCTCTTGGTTGTAGGTTGTGTAATAGAAGTGTCGGTAGAGGTCTGCTGCTAAGGATGTGGGTAACAGTTTAGCATGACAAGCCATTGAGTGAACTACTACTTCCTTTGCCTAAGCGTATTGGAGGTTATGCATACAGTAGTCCACAAATAGCCTGCCGTGAGAAAAGGCAGAATCCTAACACAAGAAGTAAAAATGCAGACTGGGTTTAGAACTTTGCCTCCTTACCCACGTCTATGCCATCACAACGAAGTAGATGCAATACACCTCCAGAAACAGAAGAGCAAACACCAACGTTCACTGCCATAGTCTCCTGGTTCATGTATTAGTTCACATTATCAAGAAAAAGGAAGGAATCATCCACACCTGCTTATAGCTAGCTACTACCTTATTTACTGCAGAGTTAACAATGCATGTGAATGCTCTCAGCTGACAACAATGGATATAACATGGCTTAATGACCTGCATGGAAGAAATATGTAACAGCATCTTGAATTTGCTATGAGCCATCCACCAGAATCCAGCTGATGTGCAATATAGCCAGATGCCAGACTTTGAGTTAGCTGCACAGACCACACAACTCTTGGATGCCTTGCACACTTCTCCAAAGAGCGACAGGGAGAGCAGACACTCATCTGCTGTTCCTGTCCCTTCCTTCCCATTCTGAGGTCAGTAGCCCCCAACACCAAAATATTCCATCCTACATCTGTTCTGTGATCCACACCTTAATTCTGTTATTATATCAGGACAGGAAGGCTGATCTTCAACATAATATCCATAACCTCATAAAGCAAACAGCTCTGCACCAGTCAGTTCAAGTAGCTAGATGTTTGCTAAGCCTCAAATTTATAAAAATACACACACACACACCTTTGCTTAAAACTGGGGAAGCATTACAGTCGATCATCACTCACCATCGGCAGCTTGGCTATCATATTATTCATGCAAAAAAGCACACCCCCTTCCTCCCCATCACATATAAATGCATCTGCTTCTGATTTCAAACAAAAGTTGAATTTTGATTTTTAAAATTTAAATTAAAAAAAAAAAAGCTTTTACCTTAAGAACGATAAAAGTTTCAAAGTTCTGTAATTTGCAGTTCATTTGAATGTTAATGGAAAGAAGCGTTCTTCCACTTCAAACCATTTCCTCAATCAGTTAGACAAATCCTTTAAGTGGGGTTCGTGAAGCAGTTCACCTCTGGGAACTTAATTAGTACTTAATGCCAGCTCTTGCGTCCACCTCTATCAACTACACACAGGTCCTGTACTCCCAGGGCTGCCCAAGGCCATCATCCACACAAGAAGAGCCATGAGGCAGCTGGGAACACCAAAGGGCACATTCAACCAAGACAGCAGCTGGAAGATGTGAAAGCTGGTGGTAGAGGCTGCAAGAGCAGAGCAGACCAGCTCATTAAAAATGGCTAAAAGACTCAGCAAAGGTCCTGCCTATGGTCGTCAAGAAAATTCCCACTGCAGATTTTAAGAATAGTTTTCCCCAGTGCCCTTACTGAATTTCTTTGACATTTGCCAACTATTCCTGCTCCACCCCCCTGCAGTTTCCATTATCCTGTCACTTGCACATTTGTTTGCCCCGCTCAGCTGCTCTGCTCCATGGCACCTCGATTGGGAGTGCTAGCACACAGCCAGCACCAGAAGTATGGTTCACAATCCAGCACTGCCTTGCAAGCCAGAAACCAGTGGGAGCAAGGCCAAAAGCAAAGCAGCTTTATGCTGAGAACGCAAGAACAATATTTCACTCTCCAGGTAGCTGCATGTCCATGGTGAAAGTAATGCAAAAAATACCAAGTGATTTTCAAAAATATTTAGTGTTTCCTGTAGGCAAAGAAAAAAGCTTTCAACAATATTTATAAGACAAACTGAGCTAGGTAAAAAGGAGCAACCCCCACTGTCAAAACAGTGCTTTAAGTCCCGATGATGGCATGTTAGAGTGGAAACTAAGCAAGTTTTCTGATAAAGAGGTTTACCTAAAGCCAGCTTGCCTTGTAATACAGGGTTTTATCCCAATTTCCCCACTGTTGTCTCTATAGCAAACAGGAGTGCCAGTGTGTGTTACCAGTGGATTTCAGGGCCAATAGGGCACAGTGAAAGATAACTTCCCTTTCGTGTGTTTCAGTAAAGGTTTAGGTTTGTTGTTGTTTTTCCCTCCTTTAATTTAAAATAAATTAGTTACTAGTCAGCCATTCAGAATAGAGAAAGAAAATTCAGTGAGGTGAGCACAGTCTTTGGTGCAGTAGGTAGAGCTGCTCTCAGCACATTCAGCAGATAAATGTGCTATATCGATATAAGGAGTAGCTTTATAACTCAAGTTACAGCCAAACACCAGTGGCCACATCCATGCTCACACATCCAGAAGGCAATGTTTCCTACTCCCTCAACTCTGCCCCCAAATCACGGTCCAGCAGATCGTGTTTCCTTTCTCCTTCAGGTGAGGGTAAGAGCCTTGAGAACATTGAGGAATTAGGATGTCAAATTAACAGAAAACATTTCTGTAAGTTTCAAAGTGTGACAGACTGTGTGCCAAATAATGAAAAAGAAATCATTTTTGAACACTCCTTTCACCAGCTCATGTATTCACTGCTTGTGCAGAACTGGAACTGATCTCTGCTCACACACCTGACTCGACCTGCAGTGATGTAACAAACATTCAGGATGGATTATTCCACCCCTTCCTTTCTCCTCAACCTGATTTAACTCTTTCACACAAGTGAAATTCAAAGATATCACCATCATCAAACCTTCCAAACCTTACAGATGCTCAGTCACCTCTATGACTTGATATTGTCTGGGAAAGGGAACACATACAGCCATGCAATGTGTGCACGTCAGCAGTAATTACATAGTCCTTTCTGACCAGAGTATCTAGACATTGTCTTTTTTATTGTTATTAATTTACCTGGATCCCCAGACATGAAGGTTTCTTTTGATATTACACTGTAAGTTAATCACAAGAACCACAGCTCAGATCTCACCAGACAAGAAACATCTAAGCACAGAGGGGCTCTGCAGGCATCTCTGACAGATACTACAGACCTCCATTATCCCAAATTAACCAAAAAGCCTAAAGAGAAGGCAGAGTGAACCCTGGCCCATAGCTTAGCCTCCCATCCTTAAAGGGTCTTTCCATACAGAGGGGCAGGATTTACACAACCCAAGGAAGAGCCCACAGCAAAAACCACACGGCTCAAGTCCAAGGGCTTGATCTTGTGATGTAATAAGCATCTGAGTTAACATTACACAACAAAAGAAGAAAGCCAAGAACCCAGGAACTGTCTCAAGGATGGCAGGGTCAAGAATCAAGGGGAGAACCCCACTAAGAGATGCAACAACTGAAACTAGCCCAAATGCATCCACCATAATTTTTTTTTTTTTTTTTTTTTTTTTGTAAGAGCTCATATTTCAGTTTTGTTTATTGTCAGAAAGAAGTACGATATATTTCCTATCCCATAAAACACAAATAATTTTCATGGTAATAAGACCCAGGAGAGGCATAAATATTCCCAAGGGTTTCTGCAGTTCAGAAGAACACTGTAAAACAGTTTGATAACTCGAAGATTGCATTTCCCTCTGTTCACCATACACATACACCCAAGCCTGCAAGGGGAACATTATTGATGCTTTATAACTATAGGCCAATAAACCTCATGAATTTCATTTGAAGGCTACAATAGAAGAAGATAGATAAGTAGCATCCTGATATTTAGCGTCCTTAATTTAATCCCCCCTTTGCCCCCTGTACACATCAGCTAGCTTTCTATGTTAAATCTGTTTGTGGTCCTTTTGCCAAAAGCAAGCAAAACCAGTAAATGGCATTTCAAACTCATTTAACAGCATCCCTCCTGAATCACCCATAGCAGCAACCAAATGGTGTTGCAATGCTCCTTCTGACACAGCTCCTGTTTCCTTTCCAAGAAGGATCAAGATGAGAAAGAGAATGGTCCTTGCCCCCCAGGAACACAGTCCATCTGTCCTCACCAGTTCTCCCAAGCACCAGAACTCCCTCCTGGAGGTGATGCGAGGTCCACCAGCAGCAGGAAGAGGACCTGGCAGCTCCTCCTGCTGCTCCCAGGCCTACAGCATGAGGTACTGGGGGCTCGCAGAGCAAGTTGGCACAGTGTCACTGCAAAACGTTCACCCCCCTCTCACCAATATAGCTAGAAAGCTGGCACACGACGATTCATAGCAGCAGCATAGCCAAGATGGGCTGCTTTAAAAAAAAAAAAAAAAAAAATCACTATAAAAAGATTATTAGACCTATTGTTGAACTTCACATAACTCACTGCAGCCACCCATGCCTTACATCAGTGGCTCAGCTATGGCCTTTGGCACCACAGCTCCCACTAAGAGCACAGAGCATCAGTGTGCCTGCTCTGAACTGCAATAAAGACGCTCTACATGAAAAGGCAGATCAAATCCTTAAGTCAAAGGATTCAACAGAGAAGAAATAAGATGCTGTGGAGTGGGGAGTGCCAAAAATCCATCAAATGCAGGTAAGCTATCTTGTCAGTGGTGCTAAATAGGTATAAATGGACATGTTCAGCCAGGCAGACAGCACTGCAGGAGCTCTGTGAGGGAGAAGGAGGAGGGCAGCAGCTCCCTTCCAGATGGGATAAATCAGCATCTGTTCTGTACTCAACTTTGAACGCCTAAATGCATCTGGAAAAAAAAAAAAAAGCACCACACAGAGCAAAGGAGTAGGAGATAAATGCAGGAGAGCAGCCTAAAGTGGACAGCAAGCATTGTAGCCAACGCATGCAGGCAGGAAAGGGCTGGTAATCATTCACAACTTGGGCGACGTTAGTCGTTTTTCTCCTTGCAGATTCCCAGTGCAGACCCATATATTGCAGCAAGAACTGCTTTGTGATGCAAGTTCCTCACAAAGCAGCCCACAGAGGCACTGCGCTTCCCCCTCAGCAGTGACACCCTCACAAGGGCCACCTTTCTCCCTCCGCCTACTCCATAAGGGTATGAAAGAAAACCAACAAGCTGCTCGAGCCTGTTATTTCAGCTTCCAAGATTTGAGAGCAATGTATTTCTGCTCCATGAATCACCAGTGATCTGCTTGGGCCAGCAAAGTAAAAAAGCAACAGCAGCAGCTTCTGGTGCAGCATGTCTGCCCTGCTGCTTCATGCTGTGTGCTTCTTGCTCCGGGGTGCTGCCCAGCAGCACAGCACCATTATTTACACCCAGAGTTCTCCCCAGAAATCTGTCTCCACTGCTCCTGAAGAAACACACCTGGGGCAGCTACAAGCAGCACGGAAGACAGTTACTGGTACAAGCTGGTCCCTGCTGCCACTGAAGCTCAGGGACAACATTTCCCCTCGTGGTCAGTCAGTATTCCCCAGATTCCAGGGAGAATATAGGAGAATTTATTTCAGGAACTAGTGATGTGAATCCAATTCTGTGTCTGGATTCTGGTGCTATTTTTGCTTTGAGTGTAGCTTTTCAGTGACTAGCAACCTGCTCGTGCCGCCAAGACCTTAACAAACAAATACAAAAGAAAACTGTCACCTTAAAGTATGCAAAGAAAGAGGGGAAAAAAGAAAAAATGAAAAAAAAAAAAACCCGAAAAAAAATGAAAGAAAAAAAAAAGAAAAAAAAAAGCAAGACAGCCCCCAGTATTTCACACAAGCACAAATCTGACTCAAGTTTTTCCAGAACAAAAAGAGCATTCTTGAGGCTGCTGTCCAAACACCACCACCACCACGCACTGCATTCCTCCCAGCAGGGCCCAACACAGCCCAGCTGCTGCCAAAAGCCTTCAGAGCTGTGGGAGCACAGCCTTGGGGGGCACATGTGGCTGGGGAGTGCCCATAAAAAAAGGTATCTGTGGCACCCAAAGAAACTAAACACACTGGAAGTACACAGAGTAATACCTCATTCTCAAAAGAGATTATTCTGTAATTGAAGTGGAATGCAGTTATGGAATCTCCTCGAGTTAAGCATTTCAGACTGCCCAGCAAGGTTGTGGATGCCCCCTTCCTGGAAACACTGAAGGCCAGGCTGGATGGGGCTGTGAGCAACCTGGGCTAGGAGATGTCTCTGCCTATAGCAGGGGGTTGGAGTGAGGTGATCTTAAGGGTCCCTTCCAAGCCAAACCATTCTGTGACTCTGACTCTCCTCTGGCACCACTGTTCTCCAAGAGTAGCATACATCTTGTCACCCCTTTTGGGAGGGAGGATTTATAGCAAAGCAGAGCAGAATTTAAGAGATATTCACTAACTTCCCAACCCAACTCATGGCCACCCCCCCAGCCTGGCCCGGCGCTTCGGTCCCCAAAGCGGTATAGGTCATGTAGGCAACAAGCCCTCCAGCTGGACACCAACCACATGGCATCTGCAGTTGACTGCAAACTTAAATGGGAAAAACAACAGCTCAGAGACTGGAACACACTATTCCTTTACTGGCTGTAGGTTACGTGGCCCATAGAAGTACTGCAGCCAGTACTAAGCACTCCTTCACCATCCACCTATGGAATCAGATACATAAAACTCAGAGCAAGCAACACAGAAGTGCCATGAGATGTTTTTCAATTACAGATTCAGCTTCCCTTGACTGCCAGCCTGCTACAGCACAGAGGAGTCATCTATGCCTTTGAACTTGTTTCCTAATTCATAGCGAATGCCAGCTTCGGTCATTATTATTACTCATCACTAATTATTATTCCTTACCTTCAGGCTAATGAAAAAAAAAAACAGAAACAAGTTGTAGGCAATGCATACATAGAGCACTGTGATACAAAGATACCAAAAACTAATATCAAAACTACAGACAAATCTAACCAACATCCAGAGCCACTTGCATCTCCCTCCAGGAAAGTGAGGGCATGGCCCTGCAGCCCATACATCACTTCAGGACCTAAACTTCTCTAATATTGTGAAGTTTCATTACCTGTTGGCCCACTAAAAGTGCTTTTTCTTAATACAGACAAATGGTTCAATGCTGAGCTCACCCTGGGCATTTGGTGAGGAATAAGAAGATTAGAAATGCAGAGTAGACAAGACTAACCAAGAAGAAAGCAGTGACCGAGCCTACCTGCTAGCCATGTTCACCAATGGAAAACAATTGCTCCCAAACATTCCTGAGACATAATGAAAATGCCAGATAAAAGGCTGAGGCATCTCAAAGCAATGCTGGAGAAGGGAATATATTGGAAGACTTGCGCATGTTTGGAGGTAAATGGTAGAAAACATCTGCAGAAGATGCAAATTTCGTCTTTCCAGCGATTTATCACCTCAAAATTTTGACACTTGCTTTGGTCACAAAGAGACATATAAGTTTGTTACCAATCTTGAAGTGTTCTCCAAGATAATTTCATTTCCAAAATCAAAGTGGATAAGAGGCAGTGCTGCTACCTGCAAGCCAATGCAAAATGTTATTTTACATGCACAACTCACAGTTCAATGTATTAAAAATGTAATGAAACTGACAGGAGCTTATCCAAAAACAAAGACAGCTCTGCCTACTTCCTTCCTTCATATGCATGTCAGCAACTGCAGGGATTTCACTTTTCATTTGTCCACCTGAAGAATGGTCAGCGTTTCAATTTACAGCGACACTGAAACTCAAGTTCTTCAGAGAGCTTACATAGACTAAGCTCCTCCCCAAAATAACAGATTGATTAGCAATTAAGAAATTTCAAAGCAGAAGGACGAGCTCAGTCTACTTTATCACAAGTCATAAAATGACAATGTAAATTAAAGCCCTTCAGACAAACCCAAGGAAACCCTGCTCCCATGGCAAGCCCTCTAGGAGTGGGAGTCCCTCTACTTTAGTTGTCACAAGGTCTTGAACACATCACCAAGGGGAGGATCTCACCAACTGTACACTGAGATGCCATGGATGTCAAGCCAGATCTCCTCACCACGGGCTGCTCTGCCACAGACAATTGGCAGGAGCAGGCTGCTTCACACCTGCACGTCTGTCACTGCTCCTGATGATCACACACAATTAACTCCTATCACAGGAAACGCCAGCCTCTACATCACTGCAAGGAGAACAGAATGGAGCACAGGCCTCAGCACACCTTCTGTCCAAAGAAGGGCTGTGCACAGATCAGGTAGGTAGGGGTAGGGCTGCTATTGCCCCCATTCACCCCTTGCTGGTCAAAAGTAAGAGTTCATGAATATTGGTCAAACTTCAATGTAATTTAAAGTATCTTAAACTAAAAAGTATAGGTATTTAAAAGAACCCTTAATTCCTTGTCTTCGAGAGCCTGTAAATGAGACATTGATGCCTAGTCAATGTCTTTTTTTAAGCAGTAAGAACTGTATTAACCACTTCTCCATGCCCACAGCACTGAACAGGGCCACATTTGCTTTTTCATCCCAAGGGCATTCCCAAACTCCTCGCTCTAATTGGGCCATCAGATCTGAAAGTGCACCTGAGATCTTGGAACCAGCATCTCTTCCCACCACTACAGAAAACAGGCTGATAAGTGCGGATAAAAATAAAAGAACTGTATTAGACAGCAATTACAGCCCTGTGGATTATCATATCAGGATTTAGCACAACTCTTCTGGTTGTAAAGTGGGAGGTGATGAGTACTTCAGTGCAGTAAAAGTGCACAGACAGCATTTCTTATGGTGAGCCAAGAGAATGTAACAGCAAAATCCATTATTGAAGGTAGAATTCCCCAATTGATTCCCCTACAATGGAAGCTCATTCGATGACTACAACACTGCAGGTTCCACTACAAACTCCACATGAAGCATTCACAGCCAACTTTCAGCTGCCATCACCAACACAGTGACCATTTTGCCACTACAGTCGGTTCTGATATCTATGTAAAAACAGGGCACTGTCCTGGAAATAAGTCTCCATAGCCCAGAAGCAGCTGAGGATCAGCTGTGCAGCTCAGGCATTTGTTCTGACCTAATTAATTCTAAATGACTCTAGAGGGGTTTGGGTTGTTCTATTCCCACCCCCTTCAGGTAATGCTGGAAATCCTTAAGTACATTTTCTAAGCCAGTGATTCTCAATGCACTTCTCAAAATATGAGTAATAGAAATTAACCATCATGGCCCCCTCCCCCCGCCCCCCCAGTTTATTTAAATGCTTTCAAATTTTTAAGCAACCATTTCCAACTGTGAATCACTGACTGCTGGGACTGATTGCAGCACACAACGAGGACCTTCTATGCGGCATCTGGGGAGCCCTCCTGGTCCAAGCATGTGGTCAGGTTCTGACCAGATGGTGCAACTCCTAGGCTGGCACCAATAAGTAGAAGGATCCTGATAAAGCTTTGCTCAATTCAGGAACAAAATTAATTAACATTTAAATCGTTTTCCTTATTCTGATTCTGAAAATAACCACTGCTAATGTTTGCCTTTACCTGGCGGTGCCCACTCCCTACAGACATGAAGTCAGGCCTCCCGGCTCTCGCAGTAGTATCACAGAATCATTATGGATGGAAATGACCAGTAAGATCATCAACCATCAACCCACCACTACCAATCCCACTAAATCACCATCCTTTGGATGGAGCCTTATCTGAAGATGCTCAGCCTCATTAGGATGGTACCAATGCTGTTCTGTCCCAGCTTCACCCAGCTGAGAACTTTACTTGCTCTCTGAGCTTTAACGGAGAAAATCAACCCTTTCAAAAGCCAGCACTAAGGCTAAGCCCTTTCACCTATTTGCTATTTTATTAAACAGGTCCAGACCTCCTACCTCTTCCCCAATGCCTCTTATGACTTCTTGAGTTGTGGCTATGAACTCTCACCCTTTATTCATTTTCCATTATTGCCCATAAACCAACTTGCTAACCAATGGGCTGGTCCTGCTGCACACTGCCAGGCGGGCATCTATAGAAGGTAATGCAAAGAGATCTTTCTCTCAAAGTCACCAAGAAGCAATAGAGACTTCTTTACAGCTAGCACAATGGCTTTGCACTTGGGTAATTTTTATGTTGTCTGTATTTTACTGAAGGGGGGAGAAAGAAGAGGAAGGGAAAGAGGAGGGAGAAGATTGTGATGACGTTCTGACTTCACTTGGGAACACAAAGGAAAAAGCATTTTTAAAGCCCGGCAGGTTTAATGAACAGTACAGTGTTTATCATCTTTTGACACATTTGGGAAGAAGCTAAGAAACTACAGAAGAGCATGAAAAAAAAGGGATTTTTGGATCTGATACATACAGAAAAGCACTGCCTTTAATTCCTTCACTGCACAGGAACGTTCCTACCATGTGAGGATCCCTACCCATGCAAGTAGGGCAGCAGAGAAGACAGAGCTCTAAAACACATGGAGTCCAAAATGGCCCAATGGCATACAATGTCCAAAATGTATGCACAAAGAGGGCGAAAAAGAGAAAAAGTATACAAATCAGTTTTATGTATTGAGAAAAGGCAGAAATTATTCCTTAACTTCAGAATACGTGTAGAGGACTTTTTGTTAATATGCTTTTAAAGGCCAAATTAAATGACCTGGATAACTATGCAGTTGTCAGCTGGCATCAGTCCCAGGTTAAAAAAAAAAAATAATTGAGCAGCTGATAGAGAGCTCAATTAACAAAGAATTAAAGACAATGAACGTAGTTCATCCATAAACCCACACTGACTGAAATCATAGGCCTTGGCAGACTAATGCAATCTCTTCCATTAAAGAAATATATTAAATACCAGTAACAGTTGTTGACAAAAATATTTTATACTTCCCCCACTCAACACCTCGCCAGCTGCTGGAGGAGCACAGAGCACGCCATGGAACACTTCCATGGGAAGCATTCTCCCAGTTCCCAGTAACTAGGAACCAGTGCCAGACCAACTGCTTGCCAGGCTCCTTCAGCATCACTGGCACAAAATATTTTCTCTGTACGGTCTGCATCAGTATAAATAAAAGCAACCAGAGATAGAGTCTAAAATTGAGGATGGCTCCTCTTTCCTTAAAGAGTGTGCTGCTATGAAGCTGAACTGTGAGTCTCAGGCACAGGGAAAGATGCACAGAGTTGTACAGCATCACGGACTACAAAAAATCATAAAAGCCTGAAAAGAGATAAAAGATGTAGGAGAAAAAGGAAGCAATGGAGAAAGTGAACAAACTATTCGAAATATCAGGATCCCAGCATCAACCTGATACTGGGACTGGGGTATAGATCGTTTTCCCCCACAAAAAGAATGGATAATATTCCCAATCTCAGATCAAATCTGCAGTAAACTCCATGGCATCTCTTTTATTTCCAAATGAATTTGCCTTATTAAAAAGGTAATGAGCTATTAATTAACTTTGCACTCATACAAAGCTGTTTAATTCTCAATCCAATTAACAGCAATCTGCTGAAGGATTCTAATGATTATTTTAAATTTGCTAAGAGAAACATCTCTGAGCCTTTCATAATAAGATATTTATAGAATGGCTTGGGCTGAATCTTGCTTGCATTTTAATTCAATAACATTTTTATTATACTTCAACAACTCTCTACAACATTATCTTTGACAAGGTATCATTTAGATGCAAAGCGAGCTTGTGCAGCTAAAACTGCTTATTCACAACTTCTTTGGGGAGGATTATTTTGGTGTGGCTTTTTTGGGTTGGTTTTTTTTTTTAGTTCTCCAATCATAGCAGCCCTAGCACAAAGTGTTCCTGATCCTCAAGGTCCAGTTTCTGAACAGAAGTCACCTCTTACCTGTCAACCTCTCTAAATGTTCCAAAGTTTCCTCAATCTGCACATGCAAATCCATGCAGCTTCCCAAAGCAACTTAGATTACGGCAGCAGTGCTCCTGCAGAACTAAAGAGGGGTCGATCTCACGTTGTGCTTATGGGGCTGTCTGGAGGTATTTCTCTTGGTACTACACAGTCAGAACACACCTACATGGCAGCATCCAAGTCCCTGCATATATTTGCTCAGAGCATAATGGAACTCCCAAAATCTGACATTTCAAGAGCTGTCCTTCTGTCCACCATATCAGAGATACGTTCAGATCTGATCACAGCATCTGATCACACTGATGTTACACACCTCCCACAACAAAGTGAAGAATTTACTCAGCTCAAAGCAAACATGCATTCAGAAATAACCCACTTGTGAAAACCACAGCTGAAAAACTTTAATACCAGACATCACAGCTGCATGTAGAATTCCTAATAATTAATTGTGCTTGCCTACCTGAAATGAAAGCTGCAGATCAATATTCAATTCTCAGCAGTTCTATGTCCCGCATCACGTGGGTCCCAGGCACCCAGCTCCAATCTCATGCTCCCAGCAGGAAGTTTCTGAAGGCAGCTCACATCTTGGCCTTGTCAGATGTTAACCCACATCACATCACACACAAACCAACTCTACTGCCTTAATAGACACACACGCCTGCAGCAGTTCAACTGGTGGTGTGTTAAACCCAACACCAGAACCACCAACCCAACTGCTCCAGAGCCGCTGCAGCACTGCGAGTCACCAGCACAGGATGCAATGGAAGGAATGGAGGAGGTGCCATAGGATATAGGTTTATTCTGTCGCTGCTCTTTCAACACTTGCAACCTTTGGTCAGTGCTAACATCATTTGCCACCCAGATACTCAGGGCTTGCAGTCAGCAGTAACCTCACTTGGACCCTCACTTGTGTCATGACATTGGACCTCCCACTTCTCTCATCCCCATAATGCTGGCAGTGCCTGTGGAGGAAGCTAAGGGCAGAACAACACATAGGGGAATGCCACATGGAACAAGGACTCTTCATCTTCTTAATGAATGAAGATCTCTGGGTTTTCCTTCACAATCCATCCTGCACAGCTCCAAGTGCGTGCCCACATGCTACCCAGTCTCCTGCATTAGAGGGCTCACGCAGTTTGATGATTTATTGTTTGCCTTTGAGGCTGAGGGCACTCTGCTTTATTTATTACCTAACGTGTATACACAGAGCACATTTTAACTCTGCTGCATCCATACTCTTATTTTACAAATCAATGCCGTGCCTCTGCTTGTATCAGAGCCACCATCTGAAATTATCGATCTGTTTGTATTTGTCTCTGTTGATCACATTATCTACAGCACCACCAAGCTGCCCTTGGCACAGACCGCTCAGATTATCCCATTTCCCACATTCGGAATGAAGACAACTGCTACTAACTTGCCCCACAGCAATAAGAGCCAAACTTCCTCAACACTTTGTGCACAACCCTCTGGACACCCACCTCAGTGCAGCCCCTACCTGTTTAGAGTGGGCTCATTTCCTGCACCTGACAAGACCTCCCCAAGCCATGGGTGCTACCCACACACAGCAGTCCCAAGAAGGAAGAAGTGGGCAGAATTCAAGACGTGAAGGACTACAGATGATGACAAATGATTTATGCTTTCATAAAGCACAGAAAAGTGCTCTCAGAGCCACTTCTGAATCTTGTTTACCCAATGGCAACCTTAATTTTAAAGTGCTGAGCTACTGACCTAGCTTCAGGGGATTAAGAAACAAAGCAAACAGCCTCCCAGCTTCAGTAAGAACAGCTTCTACAAATTACTTTTTCTCCAAAATTCTGCTCTACAGAAGCTCATAAGGCTACGCCGTTTCTGCTAGAGTTACTAAATGGGTTCTAGGTATGGGTTTCATACTTGTTGCAGGGTGCCTGCATTTTTACACAGCCTCTCTATAGAAGAGAAGTAACTCTGAGATGCTGGAAGGCCTCACAGTGCCTTCTGAAACTCAGCACAATAGTGCAGAACACATGGAAGCTGACGTTAGGCAGCTTCACAAATGAGTGGGTTTGTGTCTCGTGACCTGTGCATGGACAGCATTATCTAGAGCTCTGTAACCCCAGCATTGGGGCATGCTATTTGAACACTCGTTGCCACATATCTAATGCATCTGAGAAGCTCTCAGTAGCACACTGTGCACATGACAAGAGCATCTTGTAGCTCAGGTAAAGCAATTGAGCCAACTAGTCTGCAGAGCAACTGGACATGACCAAATTACATCCCAGCCATCCTCTTAGAGAGGACTTCCTGATGAAATTGGGCACATTAGATAATGAGAAATAGGGCAGCTTCAAAGCAGGACCTCAGAAGCAGCACTGTATGCAGAACCATCTCCAAAAAGACTAAAAGGAAACATGGCTTTAAGTGTAACAGTTCTCTCCCCATTGAAATCAAGTGAGCCACATCAACACGGAGCAACTACCTTTAAACTGAAACAACTATATTGGAGCTACTCATCTCAGACATATCGGTACAGTTTTGGTGCCGCAGAGGAAAACATTGTGATATTTGAGACATGGCTAAATCCAAACACCATAATTTTGTATTCAACATTTGTTCATCTCTAAGTAACGTTTCCAAAAATTGATGGCTTTATGACTAACTCACTCTGTATGGACACACAGACAGGGCAGGTTTGGGGAGGGGTAATGGTGAGCCAGATGCTAACTCTGCTCAGCAACAAAGGGGAGCAAGCACTAGAAATGATAAAACCCAATTGAAAGAATTGCAAACATGTAAGTTATGACTGTTCTCCCTTCCTTCTGGGAAGACCTTCCCTTTCCCTGTGGGAAGGTTGATGAAAGGATCACAATTCTTTGTTTATTTCTGTTTTTTAAGTGTTGTCTGGTGGAAGACTGGGCACAAAGTCTACAGAAGTGCAGGTTCATTATGAATTATTACTGATGCACAAAATATAACATGGTTGCACTAGATAAACAAAACAGTAAGACCAAAACTGATCTGCTCCAGGCTGGGCACCTTGCAGCTGTAACTCATTTTTTTTCCAGCACAATTGCAAAGCAAACAATTTGTTCTCCTTCAGACAAAGGAAAACCCCAGGCTGTGCAGCCTCAGCTTCTCCACACTGAGACAATGCAAAGCCATCAAAACAGCAGCTTGAATTCACATCCTTAAAACCATGTGCAGTTCTCCATTTACTTTTAACATTAAACTGTGCTCCATTCTCTTCCCACAAACTCAGTCTGACTCCCATACCTCTTTCAACATCCACACATTAACCTCTGTAAGTAAAAGGATGGCTGCTCTTGAAAGTTCAAAGGACATCTTTAAAGTTAAAAATGCATCATAATACTTGATGTTATTGCACCAGGAATGCAGGTGCTTCCGTTCTGATATGCTGGAGATTTACACATACTGTTGTCATTACAGTTTTCCCTACAATTGCTTTTCTTCCTGCAGTACAGGGTAGATGTGTGGAGAAGCACAGATGCCACCTTTATCACCGGGTGCAGACACAGCCACCCTCTCTCCTGAGGCCCAAAACCAACGTAATGCCATTAGCTGTGGTTCTGCCAAAGACCAGAGTTCTGTGGGAAGCATTATTTTCAAGCACTACAAGCAACACTGAGAACCTGCAGCCTTCAAAGTACCACTAAAAGACCCCACAATCTTGCAGATCGCTCGCTGCTATCACGAGCTCCATCTACAACTAACCCTATCTACTGCCTATAATATAATTCTTTTAATCTCAGCCTTTCAGATGCATAATTTGCATGCGGAACAGCTTATTATCAATCTTTTCACAAGCGAGAAAAACTACAAAGTCACCTCGCACAACTTTCAAAGCTAAGAGCTCCAAAAGAGATGAATCCACTAACTTGCAGCACAGCCTCCCATTAGTCAGGGCCAAGATGCTTCCCCACAGCTATCATGCAGCTCACACAGCACATGGGGATTGGTATCAATTTGAATCGGTCTGTGTAATGGGTATCTGATTTTCCACAGTATATTTTAAGTGCAGTCAAACACCTTAAGGCCTCAATAGGTATTTTAACAGATCGAAAGAAACAAGTGAGTAAGGGCATTTTTGCCACCGTTCACAGTTTAGAAGCTTTCAGGACACGTGTTTAATCAGAGTTGGTTAGGATTATGGCTGAGTGATTATTTATTGACGTGTGCACAGAGGGATGAAAACAGAATGGGATAATTGGTTCCTTGCCACAATAGCTGGCAATGGTTATTGACTTTTTTTTTTTTAATCTGGACATCGTCCCAAATATGATGCTGTAGATGCCAGATGAAGATTTATGTTCAGCAAAAGTGAAAGTACATGCAGAGCTTTACATATGTGATTAATTCTTTTAATACTGGGCCAAGCTACGCCCAGAAACTCATAGCTAGGTCCTCCATCTGCATATGCTACAGAGTACTCACGCACACATATACGTTATTTTCAGCAATCCAAGCAGAAAATCAAGTTGGCATTTAAAAAAAACAGTATTGCAATTGAGCAAATTCAAAAGCACAGCTAAGATGCGTTTCAGGCACTTGGTATGAAGCAGTAATCACAACCATTCTCTCGCAGCCCAATATTGAAATGAGGGAAAAGCAAATGTTTGCTTTTTCTGAGAAGGGTGATATTCCAACAGATGAGAAGTGTAAAAACCAAATATTGACAGAATGGAAGGATGCGCAATCAAAGCAGTGCAGGGCCTCCATCCCCACTGGGACTCAAGCAAAGCACCTTCACCTCCTGGAAACGCTTGCTCTGCCATCTGAATTGCTGTAATAATTTCATCTGAGGGCTGCAAACAGAGATATCAGGCTTACAAGAGAAGAGCACAGAAAAAAAAAAAAAAAAAAAAAAAAAGATGGCTTAAAGATTGCCAGGACTCATCTGTTTCAACAACACCAAGTCAGGCTGAGCTGACCCACCACCATTCAAATCAACAGATTTTCCAAGTATTTTGATGGGCCTTGGAGCAAACCCTTGGACACAGCTGCTGAATTAACACACGAGCCTTTAAATAAACCCAGATAATGCCTTCATACCTCCTCTGTTTGACTGAAGCTGAGGCTGCACCTCGAACACTGTGTTCAGTGCTGGGTCCCTCTCTACAAGACATTAAGGCCCTGCAGAGTGTCCAGAGACACACAGCAAAGCTGCGAGGGGTCTGCAGCACGAGTCTTATGGGGAGCAGCTGAGGGAACTGGGATGGTTCAGTCTGGAGAAGAGGAGGCTCAGGGAGACCTGGTCGCTCTTCACTACTGCATGAAAGCAGGTTGTGGCAAGGTGGGGGTCAGCTCCTGCTCCCTGGTAACAGTGACAGGATGAGAGGGAATGGCCTGAGTTGCACCAAGGGAGGTTCAGACCGGACATTAGGAAGAACTTCTCAGAAAGAGCGGTGATGCAGTGTCACAGCTGCCCAGGGAGGCGGTGCAGTCACCATCCCTGGAGGTATTCAAGAAACATGGAGACATGGCACCGGGCATGGTGGGATGGGTTGGACTGGGTGATCTTAGAAGTCTTTTCCAACCTGAATGATTCTTTGATTCTGTGAAGCTGTATGTATGCAAAATTCTGTTGCTTACGTTTTACCTCCAAGGAGCATCAATGAAAAGAAGACTGATCAGAAATAGATTTTTTCGAACTAAAGATTAACCTATTGACCTATTGACTCTACTCCAAACGTCCTATTTTAAGCAT
This sequence comes from Lagopus leucura, assembly GCF_019238085.1. NCBI lineage: Eukaryota > Metazoa > Chordata > Aves > Galliformes > Phasianidae > Lagopus > Lagopus leucura. Next base: position 3,492,326 of record NW_024962288.1, read on the forward strand.
CCTTCCCCCTTTGCTGGAAACAGCCAAACCCAAAAAGACACTTGTCTCAAATATTCAGATCACAATATTTTCACAGACCTTTTTTTTAGCATTACATTAAAAAGGAATTCCAAACAAAAGCACAGCATTTACATATGGGGTCACTACTCCAGTTCCCAGCTTCATTAGAAGAACTCTCTCAAGACCTTCCCAGAAGCATCTGTGCCCTCTGCTGCACTGGGCTGAGCACACAGATGTAAACACAGCTCAAACCTTCACAGTTACAAAATAAAGACGCCAAAAATCCCCAGAATGTGAAAAAGTCACAATAGGAGAGGCCACGCGGCTGTGAGAGCAGGGTCATTTTTTACAAGCTTCTTCAGCAGAGATCACTAATTGGTGTGGGGACTTCAATGCACATTAATATCCTTCAGCTCAAAAAGAAACCCAAGGGCATTATTTCCCTGAGCCTCTGATTTGGGCTGAAACTGCAGGTTTTTATAGAGATGTATGCATGTTCTACTGTGTTTAAAATGCTATATATGTTTATATGTGTATTTTCTACAGTGTAGAAATACTACTGGGGTCGGGATGCATATGGAGCAGAGCAGCATGCCAAAACTTACTTCCAAAGTTCAGCTTTCAGCAGATTCCCAAAGCTAGCACAAATCCACTATCTTGCTATCGAATTCTGAAATAATTCTGCATCTGCGAGCAGACACCCGTTGGTAATTTTGATAAGCAGTCTGTGCATATCTACAATTTAGCACAAATATTAAGAGATATGGAGGAGGGCGCTGAAAAACAGAGTTCAGCTATATGTGCAAGGCTTTATCTCTATGCAAAGCAGTGCTACGAGGAAGCAGTTGAGGAGGTGATGTGAACTTTTTTGCTTTAATACCTGCAAGTCAAAAAAAATCAATAGATTTTAATTGTAACACAAAGTAACATTTTGCTTTGAATTAAAGCAAGAAGTTTCCACATTCTCTGCTAAAGAAAGCTTTCAAACAAGTGTTTACTAGGTATTGATCAAAATTTTTTTCATCTATAAAAAAAAAAAAGCTCCATTTATATTATACAAGGTTGAAACTGAAAACTTTGTCTCCAGCAGAAAAAATAAGCAATGGATGTAGTGAAGGCTATTTATTTTTTTCCTCATTTTTTCCCCCCCACCCCTACAAATTGGCTGGGATAGTAACTGTATTTTCACCATAATCACACCTCAGGAAATGCACTGCTGTCCAGGAGCCTCTGGGCTTCTTCAGAGCAGACAAGAAACAGAAGCACACGCTTCTTTAACAGGTTTTTGTTGCATTTTCCTTTCTTTTTTAATAGATGCAGTCAGTTGCAGTGGTAGGAAGTTAAACTAAGGACCTTAAAGTAATACAGCTCTGGATTCCCAATTAAAAAGTCAGGAAAAAGAGGACTGTTAGAGCCAGAGCTCTGGAACACCAATTACAAATTGCAGCCCTTTAGTTAGTTACGTGATATCCCAAGCCTTTTTCACATTTCAGTATTCAACAATCCTGTTGCCATGGGATTTCTGCACCCAGAAGCTGAGCTGAGGCTGCACTAGGTGGAACCCAGCAGCAGATGGTCAGAGCTCAGTGCTCACCCCAATGCATGGGCTGAGGGAGCTCCACTTGATCAAACTCAGGGTTCCAGAGTCACAGAAAAAGCCAAACTAAGTCAGCAGTTCTCACCTATCCAACCCCAAGCAGTGTTTTCCTGTGTTCTTACCCCATTCCTCATTTTTACAACCCCTCCCAGGTCTCCTTCAGCCTCCTCTATATTTCCACACATCAGGTCTAAAGATCCCTGAAGCAGCTTTACAACGTACATCAATCTCAGACCATTTATCAGCATGACTGACACCTGCCTCCCACCCAAACACTGCTCAAAGCAGGAGGCACAAAAGCAGGGCAGTGCTCAACACACAGACGTGCTCAGCACTGCTTTCTTTCCCCTCTTACCCTCTGCTGAGGAAAGGAGCTTTCTTTCAAGTCGGTGAAAAACGCTCCTTGCAGCGCAAGTCTTTGCAGGGAGCTCTCTTAAATCCTCTGTAGAACAGCAAGCCACCAAGCAGATGAACAACAGCCCAAGTCCTTGCCTTCCTGCACCAGCACAGCTGGCAACAGGTCCTACAGGGAAGCACACAAAGCAAAGCACAGCCTAGGATGCGCTGAGAAACAGGAACAAGACTTTTTTCACTAGAGAAAAAAAAAGACATCCACCTTCACAGCACAGCAGCTCAGCAGGGGCCATTTTTCCTCATGACTTCATTCAGGCCCTCCTCCTGAGCTTCTCAAGTTTCCTTGTGCTTCACAACTTGCACTTCTGCGCTGCTGTCTTTCCCTTTTACCACTTCTAAACAAGATGAGTGGGCAATATTACTATAGATTTCAAGTTGTAACATCACACACACTTGCAGATCCTCCTATAGAAGGAAACTGACTTTGTCTAGGTCCCAAACTAAAGAGCCAACATCACCCTGGCTTGTATCAGAAGTAGCACAGCCAGCAGGACAGAAGGGTGATCGTCCGCCTGCACTCAGCCCCGGTGATGCTGCACCTCAAATGCTCTGTTCAGCATTGGGCCCCTCACAAGACAGACACTGAGGCCCTGGAGCCTGTCTAGAGAGGGGCAGTGAAGCTGCACTGAGGGACATGGTCAGTGGGCATGGTGGGACGGGTTGGACTTGGTTGTCTTAGTGGTCTTTTCTAGTCTCAAAGGTTCTATCATCCTTATGCCACTAACGATTGCACGTGGCTATTAACACAATTTGCTCCGAGCTTACCGCTGCACAGAGCTGTACGGAGTTCCCCAGAGTGGGAATAACTACGTGGAGTTCTCCAGTTCTGAGAAGATGGGGCACTATGACTGGGAAATATGCACTGTCTGGACAGACTCAGGTCTTTTAAAGAGATTTTGAAGGCACTGCTAAGGACTGCTCTGATCCAGCAATGGCCATTCCCTAGCAAGTACTTCAGTACCAGCAGAAGCCTCTCCAGAGCCCAAGAAGAGCCTGAATAACCTTGGCTATCAGCTGGTCCAGACAAGAATAATGATAAAGCACGAGATCATACAAACTCAAAGGAGGAGAGATTCAGCTATGCAGACTTTCAACCTCATGCTACACGCACAGGTCTGCATAAACACCTCCGCCTTCCCTCACTACAGCCGCTGAGCTCACAGCAGACAGAAGCCTGCCCTGCGGAGCTGTGTCTTACCCTGCTTAATGCATGAATTCAAATTCTATTAAGTGCGTTTTCAAGACTACTTGCAGCTTACAGACTACTGAAAGCAGGTAGCCAAATTCATCCTTCTGCAAATTATCCAAGTCAGTAAGATTGCTCCAAGGAAGCACAGCAGCAGGGCTATCAGTCCAGTAACAGCAACTGGAATTACCAATGGAGCCCTGCACAAACCTTTGGACGTGAACAGCCACAGGTCAGCCACAACTGGGATGGTTTGGGTTGTCTGCATACCCACAGCACAAATGAGGAATGAACTTCCAGTTTTCTAGTCAACTCTAACACAGCATGCAAAAGCCCTGCCTACAAATGTTATACAGTTCTTCGGATGTGAACAAATACAAACTTTTAGTGCTGGCAGAAAAAGGGCTCTCCTGCAATCTTGACGGTATCAAATAAGCAATGCTGCTTTGTAGCAGCACTCCCAATAAAAGGGTTTAGTGAAGTTAAACCACATACAGCCCTAAGTCATTCAACAGACCATAAAAGAGAATAAATCATTGATTTTTTTCTCTGATTTACAGAATTCAAAGCACACTGAATTTATTCCTATGAAGCCAAACAACCTGGGCAGCAAAGATGCCTCCAAGACTTGATGGAGATCCACAAAATAGCTTCAGGTCTGTAAAGGAGTAGAATTGTTCAAGGTATCTTAGAAAAGTTCGAGCTGCTAAAAGAAACCACTCTAGAAAAGTACTTCACCAAATATCTCTTTCTTTTTTTGCTGAGGGAATATATAAGCAGTATGCTTTTCCTCAAATGAAAATATAATAGCAACTGACAGACCGATTATTGCCTTCCTCTATCTACTGGACAGGACTGAGACAGTAAATCAGGACAGCCTAACTGAATATACCAACGTATTCAGTGCAGCCAAATATTTGATGAAGCGCACAAATTGAAATACAATCAGATAAGAACCACCTGGGAAATTCTGTGCTATGTATCAATCATCTCCAATTAAAATCCTTTGTATATCTGTCTATAAAAAAGACTATGTAAATCAGCTGAGAAATACATTGAAGTTGCACTAGCATGTGCAGGGAACCACAGTGTATGCTCACGCAGAGTGTCCAGCAAAGGGCCACAAGTGACTGAAAGACTGGAGCATCTGACGTGCACAAAGAGGCTGGGATAGCTTAGCCTAGAAGCAGGAAGGCTCAGAAGGATCTCATCAGTGCTTATAAAAACCCAATGGTTTGGGATAAGGATGACTGAACAGGACCCCCCCCCCCCCCCCCCCCACCCACACCAATGCAGAGGTGGTCAAAGAGCGGGACGCTGCCCACTGAGGTTGTGGCCTCCATCTTTGAAGACATGCAAAGTCCACATGGATGCAGCCATGAGGAACCTGCTCCAGGTGATGGTCCTGCTCCAAGCACAGGGGTGGGCTGCCATCTCCAGAGGTCATATCTCACCTCACTGAACTGATTCAGTTCTAACATCAGCGCCATTTAGTGCGATACTTGGATAGCTCTTTACGTATACCTGAAATTGTAGGGAATTGAAGTCTTAGAACATTCTTAACTGTACACATTCTCACTAAGACAGGACAAAATGAGTTATTTGTTAATAGTTTTGAGGAAAAAATGAGATTCTGAAGTCCATTTGGACACTGCTTTCACTCGGGAAGGAAAATGGCATGTTTGAATAATACTGTGCTTCAGCACTCTCAGATTTCTCCATTTTGTCTTGAAGAAAGAATGACTTCGGTCCATTATGAGTACCCCAATGCCTAAAAGGAGTGCATTAACCACATTAACCTTTTCCTCTACAATAATCACACAGATCAATCAAAAATGAGAAGGACTCTTTTGGAGTCTCACCTCCAAAAATCAGTTCTTAACCTCTCCAATGAAAAAAGCAAATCTCTTCTACTTCCCAGCATTTGTGTATTTGCTCTTGCACCATCCTTTGTAAAAGAATACTTTTCAGCTATGTGAAAAAATCAGCATCTGCCTACCTCAATGCCAGAACACCATCCAGAAAAGCAAATTCCAGGGCCAGTTTATGATGGAGAGAGGTCCCCAAGCATTTAGCCTGCAGATACAGGGTAACCTTGTTCTGCTCATTCAAGCACTGCTCCAATACACAAACCTCCCCAAGGCTGTCTGTAGCATTGGTCTGACCACACACAGGGAGGGCAGGAGCACAAACATGCACACGGGCACACATCTGGGTCAGGAGCTCACTTACAAGAGTTTGCTTTTGCCTGAGGAAGTGCAACATCCACTTTGGGAGGAGCATGACATCCACATCCTCTAGCGAACCCCTGATTTCTCTTACTAAAGAGGTTGCACACAGTTGCTAACCCAAAGGAACTCCCCAAAGATTACTGCAGTCTCTTGCAAATAGTCCCAGTTAAACCATCATTCGTCTCACCTGTGTCACACACAGCGCTCTAAAAGCAAAAGTGGTTTGCTCTAAACCCCAACCTCTATTCTTGGCAATCAGAACAGAGCTTAAAACAAAACTGCTCAATGCTAAAATTCTGAAAAGCACTGCCTGTTCCAGCAGGTGTTGGTGGTGGGACCAGGCACACAGGTTTAGGGAGGACCCATCATCCCATGGCAAGGTGCCACTCAGGGTGCAGAAGCAAAGCTCCTTGCAGGTAAATTGGGCAGCTCCACTGCTTTCATTCAGCATGTATTCTTGCATGTCAGCCACGATCTTATCAAACCTCCTAGAGAACAGATCATTTGGTAATACTGGGAGATGGGGAGCCAGTCTGAAAACACACTGCACCCATTGCTTTTCATCATAATTCAGTGTTAACGAAGCTTCCCCTGTGAGACAGAATAGAAACATGCATGCATTTACAATAGATTGAGATATGAAAAAATTAACCAAGGTTATAAAACAAGGCCAGGACAGAGCTTACAGCACAACCCCTGGGTCTCCAAATCCCAAATCAAAGTGTGGACTGAATATTCACCTGCTCCCCAAGAGTCACACAAAGCTGAAATTCCTGAGAGCATTCAAATATTATGAAGGGAGCACACTTCTCAAATGGTACCATTTGGGTACAACATCCAGTGGGCTGCTTTGTCACCAAGAAAACCTCTCATTACTGAACAAGACCAAGGATTCACCTCCATCTGTGAGAGCTCCTTGATTCTCTCAGAAACACGGGAGCGTGGAGAGCTGCAACATGCCTACCTCCAAAAGGTTAATGAGCAGTGAGCTGACACAGGAGCTTGGGGGAGGGGAAGGGCTTGATTCATGTTAAGTCTTCAAATACATTTTCTTTACATCTTTTCCCCGTGTAATTACACATATATTGCAGATAATGCTCTTGTACCCAATCCACCTCATGGAGACAGGATGTAAACTTCCTCTTCCTCCATAATCTCCTTGGAGCCAAAGTTATCTAAAGAAACAGGTATCCTGGGGAACAGTACTTGGTACAACAAAATAACGTCTCTGTATTTACTTTAATACATTAAAAAAGAAAGAAGGAAGTCAAAGACAAGTCCAAGAAAAGTATAAGCCTGAATGCATGATGCCCCATGTTTTCTCCACCCCATGCTATGCAGTAGGGCCCACGGGGCAAAGTAACATCAATAAACCACATTGTAAGTTTCCAGGCTCTGTTTTGAGCTCCCATACAGAGAGAAATCACTTGTTCCAAAGTAGATGCCTTTTCCAGTCACTGTCTCAACACACAGCCTTCCTTTCCTTTGCTGATTTGATCACAGATGAAACCGAATCCACAGCAACAAAAGCATCCACGGTTCTCAGCAGGAGATGCTAAAAGGAGCAGCAGAGGCATTGCTGGCTGCCAGGGATGTGCAAGGCAAACCAGCACCTGGAAGAAACAAACCTGCAAGCTCCAGCCACAGCCCAGCACCAACAGAAGACCACCAGATCTCTGCTCCCTATTCCAACACCACTGCAGCACAGGCTTCCATCAAACCTCATCAAGGTTGCATTTTTAAAAATCCAGACTCTTTAAGAAAAATCCTGACTTGGAAAAAGCCCTTTTAACTGTTTTAATTATGGAATTTTTCTTACCTTCTTGCCCTTCTTAGCAGAGAGGCATTGCAGTGGAGAGAAGAATTGGAAGAGGATTTCTAATAAATCCATTCACCTTTATGGCCTCGGAATGGGAACTGCTCTGCATATTTATCAGGCACACGTTGGGAGCACACAGGCACACACCTGCTGCTGCAGCACATAAATGCCTGGAGTGGAATTTAACAGCACCAGTGGGCATTACCAGCAACACACTGGATGCAAGAGGAACAAATGGACACTAGGTGTAGCTTGAAGGAGAGCGGAACAGGGATAAGTTGGAAGCCTGGGGGTCTATGAAGAAAGCAGATTTTTTTTTTAATGAAACTCATTTGTTCTGCAATAAAGTAAATATGGAGAAAAAAATAAAAGGGAAGGGAACTGAAGTTAATTTTCAGGAGACAGAATATCCTCAAGTTGAGTGATAAATTACACAGCCCATTTCTCACCTCCTTTATTCTTTAATGTGATTCAAATAATCAATTCAATTTAATTGCAGCAGCACTCGTTTCCCCACCCAGCTTTCTACTGTTTCAAGTTGAAGTGAACAAAGCGCAGGATGACCTTAATTGCACAGAACACACTGATTTTGATTCAAACAAGTATAAAACGATTGCAGCGTAAGACGTCATGTAATAAATACGATTAGAGACATAGAGACATGAAATCTCAAACACTTCCACCCCAATCCAACTGCCTGCTCACGGCTCTAAGCCACACTACCACCTTGGGCAACCCTCCACAAAGAAAGCAGCCCTATGCAGAGCTCACTGTACAGCTATCCAAAGCTTTGCTTGATAGACTCAAGGTTGATACTGCAAAGCAAAAAAAGGAGGCAGGGTGCTGTGCAGATGAGCTCACAATCACAAAGCAGCAGTAAAAGCCCCTGCCAATGCACTCAAACCCAATGGAGAAGTCCCCAAATTTCTGTCCAGCTCTGGTTGCTGATGGGCGTCCCCACCTCGAAGCAAGACAAAAAAAAAAGTACTATTATTAAAAACAAAAATCAAGCTTTCAGAAGGTTATTTATTGCCCTAGCAAAAAGGTCATCCACAGAACCCTGCATCAGTCTTCCTGTAGATCCAACATTAAAGGACGAATAATTACCTGATCCCATACTCTTTCCTGCCATGGGTCCTTTTGTTGTTCTGTGCAAAAGATGGATGGTACTCACTGAATGAGCAGCTATTCAATATTTTGTTTTAATCTTATTGTTAGCTGTGTGACCCCATGCATTATTTACTGCACGCTATGCAAACTGATCTCCACAGAGAGAATTATTAATTTCCTCTTGGATTTCTCTACAGCTATAGAATTTCTATTCCTTCACAACCACGCACACATACGCACTCAGCAATGCCCCACAGCTCCTTCTTTGGCTGCTCCTGCTTCGGGGAGTCAGAGATTAAGGGAAGATAGCATTAATTCTGTATCCCCCCTGTGAAGCACCCAGGGCTTTTCAACATCCTCTGGAACTTGTACCGGCCCCACAAACGGGAAACAGCACCACTGATTCTAGCTGCAGCTATGGCTTCTTAAGCCCTCTGGATATCAAATCCAGGGTGTAAGACTCGGGTCCCACCAGGGTGACAATCAGCAGCCAGCCACCAAAGCTGAGCTTTGAGAAAGTTATCCAGAGCCACTAGGGAGGAACTGGGAGGGGTACATGATGCCACCATACAATCTTCAATTCACTGCCACTGCTGATGAAGGCTGCACACACCCACTCTATTTCAGCCAGTTATTACCCTAAGTCCCTAGTTTGGAAACTGCAGTTGTGCTCCTTATCTCCTATATGAGTGCAAGAACAAGCACGGCACTCGGGAAGCAGGAGTGGATGTGCTGTGATCCCCAACCAAAGCCCAGTGCTGTCAAACCCGTTGTCTTCTGATGCTAAACCAGATGAATTGAAAATTCACCCCATTAGTGGGCCAACATCCCTCACTTACTGCATGCTAAATACAACATCCTCCTTTTTCTTGTAATACCTTTTCCCTCTTCAATAACTCTACAAGAAAAGCAAGCTAGCAGGGGATTCTTCATTTTTTTTCCTACGATTGAATTACTTTCCCTCTATAGATGGCAATTATTTCATCCTGCCTCAATTAAAACGTCTCAAGGAAAAGGGCTTCCACCATTTCCTTTGGGACACAACTCCACAGCCTCACAGACCTGCAATAAGGCTCTCCTAATGCTTAAAGTAAATTATGCTCTCATTTCCGATCTCATTCCATTACCCTTGGTGCACATTAACTAACTCTCCCTTCCTCCTCCTTTCCTCCGAGGTACTCTCCCTGCCACAGCTGAGTTCTCAGCTGCAGATCTGGGGGCTAAAAGCATTTAGATTGCATACCTGAGCATTTAGATGTTGTACTGTGAGACGTGGTTTAGTAGGGAAACAGTGGTAGGTGGATGGTTGGACTGGGTGACCATGGAGGTCTTTTCCAACCTTGGTGATTCTATGCCGCAGTTCTAAAAGGGAGTAAGTTGTTGGTCCCTTCCAGGCCCTCACAATAGTTTGTCACTCTCAGGAATAAGATGATGCCCAGGCAGGAAAAAATAAATCCCAAGCACATAGTGAAGGCAGAATATCTGACCTGATCTGCTGCTCATGTAGATCACAACCATTTACTTGCTTCTTTTCAAAGTCATTTCAGTCACATGAAAATATTCTGTCAACTGTCAGTCCTCTTAGACACCCAGCACTGCTCCCAGATCTCTCCCATCCAACTCAAATAACTGCATGAGTTTATTCCAAAATCCATAATGCAATATTGCAAAACTGCAGTTTCACAAGGCGAAGTTTCTGCCTCCAAATTTATAACTTTGAGAACTTGATGATATTTCCCCCATTTCACCATCAATAAGAACAGAGGAACTGCTTCCAAATTTTTCCTGAACTTTGATGAGGGGAAATGACTTCTCTTACAACAGGAGCTAGAACACTTCCATTGATACAGGCACAGGAGCAAAGAAAAAGCCTCTTTAAAAACAACAACTACAAGGAGTGATTTAATGTGGGGAACTGCTAAGCGACCTTCAGCCAAGAGCAAGACTTGGTTCCAGAGCATTACATCCCAGCTATTTGCAAAGTAAGTCTGTGTTATTGCAAGAAGAGCATCAAAGTGTGAGAGTAAAGCAGATATCCAATACAGCTATACTCAGTATGCTAAGTATTGACACCAGAAATGCAAAGAAATGTAAATAAGTACATCAGAAAACATTAAGAACTTTGACACTCTGAAAAGCTTTATAATAAAAGATGCAAAGCAGAGACTTGACTTCAGAAGGGTTGCTTCTGCTGGGTAGGTTCATCTAAGGACAATTAATTATACTTTCTTATCTTTGCAGGCTCTGGCCTTGGCAGTCTCCAGAGTTATCCCTGTGCCAACAGAGACAGCGGTTGTTTATTTCCAAGCCTTCCGCTTCTCTGCGTATTACAACCACGTGCTGATATCTGTTAGCATATAAACCATCTTCCGTTTTCAAATCATACAAATCTAGCCACTATTTCTCCAGGAGACCCCACTTGTAACAAAGGCGATTCATTGGGAAGCTGAAACATTGCTTCCCCATTGTAGAATGCAATAGTATGAATATGAATATTCACTCAAAGCAGAAAAGCCTTTAAAGAAGCATACATGGGACTTCCTACATGACTTACTGAAAACTGTTATTTTGCACTAAATTACATGGACTTTTCTGCTTCCAATTCATGTTAGAATGTTTTGAACCCCAAGAACAGCAGAACTGCTCATTTCAGAACAGCTGTTTTTCTTCAAATCAATTTTCAGATCACAGTCATGGAAACTTTTCAACTGGGTTTAGAAATTAATGAAGATTTTTCTCCCCCACAGAAATTAAACGGAGGGTCCAACCCAGCCAGGCAGCATCCGAGCAGTCAGCTGTGCCCCTGGCAGCAGCACTCTGCATGTGTTTGTGTGCGGGGGGAACAGGAGGGAACTGTCTGCACTGCTGGCACACGGACAGGCCGGTGCTGTCTCCTTTCTCGTCTCTCTTGCAGGAAACCCAGGCATCCTAAGGGGAATGAAGTCAGCACTGGCAACAAAGCCACCGGCCCAAAAGCTGAATTTATCACATTGCATCCTGTAGAGTTTTTTTTTTTTCCCCCCTCCTGGAAGAAAAGAGGTGCAAGGAGATGCAGTTGGCTTCAGCTTTCTGATGGACATAACTTGTGAAGCATAACTGTGGGTGCCATGCACAAGTTCCAGGGTACCTGGATGCTGCTGCTCTCTCAACCAGCTGAGTACAGGCAGTGAGGGGTAAGAGCATTTTGCAAGATGAACATCAGTCTTTGCTTGCTGCATGCTCATTCTTTCTCATTACTAAAATAAGCAGCACACAACCGTACCATAAATACAGGAAGAGATCTCTAAAGTATCAGTCAGAGAGTAACAACAGGGGAAACTTGCTGCTGTCAGGTTATAGGCTCTTAAAATATTAAGTGATTGGCAGATGTAGCAGCGAAGCTCGCACACTTTTCTAAGCAAACACAGAATGGCTTGTTAATAAATTGAAAGTCTTCTCATCAGCCTGGGTTGTGAAAAGAAGCTCAACCAGTTTGAGAAAACACCACAGTGCAATTGAGGGAGAATAATAAAAAATATGTGGCAGCCCATGTTCTGGCCTAAAGGCCAACTCTTCAGCAACAATAAGCCTTCTTCCTAGCTGACAATTAGCTTAGGGAAAGGGAGAAAGAGGCGATGGCAGCGACAGCCGCCCTCAGAAGCTGTAAGCAGCAGCCAGCTGCCGAGCTCTTTCATGCCTGCTCCCTTCCCAGGCCCATCCCAGCAGGTTCCCTTCACCTTTCATGTCTTATTTCATGCTTCTTCCCTCCCTCTTCCTCCTTACAACAACGCCATACCCACATCCACCACCTCCTTGAGCATCTCCCCACCAATGTCTGTCAGCGGCCACCGTCGCTGCTCCCATTTCTTCTCTGCTTTTACAGCTTGGAGGTGAAAGCCTTCTTCAGGGTACAAAAACGAGTCGCCTTGCCTCTGCAGCATGTAACACAGGTGGCTCTTTTGGTTATCTCAAAGTTGTTACACAGTAAAGCAATTAAGTTTAAAAGAATAAAAAGGAGAGGAAAAACAACTTCAGTACCAAGATGCTCACTAGGGGAGAGGATCTGACACTGGTACAAACTGACAACTGCCCATCAAGTGCACAGCAAGAAGGAAGACGAGCTCCTAAACATCCACCACAGGCAGGACTTCCTACCCATCGTGGATGCATGTGTAGCTCTTGGAAACAGCCCTATTTGCATCACAGGTAGTCCACACAGGTTTATGCTGATGCTGTTCAGGCCTTGGGAACAAAAAAGTAGGATTTAAAATATAATCTTTCATCTACACATTTGAAGTACCACCAAGACATGGAATATTTCTATTAAAAATAACAACTAATTATGGTGGAAATACACAGTGCTCTACAGTTCCATCAACAACTGCTTTCTTTTTAGGGTGTTTAATTGACACCTAGAGGAAAAATGAGATTTGGGATGCCATCAAGAAGGGACATGCTGACAGAAACCTCTGTTTAGGAGAGAAGAGCCATCAAGTGCAGCAGCTCCCCATCTTGCTGACAAAGTGCTCTTCTGCTTATCCATTAAGTACTGCTGCAACTCCAGCAAGTATTTCTACAGGAAAAGAGCCCCCTCCATAGCAACCAAACTCCATTAATTCCCTTATTTTCCTGACTTCAAGCCCTCCTTCTGCTGGGCAGTCTCAGCCATGCACACTTACACCAAGAGACACTTGTACCACCTGTCTTCACACTCAAAAGGAAAAGTGGAGGCCACGAATAGAATCCTCAGCATGTTTTTTTCATTTAAAAGAGGAGCCTGAAAGCACTGCACACGATCACCTATTTGCCTATTGAAACCTTCCTTCTTGTTTGCAAAGCTCCATCCCTCCATCCTCCATCGCTGTGGAGCTGGCTTTTGAACTGACACTCAGGTAGTGGAGATGCACTGATTCAGGTCATTCAGGTAACACCAACAAATTCAGCAGTACCAGAGTCAGCAAAAGCACATTTCAAGGTGAATAGCCCCAGCACAATTCAAAGGCCTATTTCTGCTCAAAGAGGTAACAGCATTTTCTTCAGATTTGAGAAGGACTGATCCCCAACATAGAACAAAATGGATGAAATCAGGATTAAAGTGCAGTTCTCTTCCTATTATCATCCTTCACAACTTCGCAGAGGAAAACCAGAAAGTCAACCCTCCCAACACAGCTGTGTGAGCACTGAGCCCAGGGTTGTTACATGGAATCACAGAAACTGCTCTGTTTTCCCAGCCACTCAATAAAATGACTAGTGGGATCAAAGCTGAGATTATGGCACTTGGAGGTGATACAGGCAAAAAACACAAAGGCAAAGAGGAAGGACTTCCACAAGTACATTGGCCAGAAAAGGGAGACAAAACAGGTATCCCCAACCCACTGACAAATAAGACAGGAGAACTAGTGACAACAGACACGGAGGATGGAATTAACACTGAAGTTAATACCCTTGTTTATGATAACAAGCTTGACTTCTGCAAGGCCTTGGACACAGTCCCACATCATATTCTTTATGTTGGAAATATATGAGCTCAAAAGGGGGGACTACTCAGTGGAAAGGGACTGGTTGGAAGGTGGTCAAAGGCTCTATGTCCAGGTGGAGATCAAGGATGAGTGGTGTCCCCAAGGGGCCATTCTGGGACTAGCACTCTTTAATATTTTTATCAGTGGCATAGTCAAGAGGATCAAGTGTACTCTCAGCAAGTTTGAAGACAACACCAAGCTGAATAGCACAGTCAATGTAATAGAAGAAAGGGATACCATCCAGAACAACCTAAACAAGTCCTAAAGGAGGGCTAGTGTGAACCAAATAAGGTTCAACAAGGGCAAATGCAAGGAGTTCAACTTATATCTGGGATTTCCCTGATCTATGTACAGACAGGGAGAAGAACTCCTTGAGAGCAGCCCTGCTAAGAAGGACTTTTAATCTTGGTAAATGTAAAGCTTAACATGAGCCAGCAGTGTGTGCTTGTAGCACGGAAGGCCAACTGCATCCTGGGCTGCATCAATAGAGGGCCATGTGGCAGCAGGATAAGGGAGAGGATTAGTGCCTGATTCAGTGGTTAGCCACTGCCCACAGCACAGAGATTGGAACCAAGCAGTCTTAGAAGTCTCGGAGGTCCCTTCCAACACAAGCCAGCCTATAATTCTATGGCTTTAAGTTAGCATTCAATGGCAGCCAAGAGGTGCAGGAGCAGAGCAGCATAAGGTCGTCAAAACAAAAACTATTTAGAAACCCAGACACCACCACATCTCAGCGACTTCAGCACAGGACATGGAGGCAAAACCCAGATCCCTGAGCAGAACTCAGATCTGGTACAGACAGATAAGTGGCAAACATTGCAAAAAAACATTTAACAGGCTACAATGAGTCTGTCTTCCCATCACACAGGTTCATGCATGGACATCACTCAAACGTAGTTCATTTCTACTGCTCACAATATTACATGAAAGATACCTGACAGCAAGCTGCTAAAGCAATTAAGACCAGAACATTTACTGCCAGCCTCACCACTTCCGCAGCAGCCTGGCTGCATGGGAGCTGCACTTGAGGCAGGATGGGGCCTTGGGCAGCCTGAGCTGGTGGGGAGCAGCCAGCCCATGGCAGGGGTTGAGACTGGGTGGGCTTTAAAGTTCCCTTCCAACCCAACCATCCCATGATTCTATGCTGTCTCTTGCAGAAGATGCCATGCCCTCCCATCCAGGTTGCACAGCATCCAACATCTCTAAACCATGGTATGATGGATAGGATGTATTTACCAGATATTATAAAACAAGTGGCTCTGATTAAATGATGTATGGTCTGATTAAGACATGGGAATGATGTCTTCTTCCATCAAGATAGATCATCTTTAGAGCTTGCAATAATGAACACTAGAAGCAATTGCACATTGGTTACAAATGCACAGCAGGGCTAGGCTGTGCAAAGCCTTTCATGACGCTGTGACAGTGAGCAAGCAACATCCAGGTGTAAGAGGTGACACAGAACCAGAGGGGTGACAGGTAAATAAATTGCATTTCCCCTCCAAAAAGCAAGTATCACTGCAATGAAACGATTCCCAAGCAGTGCAAGGCAGCACAAAGAGGCTGCACACCATCAGCAGAAAAATAGGAGAACTGTAAAATTCAAGTGGCACCAGGAAAAAGAAAAAAAAAGTGATTCCTGTCCAAACACTGGGGTTTAAATGAGCCAAGTAATACTGCCCCATAAAATGCTCAGAAATGCCATAAAATCCAAGTGCACCACGTTCTTCTCAGAAACGAGAACACAGAACCAAGCAGCATCAATCCAGGACCAATCTGGGACCAACCACCAAGTGACGCAGGAGGCTCTGTGCAATGCAGCTTCCAACAGCCCATCACAGCAGTGACCTCCAGACCCTGCTGTTCTGTAAGCCCTCTGCAAGGAAAGCCTTGTCTACCAGCACACCTACAAGCACTTTTTGAAACTTCATTGCACGTTGTGTCTGTGCGTTACAAGACACTTGGGAAACACTCCGAAGCGGTTTCCATACCAAATTAAGTGTCTCTCTAAAGGATGCGTGCTTTATACAGATATACACACACTCCTGCTGCTCTTCACGCAAATACCATGAGTTTTTATGAACGCCAGCTAAGCTCCAGTATTTCTACAATGAAACAGACCAGGAGTCTCTTACTGCTCCCAAGAGCCAGCAAACCCACCCATGCCCCAGCACTCCTCAGCAGCTGGGTTTCCCCACACCTCTCTGTCAGATTTGCACACCGACAAAACATTTCAACTCAGGAGTTCCCATCCAAGCAAAGAACCCATTAATATACATTAGTTTACCCCATTTATAAAACTATAATGGATGCTAACGGAAGCATAACCACCATTATGATGAATAACAAGCTTAAAAAACCCCACTAAACACAGAGAGAATGAGAGACACACTAATCCTGCGCTGAAAGCTATTCAGGAGGATTGTCAGCGCAGTGCTGAACTGATCAGTTTATTTCTTTTTTCTCATTTTCACTTAACTGGATTTTATACACAAAAGTAGATGCTCCCATGAGAAACAGCCCCCGATGGCAGCTGTTTTTTGGGAGGTTCACGAAGCCTCAGACCTACATCTTTACCACTACGCAGGTTTCCATGGCAACAGATGGCGATGCCTTTGAAAAAATACTATTATATTCTAGAATAAGTATCCCAAATCATTCCTGCAATATTACCTGGAGCACGTGGGCCTGCACAGAGAATCTGAGGCTCTATGGAAGTACAATTAAACGAGAGCAGCGGAGCTGAGGGACTCTCAGAAGGGCAGAGGGAAAGAAGGGCTCTGCATTTGCAGAACCAGAACTCGGATCCACAAACACCTTTGTGCACAGCGACCTTTCACAGCCACTGTAAGGGAGGCAGCTTCAAGTCACCTTTTTGATATTAATTATTTATTAGAAAACAAATCAAAGCAGCCAGAGATGTAAAATAAAGTTGAATTGTAGCGCGAACAGTTCCCCAGTGAGAGTGAAAAATGATTATTGAGTTAAATGGCTGCATTGTTAGCAATTGCCACACTGAGAAGCTTACTTGGAAAGATCCATTTTTCACTGCCAATTTACCGACAGCGAAATCCACGACTCAATTAACTCCTGGGAAATTAATTCATTTCCCTCCCAAATCCTCCCAGCTCGGTCCTTCACCCCCATCTCTTCTCTCTTTGATCCCCGGACGAAACCATCCAGCTCCATAACTCTGTGATGGGCAGCAGCCTGAAAGCAAACAGCCACAGCTCAGTGGCAGGGAGCACAGATAAAGGAGCAGGAAAAAAAGATATATAGACAAAAATATAAAAGATTGACACTGACATCAGGAGATGACCAAGTGCCCTGATGGCCAAGGGAACAGTCCCAGCACAAACCCACTGGACAACTTCCCCCTCCCAGATGCCTTTCACAGCTACAAATGAACTTTAATGTCCACGGGCTCCACTTTCTGGTATTAAGAACACACAAAGGGCTGTAGTGAAGCGCACAGCAACCAGCAGAATCTTCCTTGTAGAGCTGCACACGTGCTTTTGGGAAAACATCCTGCTTTAATTTCTGAGCTCCTACAAAATCAGCAGCCTCAGGAATTACCTCCTGCTACTTTATAGAGTCACATAATCACCCAGGTTGGAAAAGACCTTCAAGATCACCCAGTCCAACCACCCCAACTACCACTGATACTTCCCCACTGAACCACGTCCCTTAGTACAACATCCACACATTTCCTGAATGCATTACATGGGAAAACAGAGGAACTGATGTAGCATCCAGCCCCAGAGCCACCCAATTGTTCAGCACCCACAAGCACACCTTTGGTGGTAAGCACAGAGCTCAAACTCAACCCAAAGTGACTGCTGAGGGAACTTATAAATAGAAAACACAGAAATTACGTAAGGAAATAAATGTCAGCCTGCTCCCTCTGTACGAAGCCACGCACTGCAAGTAGGAGGCGGCCAGCAGCGTGCTGTAGGGCTGCAATATCTCCAGTTTCACATGCTGGGGATAACGGAAAGAAGCAGGTAAGAATTCAGCGTTGTTCTGCCTCGACTCATAGCTGTGCTGTTCGTTAACTGTCATGTCGGGAAATAAACGAGAACACCACCAACTCCTCGCCCAATGGGTTCCCAACTTCTTTCCCCAAGAATTTCGGGATGTCCGAGCGGCAGCAACGCGCCGGGCTTCGGAACTCCATCACAGAGAGACGGCAGCTCCGACGGCCCATAGTTATGGGCACAGCACCACCCGATGGGCGATGCGGGAACGCGCCGTGCGGGGACCGCAAACCCCACAGAAGTGTAAGAGGCAAAGCGTGGCCGAGCAACTTTGGCCTTCTCTTCTTCTTTCTCCCCACAAAACTATCAGCAATGCGGAGCACGCGGTGCTTCACTCCACGGTGGACCTGCAGGGGAGCTCTGCTTTAAGTTCAGCACGCACACAGCTCCGACAACATGAAAAGCAGCCCCTCTTGCTTTGAGCAGCAAAGCGCACACAGAGAGGAGGTGAAATGCTGTTAATGGTCAGGAAACCCCCACGGTCACTATTCCTGCAAAACCAATGCTGAAAGCCAAACATACCATTGCCTTCTGAAAAATAAGGATTAGGCAGCTGCTTCCATTAAGTTCACACATGCTTAGTTCATATTATATTGCTATTTCCCTCAATTTCAAGTGTTTCCTGCTCCCTAAAAAGTTCACCACCTTCACTGAAAAGCCTCTTTCTAAGCACCTGGCTCAACAAATTCATCAGAAGGCACAGATCTCACTGTAAGTGATATGACGCACACTGAGAACCCAAAAACACTGCTGGAACAGAAAGGACAGAAGCAGCCCCACGTCTCACTTACTCAAGGAAGAAGCTCCCTAACTAGGTTAGACTTCTCGGCTTCCTAACAACTCTGCGGCTCTGTGCAGTTGCCTAGCAATGTCAACACGATGCCATGGTTTTGCCAAAGCACTGACGGATTACAGCATCCCCTCTGCCGAGCTGGGGACTCAATGCCTGCCCAGCTCTCCCCATGCCAAACTTTTCCAGCCATGCCAAACAGAAGGCATTATTTAAAGGCATACATAGAGCTGGCTGCACGCTCAGCATCCGCTGCTCTGTGCGCTGGTTCTGTTCTAAAGAAGAGAGACGGAGTCGTAAGGGCTCTCAGTCTTAAGGCATGGAACCCCATCTCCAGCACTGAGATTCGTCACTATTAAGCAACAACAAGGAGAATTTTTATTTCCTATAAAATCTTCTGGTCTGTATACAATCAAAAGCAGAAAAACTAAATGCATTAAGTCAGGAAAGGGGAATGTTACAACTGTTTATTGTCCAGTGTTAAAGAGAAACTGCAGTTAGACTGTTTCATATTGAAATATCTGAGGGAAGAGCCAAAACTACGCACATCTTTCTTTCACCTACAAAATGGAACAAGAGGAGAAACCTGCACCTGTCGTCTCAAAGCCATTCGAACTATGCCTAAAGGAACTTGTAGGAGGGGGAAATAGCAGGCTGCTATTAATGTACACATGCCAGGCAGCAAAGTATTCCTTAACAGAGCCACGGCGAGAATGACAGCTGGGAAGGAGCGGCTTCCCGGGGAAAGTTACTTGAGCAGCGAGATAAAAGGGGGGGGGGGGCGGGCGAAAAGCTGTCCCCAACTCCTGGAAATAACACGAAACGCTCCTCCGAGCCGAGGAGCTTCCAGGCAGGAGCCCACCGGGGCCGCTCCTCTTCCCGCAGCCCGGCCGGCTCGCAGCGACAGGTCGCGGTAGGGACTCCAAGTGCAGCAAGGAGGCGGCGATGCTCAGCCCTCTCCCCGCACAACTTCTCGAGCAGCCCCGGCCCGCGGACACCGCCGCGACCCCTCCCGGGCCGAGCCGAGCTCCCCCGACCCGCACCGCACCGATCTGCCGCGGGGCTCCGCCGGAGGCAGGGCTGAGGCTGGAAGAGTTGAGGCCGCCGGTGGTCGGCACGCCGCGAGAAGCGGGCATAACCTCACTGCGCTCACCTGGGAAAGCCTGTCCGTCCGCCTCGCGCAAAAGCCGCAGGAGAAAGACGATCGCTGCGAAGCCGGTCATCCTTCCTCGGACCGAGCGAGTTCACCGCCCACCTTCCCCGCCGCCGCCGTGCCGCTGCCTCCCCTCCGCTCTCCCCCGCATCGGAGCTCGGGCGGCAGCGGCGGCGGCCCCGGCAGCCGGAGCCGCGGTGATGCTCGGCGGAGCCGCCGAGTGGCGGCGGGGAGCGGGGGGAGGCGGGCGAAGGGGACCCCCCCCCGGCGGCCGCGCCCGCGCAGAGCCGCCCCGCTGCCCCGCCGAGGGGCACAGCCCGGCTCCCCCCTCCTTCGGATTAAAAGCCGTCCTCCGTCGCGCCTGGCGGTTTGTTTCTTGTTGTTTTTTTCCCCCCTCCTCTCTCTCTTCTTTAAAATCCCGTTCCAAGCCCGGCTGCGCACACCACGATCTGCTATCGGTAGCGGCTGAAGTGCAGCATCGTGCCAGCGAATCTCGGGTTCCTGCTCCTGCCCGCTCTCTTTCTAGCGGGGATGGAGCGCCAATGCAGCGATCTGCGCTCAGCGGGGACGGGGCAGAGCCGGGAGGAGGGACGGAGCGACCCTCTGATGGGGGGGAGGCGGCAGCAAGAGTTCGGGATCCTTTGTCAGCAGCTCGCTGGGCGGCTGCCGCTGAAAACAGTCATTTTCGTCATTATTCACTTTTGAGAGAGTTAACCGCTGAAGACCGGATCACAGCGTGTAGTGCTGCACATGGGCTGTGTACACAGGCACTGTCTCAAGCAAAATAATTATTAAAAAAATCGCTTTCCATAGGCAACTTTACAAAAAAAAAAAAAAAAAAACCACACTTCATAGGCACAAAATCGGAACACATCAATATTGATCAGCCAACCTGAGCTGGGATTCGCACAGGAAGGGGGAAGCTTTGACCACCTCGCCCAGGATAAAACGAGTCTTTTATCATCAGCACAACAGGAGATTATCTGTGACAGTAACTCAACTTCCCCAAGAAGTTCCAGCAGTGCTACATATGCTTTTCCTCCGACTGCTTTAGGTCTAATAGAACACTGCTTCCTCATTAAATTTAATACTGCTCTCGGTGTCACTTAATCTCCCCTCTTTGTGCTCCCTCCGGCACACAGAGCCCATTTCTCCCAGTGCAGGGATGGGGTGAATGGGGTCAGCCCTCCCCCAGGTACCTGCAGCCCATGTTAGGGTGGGAGACCACCCTGTGCAGGGCATGGAGCAGCACCATGGCACACTGCAGGGATGGGGCACTGATAAGCAAAGCATTCATCTGGTGGGCTCCTCCAAGCAGCTCCCCACAGCAGGTAGAGGAGACGCCTCAGGTGAGGAAGTTTTAGCACCACAGCATCAAGATTCACATTTGGAAATCACTGTTGAAGTATTTCACATTGCATTGCTGGTTTTGTCAAGCACAGACTTTACCAGCCAAGCATCACCTAACAAAGGTAACTTCAATTTGCTGCTGGTATCCACCTGCTGCCCCCATGAGTTACACTGCTAGAAGCAGAGACAGCAACATGGGCACCAGCACAAGTAACAACGGGCCCAGAGCAAACCAGGGCTCACAACGGTGGTCCAGATTTTCAGTTTCTTACCTAAAAGCATAAGACTATTTCCAACAATACAACGTTCCTCCATAGACCCAACAGAAAGACTTGCAAAGAGATGAAATACCAAATACCTCTTTCAAAAGTTCTGCAGAATGAGTTATTCATCCTCAGTGCAGGAGGGGAGAGACAGTCCCCACCCTTTTCACTGTCACAGCCATATGGCACTGTGACTCCATCAGCACACCTTGCTTACTGGGCAGGATCACCACACTGCAAACTTGGTGACAGCAGAGAGCAGACAGCATCGAAGACCAGGACAGAGCACAGCACCATTAATTGAAGCTGCTCCTCTATGGCACCAAGTTCTTCTCTCCTTTGCCTGCCAGCTCATAGGAACAGCTTCTCCATGACAAGCACTCAGGAAGTGAAGTGTTGAAGTAATTGCCATTATTTAAAAATAGATACAGAGCTGAGTTGCACTGGTATTGAGCATCTCCATCCAGAGAGGAGTCTGATGAAGGTCTGAGCACTGTGTTCAAAACCAAAGTCTCCGCCAGCCCAAAAAAAGCCCTCTAGCCAAGGAAATGCAGTCCTTTCTGTAGGTGTCAGCATCACTTCAAGAATTATGGCATGCCACTATCTTTTGCTGAGTAAAGGGACAATCACATAAACAAGTATACGACTAGAAGCCTAATGTGAAAGCAGAGAACACGATGGCAAGGAAACTGAAAATGTCACCATCTAAGCAGCCTAAGTCACAGAAACAACCCAGCTAGTAAAGCACGAGCAAGCAGAAACTGCAGAGAGAATCCTGCATCAACAAAGTGCTTGTACAATAACAGAGAGGCTTGAACCACAGAGGTGATGCTGTTAAGTGAAGGAAGCAGGAGTGATGGGTAAACAGCAAAAACCAACCCTACATCAAGTGATCATCGCTTGTCTCCATATATATGAAATAAAAGGAAGAAACAAAAGCAAGCTTGCAAAGTGCATTCAGAGTGACAAAGTTCCATGAACAGATTTACTGAGGTCTGAGGAGCTTAGGGAAAACAGAGAAACTTCTTCCAAGGAGAGGTGATAACCTAAGAGAGAAGTCTGCATCATAAGCAATGTAAAGGAGAAAAGGTAGGATCCTCATCCTCACCTCTCACCAGATGGGAGAAAATGGATCACAAGAAACTGACACTGACACCAAGAGGGGCAGAGCCAAACACCAGGCTGAACTGATGTCTGAAGGACTGTCATCCAGAACCACTTCATTGCAAGAAAGGAAAAGAGAAGATGTGCAACGACTGCAGCAAGGACAGGAGAAACTGAAGTTACACAGATTGGTACAACAGAGCTAAATGCTGGTGTTAGTACTTTGGTTTGACTTCTGTTCATTCAAGTTGGTTCAAATTGCAGAATAGCACACTGCATCCATACTGAACACTGGGAAAGGGATATAACTGGTTCTGGAGCCACTCAGTTTCAACAGCACAAAAGTTGGTGGGAGACACTCTGAAGGTTGAAGCTGAGCAACAGGATACACTGCAGCAAGGATGTTCTAATGGAAATGTGCAGAAATTGTCTGTTCAATTAAAGGAAGCATGATCAGGTCAACATTAAAATCACAACTTTACCAAAACATCTGATAAAATGACATGCAAGATAATCCAGCATTACTACCAAGGAAACACACAGCAAGACTCTGCCCTAAAAGGAAGGTAACAGAGCAACAAGCTGCAGGCAGAGACTGCAGAGACATGAGTTAACAGCAAGGCTCTGTCAGAGTCCTGATCAAAGTTTAGTTTTTATATTAATACCCCTGGCTGTCTCCTAATGAGATACACCTGATGACACAAAGTCAACAGGAATCACTGACAAGGATTGAGAACAGCGAGAGAGGATTGGTCGCATAGAGAAGGGATGAAATCCAGCCATAAAAGGTATCAAGTCGCACTGCTGCACCTCAGCAACGAGAAAACGTGCTGCAGACCAGGAATGGATCACTGAAACAAACACAGAGTGCAGCAGACTTTACAACCAGGGAAAGCTCTGAGCTTCAAACCGGGCCATGGAATGTGGTTGAGTGCTCTATGGCTGAGAGGAGCAGGGCATGCCATGCACCAGCACTGAGCAGCAGCAACACACACATAAGCTGTGGCCTCTGCAGCTATTGCAAGGAATTAGAAGCCCACAAAGTGGTCTCATTAAATCTTTCTGAGCTCACATCCTATACAACATTACCATGTCAAATTAGCAAAAGAGGAGCTGTAATTAATTCCATCCTGGCATTTATTATTACAGCTTGTCTCACTGTTGCTAATGATTCAGAGCAAGGTCCCAAGTGGCTTAAAACAAGGAAAAAAAAGAAAGAAAAGGAGGGAAACATTGCTGTAAGTTCTAAAGTTTGCTGCAGCCTGTTGCTCAGGGCTCATTGGCTGCACAGAACAGCTCCCTTGCTGTGACAGATAAGGAAACGTAATCCTTGCTTTTACTCACCCGCAGACGGGACCGTTTGCCCCTAGAAATCAAAGTGCTGAACAACTGAAAGCGCTGTCAAAACGCGACGTTAAGTTCATTTAACCGCCGAGAAAAAATCTACCCGGAAAAATCAGCTGGTGGACCCGAATGAGTACATTTGTTTTTGAAACGTTTAACCGCCCAGTTAGTCTGCAAGCACCCCAGCCTGCTGCGGGTTGGAAATAAAAGCGTGCTCCTACGGCACACAGCATCCTTACTGCAGCCGGAGTCGGCTCAGCCATGGCCAGGCTGCTGCTGCCCCCCATAGACAGCACGGCTCCTACGAGAAAAGGAAGGGCTCCACGACCACGTGCTGCTTTAGGGAGTGGAAAAATCCATCTTTTTGCAGCTCCCTGTGCTCCTTCTGTAATGCACCGGGCACGAAAACACGACTGCAGCTCCCCGAGATGCTGCAATTGAGAGAGATTGTGGAGGAGCTCTGTTCTACACCTGCAGCATCACTTCTCTGTCAGCGCACAAATCCTCGCCTGCCTTTGCAAACTTTGGTACACATTACAATCAGCTTTGATCCAATTTGGTGAGCTTTCTCCTCCCCTGAAGCACGTATTAGATATATTTATACGCACACCACTTTCACTTTTCATTACAGAACTACCTGTGATGCAGCACATCCCTTGCAAGTCAGCAGGATTCCCAGATGAGAGCAGCAAGTAAAGCTTCTCAAGCTGCTCCTTGAGCTCTCAGAGTCAGCACTTCCTCCTGTTCTGCACTGTATGTTTGGGTCTGAAGTGTGCTCTCTTCAGTTTTTGTTGTCACAGGTGGGTGGAGAGGTGTTAGAGGCAGCACCACACCTTGTGCTGTTCTGGCACCATGTGCACCTTCACCCATCTGCCCTCCCAACCTTAATGAGTTCTGTCTTCAACTCTAATTACACACATACTCATGCAGATC
Organism: Lagopus leucura; assembly: GCF_019238085.1. Taxonomy (NCBI): domain Eukaryota; kingdom Metazoa; phylum Chordata; class Aves; order Galliformes; family Phasianidae; genus Lagopus; species Lagopus leucura. Next base: position 3,517,155 of record NW_024962288.1, read on the forward strand.
ATCCACCCCGTGGAAAAAGGGATCCACACTGAGCTGCACATCCCCCTACTGCAGCTAACAGCAGGCTGAACTCCTGAAATCAGGGAGGAGACATCTGCCCCACTGTCATTGCCTGTATGTGTTACCTCCTCTGTTTTCCTCCCTGCAGACAACCATGTGCACCCACAGATACCAGCTGTCTTTTTTAATCTGGTTACATGATGGAAGCATTCATTGATTTCAGCCATGCTAGCACTGATATCTCATGCCTCAGTTTCTTCCTTTCTGAACAGGAAAAGCTAACTGCCCACATTCAGTTCTCCAGAAATACAAGCTCACCTTTATGCCAACACAAAGACACTTTCCATGAAATGCCAGAGCAGCCTGGATGCAGCAGTTTATCTTGACAAGGCCATATTATGGGAAAGCAGTGTGTTAATAACACGGGCAGACAAGCAGCAGCACTGATCAGCCTGAAAATGCCATGCAGCCCAACAGCTCTTCCAAAGCCACCATGAATTTTCAACTTTAACACTGACCTTTATTTTATTAAATAGTGAGACCCAGAGCTTTGGTGCGTGGGCGCACTCCAATGGAAGTGCTTTCACAAATGAGACACGGTGCTTTGGGCCTCCAGCTCCAAAACTCAGAGCTAAGTAACAACTAAGACTGCAGTAATGCACAGCATTTAGTTCCCCTGCCTGTCCTGCAGCACCTGTGCTGTACGGGCTGCTGACAGCACAGTGTGGGATCCCAGATGGGGAGAGGGGAAATTCCCTCTGGAAAACACCTGCACATGTCCAGGGGGAGGAAGCTCCTGGCACATAGGTCCAGAAAAGTCAGCCCCAGCCCAAAGGGAGCCCACATTAGCAGCACAGCAAGGGGACTGCAGAGCACAGGGAATAGAGATGCTTTCCTAAGCAGCCAGGATAGATGCTGTGTGCCTGCAGGAAGCCACTGTGTTTGCTGAAAGCAAACCTGAAGGACGAGGCTGACCCTGATGGCACACAGTCAGCAGGGAGGTTTCCCTTTGTTTATACCCTATATTTTCCAGATCACCAATTTCTCACTGTTTTATAAAGTTTGTTTCTCCAGCAGTACTAGCAGTGCTTGCATGGCAAAGAACAAAGAGGGATGCTGGTGTTGTTACTGCCATCTTCTGACTCAGCAGTACCTTGAGCATCATCACTTGCTTGTGCTGTGTTCCAAGCACCAGTCCTTAACACTGCTCAATTTTCTCACTGAAAAACTTGAAATTACACTCGATACCAAGTTTTATTTTACAATCATTACAACTGGGATCCAGGTTACTTAGGGCTCACCAGCACATGGTTACATGTATCCTGCAAAGTTTCCCTGAGGACTCTGCCATTAAATGGGGAAGCAGGAGCAGTTCCTCCAGGTAGCGGACAGATCTCTGCTGACCTTCAGAAATAGATACCAAGTTCATCAGCTATAAGGAATGAAAGCCATGCAGTTGCATTCCAGTTGAAGACTACTCCTGTGGAGTTTCAGGAGCACTCACAGCATCGCTTCTCTATTAACAAGCATTTCCACAATTTGTGGTCAGGGTACTTTTAGGATCACTTAAATTCAGGAATTTGATCACACAGGAGTTCAGATGCAACTTCTCCACTTTTGGGAGCTTCACCCCCCCTCCTCCCCTCCCCCCAGATACAGTGTCACAGCTCCCTTCTGCCATAACAGAAGCAAACAGCAGAGCAAGGGTAACTACATGAGCACCCCTGAACCCAACCACTCTACCCAACTAAGCTTACCCTAACCTTGTGCTTCAGCTTCTCATCTAACCACAATTAGTTCCTCCCTATTCTGCTTATAGGTGAAATTAAACCATGCTCAGAAGCCCATCTGCTGGAGACCACAAATATCCAGCTTATGGAGTAGAAGGAAAAGAAAAAGAAACCAGTTGAGGTACTTCAGAAAACTGGAACAAAAGCCCTTCTGATATTTGGGAACCTTCTAGAATTCATTTTCTTTTCCAGTCCTAAGCTAACAAAGACAAGCTCCCACTTCTTCACTTGTTTTTTTGTTTGTTTTTAATTTATTTATTATCTGAATTTCTCTCACCTTCCAATGCACTTTGTTCTGCACTTGTTTCTATTTTTACTATTCCAAACAAATACATTAAGAACAGAACTCACTCGCTGCCACCACGCAGTTAACTCTTTTTAGGGCTCATCCCAAGCAACAATCACAAGCCTTGCTCTCTCTATAGGAGAGTTGGTGAGAGCAGCTATGAACACAGAGCAAAAGGATTTGCTCCATGGGAGACTCTCTCCCTTTCTCTACCACCTGCACATCAAGCTGTGGAGTGGGAAGCTCCAGATGACTCCAGCAGGTCGTGTGCAAGGGGGCGGGCTGGACAAAGCCTCAGTGCCTGTTTTACTTCATTGTTCACCTGTCCTGAAAACAGAGACAGCCCTGGCAGAGAAATCCTCAGTGTGCAATGCTTCGCATAACGGGATGATCAGAAGCAACCACAGCAAAAGTCATCAATAATTAAACCAAAGACTTCAAAAGGTGACAGGGCAACATATCCAACACTGACTCTTACATCCCCTGTTCACTAAGCATTCACGTTAACAGCTCTAAATCACACCATGCTGCACCAAGCCAAACAGCTCCTTGCCAGCCAAGTAATCGATTAGCAAGAATATTATGTGCTTTTGTGACCAAAGTGTATTAAGTACTGAGAGGCTCAAGAAGAAATATGAAGGATAAAGTTTGACTTATCACAACTCCCAGAGGCAAGTCTGTTGATAACACAGGATTACTAAACTAATATGCAGTATATATGTATTTTCCAGTTATAAGTTCTCCATCCCTTGTTTCTTTTATCCTTATTGTCCCTTGACTTTTTAGGGCTGGAAGGAAGGAGAATCAATGGGTACAGCAGATATGAGTCCAGCTGGCATTATCTGAGCACTAATTCCCCCCCAGCAAACCAACCCAATATGAGAGATCACTGCTGCTTCTCCACTGTGTGGCTTCCCCTCCAAGGAGCTGCAGAATCCCACCGTGACAGCTCAGATTCCACACGTGATATCACACAAATTCCTAATTCAGCTAAAAAAATACCACTACTTAAGTTAATTGGTGAAGAATGAAGGTCAGTGACCTCCTAACAGTTCCAGCTCATCAAGTTTTTAAGAGGGAGGTTTGCCAGGATGGGACAGGGAAGCAGCAAATCCTCAGCACTTCACACGTGAAAACCTTTGGCAGATATAAAATTTGCAGATGTAAAAGCATTGTCTGTCACTACCTGGATTACATGGGTACACCACAGAGTAATCAATACAGAGAGTTCTCTAGGAAGAGAGAAAGGATGAGCATTGCTGAAAGGGAAAGCTTCAAAAACAAAACCAGTTGTGTTCTAACTTATGGAGTGTCAACCCACAGCTCATCACAGATTGCTCGCTTGTGAGCTGCACCTGAGTGCTCTGAACCCACGATGAAGAAAGATACAGGCAAAGCCTCTCCTTCTGCACAATGTGCTCAGTGCTAATCCCAGAAACACTCTGATGAATCATGACTAAAGGATCACATCCATTGTGTGCTTATTCAGGAAAGCATAGGAGTGCGTAGAAAGCAGTGTCAAAAACTTAAAAATAGGTGCTTTAGGATTTCTCAATGCATTACTCATGACATGCATCTAATACAAGCTGAAGACAAATTGATAAGCAAACCAGTGAAATACTTCTGTTCAGAATTCACTGCATCACTGCAGCTTGGCATGAACTTTGCCAAGTAGTTAGAAGACAGAGCATCATTAAGATCATAATTACTGTATCTTCACCTCCTCTCCTTCAAAAACTACCCAGCACAGAATAAGTCAAACCAAGTAATCAGAAGGTTTCACTAAGGCCATATTTTACAGCACTGTGTCACTCACAGTCACTGGAAGAGGCAGAAACAAAACTACACAGCAGAGGGTTATTAGTTTGGAAATCAAAGGAACAACTTCATGCCAACAAGATGCCAGTGAGGGGAACTGAAACCGCAGGAAACTTGAAACCCCACTTGTCCTCTTCAAGGCTCATCTAGCTTCACTCACTACAGCCATCACACCCCCTTGGCACAGTACACCTTAAAAAGCATTCTATCCCACAGAAAGCCATAGATCAACACAAGGCACAATCCCCAGATCCTTATGTCACACACTGATCTCCCCATCTGAGGGTTGAAACCTTCCATAATAACCAGACCACTGAGTATGTCTGATATCAGTCTATTGTATCCGGTCCAGTAAAAAGATCCCTATATTTTGAGGCTGCACTTTATAAAACTGTTAGAAGAGCTGCCCATTTCACATCACTATGTGAACAAATTTGGCTTTGCAGCTTCCTAAATAAAGTGCTGTTGCCTTAGTAAGTGCTTGTAAAGCAATCAAGAACTGACACAATAACCAAATGTTTCTCTAATAGTAATTATGACTCTTTGAAAAGGACATCTTATAATGGTAATTTATTTCCTACTTGAAAGCTAATCTCGCTAGTTATTAGACATTCCCCATGCTATCACTATCAGTAAATTATTAAACAGCTGACCAGGCTTTGTTTTTTAAATAATTCTCTTATGAAGCTCCCTGATATATTTACCATGAATACTGAATGATTCTGAGGCCTCTAAGGACACATGAATGATTTTTATTTACTACCTTTAGCAAAAAGCCTGTGTAATTAGCAGCAGGAATTTTACTTGAATCACAGCTACTGGTGATATTTCCAGTTCACTTACTTACAGTCTCAAAAAGAAAAAAAGAACAAAAGCTTTAAGCTTTTGATGGAGAAAACATTTCAGCCTGGGAAGTCACTAAGTGGCTGTGCACTCAGAGACGTGTGAAGAATCAGTCCCCTACTGGGAACATGGCAAGGATCTCTGTACTAGAAAGCATCAGCCCTACCCCCTAACAGAGGGGAGAATTTTATTGAGTTCCCTATAAAAGCATCTAACCTCATTTTAAGCCCTCCTGCTATTAGGCTGTACAGCTATCACACTCCCACTCAAATTAAGAACACAAATTCCTCTGTTACGTGCATGACCTATGAGCATACCTATAGGCTTTTTCCTTCAAGCCTCTTTCAGCCAGCATCCTTTCAATACACACTCAAGCACCTACTCTCCTAATGACTCTGAACAGAGCAGCATTGTTATCTCCATTGCCCAGATGTCACATGGACAGAGGGGTCAAGCTCTCCCTGCACAATGAAGAGGTACACAGCAGAACTAGGATTAAAAACTCTAATTATTGGTGTTATTACAATGCTATCAGCACCCTTATGGCCCACAGTAGTCAAACAAAGAACAACATCAGAAAAACACAGCAAACACTCCTAGCTCCTTCTCCAGAAGCACAGCTTCCAGTAAGCACAAGATACATAGAAATGGTTCAATTATTTGTTTAAAGCAGCCACAAGCAGATGGGCTTGCCGAGTGCCTGAGTCATTTCACAGGACAGATGCACGTAGCAATCCCACCACTCTCTGAAAGCAGCTCGCTGCAGTGATTTGATGTTTAGAGTTCCTTCACGTGCTCTTGATTGGGTTTCAATCCATGCAGACCATACACATCCAGCACATCCCTGCCTGCAGCTGACAGCCTCAATGCACGGCAAGTTGGAGCTCCAGAATTGGGTTCTATTACCATGCTGCAAGAACTCCATTCAAGCAGCCACTTCTTTCAGGCATGCCCATTTTAGACATCGCACAGAACACAAACTACTTTGTGATCTCTTCAAACAACATTCGCATAGCGGAACTCAGATGTGAGAACTCTTCACAAGCATATTTACAAGTTAACGCTCGCAGACAGATTTGAGCATTCATCTCGTGTTTGCTGCACTGCTTCTATTCCTGTAAGCAACCGTAGGCGATGCTGCAGTTGAAATCACTAAGAGTTGTGCAGCCAGTTCTCGAAAGCAAGTACTGCCTTTGAGTGCAGCTGTAAGATTGAGTGCTTCAATAGAAAGCACTGTCCTCAGTAGTGTCCATACTATCTCTGACTCGAGGAACAAGCCTACAAAACCAACTTTGAGCCATCACACAAAGCCATCACACAAAGAAAGTGAAAACAAGGCTCAGTTATGCTCAAGTCAAGGCCTCAAAAAGCCCACAGCCTGATCTTGACATATGAGACTCAAAGCATTTTTTTTCCTTAAGAAATAATAAAAAAAATTCAAGCTTCCATAAATCAAATTCCTCTTGGTGTAACACTACCAACTTGTGCTACGCTAGGAGAAAATTTGGCCTAGAAATTCTAAAGCTGAACGTTCTAGTTCAGCACTTAATATTTTGGTAACTGCGGTAATTGCTTTCTGTTGGAGCCAGAAATAAACCTGTTAAGTGTGCAGTAAAAGCAATACCATGACAAGTGAAATTGTAAAAGCACAACTTCCAAAGTCGGTGTAATCAGAGCCATCTCATAAGCTTTTTGCTAACTAATTGTAATACGCATACAAGCAGCTTCCCTGTTAGAAAAAAGGGATTCTCTTTATCACCTACTTCACAGATCCACTCTACAGAAAGGAAAGAACCAACAAACTTTAGTTACATCACCTTGTACTTCTACCTATGTTACACTCTCCATTGCAGGCCTCTCCAAGGCCCTCCCAGAGTACTAGTTAGTAGTTCTTAGGTCTCCCCTTCCACAACAGGCGAACCATTCTCAGTCTCAAGGCTGAGCAAGTCAAAGGTAGCGTTTTGCTGCCCATGCCATACAGCCTATAGAAGGCAGAAGCCTTCTCAGCTCTCCTTCCCTCCACAGGCAAACTGACAGGATTTCCCCTGAAACAAAGGGCAAACCCACAGCACAAAACAAGGTTTATGTAATCCTGTTGGTTCTGCTGGTAACAGCAGGTGAAATACCCCTAACAGCGACAGGCAGTAAAGCTTTGGTCCTCTGCCATACCCAGCATCTTCCTTCACTGTTCACACATGCCCTGAAAATGGGGCATGCAGAACACCATGACAATCCATCTCCACCTCACCCTAACAAATCACACAGTCTGTGCAGTTCAGTGATACACAATTGACTGCTCAACACCAGAAAGCAACAATTTGTCAAAATGGATTGTTGTGATTTTGACAGCAATACCAGAGCCGGTTTTGCTCTCAAAGTCAACAGCACTTAAGCACATATTCATGACATTTAGGAAAAAAAGAAATTAGGCTGGGAGTTGAGAGAGACTCAAAGGTAGCATTTATGTTTCCTCTAAATCCCAAAGAAAGTTAAAATTAATTCCCTCAGGTGACATTTTAAAAAAATCCTTTCAAGTTGATTTGCTCTAAAATCATGTTTTAGAAGCATTATCAGACATCAGAGTTAGTGGCTAGATAACACTTGGCTATCACATAAAATAGATCAATATATAGCAATGCTGTGATACCCAGTTTTTTCCTTCCTGTCTGAGCAGTTCTATCACCACCTCTGACATGGTTAACATGGAACCAACATTCATCTCAGCATGAAGAGGGAGTGGATTTCCACCCTCCTTCAGCTAAAATCCAGAGAAAGCGGTTCAAAACAAAGCAAAGCATCCATAAAAGAACAGAAAGAAGTCATATATTAAAAAAATACACAATATGGAATAACTGAAAGAAGAACTCCTGGCAGAAGGGCTGAGTACAGTAGAGTTGTTTAAAAGCATGATGAGATTTAATCATTGCATAGGCAGACTACTTCATGAGAAGGGTAAAAACTATTCACAACAACAGAAAAGCTCAACAAACATTTCTGGTTTGTATTTAGAAAGAAACAGGAGAATACACTTGTATCACTTCAGAAAGATGAAGTGCTTCATACTGCAGCTGCAATCAAGAGCGACTCTGCAAAGATAACAGGAACCTATGAAAACACCCTGGGGCACGTCTGATGCCCCAGTACTAACTTTAATACATCTCCAAAGGTTGATAACATCATGCCAATATCCATGTAAGTCAAGCAAAATGACTCAGCTCTGCAAAAACTGATGACACCAAGCTGAGGTACAACTGATACAAGAGAAGGGATGTCACGCAGTGGGCCCTGGACAAGACTGGAAGGTGGGTCTATGGGAACCTACTGAGGATCAACAAGAGCAAGGTAATCACCACTCATCCTCTGCCATACCTTGATCAGGGACATCCCAGCCTTGAGTAGGGACAAGGAGAAAAATGTATGGAGAGCAGCCCTGTGGAGAAAAACATGGGTGTTCTGGTGGACAAAAGCTGGATGTGAGCCTGCAGTGCACACCTGCAGCCTGGAAGATGAACTGCATCCTGGGCTGCATCAGCAGAAGGTGGCAGCAGGCAGGGAAGGGATTGTCCCATCTGTTCTGCCGCTGGACCCACTTGCAGTACAGCATCCAGGCCTGGGGACACAGCAGAAGGACAGGGAGCTGTTGAAGGGGGTCCAAAGGAGGGCAATGAGGATACTCAGAGAGCTGCAAAGTCAGATTGATGGAGTTGGAGGCGAGAAAGCTTTGGGGAAACCTCACTGTGGCCTTCCTGTACTTGAAAGGAGCTTATAAACAAGAGGGAGAGTGGCATTTTACACTGTGTAATAACAACAGGGCAAGGGGGGAATGGTTTACACTAAAAGAGGGGAGATTCAGAGTAGACATTAGGATAAATTTACTTTTATTTAGAGGGCAGCGAGGCCTTGGCACCGTAGCCCAGAGCTGTGGGTGCCCCAGGCCATGGATGGGCTCTGAGCAGCCTGAGCTGGGGGACAGCCAGCACAAGGCAGCGGTGGGGCTGGGGGCTGTAAGGTGCCTTCCAACCCAACCATTCTATGGCCTTCAGCAAAAAAGACAATTGGGCCTAACTGCTTAACTGAAGGAGGGTTACCATCCCAGGACTTTACAGAAAATTGGGTTGATTCCCACTCAAAGTTGGCCTTGATGAATGTGATATATTCCAAATGTTAAGGTAATTGTTTCAATGACACATCATTCTTACTACAGAATTGATACCATAGGCTATGAGGAGCACAGAACACAGAGCGAGCAGAGGAAGCTGACAGCTCTCCAAACAGCCGTAATCCAGAGAACTGATCAGGTTTGTTTGTAGTTCAATTCTCCAGCAAAACACAGCAAGTATATCAAACAGTGTCACTGTATGGGAACTGCTGAGTCACAGCCTGAACCTCTGATTGATTACCTGAGGTGAGCCTTGAGTCAGCCAGAGGAGCACAGGTGAAGGCAATTCAGCTGTGCTGCTGGAAGGGGTGGAGCCAGGCTGCAGCCCTCCTGGACCTATTGAAGAGCTGGCTACCAGAGGGGAAGGATCTCTTCTGGAGATCCCCTCTTTTGGTATCTTCTGGTGAGCTCAACCCAAGGGTGAGCTCTTCCACTTATTCTCTTTTTGTGATCGTTGTCTGCTTTGCCTTACTCTCTTGATTATATTGCAATTATAACATCTTGATATCTATTGATTATACACAATTATATTGTGATTACAACATCTTGGTTATACAGTCACGTTCATCAATTAAACGGGATAAACCCAAATGCATCCACAGCAAGTGTTTAAAGAAATGGTAAATGATGATGGGAAGGTCTGTAGTGTGATGCAGCCTGGAGAGCTTTGTACTCATCCTCTCCCACAGTACTACTGTAGTACTACTCTGCAAAAAGCATTAGCTTCGAGAGGGTGCCAGCACTTGTAGAATGGAGATCTCCTGTTCAGGAAAGCAATCAAGGGATTTATGGGTCATAATGACCACTAACAGAACGAGTAACAAAAAACAACGCAAGCAATTCGAACAGCAACAAGGCTGTATGGAACAGGAACAGCAAGTATAAACAAATAAGCAAATCAGCAGCTACTTCCACCACAAACTAGGGCAGAGCAGACCCTGTTACTGGAATGGTACAAACTGATGTCCGCATTCTGGTAAGACACTGAAAAAATTGAGACAGCATGGAAAGTGTCAAAGCAATTGCTTTAAGCCAGAGGAGAGTGCGTCTCATGAAGGATAAGAAAGATCAGTCTCTTTATTTTATCAAAAAGATTGAAAGGGACTTGATTACAAGTGTGTCCTTGGGGATAAGATACCAGCTACTAAAGAGTTTCTTAATGTAATAGAGAAAGACATGACAAGAAGCAATCTCTGAAATGCCAAGCCAGAGGAGTTGAAAAAACCCAGGGAGTGTTTGGTTTTCCCCCCCAACCAATACCCAACCACTATAGAATAAGAACAACACACATCATCCCCCCTTAATAAAAGTGTTACCTTGAACTGCAAAATGGCTATTAGGGATGCTGTATTAAATTACTGAGAACTGGACCCACAGCTCAACTCTAACTACGGCACACTGTAACCAAAATGGAACTAATTCAGCAATTTTCTCTGTACCACAAGTCGTTACTCTAGGCTCAAGCGATACCATGTTATCATCATGATGAACAAAACTGGTTTCAAGGTAAACTTCTTTATTAAGGAGCAAAAGCTACATGCAGAAGTTCACAAGCAGCCTATTATTCCCTCTCTGCCTGCAGTTTGCAAACACACACCATGTCTCATCTTGCCCAGCATGAAGTACCTTCTAGGAAGTGCTACAAAAGGAGCCTATGACACATCTCTACACCTTCTTGAAGGCACATTTCATACAACTAACACCAGCCTGGTGGGACAACTCACAGAAATGACAAATAAAGAGCAATCAGAACGTAAAAGCTTGCTCCTTATCTTCAGGGTTCACCCACGCTCACTGCACAGCACTGCTGAGCTCTGCTTCCCAACTGCCCTTCTCCCACAGCCCCAGCTAAGTCAGCTGTCTGTAAGCTGAGGATCTGTCCCTGAGGCCTCAACCACACACCAGATGTTTAGCTTATAAATGCTGTATTTTCCTAGCAGGTACTTTCCCTCTCCCTCCCCCCCTTTTTCTAAATGGTATTTTTACTTCTCCATAGCATCTTCCATCTGAAAGACTCAAGGCACAGGGACACATGTTAATGTACCTTCATCCTCCAAACTCTTGCTGTTCAAAACAGGACCAAAGGTGATCACAGTTTTACAGATACATTTCAGTAGAACACAGGGTGCTTTTACCAGAATTCAGTCCTGATCAATAATTCCTTCCTCTCGGCTCTCAAGTGCCATGCTGTACAACTGGGTTCCTGGCAAAGGCAAAGCAATTAATATTAATGGCAGCAACCTGCATCACTGAAGAAATCATTCATAGCATAGCACTGACCTGCAGCTCTCTCCCAGTCCCTCAAGGCGCATTGTGACTACAGAGCAAGCACACCCAAGCCTGTGCCTGCAGGGCACCACTTCACTGGAGTCAGAATCCACCAGTGGCAAGCAGAAGCTGTAGGATGGCACATACAGTGGTTTCCAGCCTGTGGTTTGTGGAGCCCTCTAGATCCAGGAGGTATTTCTGATGCCATCTCCAAAGTGCAGCTTTACATGTCTGTTCTCACAGGCAATTCTACTGCATGTTCCTTGAGCATATTAGTAAAAAAAAAATCAATTGGTGACAAAGGGATGAGTTCTCCCTGCAGCAGCTCAGCCTTTTATAGAATTGAACACAACAGGCCTAAAGTGATAGTCAGGAAAGGACTGCACTTCTAAGCTTCTCTTTTAGATCCACACTGAACTCCACCATTCTCCTAATAGCTTCTCAGCTCTCTCTTGCAGAAGAGCTATTTGCCCTTGGTGCATGTGAAGGCAATGCTTCAGAATGATCCACCTGGACATCGCTGATTCCAGTTATTCTGGGATTTTGCATGTTAGACAAAGTTACATTTGCAGCAAAGCTGCACTTTGAATGCAAGCACCAACCTCAGGTCTTTTTGTACCTACAGTTGTACTACAGCAAGCAAATAGAATGAACACTCCCTTAAAAAAGCTTTTTTTGGAATTGAAAAGTGCTCTGTAGGCTATTAAAGTTCAGTAAGGAGAAGGGCAGTTATTCATCAATAAACCACAGACATCCCAACTTTCACTGAGCTCCTGAACTCCCGCTCCAGAGGAGACTGCTCTGACATCCTCTGCTATGATGGATTTTGCTTCTCTTCCCAGGCAACTCCTGAGCTAACCAAGCAAGAGTCAGCAAGAGACTGCAGCCTTCAAGGGATGCAGAAAAACACAAAGATTGCAGTGTTGGAGTGAACCCAAGGAGCAAGGAGACAAAACTGCCTGTGGACTTCAGATGAGAACCTGTGGGTGCCCAGCAGAGCTGCTGCACACCATCAGCTGACAAACTGCACTTCTGCTGTACCTTTAGTTAGCTTCTCCTTCATATACAAGCAGCATAAGTCATCAGTTAAACTGACAGAGCTTAAAAGCAAAAATAAATTGAAATAAAAAATTACAAGGATGTTTAAAATATATAGAGCATGCTATGGAATCATCCTGCATCCTTAGAAGTGTTCATCTAAATAAGCATTAAGACAAATGAGAAGATAAAACTTGATGCAATTCATAAACAGCTGTATGCTAGTACTCAGTCTCGACTGAAGAAGAAAGGCATTAGGCTCCCCAGGGCTCAGTTTGCTGGTCAGTGTTTTTATGCTATCCTGCTATGAAAACTTCTAGTCTCTTCCTTTACCAGTACAAATAACACAGATGGAAATGGTCAAGGAATTTATTCTTTAAAGAGGCACTGAATTACTCGGAACAGTTAAATCCAATAAACGTGAGGATTTCTGAAAGGTTATAAGGAAAGGAGTCTTGATTTTAAAGAAGTAGTATCAGTAGAAAACGGTGATATTCCAAGAGACTTGGCAGTTATATTTGAGGTTTATTAACATGAAGAAAGCCAGAAGAAACTGAAAGCTGCCTTAAAGTGACAAGGAAGGCAAACACACAGCAGGCTGTTGCTTGAGCTTTAAAGTTCCTTTCATCCAGGACAAGCACGTGGCTGCTTGTGGGAGAAAACGAGCAGGGCACACCTTGCACACAAAGGAAGCACATCAGCCACAGATGGCTTTATTCTACTTACATCATTAATTGTAGAGTGCAATGAAGCTGATGCATGGTGACCATGACCCAATTCAGATCTACGTCCACGCAAATGTATATTCAGCCTGCATACATAGGCAGTACCAGCCCTGTGATACACAAGCTCTGTTCTCAACACTGTAGGCTCATACACACCAATGGGGAACACGGTCACAAGAACTACACAAGATGTCCATCAGCACCATTGCTTCAGGCTAAATTACATTTGCAATATAAAGCATTAAAGAAGTGCTTACATCTTCTGCTTTAATATTTGCCTTGCTCGACTTCAGAAGATGCAAAGGAGAATAATCCAGCAGCACCAAACAGCCTGCATTAGTCAGGGTCTGGGCAATTAGCATCTTTAATAAAAATTGCTTGAGGATGAGGTATATTTGGAGGCAAAAAAAAATTTAAATTATCTAATTTTGATATACTCACAATTCAAAGCAAAGCTTCCTGCTGTCTTCAAAGCATCACTGAATGTCAGCAAGAGGAGAAAAGTATCACTGCGTCTTTCTGCAACATACATTCATTACCATTTACTCACTCATGAATGTCAATGTTGTTTCACCACCTCATTCCTCCTGTTTACCCATCCCCCACCCTCCCCAAAAATGCAGCCTTATTTATTACACGTGGTTGTATGATTTCTCTGCTGCTGGGGATTTAAGTAAGCAGAGTCCTATACAGTCCTGCCATACAATGGGAAGTGGATGTACATGCACAATATTAAACAGAGCATCTGTAAGAAAGACTACTTTATGGATATTAGATTTACTCCCATTACAATATAAAAGCAAGAAATGCCATTGTATTTCCAACAGATAGCATCACTTACACCTGGCAATGTAAATCACACCCCATGGAATGACATTACAGGGTCACTCACTTCACACAAGTGTCAATAGTTACAATGCCGGAGTCCAGCAACAGATGAGTGGGTAATGTATTCTGAGCTACAGGGCTTGGATAATTTACTGAGCCTATTCCAGCTATTGAATTGTCATAAAGAGCTCTGTCAGACTGATGACATTCATCAGATCAGCCTGATCCAGCAATTTCACACATTACCCTTCCCCTTTCGTCTGCTGGCAAAAGAGCATGACTGGGAATGGAGAACATACAAGCACACAGATGGGTACACTTACTCCAGAATTCCTCCCTCAATGCATCTCTAATCCCACCTAACCAAGATGAAAGCACAGAAGACAGATATAGGAATTCAACAGTGATGATGTTTCCAGTGAGACATCCCCAGATACTGGACTTGGGCAATTATCTGCTCTATGGGAAGAGGAGGAAAGAAGAATAAGAGAAGCACAATGCTTCTCTTATTGGTGAAACAAAGATCACACCTTAATCATCCCCCAGTCTTCGGCCAGCTAGGAGAACAGGTTTATTGCAAAGGGAAGACCTGTTGGTTAGTAACGCTGTTCTGACACATTGACAAATGGCAGTGCAAGGCAGACAAATTGGCAGCCCATTTTTAAAAGCACAAGTCAATTGATTTGCCCACTGCCAAAGGGAAAGTGAGTCACAAGTTCAGAAGAACATGAAAACCCATAAGTTACGGCTCACAGCCCCTGTGAGCAGCACCACTCCCACCCCAGAAGGCACTGCAGCCCCTACTGCTCAGGATTGGGAGCACAAGGACTCATCACTACCACCGCTGAAGCCTCAAGGACACACGGGTGCCAAGCCCTCCCTCCCCCAGAATGCTGTCAGCTCACCACTAAGGAGAACAGCTCACTGAAAAGCAAAGATGTGGTCTGGGGGCAGATGGCAGCACAGCGATGAACATGTTTGCTCTGCTCATCGTTTTCCACTATATCGAACCTATGCCAATGAAAAGTAGCTGTATGTCACCATCAAGGTAGGTGTTCAGCAGAGAAGCGTGCTGCAAAACAACGTGCAGGACTCTACACCTGCCATTTGCAACTAGCAGTACCTTGGGCTAGCTATGTATGTGTGCATACACGCTGCCCATGCCTTATCTGGACTTTAACTGCTCCTTGCTGCACATTTTACCATTTACAACCATGTTTTGTGATACGGATGCAGAAGGCATCAGCCACCACTCAGATCTCTGAGGAGGGGGCATCTGTGTACACCTTGTTTGGTTCTAAGGATTTTCTACAGAACACAGGTTTTTTAAGCATCTTTTTGCTAACTGCACACATGGCAAGAGAAGATATGAGAGGAGAGTGAAAACTATCTACGTTTGTCTCATAGGCCAAAACAATTTGAAATGTTTCCAGTTAGGGAAGTTCTAGTTAGAAGAACTTTGTCATTTTGATTTTTCTTGTACACTTCTTAGCACTCCACGTCTTGTGAACTCTTATCTCCTCAGCCCAATGCCACAGGCTCCAGATCTGGAACACAGCCCAGATCCCATTTTAGTCACAGCAGATGAGGATAAGGTCTCACATGACTACAGAGCTGAGCACTGCCACTTCTGATCCCTCAAGGCTTTCTGGGATCATCAAGCAAATATAGGTCTCAGGGCATCTTCTGGTGCCGCTGCCACTTCTTTCTCCATCATCTCTGCTGTTAATTTGTCTGGGGCAGCCCCACCGAGGGACAGGACAGCAGCACAGCAAGCTGCCTGGCTGCCAACCAGAGAAAGGCAGCTCTGCAGCCAACAGGAACCTGGGGTCTGCTCCTTGCTCCCCACCAGCAGACAGAAGCCGGTGAGAATAATCCATCACAAGAGCACACCAAACCTCTCGTTATTTTTGATATGATCATCCCATTTCCCAGCAGCTAATGCTCTGAGTGCAGTCACAAACTCAGATCTCAACAGGATCTGCTTGGCACTGTTTCCTTTCAAGACAGTGTCACAGAAACATTGAATGGCCTGGGTTGAAAAGGACCACAAGGATCATCTAGCTTCATTACCCATTATGTGCAGGGTCACCAACCACCATCCAGCCTGGCCTTGAATGCCTCCAAGGATGGGGCATCCACAACCTCCTTGGGCAACCTGTTCCAGTGTGACACCACCCTCTGTGTGAAAAACTTTCTAAATATCCAACCCTCTCATGTCTCAGTTTAAAACCATTCCCCCTTATCCTATCACCTCATGAACAGTCATTCTCCCTCCTGTTTATATGCTCCTTTCAAATATGGGAAGGCCATCACTCTAGAAACTTAAATTATAGCAGAATTCCTGTGGGGTCTTCAAGTGAGACCCCATGCTCCACACAAGGTTGGACTGGTCACACATATGGCTGTCAAATCACTGCTGTCCCTGCTACCTGCTCCCTCATGCATGGAATAAGGACGATTCCTTCAAGGCTTGGTAAAGCTCTTGAGGTATGAGTGATGTTATTTTTGTACAGCTAATTCCTAAGCTCCATGGTCATAGCCAAAAGCTTTCACCATCCCATCCCTTTACACAATTCACCACATGCTCGCTGCCACACACAGCTCACGCAGGCACCTCATTCTGGCAGGGCCCTCTGCAAGGACATACAGCACAGATTGCAACAAAAGGAGACATTAAGCAAAGCATTGAGGAGATAGAAGGAAAAAAACTGAACAATGCAAGAATCCTTCGAAGCCAAGAGGTTACCATGTTTCTGTTCATCCTCTGTCCCACTTCATTTCTATGCTCTTAGAGACAGCAAAAAGTAAGTAACTGGATACCTGTCCTTCACTCCTTCACAGGCTGTTAACAGCACAGCAAAGCCATGCCATGAACACCTGGGTTAACCCATGTTGGGCCACCTCCTCCTGACCAATCCCCAACAGCTAGAAGGCAGATTTGCTCCTGGTGAGCAAGTCTGGGTTGCAGACCAACCTGCTCCTGCCTTCCTGCACTGCTGCTTTGGGAAGGCACCACAGCATATGAGCAAGGGAGGGATCTGTGCTTGTGCAGCTGAGGAATTTCAGTCAGTGTAAAGCTGATCATTGCCGAAGAAGCAATGGGCACTTAGGATTTGCCTTGACATTTTCATTCATTCTTGTTAAAGGCAGACAATGCCACCTCTTTAGGGCTAAGGAGAAAATGCATATGGTACATTAGAGCCCATTTTATGCTTGGCACTTTAACACTGTAACAATCATTGCACTTAAGGGCATACTATCAAGCAGTTTAATACCCCAAATATTATTCATTCCCTGCTTTTTGCAACTATCTCTGTGCAAGACTACATACAGTGTTTACTCCTAATGGGTCCCTCTGGGATGCTCTCAGATCTCTACACAGCTCCAAGTTTATCTGATCAGCACAGCTCCTCCTTCCCACAGTTTGGTCTGTGCCACGACCTCCAGCTTCCTCTTCCCCATGGAAGTAGCATCCCTCCCTAATTGAAGGCCTCTGCTCTACAGCAGCACAGGTTTCTGCCATTGTGTTTGATTTGGCTGCTTATGAAGCAGGAGCACTTTTGCCCTGGCCTACCCGAGCATCACTTCCCCCAGCGGCCTGACACAAAGTCTATTGCATGATGCATTAGCCTTCAGTTCTGCTCCTATCCTTATATGCTTCAATAATTCTAAATTAGGTAGATGTGACAATATAATCCTTGGACTGATTCTTACCATTACAGTATTGAAAGTCAGTAAAGATTTAGTTGTTTTGCATTTGTTTTGTTTTTAAGAAAATAACACTGTTCAGTGTTTCAAAGACAAAATGCAACTGTTATTCTTGAGAGCAGCTCCACAATCCCGTTTATGGCTAATTGGCATCCTACCAAGTGACAATAAAAATAGAGTATGAAAGGAGTCTGGCAACCAGGTGCCTGTGTGTCAGGAACTTTCTTCTTTGGAAACATAAATATCAGCCTACCAATACTCACAAGAGGACCTGTGCCACCTATACAGTAGAGAAGGGTGGAGCTTCTTATATCACAGTTCTGACTTTTCATTAACCAGTGAAGTACATTATCACATGCACAAGGCAGCCAGCCCTGCTGAGCACCTCACTCCACACAGCCACAATAACTGAACACAAAATCTACCCTGCGGTTACAAAGCCAACACCATTAACAACTACATCACAGCCTTCCTACCCAAAGCATCCAACACAGGTGGCAAAGGGAACAACAGCATTTCGTGAGTTCCTCAGGCGCTCCACCCCATTCCTGGTGTTACTGAACTGGGGTTACTCAGTGCATCTTCAAGCAGTTTTACAGACATTTCTAAAGCAGCACAGCTTGGAGCTCCAAGATTTAAACAAGGTAGGAGGCTTTCCCAGGGCAAGACTATTCACCATCACTGCCTACTGCAGGGTTATTTTGATGTGCAGCATTTGTCACTGCCTGCTGCATTCATCCAGATAAATGGTTGGTACCTCTACTATGGTTTGTGCCATCACTACATCATTCACAGTTGTCCCATGCGTTTGCTTTGTGTGCAGGCATCACCTACCAAGGAATGAATGTCCCCATCTCTCTTCATTCCACCCAGAGAGCAAACAGATACTAAGAAAAGAAGTGGCAGTGCCTTCATACTGAACAGAAAATCCCTTAAATCAGTGTCATAGCCTTTTAAAACCAGATACTGACTCCTGTTCGCAGCCATCATCCACTGAAAACGCACGTCAGCAAGAAAGACCTACCTTTGAACAAAGATTAAGGAGGCGAGAGAAAACCAGGGCGCTGCAAGAGAGTAAACAAGGAATATCAACAGAGCTGAGAAATAACCCATCGCAACAAGGAATAGGACAAATCAGGAATATCTCTCTGGTATTTAACAAGAGGGGAAGAAAAAAAAAAAAAAAAAATCAGAACCTCTGCTGTGGCAAGATGCATATTTCAGCCCTGAGTCCAGAAGCAGCAGCAGTTCAGCAGTGGCTGGAGTGATCTGTTACCCCTCAGCTGATGGTAACATTGCTGCTGACTGCACTTCTATCAGACTAATTTCAAGAGAGGTCTTTCCAACTTAACACAGGGCAGGAAGACTGCTGAGCAAAGCCTGGCTCTCCTGCAATAAGCAAAGTTGCTGCTATGCCTTGCTTCTCCCTGCTGTTATTGTAATCCAACACAACCCCTCTAAGCAGCAGGGGCAGGGATCTGCTCAGTTCTCAACCATGGGAGCATCTGCAGCTCATCAAGAAGCCCGGGGGATGTTGCAATGACAGCAAGTTTGTACCAATTCTTGTTTCCTATTTAGAAATGTGCAAGAGGTGACTTGGGGGAAAAAAAAAAATAAACAGTGTTTAAATTAAAAAAAAAAAATCCATCCATTTCCCCCAAGATGAAACATTCCTTCTCAGGGTTCAGTTTTCCTCCTACAGCTGAAACGATCAACAGTTACACAAGAAACATTGAAGCACTGCCAAGCTTATGTGTTTGGGGGTTTTTGTTTGGCTTTTTAAATTATATATATATATATATATATATATATATATGCATACACACATATGTACAGAAAATCAGCTTCAGACAGCGCTGTGCTGCATCCTCCCTGCAGCAGGATGGGGTTCCTTTGCATGGAGGATGTGTGGATGCAATGCCCATCAGCACCTCAGCCCTATGGATCCAGAAGCAGCACATACACAACTGCCCATTGGCACTTAGCCATAGGAACACTCCATCTAACTGCAGTCACAACAGTGCACCTAAATGAGGCTGGGTGCAGGCAGCACTTGCAGTCAACCCTTGGTATCAGTAAGCACTATTTAATTATTTACCACAGAGATCTGGGCATCCATTGAGAAATGCCATTCCACCAACCTCTCCTCCAGCTCCATTCTGCACACTCATCTGCTCAGGCACCCAGCAGCCACCCAAATGCTCAGGGGAAACCAACAGCCCTCACAGGAAGGTGGAAGCCCTATTTGCTACCAAGCAATGGGTGGAACCTCCCAGAGCACCAGCACAGACCAACCCATCTGCCCCCATCTCTCTTAACACCAAGACACGTCTTTTGCATTATTTTCTTCCACCCACTTCTGCTTCATTCTGAGCAGCAACTTGCCACAAATAACCACCTCCTGCTCGCAGGCCACCACACGCTCTCCTGCTGTCAGCACTGGGGCTTATGAGCTCTGCAGCTTCCCTAAGCGAGCTATTCTGAGCCCGCCATGCAAACCCATGACTTTACACCCTGTCTGAGCATCAGCAGCTATCACTAACACTGTTTTCAAATCCAATCTCATTTCTGATTAAACTTTTCTCTCTCCCATTCGTAACCTCACTTGGCAGCCTGATTTGCGCAGCTCAGTATAAATATATGCTTTAGAATTAAACTGGTTCAGCAATTTTGACAATGATTTCTCGGAAATTAAGTCTGGACAATTTGTTTGGCTGAAGTAGAATCATTTGAAACATGATAAAAAGGCTACCAAGTACTCTGTAGCGTAGCATGCTAATAAATATTAGTGATGCAGATCTCGTTTGTGCCTAATGGCAAGGCTGCTGGAAGCAGGCAGCACACTGACCCAGAGCTGAAACAGCACTCATGCTGAAAAGCACAAAGCAAAGACACACACACAGGTGACAGCTATCATCTGCTCCCAGTGAATAGGGAGGGCTGAGCAACCAGAGGAACAGATCTGAAGACCAAAAACAAGGCCCCCCCAGAACCTCTGGATTTTTCAGTGCTTAAGGACATGTCAGACAGTTTCCTAACCATTCTGGTCCAATCTCTTATCATTTCTAGGTCCCCAGTCATCCACACTAAATTTTCTCAGCCTTTGTCTGATGTCTATGGCAACTATTTCCTTAACCTGGACATTGTTTTGTAGCATTTCTTGTTCTTAGTGCTTCAGCAACGCTTGAGTGTTAAAATAACACAAAAACACCTTTCCTCACACACCTTTAAGCTCCCGTTTTATCTTCTCCCTTGATTTTTCTTGTCTTTTATCTTTGAAAAAACATGCTCCCCTTATTCCTTCCTCTTTACAGTTTGTTTCAACTTCAACATGCTCTTGGTCATCCCCATACAATGTTGGTGGCCAGACCCTACCATCGTCTCACTCATCTCAGAGCGAACACTCAGCCATATTTATGGCACTCAAAGTTTGCAGCAACGCTGACGGCCTCACTTCTCTGCTGTGTTTCCACCTTCACTGCCAAACTTTTCTTACCTATCTCCACAACTATCATTCACCTGACAAAACCCTCAAACTCTCCTTGCTACTTCTCAGCCTTTAAACAGGAAGAAATCCTCAGGCCTACTGTAAATGCTCGCCCTGCAATGTGTGCTGGCAGAGTGCCGCTGCCCAGCAGTGCTGTGGGCTCTGAGCACAGCAAACACACACACCTGAGCAAAAGATTTATTTTTCTTCCACATCATTCAGGACAGATTTTACTCCTGAATTAAAAAAAAAACTCTAAAAAAGGGCCTCTAAAAAACAAAGGAGAAGCATTACTAATGGATGCCCTGAGCCACCATCCAAATACTCAGGTTTCAGTTCTTCACTTCTATCTCTTCCCCGGTGTTTTGCTGGTGGAGATATTTAGGAACCCATTCCAACAGAGGGAAAATAATCATTATTTTTTCTCCCCATAATTAATCCAAGGTGCCACTGAACAAAGAGAATAATTTGATTCTAGCTGAAATTTCTCAGAAGTTAATAACGACACGCTTACAAAGTGTTGAAAAACCTGTATTACTCCCCCCCAAATTTTTGTTCTGTTAATACTACTGAAGGGCCTTGCCAAGGTTGGTTTATTTCCCTCTATTCCTCTTGAAATAGAAGATTTTGCCAAAGTATCTACGTCCATAGGCAAGAATAATGTTTAACTGAAAAATACAACACACAAGATAGCCATTCTCAACTGTCTCAGTGAGTATAAAGCCCATGAGAAACCCCACACACCTTCACAGAAGAGTTGAACCTCCTATCCCATTCTTCCACATCATCACAAATACACCTCCCAAGTTTCCTCATTTGGCCACACACAGTTATCCACACAGGAGTCTGTTTTGCTAAGTACATGAAGCAGCAGGAGAAGCTGCAACGGGGCCAACCTGCGAAGGAACACGTAGGAGTCTGCAAGAACAAACTGACACAAAGGCACAAGGTTGCAGTTAGCACCAACCAGATCATGTGGAACAGCCTGGGGATTTTCCTCTCATCTACCACCAGACCTTGCAACTTGTGTACTGAGGGCAGGATGTGCAAAGGAGCCGTGTATCTGGGTTGCTCACACCCTTCTGAAAAGTGTTTTCATTCTTCAGGAAGCACCAACAAGACCTCATTTTCAGCTAGGAGAAATTATCCAGAATGAAACCAGTTTCTGTGTTGCCATCACCCAGCAGCATTTTCTCATTCGTTGTTCTGCATTTTGAAGTGGTGCAAAGCATTTAATTGCACAGGTGAATTCAAGTACGGTTCACCTGATAGCACCAGCTCCTTCCAAGGCTTCTGTAGCTTAGCCATAACACCTCAGTGAAGGCTGGAGGAGCTATCTGCTAGATACACTGTACAAGTGAGAAAAGAGCAAAGGCTGCAGATAGAAGGAAGGCACTTGGTTCAGAAAAGCAACATATTACACTTCTGTGGTCCATAAACTCACAGGCACATGAAGCAGATTGATGCTGTTGTGATTATTTGACCCCTTTCCCAGTGTTGGCTGATCCACATAGTACAAGGAGCAGAACCAGGCTCTGAAAAGTGTTTATTAGCACTATTTATCCAAAACCTCACCTTGTGCTCTCTTTTTATCTGTTCTGTAGAAAGTTAAAGCCCACACTCAGCCACCATTTAAAGTCTAACACAAACTCAGGTGTACCCATTCCCACTCTAATTTTAGTGCCCATGCCCCAAATGCTGTGCTGCTGTGGGTCCAGCAGTAACCTGGCTGTGAGAAATAGATCATCAGCTTCTGCCTACCCACCTACATCCTGACCCTCAGACTGGAGATGGATCTGCATGACATGCCCATGAACATAGCAGCAAGATTTACATTTTTTAGATTTAGAGTGGGGATTTAGAATGCAACTCCTCTTGTACTGCATTTAATCAGAAAACAATAGAGACAAGGATATTCTTATAAGAGAATACGCAAGTGCATTGGCTGTTGCATTTGGCAGCTATCTCTGTGTGCAGAACTTAGGACTTTTGTTTACTGATTGATTTTTAAATAACACTTTCCATCCTGGATGCACAAAAGCTTTCCCTGCAAATCTTCTCACTGATGTCTCAATGAGGCAGTTGACAGCCTGAACCAACAGCACTACCAGGGCTGTGACCTTCTCCATCCATCTTAATTAGGTGTTAACTTCAAAAGCCTTTTTGTTACATGTTACCTGCCAGCATCAAACAAAAAAAAGACAAACACCAGCCTTGAGTCATCCAAAATGCAATTACAGGCTCTCTCTGAGAGGTGGCTCTGCCTACTCCTCTACTTTCAGCTCCAGGAACTTACAGCACAGGAACACCGCTACAGCAATGCTTAGAAGAGCCCTACAATGAGGAAGTACCAAGAGACTCACACAAAATAGTTTTATTTCAAACACTCCTGAATATCACAGCACATCACTTAACTCAGTGCTCTCCCATCTAGGCCAGCACAAGCTACTTGCCTTTAAAAGATGTATAACAACTAAAAGGCACAGGTTCAGACCTGTGCAAACTTCACAGTCCAGTGGGTTGGCACCCATCAATCCATTTAATTACACCATCCAGAAGGAAGTGAGTTATCAGGCAATAGGAAGTCACCAAGGCACTCGGGGGGGGGCTTCTGCCATAGGACTGCTCACACACTGCCAACCCCACACCTGCATGCTATACATCTTAAATGCAACAGTATCACCTGATGCCAAAATGAGTTCCTTCCAGACTCAGGGCAGTCTGTCTATGCATGAACCCACATGCCCTGGACACTGCCTTACATAAGCTACGTTCTCAACAAGTTTTCTGGAATTATTTCTTAACATGATAGAGAGCACACTCCACAAGCAGTGTGGTTCATCCACAGCTGCTGTGAAACCAGGCTTGTTCCTGCAGACTTGGAAAGAAACACAAGAGGGTAACATTTAAAAACTGTGGCTGGGAGATTCATCCTAACACAGACTGCACCCAGCAGGGATCAGCGCTCAGCTATAGACAGGAGGTCAATAACCACACACCCAGGAAACATCTCCACATTTATAGGTGTTCAGAGCCAATGTGTTGACAAGGGCATGTTCCACAGCTGGGAAAGTCTCTTTGTTCCTTCATGACTTGGAACCTAAGGGGAGAACTCAACTATTTTCAGGCATTCAAGGCCAGGCTTGATGGGGCTGTGAGCAACTCTGTCTGGTGAGAGGTGTCCCTGCATACAGCAGGAGGTGGAACTGGATGATCTTAAATGTCCCTTCCAACCCAAACCTTCCTGTGATTCAACATTACACCCAAATGGTTCAGCTGGGGCTTCCCCTAGCATGACTATTTTTTCTGATGTAGGCATCTGCCTGGTGCGATCACTCTTCTCACCCCAGCAGCATCCCAGATCTGACGAGTGAGCAAAGCACTGAGGACACCCACATTCACCATTCTCCTACCATCAGGAGCGAGCTAAGTGACCACGCTTTACAAGAAAGCTCTCGATCTGGATTATATCAACATCCTCCCACCTTTTACCCACGGGAGCTCAAACATACGCACCGAGCACTGCTGAAAAGAAATGACTGTTTCTGAAAACACAGTTGAGGCCACACAGCATGCTGCTAACCCACACAACAGAACACTGACATTTACAGCTATTTCGCAGTCGTAAGCTGCATGTTACTGAATGGGCGTCAGAATTAAGAGCTCCCAAGTTGAATACATCCTTGCCTTAAAATCCACCAGCTCTCCCCCTGTTCTACTACATTAAACCAAAATTCCTTTGGAAATTCAGGCAGCACAGTGGAAGTCTAGGAAAGCTCTGATCTGCTTCTATCTGGTGATTTCCAAAATGAGCCTCTGTCAATAACAGAGTAATAAAAGCACTGGAACTGGGCAATTTGTTATTGTAGGAAGGTATTAAACAGTAAGCCACCTCACTCCCAGCTGTTACTTCTGGTGTTTGTTTGTGGGGATTTTATGCTGTTGGTTTTTTCCCCCCCTAAGAGATTTTTTGGAACTTGGAACAATTATCTCAAAACCACGCCTGTTAACTCTTCTGCCAAGTGGCTGGAATATTTTTTCACTCCAAGACAACAAAAGAAATTATTTCCCAGAAAGCAGAATTTAATGCCATAGCGAAGGCTAAATCAACTGTTTTTAAAACAAATTAATCCACTAAAAGTGTTCCACTACAACAGCCATACGCTGAAGCAAAGAGGCGATGCAGATCCAGTCATTTAGCTGTCAGCACAAAAGAACATCAGCACATTTTTCTCCAGCACAGCAACTAACTTTTTGTTCTAAATGGACAGGCATTAAGTAAATCAACCTATATTTGCAAGAACACCACTTACAACTGCTGTGGGTTCCTATTTATCCTACATGTCCTGTCCTCAGATACCAGAACCACTGCAAAGTTAGCTGGCATGTTCTCTTTGGGTGAATAAAGCAAATAAAGGTGAATCAAAGGCAAATCTGAGTTTATTTTGTGCATTAGAGATCAGCTGCTGTAACCAACTGCAGGAGCTGCTGGAGACCACCCCAGGTACAAGACAAGCAGCCTGCAGCACAAACACATGGCCCAGTGCACTGCCCCAGCCATGCCTGCAGCCCAACCCGCCCTCAGTTTGCTTACAGCAGAGCCCAATGCCACCTCCAACCAGTTTCAAGGCTCCACACACCACCTGCTATTGGCACAGAGCATAGAATGCATGGTTTGGGCAGGAGGGATGCTGTAATACATGCAAGCAGCCAGGCACGCACAACAGTAACACAGCCCCCAAGGCCTGTGGCAGAGGATGAGGCAGCTCAGGCCTTCAGCTGTCCATGGCTCCTGATGTTTCAGTTCTTCATCACTCAACATCAAGCTGCAGGATGCTCTCACAGAGGAGTCCTTTGGGATTCAGTGGCACGTACACAGAGCTCCTACTGCACCCAACCATGGATGTCTGAGTTCTTGAACTAATCCTTTATGTCTCAGAAGCCACACCAGCAGCTCTCCCAAAACTCTGGAAACAGCTCTGCCCCAGAAGCCTCAGCTCACTTCAGTGCTTTGATCACTGTGCTACTCTCCATGGGCAAAG
This sequence comes from Lagopus leucura, assembly GCF_019238085.1. Classification (NCBI taxonomy): domain Eukaryota; kingdom Metazoa; phylum Chordata; class Aves; order Galliformes; family Phasianidae; genus Lagopus; species Lagopus leucura. The sequence goes on from NW_024962288.1 coordinate 3,543,150, forward strand.
AAGTTGTTTTGTATTTCTCATTTTTCCTACACTGCCCTTCAGGAATCAAGTGCTTCCTCAGTCTTATCCTTATGCTCCCTGCAAACATCCTCTGGACACCTCACTGCTGCTGCACACACAGCCCTGAATTGCCAACACTTCTTTCCTCAGCCATGTGGCACACAAGCTTCCTAAGGTTACAGAGCCCAGAACCAGGATCCAAAAAGCCCTCCATGAGACCCCCTCCTGACAAAATCTACTTCCCACCTCAGGGAGCCGGGTGACAGAGAGCAGTTCTGCCATGCTGACTTCAAAGTCACTGCAGCCCTCAGGGGTGTCAAGTTTTGTAGAGTTCTTTACAGGTACCAAATTGGATTTAGTACATGGGAAGGTATGAATGTCATTCAGCAGACTGTTAAGCAGTTCTCACCAAGACCCACCCAGCCTCCAGCAGAGTGCTATCACAGTAATCAGCTTCTCAAGTAAAACAGATCGTGATTCTACTTCTGCATTTTCCCAAAAATGAAACAAATTCATCTGGAATGCTGGGAGCAGCTTCTCCAAAAGGCAGTTCTACCTCTGACTGAACAACTGAAGTTAAGGCAGGGTCACAGCAACAGCCCTCCTTCCCTGTACGGTGTGTGCATGTTGTTTGCAACAGAGCTGTTTGTTGTGCCTCTTGGCTGTGGGACCAGAAGGGCTTTTAATACCAAGCTGAAACAAAGACGAGCAAAGGAAAAAAGCCCAGCGTGATCCAATCACTGAGGCTGCAAGAGATGAATTTCTCAGAGTGCACCGATCCAAATGCTACTTTATTTTGTTTGACCATTTTCAACAAAGCCAATCAATACCTCAGAATAGAAACATCAATCAGGGCACAAATCTTTCTCAATCATTGTGCTGAAGAAAAAAAGCAACCACAGGAGGCCTCCGCTTGCTCAGAGCTGCGCCCTGAACTCAGAGCATGCCACAGTGAACAAATGCAACGCCCCATGAAACACACCCTAACCATGCACACAGCTGCACCATGGCTTGGGTTCGAAGAGACCTCAAAAACCATGTAGTTCAAACCCCCTTGCCCCTAGCAGGGTTGCCTGCCACTACATCAGGCACGAGCCCATGGCTAGGCACTCAATGTCCTCAGCCCACTCTGAGGGCCCCATAACCAGAGCAGAGGAGCCAGGCAGTGACACTAAAGCTGCAGATGCTGATTTTAATCCATTTGAGGTCTCTTTGCACCGCTTAGGTGTTGTAATCCCACTTATGTCATTCCACAGGCCTCTTGGTCAATCCTGGAAAGCTTTCATAGAATCATAGAATGGCCTGGACTGAAAAGGACCTCAAAGATCATCTGGTTTCAACCCCCCTGCTATATGCAGGGTCACCAACCACTAGACCAGGCTGCCCAGAGCCACATCCAGCCTGGCTTGAATGCCTCCAGGGATGGGGAAACCAAAACCTCCTTGGGCAGCCTGTTCCAGGGTGTCACCACCCTCTGAGTGAAAAACTTCCTCCTTTCTAAAAAAAAATTAAAAAAAAAAAAAAAAAAAAAACAAACCAGAATGAAACAAATTCTGCTTTCCCAGCACTGAAATTGATCTTTATTACCCACAAACTCCTCAAAGGACTTCCAACAGACTGTTTGCAAATGACCTATACTAGGAGAAAGGCAGCTCACTCAAGTGAGATCTTTGCTGGCATCACTTCCAGGATGGCAAAAAATGACTTTAATATGCACAAGGGCACTAAGAATTGTTTCAGCTTCTAGAAAGCCCTGTGTGCACATGACACCTCCCAGCAGGTGATGGGAGTTGAGCAAAATGAAGACCGAGCAGAGCAGTGCAATAGCAGCATGGTGTGGTTAACAAGCCTGAAGGGCACGCACATTCAGAAAGTGACAACTACCAGGGCATGGCTCTCCCCACACGTGCCCTTCCCATTCCAAGCCTTTCACAGCTGGCTGCAGGAAGAGTAGAGCAAGAACCTGTTCATTGTCATCCTCGAGACACTTCTTCCAGGGACAGATGTTCAGGTTCATTTCTATCAGTATGGAAGGCTTGTCACTCCTCACTACTGAAAGTGCCTTTCAACAAATTTTCCTCATTTCAGAAAATCCTAGCTTTCCCCTGGGATAAGCTTTATTTATAACATTTAAACTTGATTATGTGTTAGCCAGCAGTTCATATGCAACGCATTCAGCTTACCATTAGCTTCCTTCCTCCAGCCACGCAGACACCAATGCACAGCATAAGCAGCAAGTCACGGGTGTACAGAACACAGCAACCACCTCAGCAGAAGACTTCATTCAGAACAATTCCTTAATCCCTACATGTCATGTTTAGCATATTATCTCCATTCATCAAAATTGTTATGACGTCCGCCTCACTTTGAAGCTCATCTCTTGGCATTCTCCCTGAACACGTACAGCAGTCCTGTTTCCTAGGATTTGGGCTTGACCCTTGCCTCCTGCCCAGACAGGCACCTCACCACCACATCTGCTACAGATACCAAGCCTTCCTTACACAGCTGGCTGCAGGTCAGGTCTCCCCAGGACCACAGCACATGACTACAGTTCATTTTGAAAGTTTTTCCTGAAGGCAGCTTTAGCATCTTGCAATCAGACTCTGTCCTAGGACCCTTAAATTCAGCTATTTGTTTTTATTTTTCCAGTATACTCTCAACAGGGACCAGCTCATGGCCTATCCTCTGTCAGCATGAGTGGTCAGTTCCCTGTCCTCCTGGATACTTAATTTTGCTCTGCACTACTGAAGAGCTTATTGTTCATGTCAACAACACAAGTCCACATAAAAACGTAAAGGAACTGAGCTGGTCATTAAAACAAGAGCCTGCCTTCTTTCAAGGCCACATTTGTTTTCCTCTTTCACTTTGTTTATTTACTTGAGCTTGGAGCAGCCAGTTCTATACTTAAACACATCCAGCACTGAGGTATTTATGACACTGGGCCACTTACAATTTCAACAGGTGAGAGGATGATGGGAGTTTATCCTCATCACACTGGAAACACCCTTTAGAAACTTGAGCACCTATTAAGGGGTGCACTTGGCTTATTAAGCCCTTGCAGTCTATGCATATGGCACATTTTTTGCTTTTATTTTCATGAATTCCTGCAGTTCTGAGCCACACTAAGCAGCTTTCTACCAGCAGTCACCTGCACATCTCATTATAAAAGCCACAGAATGGTATATCCTGCAGCACATCCCTTGATGCTGCTTCCCTTTAAACAAGATCATCTCCCCCACACACAGCTGCAGCCCCTCCTTGCCTCCTCACCCATCATCACTCAAACAATTTCCAGCACAGCTCATCTATGGTAAGCTCTGCTCTCTTAAGATCCTTCCCAGGTCTGTACTTTCATCTCCCGATTTCAGAGGTTGCTAGACTTCCAGAGGGAGAATAGCTTTTACTGCCAAGTATACTGAAGAAAAAATTCTATCATTATTTCATTCTCAAGATACTTGAGAATATGGCTGTTCCCTGCTCCTGCTAAACTGTTCCACCTTGGGTACATCAAGCTCCTGATTTTCCCATTGCTGCATTTATTTTCTTCATTACCAGTGGGTTCACTCAGCTATTTATCATACCACGGGCCTTGTTTTACAAAGGCAAACAAGACCACGTTCCCCTTTCTCCTCCTTCCTACCTTGTCCAGACCACCTGGCATCACCTACAGGCCTTCCCCTTCTGCTTTAGATATGGTTGCACCCACACAACTTTTCAATTCCCAATTCAAAACAGGACTGCGCCCTCAAAGCACTGCTTGGAATTCATTGCTGTTATACACACACAGCATGGAAGGAGTGCCAGTGACTAAACACAAAGTAAGGGACAGCGTGAGTAGGTAATCTAGTCAGCAAAGCATAGTTGGTCAGCAGCAGCATCCCAAAGATAAGAAGAACCCTTCAAGCATCACATCACCTCAAAAGGAAAGCATAAAAATGTGTCGATAGTATATCTAGTCAGAGTAAACTCATTATAAACACAGATCCAGGGCAGAATTTTTGAGCTCAATTAATTAGACCATTACTAAGACATAAATACTCTACAAACAACGCCAGAGTCAAAAAACAGCCTCCAAATTACTTGATTTGGGACAGAACCCCAGTAAAAGACATACCTGTATCCTACTTGCTTTCAAATAATACTTAAAGATATTTCTGATCAGTTTGAACAATTATTTAGTATTTAATCAGAACACCATAATTCAAACGAATATTCATTGGTCTGAAATTTTACATCAATAACAGAACATCAAGTTATGTGCTTTGTTTACATCCAAGTTCAGATTAAATTACTGTAAATCACTGTATAAAACCATAAAAAATGAAAATCTCAGCTGAATCACAGTACCAGAAAGCAGTTCATTTAAACGTAGTAAATGAGAACTATTCTGGCTTTGATTACCAGGAAGACAGAAATATGGAGCGAGATGTCAGCACAGCAGCTTAAGGGCATCCAGACTGAGGAAACCAGAGAGAGTTCTCAAGGAAGTCTTGCCATTATCCCTAGGAAAATACATCTCAACCTCCCTGGGGCCTTATTCAGCCTCCTCACATCCATCTTAGAAGTCCAACTTCAGAAGTAGTGCCAGTGATAAATGAGATTTCCCCTATGCAAGTTCTTCTCATTTTCAAACTGTTACATAAATCTAACAAGAGATGCTCCCACTCCTATTCCCAGCATCCCCAATGTTTGAGTTGCACCCAAAAAAAGTGCAAAGACTGCTGGAAAGATATTGAAGTGCAAAAGTTTTTACATTCACCCTAAACTGCTGGTGCATCTTATTTCTGGCAAGATCACACCATTTAATGGGTGCTCCCCCCTTCATAAGCATCTACAAAACAATTCAGTGGTGCCCACAGAGCAGCTGACAGAGAGGAACACCATGAAAAACTCAGAATGAGGTCAGTAAGAGACTCGCATCATCCACCTTTGTTTTCAACTCCATTCTTTTTAGAAAAACATTATATAAAAGCTGCAACATTTTTACATTTGAGTTCCAGTACGATGCTGTGTACAACACAGCATTTGCTTTCCCTTTCAAATACTTTTTTTATCCTAGGTTTCTGTAACAGTTCTATATCTGAAGGACAGCTTGCCAACACAGCATCTTTTCCTACAGAGGTAGGAGACCACATCTAGCACCTCACTGCTCCTACACTGACCAAGGCAGGCCTGGAGGAGAAGGGAAAAGGGATAGGAATTCACAGCCTGCAGTAGGTCAGCACTGGAGATCGAACTCAAGTTTAGAATTTTATTTTTTTAATTTAAATGAGTTAATCAATGAGTAATTTTTTAATTTCTGGTTTTGTGGCAGAAATCCCTTCTCAAACACCACTCTGAACCTCATGACTTGCACAAGTTTAACAGGCTGCAGAGTATAGGATCTCTTACAAGAGGACTTTCCCTTCTGCCCTGTATCCCCCAGTTCATGGAGGAAAGGAAGAAAGGCTCCCACTGCAAGGAAGCAGAACATCGCTCTTACAGAAGATGCAAGACCTGCTCACCTACTGCAGACTGGGCAGGGACTCCCCACCTGTTTCTTGCGGGCCATTGAACAGCCACCAAACTACGCTGATGCTTCCAATAACCACAGAGAAGTTCATCTTTAAAAGATGAAGAGATTTTGCTTGACTGATAGGAATAAGACAAATTGGCTTCAAGAGACAACAGAAGTTACCAAACCACTCAGGCTGTGAATGCCATGCTGTTCCACTGCTAAGTTTTGAAAATGAATTCAAAACTACTTGATCCACCAGAATGGTTCTTTTCAACATAATGTTTAGGGATTGTTTTCCTTACGAAAACACTGGAAAGTTTCAAGCTACTTGACTGCAAACACATGCTTTGATACATCTGATCATACATCACAGCACAGAAGGGAGATTTCTTACTCCTAATTCCTAGCCTTGAATTTCCGTTGCCTATGCAATACCTTCATACTTTCAGTTAAAGTTGCCCTTTCAGCAATCCCCCATATGACAGAAGTGGCCCATAGGTAATTATCTCAGACTACACACAGCCTGAAAGCTAGACAGGTTTGTCAAAATGATTTTTTGCTCCTACGGTTTATTATCTTGTTGTGAAGATTTTATGAGAACAAGATTAAACCACTGCCCTGATGTGTGCATTTCATTAAGCTCCTAATCCTTGAAGAGTCACTAATGCAACTAGCCATTGAAAAGCATTAAATCAGAGTTCACTCCTATTGACCAAAATAATCTCCTAATTATTTCAGAATAGAGCAAAGCACAGGAGCTGTGCCGTAAATCACACTCCAGAACTCTTTTAGGTTGATATACAAAAGAAAATGAGTAGAAAGGCAACTTTGATTACTTTTGAGTACATATGAATATGGAAAGGCAAGAGCCGTACCTCTGCTAAGCAGTTCAATTCAAATTAGACTGGATTTCAGGGTTGCTATTCATGCAGCGGTGCTTAGTTCAGTGCCTCGTGTGGATGGGGTGCAGGGTGTTATTTCTGCTGCAACAGATTAGCAGTTCCCATCACACTGAAGAAAATATCTAAAGATGAGCAAGTGAATCCTAGGTACTACTGAATTATTAGTAAATTTAATTTACTGAAGAAAAATACCCCCAAATGCATTTGTAGCCCATAATAAAACCATATGGACAATGCAGCATCCCTTGAACTGCAATTCTATTCTGCATGTTTCTGGCCTTTGCTACCAGAAAGGTGTCCAGAAGCTTACATGAAGGGCACTATTCCTAAAGGTTGGAACTCACTCCTGACTTCATCTCCACCTGCTTCTCCCATAGAGGATGCAAGCTTCCACCAGTGTGTCCCAAGATGACCGTGCTCTTACATATCACTTAATGTCTTCTAGTTTCCAGAAAGAACTCCTCCTGCCACCACCTTCCACTCAGGTCAACCTGCTAAAGGCTTCAGAACAGGTAGCAGCTACCATAAGCACTGCAAACAGTAATCCACTACAGAAAGCTGTAACTGATACAGCTTCATAGTCAATGCTAAGTTTACTAGACCCTCTGTGACTGCAGCCATAAATCCTTCAAGAAGAGCTTGCCTCGTAAAGCAGGCTTTTGAGTACAATATTAGCAATTTAAACACTCAATAGACCAATAACAATTCACTGTCAACACTCTCAAATCCTTTTGAAGAACTCACATTCTCATTATCAGAGAGACCACTGGAAAGATTTAAGCAGGATGAGCTCCCCAAAACCAGAGGGCAGCGCACAGAATAACTTCCACATCTCTGTATCAGCTCAGAATGACTCTTCCCATTCTGCAGCAGGACTGCCCTCCCACACAAGGTTCAGAGCAAGCCACAGCTCTCCAGACCTCCAAACTGGAGCTCAAAACCACTTTGTCTTTGAAGAAGCACTACACAGATGCAACTCTAAAACAGGAGAAACCAACACAGTAGAACAAAGAAGTCTGTTAAGAGTTAACAAGTCCTGCTTCCACCATTACATCCACACACACAGGGTCATCTCCACAGGCTTACTTTTAACCCAATTTAACTTATGGCATTACTGCCCAGCTCTGCAAGCCCCCTGCGCCTCACAGAATCCCTTTTGCAACCTCACTCAGTGCACTTCCAAGACTGGCCACGTCCCTTCGGCCACCCCCTGCCCAAGGCCCACATCTGAACCCACAGCTCTCCCTTCACCAGAGACACCCTCCTCTCTGAGGAAGAACAACAACAAAAGATGCCCATGCATATTCTAAATAAAACACTTCTCTCAACCCACAACAGCATCTTACAACACAAAATAAGCCTAGAAACCAAATATCGTCCAGCACAGCAGGCTTCAAACTGCTGAACTTCTGCTGAAGTTTGCAGATTTGCTAACAGCATTGGATGAGCAGGGATTTGATTTAAAGAACAGGAATTCTGCAGCGATCAAAAGCAGGTTATCTTTACATATATTTCAATCTTTCCTCACTCTGTGCACTTTAGACCCTACTGGTCTTTGCCACAGGCTAGATTTTTCTCTTTAATTAACCACCCTGACCTGGAACAAGTCAGACTGATACCTCATTTCCTATCAGCATTCATTCTTCTAGCTAAAATTGAGCATGTGTATGTAAGCACCACTGGGTACTAGCCCACAGATCCACATCAAAGATAAGAGAGGATCACAAATCAGACCAGAATCTGAGGCAGGCTTGCCCAAACCTTTCCCTTTACCACAGGCCCCAAGAAAAGATAAAAAGGTTACAGTAGAAAATAAGTAAGACCAGTTATTTCTCCCTACAACAACAAAAGCACAAAACACCAAAGACAAAATAAAGCATAGAAGTTTTAAACCTTCTTCCTCCAGCCTACCTTAGCCCTCCAGACAAGCCTTCCTCCATAGGTTTAACCTCAGCTCAGGTACTCCCCATCCCGCAGCAGAAGCAGCACAACAGGTTGGAGTTGCAGGGCATTTATTGACCCTTTCCCCGATTGCAAACACCTGCATCCCTCTGCTCACGCATTGGCTTGGTTCCTGCCTCTCCCTCCTTGGTGCTCTGGAAGCTGCCTCCCCCCAGCCCTGCACAGCTGCTCCCACTGATGGAGTAATCACACCTTTTACTGATGCAGCAATCAGAGAAACTCTGTGAGAACCTAAGAAAAGTACCAACTGATTTTCTTTCTTATATCCCCACAGTCTTGTAATGATGGTTTTATAACAACTGTGAGTTTCCTAGCTTCAGTCCTGTAGGGATCAATGAGCAGACTAACTTGTAGGCTACAGGAAAAAGCATACCATAAGACTGCTGTTATCAAACCTTTACCTAGCTGTACATGAAACTCACCTTTTTGATGCTGAAGGTCTCCTCTCCTTGCTGTGGAGCCTGCCAAGTTGAGTGTCATACAGTCCTGGCAGCCTTTATGAAGGTTTCCTGACCTCATTTTCTCTGAGCAGGATGCATTTAATTACAACTAATTAAAAATAGAAGACCAATCCAGTCCCTATATTTTGCATTCTTGGATCACTTTGTCAGGTCTTGCTTTGTGAGCAAAGGCACAGATAGCTGCAATGCCTGCAAACCTGGAGTCGCTCCCCAGTGCTGGGACCTGAGAATCTTCCATGGTGGGAGCCTCATCTGGACTGAAATGCACATGCTGCAGTTGGCACGGCTTTGCTTGTCTTCTGGTAAAATTCTCTTGTTCAAGCATATGCTTGCAGACCAAAGCAACTTTACCCATGCAGAGAATTTAGGTATTAATCCAAGGATATTCACCACGCTTCGTTTAGCATGCAAAGAGCTCTTCTCTAAAACTCAACTGACTAAAATATGATATTGTATAGAATTCGTTCTCATCATGCAAGTCACAACAAGCACACAAATGCCAGCTGACACACTATGCCACTGAAATTACCAGTTTGGCAGTGTATTGCGTTTACGAAGGCACCTTTCTGTATTCTACAGATATATGAAAAGAGGTCACCCCAAATAGCAGTGTTCCCTCTGCGAGGTTGTGGGTGTTTTTTTTTCCTTTTGTTTGCTTGTTTTTGAATCTTTCCTCTTTGCCAACACAATAGAGGACGCTGCTGAGTTGTTCATCCCCGTTCCAAGTTCATCTAGTGAGATAGTGACTGAAATACCTGGCTGTTCCTAGTGATGTTAGCCACTCGTTGCATTAGCTAAATGCAAGGGCGTACCACTGCAGGTTATAACCCATCAGGACTTGAGTTTTTCACTTGCTCCCTGTGCCCTTTATTTCTTCATTCTTGTCCAGATGTGGTTCTTTAATTAAATTGCTCCTTCTGCACGTGGTCCTGAGCCCGCTGAAATCAGTGGCACAGACCTCAAACTGTGGCTCTGAATTGCAAACCCGAGCTGCCCCTCAGCCCCCACTTTGTGTGCACACCAATTGCAGCTGCTGTCCTGAGCAATGGTGGCTGCCACTTTATTTCCAGAAGCTTCTCTATCCCGCTGCCATCCCCCAGCACTAAGCTGTGTCCTTGCTGGGGGATTGGACAGCACGCTCCTCATGCAAAGGGAGAAAATGCTTTCTCATTTAGCACTGCATGCTTTTTACCACTTTGTAGAAGAAAATCCAGTTTCATAAAAGTTCAAGTTTAATATCAGCTGCAGGCCTCCAGGAGCTATTAGCTGATAATTCTCTAAGCTTCTGCTGTAGACTCCCTTACCAGCAGCGCTGAAATTATCAAATTACAGCAATATGATGGAAAACCTTTGCTGCAGCAATGAATTTGTCTCCCACTGGAGCTGGACACGGTTACTTACCCTCAGTATTCACAAGTGTATTGGAGATCTTGCCATACGACCAGAAGGCCTGAGTCTCTTTTTCATACAATTACAGAACAACCGACCTCAGGAGGCCAATGATCCTTAAGACTCGTCACAATTTTAATGTTTCTTAAAACAAAGCCATATAGAACACCTAAACTGCAAGCCTTTTTCTGCCTGTTTTTTTAGCCAGTGCTTTCATTTCCAGGCTCCCTGACTGAACCACTTGCACGTGAATGGGTGTTCTATTTCCTTCACATAGGAAAATAAAGGAAGATCACTGCCAGAAGCACTGACTCTCTCACTGCCGGGCAGACCTGGCTTATCTCCCGCCATAGAATCATACAGTCATAGAATCACAGAATGGTTTGGGTTGGAAGGAACCTTTAAGATCACCTCGTTCCAACCCCCTGCTGTAGGCAGGGACACCTCCCTCTAGAACAGGTTGCTCACAGCCCCGTCCAGCCTGGCCTTCAGTGCTCCCAGAGGGGGGGCATCCACAACCTCTCTGGGCAGCCTGTTCCAGTATCTCACCTCCCTCGCAGTAAGGAATTTCTTCCTGTCTAAATCCACCCTCTTCTAGTTTAAGGCCATTTCCCCTTGTCCTGTTGCTACGCGCCCTTATAAAAAGTCCCTCCCCAGCTTTTCTGTGGGCTCCTGCAGGTACTGGAAGGGCTATAAGGTCTCTGTGCCATGTGAGCCTTTTCCTGATTTCCTTCTCATACCTTCAGTTTCTGGAAGGGATGTTGCTATTTGATGGAGGATTTCATGGGGACCTTGACAGCTCGAAGATGTTTTCATTCCACCATGGTTTCTGTAACTTGATAACATTTCAAAAGAGCAGAGGCTGTGCTTCCATAGGGCAAGGTGCTCTCTTTGTTCTAATGTTTGCCAGTCCCCATTTTATTTTTCAGAATGGAAAATACAGAATGTTTGTTATCAAGAGATTTGTATAAAGATTTATCATTGGGATAAAAATCAAAATGCATCTCATGCAAACTTAATTCTATGTATTTGGGGAAATACATTGGCTAAAATAAGTCTTTTTGCCCCATAAGCGTAACTACAGAACAGATCAAATCTGTGGAGCTCTACCAAAACAAAGAAAGTATCAATGCAAAGTGAGTAAACAGTGTAGGAAGAATTTCATTCAAAGAGTTTTCAGTCTGAAAGCTTAAACTCAATGTCACCCCTGATTTTCCAGCTAGTCAACCTCCAGGAATTTTACAGCCTGAAATAAAGAAGCACCAAGACTATCTTTAGATAGAGGGGAACAAAAGTGTAAGTTAAGCAAGAAAAACAGTTACTGCTTTCTATTCATCCTCCAAGATGTTAAAAATAGGTCTTCCCTTCTTCATTTTGCGATGAGATCCTTAGGAGGCTCTGAAGACTGTAAATGATATTTGCAGCGCTCTCACTACACACATTCTAACAAACTCCCAGCAGAGCCTTTAGCAGCAGCAGTGCTGCCCAGGGCCTGGCTCAATGGAGAGCTGATGGGTCACATCCTGAGGCACCAGCACTCCGGGCGAGCAGGACACCAGGCACCCACTGAAGTCTGGGCTTCAGAAGGCAGTCCTGAAGCATGCTGGACTGTGAGCCATTAGGATTAGCAAAGAAAATTAATTACAAAACTGGGGGCAGTTTGACGAGTCACACTGTAAGGGAATTCCCCAGCCTGGTCCCACCCAGCACTGGGGCTGCTGTGATGGGCAGGGCTGAACCCTTGCAGTGAGCAGCAGCTCAGCAGTGCCAGCACCACAGCAGTTCCACCTCTGCATCACCACTGCATCCTCCCTGTGGATATGCACAGACCTTCTCAGTGAAGGAGCAGCAACTATTTAGCACATCTGGAGTGCAGAAGATTTCTTTTTACTACTTCTGTACTTCTCCATGTGCTTCCTGAATAGATTTTGCTCAGTGCTGCAAAACGGAGGCTTTACTGAAATACAAACCTCAGTAAGTTCTGTACCAAGCAAGAGACTCCTGCTTGCATGAAATCCTGTATTTTCAACAAGGAAGAGAACCTGCAGAAAAAGTACTGCTCTCCAGGCTGCAATTTTCTGCAAGGTACTTTATGATAAAATGTTCCACTCTGTGGTATCTCAGTAAATACATTTATCTGTGATACAACATTATTGTTCATTTGGGTTTTTTAATGGGAAATGGGAGGTTTCCTGGAGCTGCTCTGAAGTCCTGGTGGCCAGTGGCTGTTTATGGGAGGATGGAAGCACTGTGTTCAGCACAAAACCTGCTCATGGGTGGTTATCCTGGCAAACCACAGTGCAGAGCCCCATGCTGGAAGCAAGGAGCAAGGAGCTCTCCCTCTTTCTTCCAGAGCTCAGCAGCCTCTGGAGCACAGCAGCTCTTGGGTTGGTAAGCAGAGGGCCAGCAGCTTCTGAGCTGCTCTGAGAGAGATCAGCCCAATGTGGGGAGGAGGAAGATGCTTAGGAAATGCTTCCCTACGATTCTCAACCACACCTCTGCTTCTTCCTCCTCTTTGCACTAACAACCTATCTGTATAGAAATCCAGACGGAGAAATCAGTTCCTGCAGTACGAACGTGCACTACATGAACTCAGTTAGCAATGTGAATGATAGCAACAACAAAATAATCAAACTTTGTCATGAATTATAACAACAGTGCTGCCAAGCAGCAGCACTCAGGTGACGCGTCAGCCCTCACAACAGGAGGTGCTGTCTTTCTGGAAGATAATACATGATGAGTTATTTACCTTCTGCTTTTCTTCGAAAGCTTTCAAATGCATTTAATCACATCTTCAAGCTTCTGTCCTTAATCATGAAGTAGAAACTTACTTTTGGGGTGGGGGGAAAAACAAGAGTTTCTCAGCCAGCGTGATTCTGCGAAGAGAGCCTATGGAATCATAGAATCACTGTAGAATCATAGAATGGCCTGGGTTGAAAAGGACCACAATGATCATCCAGTTTCAACCCCCTGCTATGTGCAGGGCCACCAACCAGCAGACCAGGCTGCCCAGAGGCACATCCAGCCTGGCCTTGAATGCCTCCAGGGATGGGGCATCCACAACCACTCTGGGCAACCTGTTCCAGTGCATCACCACCCTCTGAGTGAAAAACTTCCTCCTAATATTTAAAAATATGGGGAAAAGGCCAAACAAATATCAGTAGTGAACCATATTAAAGCAATGCTTTAGAAGCTGGCAATGCTTTGTTGTAATGGAGCATTTAATGCCAAAGCTGTGCAGCAGGGGTCAGCTCCCCTCCCTGCATCCTGCCTTAACTCCCAGCGCGGCCCCACGCTTCTTGCATGGCTCTGTGTGGATTTATTGGTGAAGGGAGGAAATGCTGGAGCACTCAGGGTCAGAATCTGCCCCTGAGCAGTAGCTGCAGAGCCACATTTACTGACTGCACCAAGCAGCCATCAGAGCTCCAACTGGAGATAGCTGAAAGTCATATGAAACATGATGTCTCCTATTAAAAGAAAACTAATGTGGAAGGATGGGGGAAAATCATTAGATGGCAGTGAAATGAATGCTGGGTCTGGAGCTGATTCTTTAGGCTTTTTCGGGCAACAGCTACGTTAATAAGCGGCAGTGCAGTGTTTAGGGAAGAACAGTTCTATGGGGACGTGTTTCCCAGTTTTGAACCTGCACATCATTAGCTGCACGCGACTGCCTTCAGGTGCTTCCCACCTCCCTTCCAGATCCGGGATTTGATCTCACCGGAGTCCCTCGAGTGCAATTAAAAGTCTGAATATCCCTGATCCTACCCCAGCGCAGTTGCACAGCAGGAGTGAGGAGTGTATTTCTCAGGATGGAGCCAGAGACAGCAAAAGGATCTCAGCCACCGCACCTCATCCTGCTGCTGCACCAAAGCTCAGAGCTGGGCTGCTGCCGCCCGCTCGGGTGTTGGAGGCATTGCAGCAGTTCACTGGGGTTGCACTGGAAAACCCTGCTTTTTTTCCAGAAGTTTCTGGCTTCATGCCATCTGAACGGTACAGCATTTCCAATGAGCTGAGGCTCAAAACAGAATGCGAACAGAAGCATGAAAACATGACTGTAAAAACTGACTCTTTTAAAGTCAGTCCAGGTAGACCAAGTTTCATTACTTCTCAAAGGTGTGCAGCTGATAATACTGTGTCAGGTGGAGTTTTTTTTGGCAGAGAAATCAGGAATGGTAAGTAAAGAAACTTGTAGCAGCCTCCACAAGGCACTCGCTGAGGTTTGCTCTTTAAATGAGCTAGTGCCATGAAACAAAGGCAGAAACCCTCTATTTGCTCAAATAATCCCCTCAGCTGCAGCACAATCTTTTTTTTAAGGAAATCCAATGCTGTAAATAACTGAAGTAATTTCTCAGGAGATTAAAGGAAATAAGCTCACTTTCCTTCCTGAAAGAAAATCAGCTAAAATATCATTGACAGATGGCAATCTGAGGCTGGAATACCTCATTACAGACTGATGACACCATTTTCTCACCGTATTTACAAGCGTGGCAAGTTACCTTTTATACTGCCAAGTGGAAAGAGCCTGTTTAGCTGAGTGCTGCTGTTTGGCTTGCTTTCCCCTCTCTCAGACAGAGAAAATACTTACTGTAATGTCCCAGTAAATCTGATATCCATGAAAATGGGACCGAGAGCCCAAAGCAGGTCAGGTACAGCCATCCCAGTGCTGGCTGCATCGGTGGCACGAGCAGGGACTCTTCAAACACCAATTGCTGGTGATCTGGGCAGCAAGGAAAGATGGATAAGAGGACAGCAGGACTCTGGGCTATAGGCACATTTCATTCCTTCTGCTCATTTCAGCTCTGCAGAATACTAGAGCTGTATTACAGACAGAAACGCGATGAAAGTGAAGGGGACAAAAGCTCAACCAGTGAGGTTGCGGATGCCTCCTCCCTTGCAGCATTCAAGGCCAGGCTGGACGGGGCTGTGAGCAATCCCATCTAGTGGGAGCCGTCCCTGCCTATTGCAAGAGAGTTGGAATTAGATGATCCTAAAGGTCCCTTCCAACCCAAACCATTCTACGGTTCTATGATTCAATTTCTGTCCAATTTCAAGCCAATTTCTTAAGCTAAGCAAACAAGCTCCGATGACTGTGTGCTCCCTTTTCCCCACACCCAATGATTGAAGACTTAGGAAATGCATCATGCTGCTGGCTTCACAAGCATCCGTCATGCACCAGGAAATCCACCCCAGCTGAGCCACCCGAGCTAGCCTCACACATCAGATATGCAGCTTGCCTTGCAAGTAATGCAGCTCTACTCCTATAGGAGGTACTGTAGACAATCCCACTGCTTTGCTAGAGAGATACAACAGAACAAGTAGACGCAGCTCTATACCCAACTTGTTAAGCCTCTATGTCTCAAGAAAAGCAGTGGAAAAACTCCTGGCTTTGCAGGATTTTTCCCCTTTGGGTTTGCAGTATCCTTGTGTGCAGCCACCCTTGCGGAGCTGCTGTGCTCCCATGCACATTGAGGAACACGAGACAGGAAATGGTCACAGCTGGAGATAACAGCAAGCAATTGAGGGTAAAATTAGGGAGGAATATATAGACAGAAAGCTACTTCTGCTCTTAACTGACCTGAAAAGGCTGGGAGGGAGAGGGCAAGTCATTAAATCCAAATCTCAGCTGATAAAAGAAGATAGCTGCATCTCTTCTAGTAGGGTTTGCAAGGAAGGAAATAAGAGGTTAAAACATTTTCAGCATTGCTGGTGTGCACCACCGTTGCAATTACTTTGCAAAGAGGCATCTTAGCCTAAATAAATACTGCTCTGACTTTGATCATGGTCCTTTTAATTTGTATAGGTCCAACGGTGCACTAAGGGCTATGGGCACAATTATTTTCAAAGAATGTCTTCTCTTTCATGAGCCCATACCCAGCATTTCTTTTGCTTTTGTCTCAAGGATAATAGAAAATAGCAGAAGCTTGACATCATAATAGAGTTCAAGTGCCTTAGCCGTATATATACTCTCAAAGAATTATAAAAAAAAGCTGAAGCTAATGTACTTCTCTGCAAGCATGGCACAGGCGGGCCATTTTATAGCTCTTGCAAATAAACAGGCTGTTGCCTCTCTTGTCCATCAATCGAGGCGGTTTTTGCAGTGATATAATGCCGCTGATTCAAATCCGATCAGCTGCTGTTGCCTAATTATACAAGCCAAACAAATCCAGACTGTTTAAGGTAGAAGGGGGAGGTGGGAGGGGGAGCTGCTATAAAACACTGAGGGAGAACTGTCTTCTCTTTTCAAACATGTGATGAAAGCAGCGAGTTGTTTTCCCCTCAAACAGGAATACCACGGCCATGATTCCACAGACCTATTTACTTTTCTTTTCATAATGTGCCAGTCTGCATGCAGTAAAACTGTCAGGCGCAACTCGAGAGCAATAAATACAGGGGAAAACTGTTACTTAATGGGCCAAGAATCATCTGCGCGGTGTCACAGCGCATTCAGAGCCGCGCTCTGGCTAAAAGTCATTTTGCAAAATGAGAATTTGCATCGCGTCTCTTTGCAGCCCTCCGCCCGTGCCTGCTCACTCTGTTTTCTTGGCAGAGGTGGGGAGATCTCTGTCACCTCTGTGCTGCTAACGAGGCAGGCACTACCAAGGAAGGAAGGGAAGCAAGGGGCAGCGAGCTGCAGGGCCTCTGCGGAGGAAGCAGATTGGGAAAGTTACTCTATTTTATCAGTCTCAGATGAGATACATAAGCCTAAGGATCACGTACATCCATAGGCAACAGGAATAAAAGACTGGAGGCCCAGTGCACGAGGATGTGAATGTGTATCTGCTTCAGCTATAACTCACTGAAACCTTTTGATGCTGCGGTCCCAGTCTGAAATCAGAGACAGAAAAGACACTAAAATTGGGCCTTTTACAACCCACCACAGCACATCCTAGCTCTTACCTGTTCTTCAGGACAAATAACTGAACAGACAGCCTTTAAGAAATCTTTACTTTGGCCAGTCCCAATATAACAATCTCATCATGCCCACCAAAAGCACAACCTAAACATATGGCTCTTATTTTAAACAAAGTTCACCTTACCAAGATGCTCGTTTCACAACTCAGAGGGATAAAACTTTAAAAAAATTCTCATGCAAGCGCTCAGCTTTATATCCTGGATCTCCATATAAACACTGCCACACGAGGCACTGCCTGTGGCAGCCTGCAGGAGGTCCTGGGATCTCAACAAGGGTTGCCCTGAGCCAAAACACCTCAGGAAAGCTGAATGGTGACTAGAAGGATTTACAGAAGGAACAAATCAAGGGATTTCGCAAGGAGTGAAGTGCCCTGAATGTTTGTGCTCTGTAATCAAGGTAGCAGTCCCAATGGCCTGCTTGTACTGTACTCTGTCTGGCTACATCCTACTACCAGAACCTTTCTAAGAATAAATGGATGTAACTTACTTTCCAGTCACTTACTGAAATCTATGACCTCTACCAAAGACGTCCTTCTGGCTTTGTGCTGTGCTCTTGTGCACTGCTGTTTTCGTAATGGCTATGTACAATGAATGGTTTACATGGTCCTTCCCCTCCAGGTAACTGTGGGCAACTTGGTCACTGTGTTTTGAAATGTCCCTTCACAAACACTCCTCACTGGGAAGGGGAAGGGAGGGGAGGGGAATATAATCATAGAATCATCAAGGTTGGAAAAGGCCTCTATGATCATCTAGTCCATCAGCCCGTCCCACCATGTCCACTGACCACATCCTTCAGTGCCACACCTCCACAGTTCTTGAATACCCCCAAAGATGGTGACCGCCCCACTTCCCAGGCCTCCTGTTCACCACTCCTTCCTGAAAAGCAATTCTTTCTGGTATCCAGCCTAAACTTCTCCTGACACGACTTCAAGCCATTTCTTCTTCCATTCCTCCAGGCCAGTTCCACCCATCTTACACGATGACAATGTACCAAAGGTGCAGGAACTGCACTCATGCTGAACACTGCTATCCATCTTCTCAAAATACCACAGCTGCTATCAAAGGAAGGGGTTTCTTGGGTGGAATCTGAAAGAAAACCAATTATCAGGCTTTGATCTCCTGTCATGCTACCAATACTGCTGCGTGATTTGCCCTTTTGAGCGTTTCAGGAGGTTAAAAGACAGAGCACCACCTAGCCAGTCCATTTCAGGAAAATAAACGGGTTCTCAAAAAATCCTGATGAGCAACAAGAGGTTTAACAACAGCGCGTGTGGGAAACAAGCAGGCAGCATATAGATCTGGAAACAACCATCACCACGGGTTGGTTCAGGAATCATATTTATTTACGCACTGCAATTACCAGGAGGTATGGTTACTGGATAGGCTGTGTTGTATCTGCGGCCACAGCCAGCCAACTGTGGAGATGGGCTGGAGATACATGGCATCTGATTCGGGACTTTTACAGCCACTTGGCAGGCTTGCTTTGTTGTGGGAACATTGGCAGCCCTATAAATAAGTTATTGATTTTAATTTGCAGACAGAACACTGTTTAATCCGTGCAACCCGCCTCCTGTTCCACTGTATAAAGTCAGCAGAAGGAAATAAAAGTATCAAATATCTGCTGAATTGCACCGGGTTAAAAATCTGCCATCGGTGACATTTTCCCCTTCAAAAACACAGCTAGCTGCTGCATCCCGTTGGCCTAAATCAAGCTATTTCAGTGCAGCAGCAGCTGTCCCCACCCGGCGTCTCCTCAGATTGTAGGATTTAAATGATACCCAATAAACTAATGAGGCATAGCTTTGGTCATCTGTGGGTGTTCTGTGGGGCTGTGCAGAGGGCTTCCCATTGGGGCTGGGTGTGAGTTTGGGGCTTAGGGGAACTATCTGAGCTCCAGTTAAGAAAAGCATTCAGGGGCTTGCTCTCCCTTTTGGTCTTTTTTCACTCCCCTGATGCCACACATTAAATTACTAAAACAGACTTTAGTAATCAATTATCTGCTTGCATTGCCTTGATTTATGGCTGTATGTTACTTGGAGTCATACTGGAGCTGGACACCAGTCCCTGTCAATGTTACACTCACTGCAGCACCCAGCCCTCTTTTCCAGCACAATGTCAACAACTACCACACCACATTTTCACATAACCTTGTAATTCAGAAAAGTTCTGTCAAGAAAAGCATTTTCAAATTAACCTTTGAAATTATGCCTGCTCACAGCCTTTCCCCTACTTGACTCATGGAGCGAAGCCTGTTTCCCCTGAAATTCTATTAAAAATGCTAGCAAAATAAACCCATTACAGCTATAACAGCTCAAATTAATGTCAGCATGTCAGGACATATGTCTAATTTCAGTTTGGAGACTTGAAGATCGGGATCCTCATTATGGGCACCATCAGCTGTTCCCAAACAGCCTTCAGGTCTGGAGAGATTCATTTTAAATGAGGAACATCAAGGCAGAGCAGACAGAACAGTTCAGCTGGTGCATTAATTTCAGTCAGTTTGCTCAGGCTATGATTATCAGCACTGTGGATTCAATAATTTCCTCCAGCTCACTGCTGATGCAGATCCATGGCCTTTCCATGCATCGTTCTCTACAGGAGACAGCCAGCAGAAGCATGCTAGCTGATCTGGTGGGTGGCACCTGGCCCACAGAACAGGGTGGGAACTGGGTGGGCTTTAAGATCCTTTCCATCCAAGCTGCTCTGTCATTCTGTGATACACGGTGGTCTTTGGTTAGGAGCAAAGACCTTGGCAGAAGCATAGCGGGCCCTCACAGCACTGAGTCACGCAACAGCTGTGCTGGCTCAGCACAGTGCGACCACTGGTAGGGACCAGCAGAGACTAAATGAGACTGGGAATGGAACTGAAAGTACTGAACCCCTCCAGTTACATGTTCTTTGGTGAAAGAACAGAACACGGAGCTGAATGTGTGTTCACTACACTATATAGAAAGGACAGCTGAACTTGTGTTATAGCAGAATTCAAAAACTCCCTTTGCACGGGATGATGTATGAACGCAGGGTGGCAGACAGGTCTTTGCACAGACCTCCTGCCATGGAGGATCGAGTGATACAGGAAAACACAAACAGGAGGAGCGACGGGCAGCGGTGATGCGAGAGCTCAGAGCTCAGCAGAACCAAAGCATATGCGCAGCTTGAGTCTTCAGACAGCATGCTTAAAATCACAGCTTAATCATCTCTCTTCTATTATAAGCCTTTTTTTTTATCCCCTCCAATTCCTCCCTCTCACTGTGGCTGCCCAGAAAGGCTGTGGATGCCCCATCCCTGGAGGTGTTCAAGGCCAGGTTGAATGGAGCCATGGGCAGCCTGGTCTAGCACCAGATCTGGAGGTTGGCAGCCCTGCCTGTGGCTGGGGTTTGGAACTTGATGATCCTCGGGGTTCTTTCCAACCCAAGCCATTTATGATTCTGTGATCAATTCTCACTTGCCCTTCTCTGTTCCCAGTATCCCCTACTGCTTTCAGGAGAGGTTTTACTCTTCCCGAGGTAACCTACATCATATGCTTCCAAATACAGGTTTCCAAATTTCCTACAATTGAGCACCTGCAATCTCAAACAAAACAGTGCCTCTCAGTTTTCTTTTGCCATCTCCTAAACTGACAAAAACCAATGGCCTTTTGGCACAACTGGGGCACAAGGGCAGACTCCACTGTGTGCAAAATTGTTCGGACTCTTTGAAAAATATTTCTTCTTGTTCTCAGCTGCATTTCAAACACTAACCTGAGAAATGCTGATAAGCCCAAAACGAATCCCAGTTGAAACTTCTCACGGTGAAGAGAAGCTTGTCAGCAAGTTTTGGAGTAAAGCCCATCAAAACTCTGAATGCATGATGGAGGAAAGAGTATCATTCTGTATATTGGGGAGAAAATAAGTCAAACATTCATCGAGCCCATTAATGTTACAGGAAAACTTCTTAGTTGTGGACACAGAGGTTGCTTGGCAGTAGAAGGACAGGTTCCCATTGAGGCTGTTAGTGGGAAACCACCAGGAGCAGCTCCAAGTGCTGAAGGAGCACTGTAGTGTGTGCAGGTTCACATCTGCACACATCTGCACATCTGTACGGAATGCCAAGGGTCAAAGGAAGACAAAGAAACCCCCTGCCCACTTGAGTCTTAATTTTCTCCATTGGGTTTGTTGGCTCAAATTATCCCATCAGAAAATAGCCATTAGGTGCTAAGTAGGCTGAAGGGAATGGAAATAAAAGTAGGATGGAGGTGGAGGGGAAAAAAAAGGGGCCACCTGCCTGCTTTTGTATTTTATGCAAGGTAACAAGGAGCGTTGCATGTGTTGTACAGGATTAGGTAAGGTGGGTTGTGCTGAGTGTAAAACTGTCATAAACACTTCAGCTATGTGTGAATCATAGAAAAGACCTCCAAGATCATCCAGTCCAACCATCCTCCCACCACCAATGTAGCATTTCTCACCAAAACGTTGCCTGGGTTCAGCAGGGAGCTGAAATAAAGGAGCAGGCAGGTCCTCCACCAGAGGAATCTGCAAACTGGAGTTCTCTGTGCTTATGGCAGGAGAACCAGCACCTGCTGGGTGGTTCACATCACGGGCCGGAGCTTCCCCTCATTAATACCTGAAGCACAAGCACTTGTGCTCAGACCTGCAAAGAGTACCTCAAACCTGGGTTCACAGATGTGCCAGCACGGCAGAGCTCCCAAAAGTCGCTGTGATGAGTTGCAGGACCCCTGTAAGCTTGATGGCCATTTCCCACTCACCTTGGGCTATCTTTTCACTCCCACACGCCTCAGCCCTTTAACTTAATATTTACACCAACGTTGTCATTAGATTTTCCCTGGGTGAAAGGCTCTATAAACGTAAATGCCACTTGCTAATTCACACCAGTACAAAATAATAGTATTTGTACATCACACAATAAGAAAAAAATTAAGCTGGTAATTTATACCTCTGAATTAGATACACTAACAAAGAGAGAGGCAATTATATACTGCAGCAGAATCTTCAGCACGCAGACTAAAGCATTCCTCAGTCTTCAGTGTTCAATTAGGGTGAAATTTACTTTCAATCTGCGACATAACACCGAGGGCTCTCAGGCCCTCAGCAAAACTATAGGATTTCATCTCATCTGCCTCCACGCAAAGTCGCCTTTATTCTGGCAAATCTTGAGGTTTAGCTCCAAAGAACAATTAGATTTGCATTGCACATTGTGCTAACAGGCGGCAGCACGCAGATTTATCTGCTGAATGAATACATTCTAATAGGTCTGATGATCTGTCTTTACAGCGCCGTTTGATTAACAACAAATTTATTCACTTGGCAGCTGTATTCCTTAATCAGGTATTCACTAAGCGATGGCATATAAATATGGATAAATGTCAGATTTATGGATCAGAGGGTGCAATAATTTCATTGAAGAAAGGTGGATTGTCTATAGCTCTAATTAGTTTCCCTTTCGATAGGCCCATCATGTGGGTATATTTGTACACGTCCAGGGACTGATCTTCAGCACCAGAGGACTGCAGGTAGCACTGGACATTGCACAAACACCTCCCCTCATTATGGGCTCTGTGGGGCTGCTCCAACATTTGCAACCTGCTCACCTCTGCTCATCACCCCATCATCAGGGCACGTGGAAGAGGTGCTGCTGAACGACAGGCATTCCTACGGGGAATATCTTCAGTACAATGGATCCTGGTTGTGATAATAATGAAAAATGATCATAATTACCAGCAGAAATATTCCATCTGTGCAACTCAACCCAGGCTTTTAAGACAGGTTACAGGCTTAGCTGACAGAAGTGTCTTTACCTTTGCCACACAGATCCTCTCGCAGCCAACTGTGTGCTCCATGAGGGGCTGGAAGAAGAAAAGATCTGCGGTAACGCTGGGCTTATTGGGGTGAGTGCTGCCATTTTGATATTGGTGTGGGAGGTGACAGGACTGGAACTGCTGGACGCTGATTCCAGTAAAAGCTGGGCTCGCTGCATGGAGGTAAGCAGTCTGAACAGTGTTAGCAGCCTTTGCTTCACTGCACACCAGGTACCTGCGTTGAAATTTGGAGCACCTGCGTGTAAGAAGATACAGTTCTCTCCAAAGAGCTCAGGGTAGCTCTGCTACATACCCGTGTGCACACCACAGAAATTCAGAGAGTGGTTTCGGAGCAGCATGTCACACACATGGGGCTTCGCTATGTACTGTCTGTGTCACCATGTACACCAGCATGAGCCCAAGACCAACATCCACAAAGAAAGTGGGGATTCTTGGAGTCACCGCAGGCAGATGGGGCTGCATTCGGGAGCACTGATGCTCTGTGCAGCCCCCGTGGGGATAAATGCATTGCAGGAAGACACCCTGCCCTGATCCACTGCCACGTCAGCACAGGGCAGAACGTAACATGAGAGCGAGAGCAGAGCCCAGCCGTGCTTTGCTCCATTCTGGTACGTGTGACCGTGGATGCACTGCACCCTCAGAGAGGAGGAGTGCGTGAAGTGCTCCTTTCTGCTATGCAGTAGTCTTTAAATAAGGAAATAAATAAAACCCATCCTTCACGCAGCCCCACTCAAATAGAAATCTGGCCCCATTTTGTTTATTAATCAAGTTACTGATCTATAATCTTTCACAAATGTGACAAGTGACTGACAAGAGACTGATCCATCACTGTTTAATATTCAGCACACATTGCACACCGAGATGAATATGAGAGTATCCGTTTCTTGTAATATTTAAGTCTACTGAGCCCTGAAGATCTCTTCTTCTAATATCACTTGATTTATCAAATCTGATTTGGGGCTTATAGCCTATACAGAGAGAGTTCTCCACTTCCTAATCCATTTGCCAACAAGTATTTTCTCTGCTTTCCCACTTCATCATCCCTATAAGCTGATATGAAGGGTTGCAGTTTCAAACTTATTTAGCAAGGAGAAAAAAAAAGAACTTATTTTATAAGCTTTGACAATTATATACACCCTGATCCGGGGAGTAAATCAAACCTGAGTGCCTGTTTGTTATGCCACTCAATGCAGGCCACCAAACCAGTGCCCTGTGATGGAAGATATAAGGGATTTGCTGCTGAAGGAACAGAAGAGGCACCAGTTTATCACCCCCAAAAAGAAAAATAGTTTCCAGCAGCAATTATCAGGCAGCTGGAACTGCATGCTGCTAAAGCCATGTGTTGCTGAGGCAGCCCCATTCCCAGGGACATTGCATGGCAACGTGCTGAACAGAACAGTCTCCTTTTCCCAAGTTTGCACTTTCTATCCTAGATTTGAGAGAGACATTTGGCCACGCAGGTTTAAACCCACTACCATGGGTTCTCAGAATTAAAAGCAACCAACTTCCTGAGGCTGACAACTTTTTTGGTTGTAAGGCGCCGTCTTTCAGCCAGTGAACGCCTGGCACACAGTTTTTCAGTTAATGACTTAAAAATCCAATAAAATATTAAAAAGCAATAAATACAAAATGAAAAGTACCAATCCTCTCTTGCTCAGAGGCAAACTGTGCAACCTTAATTGAACAGAAAATGATCAGCTTTGTGACTAGATGCGTTGCAAATAAACTGACAACCTTTATACAACGCAATTACTTTATTTTATGTGATATTATTATCTGGGACATCTGACTCTCTTATGGCTCATATGAAAATTCCTATTTTAGCACAACTCCAAGCTCAAACAGATCTCTTTGTACTATGCAAGGCAACCCCCCTCCTCTCAGCTTCACATCTACAACCTCCAAAACGCACTCAGCTCTGTCCCACCCCTTCCTCCTCTGTTCTAGCAGATGGGTTTTTGTATCTTGGTCAAAGGAAGCACTTCTAGGGACTGAAACCACCGCTGGATCATCCCAAGGGTACACCCACGGGAACAAGTCAGTCCCACAGGACTGGAAGGCTACCTAAGGCAGCTGACATTTCTTACAAAAATAAAAATAAAAAGAGAGGAAAAAAAAAGGAAAAGGTGTGTTTCTGGAAGGAGAACCACAATAACTCAGCTGTTTGCTTCTCTTCCTTAAGTAAATTCATGGAAGTGGCTGGCAGATACATCCATTCATTACCATCTTCCCTCTCTACACGCCGCACATTTAATTCTTCAGTTCCTTCCTCCCAAATCTCTCCCAACCCTGCAATCCTGTTAGCAGCTCTTCGCCTTGCTCAGTACAAATCCCTCAAGAAAACAGGCAGGTAACTGCCATAATGCTTTGCAATTACTGGAAAGCACAAAAATTTTCCCCACTGTGTTAATTCACTCTTGGCAAAAGGCAACCTCTCCCTCCTCCTTGCTGCCCACGGTTCGAAGGACCCACACTGGTTTTCTCACCACCAGTGATGATATCAGCAATGAGAAAACCCACAGATTTTCTCATCATCATCAGTGATAGTGCCTGGTATGTCAAAGAAACAAACCCTCCCAACACATGGGGATCGTCTCCATACACATGGGGAAAACACACAGCACCTGTCCTACAGCACCTCACCCTATAGCACCTGTCCCTATGGTTTAACTCCACCTGGAAAGAAGGACCTCCCTGTGCCATGCAGTCAACTCTGACGCTGGGGCTGGATGCAAAGGAGCAGAGAATTGTATTGTAGAATCACAGAATGGCCTGGGTTGCAAAGGAGCACAACACTCACCCAGCTCCAACCCCCTGCTGTGTGCAGGTCGCCAACCAGCAGCCCAGGCTGCCCAGAGCCACATCCAGCCTGGCCTTGAATGCCTGCAGGGATGGGGCATCCACAGCCTCCTTGGGCAACCTGTTCCAGTGCCTCAGCACCATCTGGGGGAAAAACTTCCTCTTATATCCAACCTAAACCTCCCCTGTCTCAGTTTAAAACCATTCCCCCTTGTCCTATCACCATCCATCCTCACAAACAGCCGTTCCCCCTCCTCTTCCTATGCTCAATGATGTTGCACTGACACCAGGCCAGAGGAGCCCTTCTCCAATCGTGCAGTGCATCAAGAGGGACAGAATTGCCTGTTTTCCTCTACATATTTGCAGGAATTAAAATTCATGTGTTCTTTACAGCATTTATCTCTTTCTGGCTGGTTCCAATGTGTGATCCAAACCGCTTAGTAGTGCATCTAAAACCTATTTTCTCCCAAAAACGTGTGGAAAACACTTTGGTTTTTTGGCCATGAGTGCACTGCTGCTGTAAACAAGTTTTTTTTCTGAGCTCTTTTTAATGAAGATAATTAAGAACACATTATAAAACAGATTATTAGTAGTAAACAGCAAGTAGCAAATCCCATCTATATAATGTAGCAATATTATTAGGTTTTTTCCACTAAAACTCCAGGCGCACCCCCTGGCCATCCTCCTAATGCCAGGAATTCCTGATGTTTGGTTACAGCTCTTCACA
Organism: Lagopus leucura; assembly: GCF_019238085.1. Classification (NCBI taxonomy): domain Eukaryota; kingdom Metazoa; phylum Chordata; class Aves; order Galliformes; family Phasianidae; genus Lagopus; species Lagopus leucura. The sequence goes on from NW_024962288.1 coordinate 3,569,614, forward strand.
ACCTGTTATGCAGAGTGGTCTACGAATACTGAAGGCTACTTATCACTGAATACAACTGGATGCAGAGGCAAACAATCATTTGTCAATTGATAGCAGGTTAAACTGCAAAAGCAGGAAATAAATGATCCTGAAAAAACATGCAAGCCATCAGCATTTGGGAATCTTTTAAGACAATCCTGCATTAAAAGGGAGGTGATGGGGTATTTTGACAACAGATAGAAAAGAAGAGGGAACACCACAACAGCACATATTATTTACTGCATCCCTGACACTTTTGCACCAGCATGCGATCCTGAAAAGCAGCTTGGCTGATTCAGAGTAATGACATCACCATCTCCAGTGCATTACTAAACCATGAAGCCACCCTCAGAGGGAGAGAGCTGGTTCCTGCTCTCACCACTTGCCATATGTCTCCTTTTCCTTCCTCCACCGTTGCATACTCATTTGCTATGGAAACAAGGCTCGTGTGATCCTGCTGTCTTTCTTATTCCCTTCACCTTACTTACCACTTGCAAGCCTGTAGGTCTGTCTCCATCAGAGCTGACAGATCAATAGAAAGCTCGGAGATAACTGGCTCCTCAGAAGTGTTGTGAGGATAGGATGCTGAGAGAAAGGGAAATGCCCTGTTTCTGTACCTGGGAAATGTCCCCTATGGGTTAAAAGGTTGGAGTAGCTAATGCTACTGGACACCCAGTACTCACTGTAAGACAAGAGTCTCAACTATGCAAGTTTCCACTATAAACATCTTGAGTAGAAAATTCAATCAGCTACCACTAAAGAGAAAACACACGAGTCTTCATTATTTGTAGTGCTCACAGATCTTGCATTTTCTACTCTTTGCTTCTGTTTTTGACTTCTATTAGTGCAAAAAAAAAAAAAAAGACATCATTGGCCAAGCAAGACTTCCCTAGCTCTTTCAGAGCACTTCTGTACCTGTCACTGGCAATGGAGCTGAAAGCAAAGCCTTCAGCCCCACCACAGCAGTGCTGCAGAGGCTGATCGGCGCCCATCCCATTGCTGTTTCTGCACTAGTAAGACTGCTGGGAAATATCTGTCCCATGAAAAACAAGCGATGCATCTTTTCATTGCTAATCTCTTCTTGCCTCTTCACTCAGCATCCTGGTTTGTTTTGGTTTTCCTTCCAGGAAACAGAATTATATTTCAGCAGGGCCAATAGCAAAAGCAGTAACATCAGCTCTGTTATCTGTTAATGGCTCTTTTATCCCAAATATTTTTTGCACCCCCTGAATGTCTCCCAAACTGCATTTTCCTTAAATTATGGGGGGTTTTTTTGTTTGTTTGTTTTTTGCTTTTGTTTTTTGTTGTTTTTTTTTTCCATCTGGGTATTTAAAAGAAAAAGGATTAAGGGATACTGTTAAAATGAAAGCTCTACTTAATACCTAACATCTTAAATTCTGTAACTGTTTTTCCTGTTCCTACATCTCTAATAAAAGGTTAGAAAGATCTTTTAGGCTGATTGTTACCATGGGACTAAGCAGCCTGCGGTCTATTAATTCAACTCCCAGCAGTTTGTTTAACTAGTTAGTGTGCAACACTAGCAGGGTCATGCTGACATCCTTATTTCAGCCTGCTTTTCAAGTAATATAATTGGACTACTCCTGATGACTTACAATTGAATTTTGGAAAGTTCTCTTGTGAACTTCAGCTATCTATTAGCCTGTGTCACAAAGCTGGGTGCTCTGCATCACACAAAAAAAATAAAAACAGAGATAAATGAGAAAACATTATGGCTTATTAGATCAACCTTCTGCTGATTTAGGGCCTGACGCAAATTATTTTCTAATGCTAAAGGCTGACGTTGGTTCTTTCCTGCTTTTTTTTTCCCTTGCCTGTTTTCCTGCCAGGTCTGGAGTTTCACCATACTTTTCTTCGTATGTAAAATGCTTTCCAAGTTTTTTTAAACGATGGCTGGCTCTGAACATGTTAATTCCTTTCCTCTTTTGAGCAGCTGCTTCTTCCCCTTCAAGGTATGCCTTGCTATGCAGGACTCCTCAGTGAGGAGCTGGAGAGACGTACGCTACTGATAAATTTAATTAACTGATGATAGATAAATTCAGTCCTGTAGTTCAGCTGTACTTTAAAAATCTTCCTCTACCTTTTTGGTTTATGCTACCACAGGTGACACCAAAAGGAAATGCCTTTTGTTAAAGATGAAAATTCCAATATCTTAAAAATGGTGCATGTGTATATCTGGAGTATATAAAAGTGCTTATGCCTTTACCTGATTTGTAGCTGTTGGGGCAGGATTCTCACTCACTTTAAATTAGAGCTCTTGAGGAAAGGGGTTACTTGTATGGGTTTAATTTTCTGCAATAGTTCAACCTTTGCCATTTAGAAAAATTCATGAAGACCATTAATATTTCATAGAAACTGAATGTCTATGTATGCCATATGCAAACTGTGTTGCAAATAATTATACTTAACTCCATCCTTGTAAATAACTCATGAAAATGAAGTCAAATGCATGTAGCTGCCAACAACTTCATAACCACAAACAAAGTAATCTAATCTTTCATTCAGAAAATTACTATAAATGTCAACCACTGAAAAGTGAGGCACTTCTGTGAGCCACAATAAAGGATATTAGAATCAAGTTATGCTCAACTGCGTAACCCTGAAAAACCTTAATGGCCCCATCCCTGGAGGCTGGATGGAGCCCTGGGGAACCTGGGTACAGGTGTGGAGGTCGGTGGAGCTCCCTGTGGCTGGGGGTTGAAGCCCTTCCAACCCAAGCCATTCTATGATTCTGTGTCCCCAGTCTGATTGAGGCAGCAGAGCCACAACGGAGAGCACTTCCAGTCCGTCCAGCCTCCACAAAGATACTAAGCCATTAACTCCCAGCATAAACCCAATGAGAGTAGGCAGGATTGCAGTCAGGATCCTCCACAACAGACCTCCACCTGTGTGTTTAATGAAGTATTGAGGAAGATGAATGCACAGAAGCTTACACTGAGTAAAATGAGTACCACCTTGGAGAAAGCTCTTGATGAGAGGAAATTGCTCTGTATTAAGAGCTCTCAGGAGCCAAGGCGGAGACAAACGTTACATTCAGTTCTCTGGAAATGAGTTCTGCTCTGTATCTTCACAACTTTAACTAAACTGATGAAAGTGGTAGAAAAGGAAGACTTGGTTGCTCTTGAGACTCCATAATTTGCTCCGTGAATGCTTTGAAAAGAGATGGGCTGGCAAAGAAGATCATTGCATTTAAGCAAAATACAGTAGTCACAGCACTTCTGGTATCAAGAGGCAAGGCACGTGTCTCACAGATGAGAAAGGAGCTCAGCTGTAAAGGTAGGAATCTGGAATGAAGGAACACAGTGTAGAAAGAATACTTTGTGTCTCGGGTGAACAAGAAAGAAGTTGTGATCATTAGACAGCAAATGACGTCGGCTATTAGCAAGGCAAGAGGAAGAAATTAAGATCAACAGGGGATGTGATGATTATAAGTACCCCATTTAGAGCAACAGTCCTTGGATCAAAAGATTGCCACTGAGATTGCTGCTCAGGCTTTGCTCGTCACCCTCCCAGCTCCTCACCACTGGAAACTGCTGGATTTTGCACACCGACTCCCAGTTCGAATTTTTATTTCACCTCTCCTGTTCAGGGCAGCTTTGCTGTGACTGTGGGATTACAGCAATAACCCATGGAAGTGGCCTTTACAACTCCTGTTTTGAAATTACTGTTGAACATTTTTTTTTTCCTTTCTGTTTTTAATCAAGCTTGAAATGTTCAACCTCTAAAGAAGCCTTTAGAATCCTCTCATTTTCTCTGGATAATACATCTCTGAACTACATTGTTATACTCTAAGAAAAGGGCTATTTTCTGTCACTTGGAAACCCACACCTCATTTTGAGCTGAAATAAACCCACTAATAAAATTAATCAGAAGCACTACTTCTCTGGAGAGAGTCAGGGAAAATATGATGGGTTATAAACCAAGCCACAGGATCCAATAATGCAGTGCAGGCAATACTGAGGAACAAGACCTCCGCTAGCTGGGACACAGCATACCTCAGCAGATGGCTGTGTATTACTGGAGAACAGCACAGATAAGCCAAAATATAAATAAAGGCCAGGTAATATGAAGTTGTAAGCACACCAAAATCCTTGCAGGAGATCTGCAAGGCTCCTTAAGATCCTCGTTCACATTCAAGGCTTAAGCTTCAGGTTTTAACCATGCTATTGGTGCACATCCTTTGGGGGCATCCCATTGGCAACACCCCATCTCTAGAAGACAGAAGGAGTAGTAGTGTATCCTACTAAGAGTTGCTTACTGAACAGCAGTGAGATTCAGGCTGAAGTGCCAGGAGCACAGCAAACAGAACACCGAAATAGCAAGCCCTGAATGAAAACTGGGGTATCATTTCTGCCTGAGTCTCCTTTCAAGTTTCTCTGTAAAACAGAGATAGTTACAGCAATTTCCCAAGCGCGTAGGATGGGTCAGCCAGTGACAGCAAGATGTTTTGGTTTGTAAAACAGTGTCTGCCAAAAATTACTAAGTCAGATCCCCGTAATGAAAGTGCAGGGCATCTCTAATGGAAGCAATAGCAGACAGACAGCAGACTTCGTTTTATAATTTTTATGACTGCGAGATGAACTGACAAAAGCTGACAGTGATGAAGAAAAGGTGCTGCTCTGAAAACTGGACAGGGACTCTGAAGCTGTTATCTACAGAAAGGCAACAGATGTGGTGCTTCAATAACAAGCCATGAGAAAATACAGCCAATGCACGCAGTAAGACAGCAAAGTCTCTTCTTTGTTTGTTGGTTTTTGTTTGTTTGTTTGCTTGTCAACATGCCTATAAGCAGGCAGCAATGCTCTAGCAAGTCTGCTGCTCTTTGTGCTATGGAAGTTTACCATATGTGCCTCTAAAGATGGTCCAGAACTCACAATCTCCTATTCTACAGCTGTTTCTCAGTGGTCTGGCTGGGCTGCCTGAGGTACTCCATCAGCTCTGAGTCCATCCAACAAGAGGACCAATAATACACACTGAGCTTGATGTCATTTACCTTGCACTACAAAAGCGTTACGAGTTCCCTCGCTCAATGTCTGCCCATGATGCTGACTTGACTGAAGCATCAAACTACTTGTTTTTACATTCCACTAACATAACACCTTCATCCGAGCACTTAGGCTGTGTTTATGACACAGCCTTGATTATGCAAGCTGCTCCATTTTCCTTTCTTCCTCATTTCTTCTGCTGGTTGGCTGCCATCTGCAGTGTTTCTTGCTGCCTTGCTCCTTGCCCCAAGCAGTGTTTCTCCCCCAGACAGCAGCTCTGCCCCCTTCAGTGCCATGTGCAGACCCTGACTGTATCGCTGTGCTCTCACCATGCTAAGTACCAGGCAAAGATACTTCCACAACCTTGAGGGATATCAATGTTCTAATGTTCTATTTTAGCATAGATTTCAAGTAGCTTCCTTTAAAAGCCCTGTCAAAAGCTTGAAGAATTGGACCATACAATAGAAGCAGTCTTCATTTATTTATAGATGCAGTGTTCCAAAGGAGAACAGACTCAGAGGCAAAGCTCACCTTAGCATCCAGGGGGGATCGAGGAGCACTTTGTGTAGATAAGTCAGCTCCTCCTCAATATATCTCAAGCACAGTATTGAGCAGATGACTGTTAAAGTCTTTGCAGGAAGAAAATATTTGACTATTCCTTTAATTACTCCTGTTTGATTTGAGAAAATCCGTAACGACCAACTCCACGCATTTACCTGACTCTCCCCAGTTCCATAATTGCCCCCGTGGATCTGAAATCACCGGCCTCCCATGGGGCACCAGCATTCCTGCAAAGTCATGGGCTCTTCAGGGACAACCCCCAGTCAGCCTCCCCTTACATGTGACAATCAGCACGCCAATCCTGCTGATGTGATCCTCCAAGACCACAGCCCAGCTTCGAACAGGCTGCATTCGCCTCCCCACAGATTCACTCATGTTTAACTCTGCCATAGCAACTAAGCCAGCAAATAGACAATAAACTACTTAAGTATCAACACATATATTTTTCTAAGCGGGATCCTGATACTTATGTGCAAGGACTGAAATACTGCAGTGATTTCAGTGCTGTCATTTCTGTGACTGCATGATGAGACTTCCGTTTGGTGCATTTCTTAACAGCTCAGCTCTTGCAGGGAAAGGATTAAGGTAAAAAAACTAAATCCTTAAATCCTTTTTATTTTTAATCTTGTAGTTTGTGGGGAAAAAATGCAAAAGGACGTAGCTTGCAGTTACACAAAATGGTAATGGTTTCATCCTAATTTTTCTTCCAAGTCTACTAGTATAGTTTAAACAAGCTTAAGACCAAGAATGACAACTAAGGAAAACAAAGGAGTCAGTGAAACTTCTGGACTGCATTCAGCGTAGCAAGAATTGACGTGCTAAAATCTCATTTTGCTTTTTACTGTTTCAAAATCTATTTTTTCCTTTCAGCGCCGTTTACCTCAGCTTTAAATTACTTACAGGTAAGAAACCATCCTTCAGAATCTCAGCCCAAGCAGAGAAACACAAGGTGGGCTCTTTAAAAAACAACTTTGGATGACAGGAGTGTAAAAGTTACAGAAGGGAAGGGCAGACAACAGGGAACACACCCCAGCAGCCAGAGCAAACCACTCAAGTCCAGCGCAGGGCACCTTTGGTCAAGAATGAACTTTGAAACTGTGGCTTGCACGCCATGTATTGTTTCTTTGCTGATGCTCTTTGTTGTTGGTGTGCCTAAATGAGATGAGCAAGGAAATGGAAAACAACTTTCCACTCTGTATCCCCATGCACTGGGCTGGTACCACACTGTTCTTTATAGTCCTGTGAGGACAAGGACTGACCCACGCTGAGCTGCCATTGCCACCGACCTGCCAAAAGCTCTCCCCATGACTGCTCCGGCTTTGATGCTGACCTTAAACCATCACTGCCCCCTTACTCATTCCTATCTGGTTTTACTGATACAGGAACATTGCTGCAGTGGTCAGAGCCATAGGATCAATAAAGCAGAGACGGAAAGAGCTGCATTCCCATCTGCCTCGTCCATCACCAGCCAACCCGGCAGCTGAACGTTGCTGCACGAATTCCATTTTTCACTTGACAAAGAGCCTCTCTTGGAGCCTACTGGTAGAGGGACCTAAAACCTTATACACATTAAGGCACTGAATTGATACCCTGCCAGACGAAGAAAATCTCTCTTTATCTGGTGAGACCTAATGATGATTTATTAGGCAGAACAGACAGGTCCCAGGACATATTTGCAAGCACTTGTCAATCAGAAAAGAAATTCTTCTAGAGATTTGGGCTAAGCTTATTTCATACTCTTTATTTGGAAGACATGAGAGGAGAATGAGGCTTCAGTTTAGAAGTACTTCTAAGATAACATGGAGCTTTAGAAAGGTAAAAAAAAAAAGAAAAAACAAACAGATGAGAAAGGACATCTTAAGTCACTGCATACAATCCCATGTCATTGCAGAAATGCCACTGAGGAAACACGCTTAAATGAATAGGATTTGGGGCACAGTAAAATAAACACAAAAGCTTGCAGGGAAGATTCCTGATAAAAGGAATGTCTGGAATGAAAACAGTAGAAAGCATACTGCCTTAGAGCTCAACGAAAGCCAGCAGAACACCACCAGATATTTTCATTCATGATCTCACCATATATGATCAGCAGACTCCTGGATTAGCTGTCCCACCAGGGTAGGGCTCTGTCTCCATTTCACCCAGGGACTCTAAAACTCAAAGGGACAAATCCAATCCCAGCGAACACCCTGCTGTTTGCTAAAGGTTTGCTCATATTCCTTTCAACAATTGCTGTCTTCACCAAGAAGGATGTGGCAGAAAGCAAGACAGAGGCAGAGCAGCATGTCAGCACTCACAGCTCTTCGCTAAGTCTCAACAGGAGGAGATGCCACTGACACACTGACAAAGATACACACACACACACACACGGCACCTCCAGCTCAGGGCACAGCAAGGAGGATGCCCATGCTCTGCCCTCCCTGCAGGCTTCTCTCCTCTCTCATCCCTCCCTGGCCCTGAAATGATCCCTGCACACGACAGCCGTGCTGCTGCTCAGGGCATGGCATGGTGGCAGTAAATGCCTTTGGAAAGCTGCTGGTGTTCCAGTGACAGCAGTGTGTACCAAACTGGAGCGGAGGCTGCACCATCCCTGTTTGCTGGTATTTATAGCAGAGCAGCAGGAACTTGCTTTGGACTGCTTCAAGGCCTCTCTCTCACAGTGCTATTAGTTTAAAAAAGCAGAGCACAGCCCATGCTCCCTGCTTGAATTATAAATGCAAGCATTCTCTCTGTGCTCCGTTAAAATGAAAATGGGCTTCACAGAAGACAGCCAATATTTGCAATTGCTTGCTGTAGAGAGGTGAACCCTACCTGAGCAAGAGAGACTCACTGCAGGATGTCCTACAAAAGGCACTGCTGACATCCTGCATTCTTCAGCCATCCTCAGCAGCAAGACAGGATCCTGCTCCCAGACAGCCCAAATTGCAAGGAAAAACCACATGGCACGATTTCCCTCTAGGTCAGGGAGGCCCCTCAGATCACACCCCCACTTTGGACACCCCAGTAGTGGGTGAGCCCTGCATCCCCAGGGCACTGCCCTTCCCAGCATAGCAGATCTCAGGGCTCACACTCCCACTGCAGAAAGCTATGGCAGCGGCCCTTGGTCCCAAACAGCAGCTCTTGGGCCAGCTCTGCTAGAAAAGAAAAGCGCTTGTTCATACTCAATGCATGACTTGTATATTGTAATATAGACTTGATGTATTCACACTGATGCAAGGCAATAAATACCTGGAAATTTAGTAAAGGATGAAATGAGGCACATACTTTCCCCCATGGCCTGCTGGGTAGAGTTATTCTGCTGTGTACCTCTTCCTCCTAACTGGATTTACTTGCACAACTTTAACATTTTTAATATCACTTTTGTATCTGTAACAGAGATTTTCTTCTGTCCTTGCTGCCTGCAGTTGTACAGCCCATTTCTCTTTGTCACATGAGCAGAACCATACCTCCAAGCGAGGTTTATCACCACCAGAACCGAAAGGCAGTGAGAAGCATCACTCATTGCTCCAGTTCCCCTGACTGCAGCCCCAGCTCAGCTTCGTGGGCCAGATCTTGCTGCCCCAGCCAGCAATCCCTTTGCTCCAAAGAGGTGCTAAAAGCACCCTGCTTGCAGCCTGCAGTGGTGGGTGTGAGGGTGCTGGAGCAGCCATCACACATCATCAAGGAACAGAATAAATCCATTCAGGTCTCTCCACCCTGTGATGATCAAAGAAAAGACCATGAAGACTACAAAGAAACAACCTTCATTACATCTAGGCCAAATCTGCCTGGCTGCCATTGCCATAACTAATGATTATTGTTAATGCTCCTTGCTGTGTTTCACGCAAGCTTATTGCTTGTTTGATGGGGAATCTACGGAGACAGCCCTGACTGCAGCATCTACTGCATGCACGAGGAGGACCAGCAGTGACTAGCCTGCAGGGCAGCTTGGGAAACAGCTGCCAAGTGAGAATCATAGAATCATAGAATGGCCAGGGTTGGAAGGGACCTCAAGCATCGTGAATCTCCAACCCCCCCTGCCACACACAGGGCCACCAACCTCCCCATTTAGTACCAGCCCAGGCTGCCCAGGGCCCCATCCAACCTGGCCTTGAACACCTCCAGGGATGGACGGGGCATCCACAGCCTCTCTGGGCAGCTGTTCCAGCACCTCACCACTCTTATAGTAAAGAACTTCCCCCACCATCCAACCTATATCTTCCCTCCTTCAACTTAAAACCATTTCCCCTTGTCCTTCCATTATCTACTCTTGTAAAGAGTTGACTCCCCTTCTGTTTGTAGGCTCCCTTGAGGTATTGGAAGGCTTAAAGAGAGAGACCACCACACAGCTCAGCCTGTGCTGGAAAGAGGAGGAAAAAGGGAAACATCTTATTTCAAGAAGCACATTGCTCAGAAATCCAGCTCAGTTGGGAGGCCAAAACCATGCAGAATGCTGGCTTAGTGTTTCTGCACGTGCTTCAAGCCACAATGAGCCCAGCAAGCACTCTTTCCCATCAGGTTGTTGAAAAATTAATTGAACCACCCCTACTACCATGCTCCTTAGCTGAGAGCCCAGCTCAGAACACAACAAAAACTTTCCTTTCTAGAGGATATTCAGGTTATTTGGGAGATTTCACAGAAAGAATGAAGTTACCACGTATAGGTAATATCTTTCAGGCTGCAGCATCTGCTCCCATACATTTAATTGCTTTTGGTGGAAGATAAATTAGTCCCCATGATAGTGTTTCATGGGATGATCCTTGTAAAGGAGGAGAGCTGTGCTAGTGGGTTTTAAAAGTCTACAGTAAAACAACAACAAAACTGCAGAGGAGCTTACACATCTGCTGTAAAGATGCTGTCGCTGATTCACATGTAATAAAACATCCTCTTTCTTGACTGGCTGGATCTGCTCTGTTACTCTTTACTTAATGCTTTTTTTATTTTTATTTTAGATTTAGAGCACTCTATAAACACCTTGCAGAGAGCGGATGTGCGAGCGCTGTGATTTAACACCATCAGTGCCAGAGCAGCTCTGCCGTGCAGGAGCAGAGTGACAAAGTCATGCATTGTGCAGCACATTTGCTTTCCTCTCTCTCTCTTTCTTTTTTTTTTTTTTTTTTTTTTTGTTTAAATTAAACTCTTTGTATAAATAGTCATTCTGGCTGATTATATAATCTCCCACATTTAGATCGTCTGTGTTGCAACCATGGCAACTCCTCGAGCCAAACGCGTTCGGTTCAAACTTCTTTCTAAATTTGCTGATGAGGGTGAAGAAACAGCCCTGGAAGCCCTTCTCAGACAACCTACATTTGTTTTCTGCACACAGAGCTCAACCCAGCCTGCGCTGATAGCAACACCCAACACCCTAAATAAGGGCAGGGACAAATGTCCATCGTGTTCCAGTGAGCTGATCACATCTCCGATGCCATGGGGAACAGCAATGCCATTAGGGATAATTAGTACTTATGTTTGGTTAATGCTAAGTAAAAGAGATGTCATTCTCCAGCTCTGCTACAGCACATCTCTGATGTGCAGAACACGCAGCACTCACAGGAGCTGCACAGATTTTCTCCCCTTGCCTCAGCAGAGAGCTTCATTGTTGGTTTGGGAACACAATACTGAAGGGTCCCAAATCCTTTTCTCCTGTGCCTAATAATCCATTGGAGAGCAATACCAGCCACCCTGAATGCCAGTATTTTGCCCTGCTGAATGCAGCCTGCTGGCTGGATGGAGGGAGCAGCTCAGCAGGGAATTAGGAGAATGTGGCCAAGCTGCACTGAAAGTGCAAGAACTGCAGAGTGCAGCCCAGCACTGAGCTCCTGGGGTTGGCAGAAGGTAAAGCAAGGCCTAGAGCTGTGTGCAGAGTGCAAAAAGCACAAGATTTCAGAAAACAATTTGGAAAGGGGGGAGGCGGGGGGAGGGAAAGAAAAGAGCAACTAGATGAGTGTTCTAATTAACCATCATCATCGCCTATTGTATTTTTTTCTACTTATAATTCTCGGTATTTTCTTCAAAGGAATGAATCATCACAGTCAGGCCTTTCTTATGCCATAAATACCCCAGATGAAACATGTGGCCAGCTTTCCAAGTAACATAGCTGTCCACGAGCAAACATCAGACAGGGTAATTTTGGATGTGTAATACCTCCAGATTTGCTGGGACTGAAATCCTGCTGTGCCAGGTATCGGCTCAGTCCTACGGTCAGCTTGGACAGCTTACAAAAGAAGTTAAATTGTGCATATGCCACTGCCCATCTGTCTCGCACAACAAGCTGCTCCTGTACCAGGAGGGGTTTCTGTGGGCTTTGCCAGATATGACCTGAGAGACTGCAGACCCACTTTTGCCTTCGCTACAGCCCTGCCTCACAGCCAGAGGTTGTTATCCTCACACAAACAGGGCACAGACTAATCTAATCCAGGAAACAGAAACCTATTCCTTCACGTTCTATTTAGATCTTCACAACAAGAAGCAAAACTAAGAGTGTCACACTCCTTATTTCAGGCACTCCAAAGCCTGCACTGCTCCAGCTTCAATTGGATATTTACTACTACAACAAGACCAGCCGTGCACAGGCAATACAGGCAATAATTGCACTTACAAACACAAGTGGCAATCAATATCTCACATACAGTCTGATCTAGATTATACTTAGCCACTGGTGATGCTAATAACTTACTTATATTATTTAAGTTCTTTCTAATCACCTCTTAATTACTAGTCTGGGTATACCAGAGTTGCTTAGAAATTTCACGAAAAGAGCCCATATACTTTTTCATCTTATATTGACATGAGCTTTGACATCATTAAGCGCCAGTTTGCTTGCTGCAGACTGGAGGGAGAACAGAAATTACATGCAGTAATTAATTATGGGCATTTGAAATCGAATAGGAAAAAGAACGCACAAAAAGTAAGGTTACTGAGCTCACACATTAACGGGAGCTTGTTGCATTAATCTGGTTTCTCACTGATGCTTTCTAATTCACTTTTCATTACACAAAGAGAGGGGATACATTCCGCCAGAGCTAATACTTCTGTGAAGATGTTGGGCTCATTTTAAATGCCTATTCTCCTATCTGTAGAAGATGGATCTCTTTGTTATCTTCTTCCCTTCCTGATAATCCCACAGAGGATTGAATAAACTCAGACATTCAAGAAAATAATGGTAGCACCGCAAGCCTGACATTCACAAAACCCACCAGGACTCAGCATAAGGTGGGGAAGGTGCTTAAATAAGCAAATAAAAAGCCACCTGAGCCTCCTTTGCAGAATAATGTTGCAGGAGCTTCTCTGGGAGCCAAGTAAACAAATAAATTAATAGAAGTCTTTGCCTCTTGTTGGGTATTATTCACAACGCTTTATTAGGTTGCTCCCTGGAAGCCTAGGTAAATTCTGACTGTGACTTCCTTTTTGATCTTCTTTGCCCAAGCTGTCTGCTTTAATGTAATTCTGGAAACCTTTCTAGGAGTCTGCATTCATAGCCCGGTCTGTACTTATTTCCATTTGAAAGGACAGCTGGTGCAAATCATGGCTGGAGCCACAGGTGATGGGAGCTGAAAGGGCAGAAGGAGAGCGATGGGAAGGCTTGTGCTACACGAGCAGTACAGAGCCACTGGTATGGGAGAAAGTTAAGAGCTCTGACCTCACCTCTGCCCCCTCAGTGCCTGGTCAAGCCCAGGGTCTCTCATAAGGAGAAAACTATAACTCTGGAGCCCTCCTTTGCCATTTCAACATCAGGAAGCAATTCCTAGTAAATTATTTATTTACTAAAAATGCTTTAAGTAAAAATTTGGTCAATTAAAGTCATTGCCTTCTAGCTGGCATCTTCTTCTGGGTGTGTTTCCAAGCTGGTATCCTTCTTCCAGGACCCTACGTGCAAAGCCTCCCTGCCATCTGCAAACCCATCCAGGGCTGCTCCAGGCAGCAAAAACAATGTCTGTGCCTGAGAGCACTGAACACAGGCCCACAGCTTTGTTTAGCCAAGCTCTCGTGACTATTTTAAGGTTTTTACACAAACACAGTCTCTCCTATTTGTCTTTTCCAATGTCTCGGAACCCACTAGTCTGACACCTTCCTTTTTTTTATTTTCTAGCCAACTTCAATGATAAGACAGCATTATAACAGCGTTTTTGAGTCCTAATCCTCATTCTTGCTGCCACACATGCACCTTGCTATCACAATCCATGGATCCCTACTGCAAGCCCCTGGGGGTGAGGTTACCCTATTTGGTGCATTCATCTCACCGTAGGTCTGTGCCCCAACTGCATGCACTCTTCTGGCATCACCTCTGTTTCTCTCCACACGTCACAAAGCAGTCTTGCCCTCAGCTGCAGAGGAACACACTCATTAGCGTCTCTGGAGAAGCTGCTCTGCATTTCTGCATAGGAGGGCTCGCATCTCTTAACAACCTTCCTAGGAATTAATACTTCCCCATGAAATATTTCAGCAGTACCACCTCTTGTAGTTGGGATTTGGACCAATTTAGAATGTCTCTTAAGCACTGGCAGAGGTTTTCCAGCCAACACAGGTGAGGGAGAGGCCATCGCAGGGCTGCAATGCTGAGTTACCTCCTGACACGGGACTCACAGCATCGTAATCCAGCCACATGCAAAATACTAAAAGAACAGAAGGTGCTGGCAGTGGCTGTTGCCATCAGGAGCTAAAAATGATCTAGTAGTAAGCATGATAGAGAAAATACCAAACCACTCCCCTATACATTTTTTCCTCTCTGTATTTATTCCAGAACAAACGAACACAATTACTACAGTAATTTCCTTTTTTTTTCTACTTATGCTGAGGCTATTTGGATAACCTGGTACCATAATCGTTGGTAATTATTGAGTTCTTAATGGCTACTTGTAAGGTTGGCCCAATAATGCTACAGAAATAAGCAGGCAACGAGCAGAGCTGTTTAAGCACTCACTGCTATTGTGAGTGGACTCTGCAAAAGGAATGAGTTTACGTAACTCCTATTTCATGAAGGCAAATGAAATCTCAAAAGTCCTATAATTATAATAATTATTTCTGCCTGATGTTTAATTACTCTAATTACTCTACCTAATGAGCCAGCATTACTATAGCAGGCAGGTAGAGCTCTGATGAAATTCTTTCTCTTGTGCTCTGTTTCCAAAAAAGGACAGAGGTTTCAGTATTTACAGCAGCATTTGGTTAAGGCATGCCACATTTTCTGTGATTTCCAAATTGTGATTAGTAGCAGCCATCGTGCTTCTGCAAACTGCTGCTCATAGCACAACAAAGTGCACCAAATTCTTGTTCAAAAAATACTGCTGCTGATGTTGATTACAGTGTGAATAAATGATCACTGATATTTAACCAAGGGGACTGCAGGAGTCCATGAAGATCATAGAATCACAAATGTTGGAAAAGATCATACAGTCCAACCATCATCTGCAAAAAGGACTTAACATACCCAAACATTATATGAACATGTGAAAGCATGGTTTGCATTAAAGAAAATGCATCGCTTTGTTCTGGGGTGCTGAAAAATGTGATGGATAATATAAGATAAGCACTGGATTTAGGGAAGATCTTTGCTACTGTTCACAAAACAATAGGGGAAGAGGGAAACAGCCTCACACTGAGAGAAACAGTAAGGTTATAGGCTCACATTGCATTGCATGTGAACCTGGTGGCATATGTAGAATTCCATGTACTTCAGCCTTATGTAAACACGACATACAGTTTGTATGTCTGTATTTCAAAACCACCGTTCTGAAGCCCACTGGGCTGTGGAAGGGCCACACCACTGACATGAACCAGGGCAGGCTCTCTTGCTCCAATTATTCCTCCACTATCTGAGATACCATTGCTTACAAAAAATAGATGGACAGTGTTCAGGGCCTGCTGCTCAGTTATCCAGACCTGGGTGGAAAGAGCCTGCTAATGCACAATTTGTCCTTGCGACTTGCTGGTCTTTTAGCAAGGCTCTGGTATTAATACCCCCAGAATCCTCCCCAGCTGCAGGTGTATCTAAGCTGCAGAAATGGAGCCAGGTTTCATTTTAGTTTGAAGCATCAAAACTGCTGACAATTAAACTTAATTGTATGAATAAGCTCCTTAACAGAATGCACCGCTGGGCTTTCATCCAGTCCTGTGCTGGCAGGAAAGGAGAAATCTATATGCAGAATGTCTGTCAACGTCCTGCAACCTGGGAGAATGGGGCTTTATCACTGTTTAATGGAAACATACAAGGGTCCTGATCTTCCTGCCTTTCCAAGAAAACTTCATTTCCCTCTTTCACAAAGTCTTACATTAACAGTCCTTATTCCCAGCACTCTGCTTTCCTGCTTTTCCCTCGCCACGTTTTCGTGAAGGTAAATTTCTAGAAAAAGGACCACGTATTTGCACAGGATTTAATGATTTGCTTCAGTCCTACCTGCCCAAACAACCGGCATGAAGAGCCCCAATAAAAAAGGGCCCAGTGTCTTCCTCCTGGAAATATCTTTTCTTAAATATTAATGTTTTGTTCCCTCTGGGGTGGCATCTTTATTTGCTGTTTTTTATACAACCAGCTTGTTACTGCATCTGCTGCTACAACCAGAATAGCAGGAAGCAAAGATGTTCTTAGGGCCCAAGGGTCAGCTGTTGTCTATTTCATTTCTCTTTGGTTTAATTTTAATTTATTTTCCCTTATTTTATCACTAATGGAGATCTGAATGCAACTAGTCAGGTTGAATAAATCTAAATACCATTACCAATAATTGGATGCAGCCTTAGTGTAGGTTTCTGTAATGCTATAAACCCACCTGTTTTCACACGAGATAAAGTAGGCTTTAGGAAGGGACAGTTGACCAAATTCACATTGTGATGCTCAGAATTTTTGCCCCGTGAAGGAACAGATTTTGTCTCTTTGTTTTGTTTTTTCATAAACTGTGATTTTATCACATTCTTATAATTACAAAAGGGACAAGTCCAAACCCCAGACCAAATGCCACAAGACTGTGCAACAGTTTAGAAGCAGATTCTTGTGTTAATCAGTGGTTTGTTCCATCCCTCATGGTGATAAGTGTCCAAAATATCTATTCAGCATCTGTGAACTGTGGCAGAACTGTGTCCCTTAGCATCCTACCAAAGCACCTCAGATCCCTCACTGAATTTCTCCCCATTACCACCTCAAGGAACGTGGTTACCCCAGCCCTGTTTTACTGACTGGAAACCAGGATAGAGGAAGGGGTTCAATCTTGCATGTTTAATGCCTGCATGAGACAGGACTTCTAAAATCCACAGCAAGATAGGAATCGGGGAATAAGAACCCAAGGCTTCTGGGGCTCATACCAAGAGCAGAGCCAGTCAAGCATTCCTTCTGCCATTACAACAGAAGAAAAAGGGTTTTAACTTTTGCTTTTAGATCCCTTATTCAAAAATATTCTAACAAGGACCAAGCCAGATTTCTGGCTTTGGTTCTGGTATCAGAATTAAAACAAACTGAGGTGATACATCAGATCAGGATATTCAAACACTATGGGAATGGAAATAAAATTTTGATAAGATACTTTCTGAGTGTCTTCCTTTGTTGACATAGGCTGGATATGAAACACTTCATGTTTTTAATAGATTTTGGGTTAGTCCCACAGAAAACACTAACTGCATTACATACAGTGGAGGAACAGAAAAACTCCAGAAACTGAACAGAGCAGAGTTACAGAAGAGAAAATATAACCCAGTTTGCAATTGGTTCGAGGCTGCAGAGACAATTTTGCAATTTTTTACTTTATCCCTTGAAGGGAGCAGAATTTCAGAGCTCCCTACAAGATACAAATATTGATTGGAGTACAGAATAAAAATGCAGAAGAATGTTAGGAGAAACAGCATGAAGCGTTGGCAAAGCCACAAGCAGGTGCCCAGCAAAGAATGTCATGTAGTGCAGAGGGAGTGCTGCTTTGTGGAGCCAGAACAGTGCTTGAACAGCGTGGCTGGGAGAGAGAACTTGAAATGCTCCAGAAGAAAAGGAGATGAAGAAAAAAATATATCCAAAGCAAAACAAACTACCTGGAGTGATGGAGCGATCAAACTGAGAGGTTTAGGTTAGATTTCAGGAGGAAGTTTTTCCCCCAGAGGGTGGTGAGGCACTGTTCACAGGTTGCCCATGGAGGCTGTGGATGCCCCATCCCTGCAGGCATTCAAGGCCAGGCTGGATGTGGCTCTGGGCAGCCTGGGCTGCTGGTTGGTGACCCTGCACGTAGCAGGGGGTTGGAACTGGATGAGCATTGTGGTCCTTTGCAACCCAGGCCATTCTAGGATTCTATGACTGGTGACAAAGGACATTAACAACGTGTGACAATTTAAGAAGACACTGCTGAAGGAAGATATGAGCCCTGCAGATACTTCTGTCCAATTTATTTCCTTTACACAAAGGAGAAATAGAATATAACTAATTGCAAGCCATTGGAAACCCTGTTACTCCACTGGCACAAGCAGCAAATGGACTCTGATCCTCGAGAGGAGCAAAGCGTCTGCATGAGAGCTTTGTCATAGGAGCAGAAGCCAGACCCAAGCCAGCAAAGAAGCTACAAGAGCGCCCTTACCAGCAATGGAAGCTAGCTTGCTCCTGTTCTGGAGAGCACAGAACCACCTCCGTTGTGTTGGGAAGGCGTCGTTTCTCATTTCCACTCTGACTCCACCACCAGCTATCATCCTAGAGTGAGTTTATCTTCCCTTTGCTTTGCGCTTGCGTTTATTACGCCATATTTTAGTAAGCTTTCAATTTTATTTAAATCTGTTTTAGAACAAATCAAAAAAACTAAATTGATTCATGAGGATTTACGGCATTTTAATTATGGAGTGTGCTTCTGAATGATTTAAAGGCTGATAAGAGCTCGAAGCAGCCCAAGATTCGGAGGAAATGAGAAACATGACATTTTGAGAAGGAAACCAATTTTCCTCAACTTAAACTGTTGCTCATATAAACCAAATTATAAATATGCTCTGTGACTGTAATGCTACAGAGGACTGCTTATGAAAATATGATTAGTAGTGCAATTTTCTTAGGTTTCAGCTGCTTTCTTTTCTTTGCTGGCTTTAATGCAGAAAAAAACAACATCCTTCCTCCTCAAACGCCTATCTTTCTCAAGGAAAATAAAACAAATCACATTCTGCATCGTAGCTAGGGATATCCTGATAAAAACCCACCAGGCAAAGAGAACTCAGAGCAATTCAGGGGCAGAAAAAAACATACGTTTATAAAATGTAAATAGATGTAAACATAGCTGTGATCCCAAGTTTATGCCTCATTCAGTGCCACAGTTTGGCTTGCATTGATGTCCACAATTCCCAAGAGAAAGAAGGAGTAAGAGATGTGGCAACACGACCCATCTCTTCTGCTCCAAAACCAACTCCCCATAAAATGGGGGTCACAGGGCACCGCAGTGGAGACATCAAGAGATTACTTTTGAATAGCTTTTGGCAGGTCAGGCATGTCATCAGTGTGGAACAAGCAAATCAACAATTAAACAGACATCAATAAAACCTATACTGAGCTGCATACGACCTGGCTACCCCTCAGCCTTCAACATTAGATGGTACTGTGACCGTAGAGGCTTTGCAGTGAAGCTCAGGACTTTGTAGCATTTCCTTATGTCACTGATGTACTCCAAAAGCTTTGTAGTTTTCATGTTAGAAAACTCAGCACTGATTAATTTAAATTAAAAAAGAAAAGAAAAAGACTCTTCCTTGCTCCATCTGGTTGCTAGAGAGCTTGTACTATCTCTTTGGAGAAGCTGGGCTCTTCCCTTGCATCAGGAAAGGAAAAAAGAATGCATTCATTGGCATTCTCCTTTCACAAATATATATGTATAGCACTTCAAAAAGGCACCAGATAAAAGTAAGATCATGCTATTTATCAACAGTGATGGCAAGGAAAATGCATGAGAAGTGCTTGCTCATAAGTGTGTGGTAAGATGATGCTGTGTGTTGAGTTTCTTGGATTTTGGCAGGTGTTATTACAGAAGATCCACCTTCACCTGAGTGCTGCTTCAAACAGAACACAAACATCAGTGACATGCACAAAGGTGCCAGAAAGCTGGGACTGGAAATTCACCTGGGAAGATCTGAGTTGTGGCACTGTACAACCAGTTCCTGCACTTGCTGGACAGATGATGGACCAATCTCTCCTACCAGCTGCCTCATGTACACTCCCTGTCCTTCACCCTTGAATTTGTGTCTTTACACACAAAGAACTATGGCTGGAGGATCAAGGCAACTCAACGTATAGAACAGAAATATTCTTTTAAGTCTTTCTTTGTTCCTTTCACATTACTCCTTGCTGCTTGATGTTTCTTAGTGCATTCTTGATATCAAAAACAACAGCATAACTTCCCCTATGCTTACTTTCTAATGTGTATTTAATCTCCCTTCAAAGGGTAATAGATTGTTAAACACATACCTTAACCAACAGGTGCCTGGTGTGTGCAATACCTCTTCATTACACCAGTGAGTGAACAGCATCTTTTTTATTGTTATTATTAATCTCTTTAGCTTTCCAAAAGCAGTGGCACACGTCGTAATTTCAAGCTCCCAGCTGATGACTCATTCTATTACTCCCAAACCCATGCAGAGCAAGGCAGAACTCTGCGTAGCTCTACAGCTCTGCTGGATAAAGAGCCACACTGCACCACAGCTTCACGAGGACTCATAGGAGGAAGCTATTGTCAAGGATGAAGCTCTGTAAGACACAAAGCTGATATTAAATGACTGATAGTCCCTTTGGTCCCTTCCAGCATCAACTACTCTGTAGCATCTGCTTGCTCCCACTGCACATGCTGAAATGAAGGTGTAAATGAGACAGATTTCATGCCAGGAACCTAAATGAGATAAAGTGGCTTCTCCAGCAGTGTCACACACAGCATGGACAATGTACAGGTGACCTGTGTGTGATAGATGGAGACCATTCTCATTTGCTCAGTGAACCTCTAGAGATGCAGGGATGAGGCACTGGTCCTGTGCACGTCAAGTCTGTACCTGCCCTGATCCAACCCTCAGACTGACAGATCTTATGTCTTTTTGTCCCCCCTTAGAGACCATTAAAAAGACCTTGCCAACATAAAAATGGAGAAGGAAAATTAATAAGGGTGCTTAACTGCAGAATTGGGAACTGCAACTGCAGAAGAGTTCTCAGAATCAGGGATTTTGAGTACGACTTGAAGAAATTCATGCTCATTTAAACAGAAGCAGTTGTAAGTATGAGGCTGCATACAGAGGATCTTTTTTCAGCATTTTGGACCCTGAGAGATTGAATGCAGCACGCTATCAGGTGTGAATCGAAATTACAGAAAATATCCCAAATGGAAGACAGGAGCAGCAGAAGCAAAGTTCCAGCAGAGCTGAAATGATCTAAAAATATGGAAGACAACCAGAAAGGATTTATTCAGCACTTTGTAAGCATAAGGCAATGCTGCAAATGGAAAGGGGGAGACAGGAGATGCATTTCTGACAGTAACAGGTTCTTACATGATCTACACGTAAGAGTTTGCTGTTCTCTCCTGGCCAGTAGGATAACTAAAAGCCTGGGTTACACAAAATGGAGCCATATTGCATGCTGCATAGAAATAGGGGCTTTAAACCAGGTATGGAGGGGGAAGGGAATAAAACAAGGCTTTTTTGAGATGAGCCTGGAGGAACAGTGATGGGGCTGAGGCCAATGGCTCAGCTGAAGTACATCTACACCAATGCCACCTGCCCCAGTGCTGCAGAGATGGGGCATTGTCATCATAGTCATAGAATGGCCTAGGCTGAAAAGGACCTCGAAGATCATCTAGTTTCAATGCCCAACCCTAGTGGTCACCAACCACTAGATCAGGCTGCCCAGAGCCACGTTCAGCCTGGCCTTGAATGCCTCCATCAGCATGTGTGTGCTGAGAGCAACTGCACCATGGCCATCAGCACTGCAAGGGGATAACAATGGACAAAAGTGAAATGAAAAGTTATTTGTATGTGTGTAAGTCCTTGTGAGAGCTCCATCAATCCCTGCAATTTGAGATGGTAGAAATGAATAAGAAACAAGGTCTGAGAGCAATGTTGCCTTGCCAGTGCTTAGCAAGCAGGGGGAGGAAAGGAGAGGCTGCAGTCCTGGATGCGATTCCACAGTCTCAGGAGAATGCCCTCAAAGATATTAGAGAATGATATGACAGAAAGATGCACAGAAGGAGGTTTCAGCCCTGCATGAAAACAAAAAAGTGAACCAGAAAAATCTGTAAGGTAACTCAAGACTTGTTTTACAGGTCAGGTCAATGTGGCATACAGAGTGGTAGGACAGGGCAGATTACTTCCACTCATTTCTTAAAGAAATCAGCACTTTTTCCAGTGAATGAGGTATATACTTATATTATTGGAGAAGTTTGCTTGGAAACCCCAATCCAAACTTAATTGCTAAATGAAAAAGAGACAGAATGTGAATGTTTAAAGCTTCAAAGACTGGAGAGAGAACAGAGGGAACTGTAGACACAGCGCAACACAGAACTCTTGCTATTGAAAGAGCCTCCACATCTTGATTGGTTATAATTGCTTGGAACTTTGAGTTTAATCATCCGTGTTTGTTAAGCTACATTCTGGCTGGGAAAGAGATATATTATTAGGCTTCTTCCTTAAAGAGGATCAGTTTCCAAGATACTGGAAATATGGAGAGACTTCCAAAGACAATTTTCAGTTCAGCACAGGCAATTAAATCTGCATGACAGAATAAAAAGTCTATTTCAATCACTTTTGGCCCGGGTGGTAGATGAATACTATATAATTAGCATCAAGTTGGCAACTCTCCTTAGAACACTCAATAGCTAAAACGCTCCCTCCCCTCTGATCTCTTTTCCTCACCAAAGCCCATCCTCGGTCCCCCGCATTGCTGTAGAAGCCCTGAAATTGCCTGCAGAAAAGGAAGTATTTTTGCTTCATGCATCTTTTTATCCGAATGGTTGCCCTTCCTGGCCAGAAGATGGGAGCTGTGTCACTTTGGTCATGTGCAGCCTACATCTGAAATGTGTCACTTCTGCTCACGCAAGTGGTGATGCTCTGCAAACCTCCCCATGAAGCTGTGCACTATGCAGCTGCCTGTGAGAGCACATTTACAGCTTGTGGATGGCAATCAGCTATCCAAAATGACAATCATCTACCACTCCGTGCATATCTCTAGGAAAGAACCGAGAAAAAAACATGATCTTCAGTGTTTTGGTAAAGATACCACATGATGAGTGAAGCCTCTGAGCTGCATGCAGCCCAGCAGCAGGGGCTCAGCACAACAGATCCAAGCTTCATCTGGAGAAGTCTGCATTCTGAACACAAAACTGAGGATCAGTTACTATGCACTGGAACATCCCCAAAAGGAATGAGTGAGGTTAGAGGTAAAGTATCCGCATTGCTGTCTTTGGTTCTGGGCATAATGTAAGATAGCTACAGCATCACAGCACTTCCACCCAGCAGGAAAAAATGGATGAACAACAACAACAACAATCATCTCCCTAAACTTTGGATGCTGGAAAAAATACATCTTTTCAAGTCAATTTTTCCAGTAACACTGAAGCCAGTACACATTTCTGTAGTGCTCTACTCAGAAATCACTTCCAAAGGGAAAACTGTGATGTGACAAACTGGACTTCTAGTTCTGGAACGAATCTGGCTGGAAGAAATGGGTAAATCGATAAACCAGCAAAACTCCTGTGAGCAAACAGCCAGAAACTGACTACAGAAAAGCACTCTGGAAACGCTGGTCCAGTCACCATAGCAGCTTCAGATCTGCAGTGCTGGAGGTGAGGGGTGGGAAGGGTTATGTGAGCACAGAAGTTCCTGGGGAACGCACCAGGATGCGAATTTACAGCCTGCTGTCTTCTCCATAGTAACTCAGAGCCTGCCTGCACACAGGCTTTAATGCCACAGCTTTGTGTGAGGTCATTTCACACGTCTTACCCAACAGTAAAAAGCCAGGTGAGCTACACTGCATTTATTAGGAGGTTAAAAGCAGCTACAAGGGCACTCACACTGGAGTAGCTAACAAATTGCTATTTCTAACCCATGCTCATCCACAGTGCTCATCCACCCTTGCACCCCCAGGTGCTCAGCCTTCCTGCAGAAGACTGAAGATTTCCCCTAAGCACTCCGCTAATCACAGAAATTGGAAGATATCATCCCGAATGCTGAACGAGCAAAAGCCCCGTGCTGCCCACATGAACATCCCCCAGTGTTCAATTAAGATAAGGCTTAGTGTATTGTTCAGTCTGCAATGGACTTCTTTTTTCCCCCCTTTTGCTGGCTTCAAGCTCTTCAGATCAATAGAAAATGAAAAATAAATTAATATAGCACATCATCTCTGTCCCACAGCAGCCCTATCACACATCTGCTCCTCCCCCAGCCCTTGTGCCTCACTGCTGCCCGCCAAAGCGCATCATGACTTCAGAGAATCACAGAACGGCCTGGGTTGACAAGGACCACAGCGATCACCCAGTTTCAACCCCCCTGCTATGCGTGCAGGCTTGCCAACCACCAGACCAGGCTGCTTCACTCCGAACAGCCCCTCTTGCACGCCAGACCCGCCGGCTGTTCACACCCTGCAGCCCACGATGTCCCCTTGCTGCCCTCCCGTGGCCACGCCACGCTCTGCTACCTCGCTACGAACCCCCCAGTTTCTACCTGAGGATTGTTTGCGATCCTCTCTTCACCTGGCTTGCCTCCTCTGCCCGAACGGGGTTGCATTTCACAAGACAACCGGTGCTTTTATGTGAAGGGAGCATGGATATGTTCCTAGATCATAAATTTTAATCCGAAATCTCTCCGGTACCTGAGGATTAATATTTAATGGCTGTTCTGTAATGTAATTTCTACAGGCCAATCTTTCATCTTCAAAACTTCATCATCACAGACCTACAAAAGTTAGACTTCAATATGATAACAATGCCTTATGAACACAGCGATTCTTAAACTCCCCAGCTGTCTCCCACAGGCAGTGCTGGTGCTCCTGTGAGCCTTGAAAAAACGAACCAACACTTTTAATCATCTGTTTCCTTTTCAACTTATATTCAGCATGGTTGAACTTCCAGTGTGAAATGTTAAGAGGAACCGGGTTGCTCTTGGGACAAGATGACAGGTAATACCTTTGCAATTGAGGTCATCATCCCAAGATTAAAAGGATCTGATTCCATCTCTTACGGTCCCAAGACCCTTATCTAACATGGAAGAGTGCTTGGGATGCCCTTATTACAGCAACATCAGCCAAACACCACATATGCTCAGTCTCTAAGACTTACATCCAACAAAATAAGTGTTCATGCACTACTCAGAAACTTAGTTAGGTAAAGCTCATTACTCTTTTATCAGTAGCCATTTTTTCCCTTGTTAGCAAGCAAAAAAAATCACCTCAGAAGTAGAATGACACATTCCAGCTACCCCAATATCATGAAGACTCCCACTGTGCTTAGGCTTACACCAGGAATAGCCATCAGTTTTGGACAAATCACCCTTGCAGACAGTGTGTATTAGTACTGAGGACTCATTTCTAATGTGGAGTGAGATTATGAATAAACCCAGCTAGCAGAGGGCAAAGCTGCTTATACAGTGACTTGTAGTCATAGAGCTTCCATAATCATCCAAAAGAAAAAAAATCCCAGGAGAGCCAAGAGCCAGACCACGGTGATCAACTCAACTTCAAATAGAGCACACTCATACAACAATTTCAGTCCCTGCGATATATCCAGTCCAAAGAAACATACACAGCCTAACCTGCGCCATGCAGGAAGGCTTTTCTTAGGACAAGCAGGTACCTGCAGGTGGTCCTCGGTTTCTCCCAAGGTGTCAAATACAGGTTCACACCCCCAGTCACTGAGCTTTGCACTTTATCCTGATTTTCACTACAAGGCAGGCTGGATTTCAGTAATTGATGTTCATCTTTCCCCAGCCTTCTAAAGCTGGGCCACAAAGACGCAACTCTCCAGTTTCTAAGCAAGGTCACAGATGGACATTTTCCCATGTGACACATGGGCCAGTTTTACCCAGTTCAGACCACTGACACCTGGGAAAAACCCTGTCATTTCCTTCCTGAGCGTAAAGCACAGGCTTTCTAATACGGTTTTACAAAATAGCTGCTTCCCCAGAGTGTTATCAATGTTGTTTGAACAAAGAAAACTGTATCTAAGTTAAGCACACAATAGTGCTTCCAAATCAGGAGTGACTCTAATGCTTGCCTCCATCCAGAAAGCCAACAGCAACCTTACTCTTAAAAATATCACAGTGACAAAGAGCGAGTTACATTTGTTTAAATTACAGCTCCACTGCTATCTAGGTTAATTGCCAAGTGGGAGCAATATTTTGGCTAATAGTTCTTTATACAGAAGGCAAAGCATTTAAAATGAAATCCCAACCGCAAATCCTGGCATTGATGCTCTAGGACTGCAAGTTCCATGTAAAATAATCCTTTCTTTACCAGCCAAGTTCACCAGCTCATTATTTCCCAACCAGTGAGGAGCTCAGACTTGTCTCCCTGCTTCTGGGATATCCCCACACCCCACAAGCCTTACCTGCTGCTGGAGTGCTGTCCCACCAGCTGCTCCACAGGATGCCTCTGAATGATAAGATGTCAGGTTGAGCCAACTTGTGTTCCTCCAGGGTGGCTGATCTTCAGGCCTTCACAAAGAGAAGGTGTCAGAATAAGAAAACTCTTATTATTATACGTCTTATAGTAACAATATAGAATCACGTAATCATTTCAGATGAAAGGGACCCTTAAAGGTCATCTAGTCCAACTGCCCTGCAATGAACAGGGACATCCACAGCTCAGTCAGGGTGCTTAAAGCCCCATCCATCCTGACCTTGAATGCCTCCACCTCCCTGGGCAATTTGTTCCAATGCCTCACCACCCTTACCATAAATAACTTTATACCCAATCTAAGTCTCCCCTCTTTTCATCTGAAACCATTTCCTCTTGATCTATAACAGCAGACCTGGCTAAAGGTCTGCCCCCTTCTTTCTCACAGCCCTTCTTTTGATACTGAAAGACCATTCTCAAGTCTCACCAGAGCCTCAGGCTGCACAGCCCCAGCTCTCTCATCCTATCCTTGTATAGGATAGTTTTATCCCCCAGATCGCTTCCCTGGTCCTCCGCTGGGTACATCTCAACAGTTCCATGTCTCTCCTGCACAGATGAGGGCCCACATCTGGACGCAGTACCCCAGGTGAGGTCTCACCAGCGAAGAGCATAGCAGCAGCATCACCTCTCTTCAACTGCTGGCTGCTCTGCTTTGGATGCAGCCCAGGATCCAGTTGCCTTGCTGGGCTGCAAGGGCACACTGCTGGCTTATGCCCCACTTGCCATCCACCAGTACTCCCAAGTTCCTTCCAGCAGGTCTGTGCTGTATCCTTTCATCCTCCAGCTTGCATTGATAGTGAAGGTTGTTGCAACCCCGATGCAAGATGTTGCACTTGGCTTTGTTGAATCCCACGAGATTCTCCTGGGCCCACAGCTCAGCCTGTCTCAGTCCCTCTGGGTGGCATCCTGTCCCTCAGGTGCATTAACAGCACCACACAGCTTGGTGCCATCTGCAATCTGCTGAGGGTGCACTCAATCCTACCACTGCTGTTGTTGATAAAGATGTTGAAGAGCACCGGTCCCACTTGTCACTGATCTCCATCTGGACACTGAGCCATCCACCACCACTGAGTAATATCTCACAATCAGTTCGTCATTTATCAAACAGCCCACTCACCAAATCCATGTATTTCCAATCTGAAGAGAAGGATGGAGTGTTGGACTGTGTCAAAGGCCTCACTGAAGTTCAGACAGATGCCATCAGTGGCTCTTCCCTCATCCACAGACACAGTTATGCCATTACAGAAGGCCATTAGGTTGGGCAGGCAAGACTCGCCCTTGGTGCAGCTGTGCTGTTTATTCCATATCACCTCTCTATATTATTATGCCTCTCAACACACACTGGAATAAATTCCACCCCCAATTCTTCCTTGCAGATTTGTATTTGTGTCCCAAAGTCAAGGAAAATTTATTCAAAAAAACCACACTGAACAAACAACAGTGGGGCCAAGCGCTCATTTGGCGATTTCCTCCTTTTACTGCTCTAGATTTCTTTGGGATGTGTTTTTCTGTAACATCTACATCTGAATGTTACTTTTTTTCCCCTCTGTACATAATATTCTTTTCATCCCCTCAAATTTAATTTTCTAACTTGTTGCCTTTATCGCTTACATTTTTAGGTAAGAATTTGGGTGTGCTGTGGACAAAATAATTATTTATATTGTATCAGTCAGTATCACTCCATTGTCTAAATATTTCATAATGGTTTTTCTGCAGCTTCCAATTTTCCTCAGAATAAAACAAATTACTTAGCAAGTGGAATATCTTCTTGTCATAATAATTTAATATTAAAATGTCAATAAGATTTGGTACACACAGCAGAGGGCACAGAGGTACAGAGACAGAGCAGAAATGAAGTAAACTTAATAAAGTGAGTGAGAGGGTACAATAGGGATTGAGTCTGGCTGCTGTACTTGATATGAAAGAACCTTTTTATCCCGCAGTGCTGCACAATCACTGTGTAAGCAATAATATGATTGCAGGAGCACTTATACCTGCTGGCTGCCTGCTTGCACGGAGCTGAAGCCCAACGCCAGCCCCATCCCTTGTATTGTGTCTCTACTGGAGAAGGGATCAAGAAGCACTGGACAGGGACGGTGCAGGCAGGTGGAGGAAGGCAGATATCATGGCAGATATCATGGGGTGGCCAGGGGTTGGTGGTGTGCCCAGGTCCCACCCTAGCACAGCACAAGGGGACCCTACTGAGGCACTTCCACAACATTGGTGGTTTGGAGGTGAATACCGTGGTCTGGCATCCTGATCTCAATTCTGAGAAAGGATTTGTTCTGGAGAGCCTGGTCCTTGCATGTGTCAGGTCAAGCCTTAGTGCCTCAGCTTCATTTTGATGCAACCCTGGAAGGCTAAATTTGCCTTCTGATGCAGATTGGAATGAAACGCCCATTACTGGACTGACCCGGAATAAAATGAATTTCCTGAAAGGTTCCTTTCCTTCAAGGCAAGCTGATCAGCAGGACATGTTGTGGAATAACTCCATCCACAAAACATAAGGACAGAATGATCCCAGAATCAGAACAAATCAGGATTGGATGTCTTCTACCACTCACTGCAACCCACTGCTCAGAGTGGAGTAGCATCACAGTATCACACAATCAAAAAGGAAGTGAATTTGCAAGAGCTATCAGATTCTGCTATACCTCAGACTATAGGAAAGATATTTCCCTATCTAACCACCCTTTTCTCTCCTGCAGCCACAGAAGTAAGCATTACACTCTCTAGGTGTCTCCTTGCATGGAAATACGTCACTAAATGCCTATTGTCTACTTCTGGAAGAAAAGGATGTA
Organism: Lagopus leucura; assembly: GCF_019238085.1. Taxonomy (NCBI): domain Eukaryota; kingdom Metazoa; phylum Chordata; class Aves; order Galliformes; family Phasianidae; genus Lagopus; species Lagopus leucura. The sequence continues at coordinate 3,598,551 of NW_024962288.1, forward strand.
GGGCTGAAAGGATGTGCAACACACCAAAATACGCCTACCCATCTCCTCCAGCTTCCCATGAGCAGGGCTCAAACATGGAGATGGACACCAGGGAGCTGAAGAAGTGTTTCCACAAGCCCAGAGCTGCAGAAAGTTTGATGAAAGTTTGTGGAGTCTTCCCCGGCTATCAATTTCACAAGGAATTAAAAGGGAAAGGCCTTCACCTGCTCTGGGAGGCTTTTTCTTATTAACTGCTGCCCTCCTATGTGAGGGAATAAAAGTGGCAAACAGCGAAGTCCTAACAGCCATAGTCCTGTGTGTCAGGATGATTTAACTGCTGGAGCCATAAACAAAACTGCTAGAAAAGGAGGATTTTTTAAAACCTGCTGCCATTGGAAGGCTGTTTTCTGCAGTATGGTTTGTTTCCCAGCCCTCAGTCTGTAACACTTTAAAGCCACTCAGCACTTTTTTGAGAGCTCATTCAACAGGACTAATTGCTCTGATAATAGAAAACTGATGCTGATGTTCAGCCAATATTTTCCTATCCTCCCCAGTGAGCACTTTCTGGCTGCCACCAGGAGTCCTTGCCTCTTTTTCTATCTACATGTTAATACATTTATCTACATCTTAAATGCATGTTGATGCTACTCTATTTCTCCCTCCTCCATCCAAATTTTAGCTCAGCAAAACTGCCATTGTAAATCTTTTATCTATCAGATAACTTCCTGTCACTCCTTTTTAATTGAATTCCTTTTTCGAAGTGGTCATAAACAAACGCAATTTTCTACTTGTGTCCAGCTGGTGCTTTCTGGTCAATATTTACATCCTTTCTCCTCTGCAGTGCTTCTGCTCATCCACACCTAACTGGACGACAGCCCTACCTGCAGCCATGCTGTGTCACCAAACCATACTCTCAAATACCAGCCACTTTGATCCTCTCAAATCACCTTTTCCACCCACCTACCAACACCATCCGACACCATCCACCAATCCACCCATCCACAGTTTGCACTTAATGGCATTTTCTTTTCTCTCTTGGTCCATCGGTGTGTTTGTTTTTTTTTCCAGAATGGTTTTCCCACTGTTGTTCTGTTACACCTTCCAACTTTAGTATCATCTGAGAATTTAATTAATGTGCTCTTCTCTGCTTTTTCAGATCATTAACAGTGCTTTTCAACAAGACTAGATACAATAAAATTCCCCAAGGTAGTCTTAGTGCTGCTGCCCCTAATCAGATCCAGCACACCAATGTCTGCTGTGCACTGCCAACAGCTTTCTAGACACTTTGCAGTCCATGAGAGATGCCTCCAACCCAACTGAAAAGAGTTAGTTTTCAAGTGATGGCTTGCAACCTACTGTATAAGATTACTTACTAGAGTTCTAAGTGGCCAAACCTTGTAAAGATCTGATGCGCCTACGCTTTCAAATTTAATAAAGTGAGTAACCAACCAAGTTCCTTTCAGCAGGAAACAGCACCTGGTGTCCCAACTGCACCACTTCTCTGCCCTGAGTTCTGCACAGGTCCTCAGATCTGCTGCACATGGCTACAAGACTTCATATTCCCATCTGGTCCTGGTCCCATTAGACCCTGCCTGGGATCTGCTGCACTTTTGGCAACAGGAATGATGGAATTTCACATGGGGCTGCATTGCAGCATGCTGCATGCACAGTGACAGGCCAAGAGCCACATACAGCAATCACCAACTTACAGCAAAGCTTAATGATGCAGTATTTCTAAAGCATGTAAGACCTTCAATTAAAAGCATTACTTTCTGTTATTTTCCATACTGTAACTCTTAGAGGCAGAGAACGCCAGGCTGGCAACCAACTGCACAACTAAATCCAAGCACATATCCATGTAGAAACAATGGTTGTAGGTAATTATACCAGAAGAAAGTCAGCTAGAGATCCTCGGCTCTGTGTCAATCCCAAATGGCACTCAGAAAACATTTCAAGGGGATCAAAGCTGCCTCACGGGCACTATACAAATTCACCACCATAAACACTGAATAATACATTACACTAATCTGATTGCTATTGACTGTTACAGTTGCATGTGTGACCTTGGGCATACATTAATCAAAGGGAGCCGTTCATATTTCCATCCTCTATCCTGCAGCGATGAGCAGAACTCATCTCAAATCTCTTCTGGTCCCCGCGCTTCTTTCTTTTCCCTCTGATGCCGCTGGGAAATGGAGGCTGGTATTTGGAGAGAAATGCCTTTTTCTATCTGCCCCTCTTTGTTTGAACACTCACAATCACTCCCATACACAATAATAAAAACAGGCACCTTTTGTCCACCCACTGCTCTCCGAACCCAATTTAGCAAGTGTCGCAATCTTAAAGAGCATTCGTACTTCAGAGTAATTGGTTTCTCAGCAGCAACTATAACTAATCAGAGAATCTCTTTGGACTTCCACCAAATGTGCTTATTATTTACCCTAAGAAATGAAGCATCATCAAAATGAAAGATCCTCATGCTTTCAGCTGCCTAGGACAACGCAGTGAATATAGCACACCGCTCACATGAGGAGCATCAAGGCTCAAACTGGAGAAACCAATCTCCCCACCAGCTCCTTTCCGTGTATCATTACCAGGAGTAAATGAATACTAAAAAGAGCTGACAACATGTTGAAAACAAATTGAGCAGGTATCACTTTGCCTGCATCGATTCTCCTCTCATCCTTCCCCAAGGCTAGGAGATGATACTTGTGGCAATACATCGCAAAGCCCTCCTGCACACAGTCTGGCACGCTGCCTCCAGCCCCAGGTGGCTCTTTGAGCACATTCCCAGTGGAAGAACCATCTCAAGACTCATAAAAAAACCCTCAAAATCAGACAAAACTTCAAAATAACCCAATGAGCCGCTTTCAATACAGTTTCAGATCGTTGGCATGCAAATACATTTCTTTCACTGCCTTACTGCATTATCTGAGAGTTAGGCACAGCAGTCAATAATTTAAGGTAAAGGATTTTAAAAACACCAAGATTATTCCCAAGAGAAAGTGTCGTAAATGCAGACCACTCACACTGAAGATAAGATTTAGATAAATTACAGTCACGCTAATATTATGAGAATAATTGGCTGTACAACCCCAGGAGCCTGCTTTTTACACATTTGATATAAAAATGAATATATTTTATAAAATCTTGCAGTGCTTTCACTAAAAGCTGTCTGCACCTTGTCAGAAAGCACCAAGAAAGGGATGCTGAAGAACAGCTGGGCACAAAGGAGGCCCATCAAGGAGCAGGAGGTGAGTTTACTCCTGACACTCAAGCAACACTCACTCCCCAGCGATGCAAAAAAATGCAGAACTTAATTAGGAAGGCCTATTTTGTCTCCATAGCCTTTTTACGGTCTGCGCCTGCTGCTCAGATTCACTTACTTTTTCCATCAGTCACACCAAAACCTCATGAAGGGCCGCTGCTCAGAGTCACCAGGGGAACACTGGAAGCTTTCTCCTTTATAAATCTTTCAACATGGCACTATTGGCTGGAGTGGACTTCCACACCATAAGAATGCAGCCTGATTCCCCCCTCAGACCTTCAAAAGCCCTCAGCACACACACCATGATGAAGGAAAACAGCACATCTAGACTACTGCTCCTCTCTCCTTCATCATGCAACATTTCCTCGGTACAAAAGAAAAAGTTTCAGGCCAAACTAATGGATATTTTAGGACATCAGTAAGGCTGTATAATAGCAGGGTGGTAAAGTCTTTAGCTACAGCAAATGGGAACAAGCCCAAATGCAGCCACCACAGCTACAGAGATGAAAGAAAAGAGCTGCTTACCTAGGAAAGCCTCAGGTATACAGGGAACTCCAGCAAGAGGTACTCCACTGCCAACCCTTAAATGAGGTCTGGGAAGGGGTGGATCCTGGCTCCACTCCTGGTCACTCAGCTGCATTGCATACACTCAAGCTCCCCTGGATCTGCCCTTCCTTCCCACCAGGTGCTCAATCACTGCTTCAGGCCATAAGCCGTGACTTAGTATTTCCACTACAACATCCAAGGAGTGGCCTCAGAAAGATGCACCGAGTTTCGTAAGGAGAGTCTCAGGACCATAATAATGTCTGCGATAAAGCTTTGTAATGCTTCTGAGTGGAAGGAGAAATGTCAGTTGCTGAGCAGGGAATGAAAACTGCTCAGGGTTTTGATCTCTTTGTTAGTTCAGTGACTCAACACAAAATGGTCATGCATTGAAAATCATTCTGCAGAAGTGTTTTATTTTGTCCCCACTAACTTCCCTCCTCACTTCTCACCAGGAAAACTCAACTCAGCCCCCCGGCAGAAGTCTGAAGAGAAGGACTGCTGGCTGCTGTAGGTGGGGAGGCTTCGAGGCGAAAGACTGATGCTATGGGAGAGAATCCAGGAATCAATTCCTCTGAAATGCAGTTTCAAGAAGTAATTAAAAAGAATGGCTGAAGACTGCATCCTGCGGTGCCTGGCTGCACTCCTGTGGTTCAGGCAGCACTCTTTTCTTACATCTGCTTTCCCTCTGCAGCAGGAGAGCCTGAACGGAAGGAAGCAGAACCTCAATTTCACTTCCACAAGTTTAAAGCCAGCCTAACTTCTAACTCTTGTGGGTGTTACTTTTGATTTATACTTGTGACGCCAAGAAGAAAATCAGATCAAGGGCATATAAATCAAACAGAGATCAATACTGAGCATCAAGGTACTAATTCTATCTCCTGAAGCAGCCCTCCCAAGCCGTGGAGGCCGGGGACAATTCCCCTGGCACGGGCACAGCAGATTTATGGTGAGCTCTGGTCCTGGTGCAGGAGAGATGCTGGAGGTGGAAGGGGACGGGGCTGCACCATGCACCATTAAGAATCCGTGTCTGTCTGGGCTGTCAGGCAGTCTGTGGGCAGCCTGGGGAGGTTGTCATAAATCAGCACACCCTTGCATTGGTGAGAGCCAAGATGGTTTAAAATTATCTTGCACTCTACACTTTTCCTTTCTGTTATCACAAGGGCCTTCAGGAAGTTTCTGCCTCACGCTTCCTAAGGAAAGAACCATAAGGAATAGAGATGCTTCAGGCCTCTTCCTCAAAACCCAACTGAGCTAGCACAGCAATGGTTTCTATCTCTTGCAACAGCAAAGCCAGCCTTCAAATCTTGCTGAAATGTTTCATGACTTGGGCAGATCCACGCTGGCTGGAGAGGGCTGGGCCCTGGGAAGGGGAGGACATGGCCCCTGAGCGCTCAGCATGCAGCCTGTGAGCACCAGGCAGATGTTCCACCAAGCCAACAGCTTGCATGGCGGAGCCTTCATTTGTTTTTAGGAGACATACTAAAAAGGATGAGGCAATTTGGCTGCCTGAAGTCTATCTATAATAGAAGTCTGAAAATCAAAGGGCACAAACATGGAAGAGTGGGAGCAGCATAAGAAACGGGCGAGAATTTTTTACTGTCTCAAATTGTACAGTGCATTGATCAAAGGAGAAATTCTACACTTCCTTGCTTTGTGGACATTTACAGAAAAGTATGAGTGAAAGGGGAGTTTTTTCTGGGGGTGTGGAGGGACTGGTCTGGCAAGACTGATAGCATGTTAAACTGCAATAGCTGATAGCATAAGTAAGTAGTAAAACTCTCCAGGCAGTAATTATAGGAGATGTCAAATGGAGTTATAAAGCAGGAGGCCAAAGGCCAAGCGATTAACCATCTGAGAAGTGCAACAATTCTCTGCAAGTGCCCAGCCCAGACTGCTGTTGCTGCAGTGAAATATAATTTAATAAATGCCAGCAAGTGGGACAAGCTTCGCAGCCAATCTCCAAGCCTGTGGTAGTGTGCCCCACATCAGCCTTCCAGACTGCTTGAAAAGAAGTCAGAGGAGCTTCCCAGGGCACCTGTGAGGCTGAGCACACAATTTTGGAATTTGTGCCTTCCCTTGGGTCCTCAGATTGAGGTGCAGCAGGAGCATGGCACCTCAACCTGAGCTGCATGAAGCTGGTGCACGCTGAGGTGCTCTGGACAGGAATGCAGCAGGAGACAGGTGAGGCAGAGATGTGTTTTAGGAAGCTGCTTTTCATACTTCTGTAGCAATCACAGACTCCTAGAAGAGATGTGGTGCCTTACTCAATGTGACTAAGATATCTCCTGCAACAGGCACTAGGGATCATTCCTATCACTGCAGATTTCACACAGAGAGGTTTCTAGTTCATTAGCTCCAAAAAATATACAGAGGGGAAAAAAAAAAAACAAACCAACAAAAAGATCTCTATCTCAGCTCACAGATGCAAATCATATTTTTTTCTGAAAATTATTCTGTCTGCTGCTTTGGGAGTGGAGGCAGTAAATCCATTCATGAACGAAGCTGCCTTAAAATTGCCCAGACTTGGAGAAGCCATGGCCAAGCTCAACGCCATGATTTTCATTCATCACAGTGGGGTCAGTGATCCAATGAGGTGTACTTGGATGCCCTTATACAAATGTCAGTCTTCTGCACGGTGCTGCTGCCCTGCTGCAAGCTATACATGAAGGTCTAAACTACTTGCTTTTTCATTTCACTTTATGGGCTTTCTGCTCTAGGAATAGGACTTCTTGCCTTACCATCTTTAAACACACTGCTGCTTTTAATCTCTTCCTATCATTACCTCTTATTCCTCCAATGTCTAGGATACATGCTGCTAGGATAAATGCTTCTAATTTTTTAATGTCTCCACATACTACAGCTTTCTATTCCCTTCATCATTTTCAGTGCCTCTCCTGGACCTTTTTTATTTCTGCCTTGTCCTTATTTAGGACTGGAGAGCAAAGTTGAGTGAAGTATTCATGCTGAGGTGTCACTTAATATAGAAGCTACATCATAAGATTGCACTACTAGCAAGTTCTTTCTTTATGCAAGCAAATGTTTTGCTTGCCTGCCTGGCCAACGTTTCATACTGAATGGATGTTCTGTTGGCAATGATGCCTTCCTCCTTTCCCAATAGCCTACAGTTAACTTACTACCAATTCCACATGAGTACTTTAAACTGTTTCCTTTTTCATAGAATCACAGAACCACCAAGATTGGAAAGGACCTCCAAGATCATCCAGCCCAACCATCCTTTCAGTGTGCTTCACCATATGCTTACCCCCAAACGCAGACCACCTCATTCTTTAACATCCCCTGAAACATTTTGCTATTTTCTTGATGCTCTTGGCAATCTAAGCCATTATTTTGGCTCGGCAGTAGGGCTGGTCCTATAGCCCCACACCACTAACCCTGTCCTGACATGGCTATCACTCCTTCCCCCATGCAAACTCTGATGACAGGCAGCTGCTTCCTTCCCAAGAATAGTTTTTAGGAGACCATTTAAGACCTCACTGCCGATGGAAATGTTTGAAAGACAGCGCTTTCTCTGCCCTGCTGCAGGAACACAAAGAAGTGTATCAGACTGGAGATAAGTGGGTTTTTTTTCCTTACAGAACAGTAGCATTTTGTCCACGACAAAAAAATTAAACAAAATTTTATAACTACCGTATTTTTAGCTCGTTTGTTTGATTAAAGTGAGTATTGTTCCTCTGTGCTTTTCAGATGATTCCTACTATGAGACATTCATACGTCATGTACCTGACAGCCCTTCAGCTCTCTGCACACCCCGTGCTTTAAGTAAGCTCATGTGATTGGCACTGCCTTACACAAAGATGGTGCTGACCTGTTCTTGTTAAGCACACTGAACCCACCACGCCAACGACATTACAAAGCCCTTCTCCTCAAACCACTTGGTGTGTGCCCGTGCCACCACATCTTCCCATCCTTCCAAAAAATCCATTCTTCAATCACCATCATACCAATTTTCCACTACCCCTACTTGCTGCTAACAAACCTCTCCCCTTTCACTCCAATGTCCAGGATATGGGGACAAAATACGTTCTTTGCCATTGAAATAAACTCATCAGTACAACATTCTGAGTCCCAGAGCCTGCCTGCAGCCTCCCAGAGACCACTGCACTCACATAAGCCAGCATGCGATAGAAGTTTTGGAGATCTGAAGCTGCTTGCTGTAAGACCATCAGCTCATTTCAGGAGTGTTACCGAACACATTAATATTAAAAATTAAGCAGTTACATAAATAAGTCAAATGAAGTACTAATTTCAGTGACTAACTTAACTCCTCACTTTAATAGGTAAGAAAAATACCTGCCTTCCTCTCCCTTCACCCACACTCTTCTCCAGCCTCAGTTATGAATCACTTCTTTGTTCCAGCCATTGCAGCTCCAGTGCAATTTCCTTTCTGTGTGTGTGTAAGAAAGCTTTCTCTCCTTCCCTCTTGTCTCTCCTGGGTCTTATTAAACAAGGCAAAGTTGCTCCTTGGTCCCTCGTTAGGAGCAAGGCTGGCACGGATGGAGGAGCTGCCACACCTGGGTGAAGCAAAAAGGCCAAAGTTATTCCTGAAATAGCAGCAGGATGGAAACATCACTCCTGTGCTGCATTGCTTACCTCGGTGAGGCTAATGGTGTGACTGGTTTACGTGAGGATGAGAAGGGGATTCTATAATACTGCAAAAAAAAAAATTAAAGAAGCTCACAGGATTATCATCAGCGCCTGCTAACAACCTTCCAACACATCCTTTATGAAGTGTGTGCATATATCATATTCCCAGCTTAGAAACAGATGCATAAACACCATTAAATGGAAATTTAATTATAGAATACTGTTTAATAGCTGCTTTTATGTTTTGGCTGTGTATTAGGCGACGTTTCTGAATTTCCTCTCTTCACAAGTGCTCCAAAAATTAAATCATCGCATCCATTCCACAAATGTTTACTGCATAAACATGACAAACACAGCCTGCAGGACGTTTAGGATGACGGCCAAGCGCTGCCTTTGCATGGTGGACACTCCAAATACCCACTTCAATCTCGATTCTGCATTTCAGAAGTTGCCTTTCCAAACGAGGCATCTCTGCTGAGCTACAGGCCAGCGATGAGGCAAAGAGCAAGCCGCAACAATTGCTAAGGATATTGGAAGTGTATTTCCAGCTCTAGAGCTGGCTGTAAGTCGGAATGGCTGCCAGTGGAATTAGGCCTCCAAACTCAGCTCTTTCCTGTTGCTAAGGACAATGAGGCTTTTGGAAACCTGGCCCTGGACAAAGGGCACCTGGGCAACGTGTGGCACAGAGGGAGCAGCTCAAATCTGTGTCTGGGGGGACACTTTGAGCTGCTCCTCTCAAGCTGCACGACGGCATTAATGGTTCAGAAGGGACGAGAGGCATGAACGAGCCTTCCAATTGGTGGCAAATGTCTTTCCTTGCAAAAGTCAAATTCCCATCTGCAGCTCCAGATCCTTTTCTCATGCAAAAGCCTAGAGATGCTTTCTGCCTCCTGCAGGGCCCACTGCTGGCACTCAGCTGGGCAGAGTCCCACCTTCCTCAGCACAGAATGACCGGGATAACCATGCAGATACTGCATGTCCTCCAGCAGGCTCACTGACTGGGGTACCTTGCCCTGCAGAACAGCACATATCTGCTGGTGAAAAACTTCACTTGCCATATTTAACAATTAATACTGGTTTTTAACATCCTTCAATCAATTCACTTAGGCAAATTCCTAAGCAGATGTAAGAATACATTTTAGTTGCATTTCAGGGGATACTTATTGCATGTTAACTACCACCAGGCAATTATTTAATGAAGTTTAACAAGTATGTAATAGATAGATTACTTATGACCTAGATGTGAAACCTCAATGAATATGTTTAATCAATTGGCATTCAATTAACATACATTAGGCTTTTCGGTGCTTTATTTTAACCGCCTGGCTAACAGACCAGGCTCGCAGACTTGTTAACTACTTCTCGCCCATCATTTGAGGTCCAATATCATACCTGCAATAGATAAATAAAATCTAATTGCAAACCCACACTTTATGAGCTTATTGGCCTGCAGTTATCCATGTAGAAGCAGAGGTCTCATTTGATGCAGCAGTATTCTCAGTTTTCCTCTCAGCTTCACAAAGGCAGGGGCCTCCCCATGGCCCAGACGGCTGCACTGTGCCTTTTTCTGATTCAGCCAGGAAACCAGCCGGTGCCTTCCTCTGAATGCCAAGATTTGCACCAGCTATTAAAAGGTAATATGGGATTAAAGTGGAATATAAATGTGTGCTGCTGATGGATGTCCTGGGCTGGAATTACTCTCTTGAAAGATCACAAACAATCCAGAAACTGCAGCGCATCTCCCCAGTGCTGCTGCTTCATTAAAGCCTGGTAGGGAAAGATGGATCTGTAAGAGACTCTGCCCAGCTGCATTTGTTAATTGAAGTGTAACTTTTACTTTTTGTTCTCATTGACCGCGGAAATGCCACCTCTCTCTGAAAACTGTCAGAAATACATAAAGCACCATCAAATAGAGCTAAAGCAAGCTGTGCCAGGAGAGATGTCCGGAAAGGAATTCACTTTCCATGCTGCTCCAAGAGCAACAGAGGCTGTGCAGCACCTGATGTCTCATGAGGGATGTGGAAACGCCCCCTTCCTACCTGCAAACAGCAAAACTGTGTGCTGCACTTGCTTGGAAAGAGACAAGGGATTAAACAAAGGCAGGGAACGCTGAATAATGTTTTCTGCAAACTTTGTCAGTTTTGCTCTGGAGACTTTTACTTACACCTTATCTCCCTCCAGCTGCTATGTGTTGCTCTGCAATACAGTTTCCAACCCCTATCCTCTGATCCCTGCCTAATTCCCCACCTGATGTCACCGGCTCCACATCACCACGTGCTGCACAAGGAATGACACAGAGTTTTGGAAGAGGGAAAATCATCTCATGAAGACAGAAGCCTCAGTGGGAGAAGTGAGAAAACGACCCAAATCTCAGAATGCTGCTCACTGGCTGGGGTTCAACCCCCCATCCTCTAAACAGAAGGAGCCCCACCACGTGCTTATGGCAGGGTTGGAGCGGAGGTTAAAATACAGCAGGATTGCTCTGTGTACCTGAATTAACCTGCCAGCTGAACAGCCGTGTGCACTTGTCCAACTTTAATTCCTGCCTTTGTTTTAGAGTAGGTTTCCCTTTGGAAATTTTCTGGCTTATTTGCCACATTCCATACCGACAGACACAGCTTTCTACCACCAAACCTCAATGTTCCAGGCAGACTTTGGTGTCAAGAACTGAGGGGTCAAGAGGCAAGGAGATACGTTTTGTTCTTTTCTTCTGCAGAAAGGACACCGTGCAAGATTAAAGTAACTGGATTTTGATCAGCATTTCCCATTTGCACTGGGCTCTTTACGAATTGAAATGTAAAAGGTCAAAGCTCCAAAAGCATTTTTCATTTCTAAAGAGGTTTGTTCACTACTGTAATTTAATAGCCATGCCAAAGCTGATAAGATTTTGGAATCTGTCCATGGCGTGTATTGATGTCACAGGTCAAAAATAAAGGCCTCAATGTAATTTATTTCTCCAAGCACAGTGAAGATAATAACTCAAGCACAGAGCAATATGTTAAAACTAAATTATATTCAATAAAGATGACTTATGCCAGTCTTCTAAAAACTAAATACACTTGGCTCAATTCAGATGTGCTCATCCCTGTGGTATGGAGGCCTCCGAAAGGTTCTTGGGCATCGCAGGCAGTGTGTGAGCACTGTGAGCATCCTCCCTCCTGTGTTCCAAACCCAGCTCACAGGAATGTATTCTTGCACTGGTGGCTCCTCCTGTTTTGCTTTTTTCTGGCTGGAATGATGCATAAGAGCAAAAATTCTCTCCTGCTATAAATAGGGTATGTGTATGTGATGTAAGGGGGAAGAGAGCAGGTTCCTCAGTGGCACATCAGCCTGGCACATGAAGCTGGGGATGGGGAAGGAGCTGCTTCCAAAACACAAGGAGAGAGAACTACCAACAGGATTACAGCAGGGGCAGGCAGGCAGGGCCTTTCCTCCACCATCCACACAGCAAACTGAATTTAAAGCACCGAAGTTCAAGGCTGAGCTGCTGGCCCACTCTTAGCCTTCCAGACTGGTACTGAAGACAGACCTTAAACTACTGTCACTGTTGGTGTTGAATTTTCCCCAGCAAATTTCAGAACCTACCCTGACCCACTGGTCAGCTTTTGCCCTTTCTTGCAAATATTTCAGCACACTGCTTCTCCTTGTAAGCACTTCTTCACATGACATGCCTTTCATTTGAGGTAATGAGATTTGATGCATGATACTTGCTTCTGACTGCATGCAATGGGTTATTTTAGGAAGGAACTCTCTGCAAGAATATGAACCATCATTAAAATGCTGTATTTGATTTCAGAGTCCTAGAGGAGACATATCCAGGGAGAGGCAGCAACCCTATGACCTCTATATGCAGGCAAACAGCAAGGACATTGCTCTGGATAAATGCAGAGGAGCTATGATGAGCCCTGTGATCCATAAAACAACAGAATGTCTGCTGGTCTGCTTCTGAGAAGCTGCCCTCACTTCTGCCTGCACAGCACTGCAAGGAGCAGGAACGCTCCTGCACAAGTTTGCGCTGTCTGACATCCTCAGGTTACACGGATGATTCTGGATTCAGTACGGTGTTCACACAACTAATAATTTCCAGTAATTTGAATGTCAGAAGTACAGCTTATAATCTGGGAGCCGGTTAGCTGGTTGTAATTTATCTATATCACACACACACAGAAAGCGACGGGGATGAGAGTCAGGGTCAGGGCTGCGGATGTCCTCAGAATCTGATGAAAATCAGGCATGACTTCCACTAAAAAAGCAAGAAATTTCAGCCATGAATAATTGAGCAATGTGGGAGAAAAGCAATCAGGTAGCAATCTGGATTATGAAAATACAAACGGTGGCATCTACCGCCCAGAATGACCACTGGTATGGGTTGGATGAGGCTAGAGGGAACCACAGCTTGCATCAAAGGGTTTAGGATTAAATTTAAAACCAACTAAAATTAACAAACTCAGAGTTGAAAGGCTGTAAACAAGCACAGAATTGATGTCAGCTTGAACCGAACGGGTCACACACCTTGCAGGATGCTATCAGGCAGCTTCCAGCCAGGTAAACCTCCAGCCAGGGAGGATGAGGGCATCAAGAATGTATGTGAAACAGCTGGAACTGTAGTAGCTTCAAACCTATGAGCAGCTTTGGAAGGTAGGGATGACAATCAACAAACTGGTTTGCATATTGTGGCAGTGAGGTACAGGGCCAGGCAGACTGCAGAAAGGAACTAATGTTTCGAGTCAGAAGGTGGCCATTGCCCCTACTGCTTTAAAGAGAGATGTGGTTATTGAAACCCTTGAAACCTGTTGAGCCTATTGAACCTCTACAACTTAGGATCAAAGAGGGCATTTCTGCTTTTTTCCATTTTCATCTTATCATATGGATGCAAAAGGCAGGAGACCCGTAGCAGATACAGGCGGACACGACACACCTTGGAAAGCAAATGCTCAGGAAGCTCATGATGACTGAAAAAAAATGGAAATTCATCACAGCTTGGCAATCACAGTCCCAGAAGCTAACCAACATGGTCTGACATAGGTGTAACTGCTAAGCAGAGGGTCAGCACGTCTGTCCACAGCTGGAGGGAGGAAGGCACCTGGTGTACATGTACACAGGGTGGCACTTGTGGCTTCCCGGCATGGCCAGACCCTGCGGCACAGCCATCCCTCATGCTTTGTCCCCAAGGAAAGGAGGAAGCAGAGTGTTGGATGACATTCCTATTATTAATGCCCTTAAGGCCTTTCGGCTGACTTCCTAGCTCCCAGACAAATGATTACAAGGAAAAAGAAAAAAAAAACCACAAGTTTTCCTGGTTTGGCCATCTGTATTCCAAGTCTGTTTGCCTCTCTCCAGTGAACTCACTGCTCTTTTGCTGGACAGCCTTGGAGCAGCCCCAGCTGCAAGCCTGTAGGATCTGTCTATTAACTCAGCCTATTCCTAATAAAAAAAAAAAAGAAACAGCAGCACTACTGGGGCAGAGCAATTGTCCATCTGGCCCAGTTTGCTATAAAGAGGTTTAAAAAGGCTAATTGGTGGAGTTGCTTCTATTGGTATGAGGTGAATGGCAGTGGGTGAACACATTCAGTTAAATTTCATAGGTTTCAAGCCATTTGCTGGAGGGCAAAACACATTTCTGCTGCCTATTATGCTCTGCAGCAAGTTCAGGACTATTCAGTGACTTAACTGTCAGATCAATACTAGTGAAGGATATTAAAAGTTTTGTGGGGTTTTTTGTTTTTTTGTTGTTGTTTTTTTTTTTTTTAATAGAATTCTGTTGTTTGCTAGTTAACCAGCCACTGGGCAGATGCTTGCATTGAATGGAAAGCAAACAGAAAAAGCCAGGACCCCCCCAACAGAGCTCGGAGACAACGAGGACAACAATTCATTTGTGGCTCCATAAGGCTGGGGTTGTCTTATGCAGGACAATGGCAAACTCCAACATGGAGTTGGGGTCTCCTACCCCTGTTTCTCTATGTGCAGTTCATTATCTACTGTAGAGTTGTGGAATCCGTAAGTTCCTGGTGACCCTGGACTATTCTCATAATGAGGAATGGACATTAGCAAGACAAATACGAGCACAGTAATTAGTCCTGTCTATCTGCAGAGCACCCTCCAGCCCAGAAAACAGCCTGCCTTTACACACGCAGCGTGCTTGAGTGCCTCTTCCCTTGATCTGTGCAATATAGCAGGTTTGCGGACAGAGGAAGCCTCCAAATCCTCTTTCCATTCCAACAAACTGCAATTTATGTCTGCTCAACCACTGCTTCCATAGCCCCCAAAGGACCTCAGGATCTAACCTTTTGGCGAGCACTGCTGCTGCTTCTCAAAGCATCTACAGAGAGCACCGTGCCCCAGAAATCCACGTGGCAGCTGTAGGGTGGTCAAAGGGCACGAGCATCCTCACATCCCCAGTGCTGGGGAGCAAGGGGCTGGGGGAAATGGCACAGAGCACAGCCACGAGGGCACCGCCGGCAGCTCTGCGCAGCTCTGACCTGCGGGATCTGAGCTTATTTCTGTAGCTGGTGGAACGAGTGGTTTACATATAAATTATCTGATGAATGCGGCCCTGTTTTCTGTGCATGAATCATTCATGACCTAAGCCCAGTTTTGGCAAATGCACGCGCTTTCTTTACGTATCATCCGAGTCCTTTGAAGAGCGCTGAGTTGATGGCAGAGCCCAGGCTGCCCCTCTGGGTTCCTGCTGCCCATGTTGGGCAGGTGAATGCCATGTTCTGATTTGGGCTGCCTTCATTGCATGACTGAACTGTTTAAAACCAGGTGCAAATTGGTAATGCTAAACTGGACGATGCTATTCTTGGCCTGACACCAGCTCCTGCTGGCAGCTCCATCAGGTGAACACTGCCATGCACCATTCACCAGCATGGCCGGTAGAGGGGTTCATCCTCACATCTCCCTATAGAGATTTTCCTCTCATTTCAAGTCTAGATTAATTTCTGGCTTATCTGAACTATTTATCCTCCTCGTATTTTCCAAGCCAAGTCTTCACTCAAGCCAGCACGATGCTTTTTTCCCCTCTCAGATGAATGGTCCTTGCTTTCTCTGACTGTTCCAAAGCCATTCACTACATCACCTGCAGTCCACAGAATTGTTTGCTCTCACATCTGGAAGAACTGTGCACACCATTTTGGTGAGATCAGACCAACCTTTATAAAACCAAGTTAGCATTTCCAGCTTTAACTGGATATATCCATGTGGACATACCCAATAGTTTTATTCTCCAGACCATATAATTGACCATTAATGGTTAACCTGCGACATTCAGGTACACCCAGATGGTTCTCATCCTCCGTCATTTCTAACAAATAGCTGAATTTTTTCTGCTGTCCCACAAATACTTGCCCATACATTACGTATTATCGCAGTTTATTCCATTTCTGTTCCTTCAGATTTCAAGGTCAGTTGTCAGCTATAGCCCCATCCCGGCACACACTGACGATGCTCCCCACGTCGCAGGAGCTATAAATGACACCAGCACACTCCCGTCTTCCCTTCCAAGGTCAGCACAGAAATGAAATATGTTCAATCCCACTCTTGGTCCTGAGGGATGCTCACAGGTAACCTCACTTCAGAGCGATAATTCCCCTTTCAGTGTTGCCTGTCACTGGCTTCCCTTTAGCCAGCACTGTACCCACTTTACAGTTCTTGTCTAAATTTGCAGCACTTTCAGTCATGCTGATAATTTCCCATGTGGCACTATATCAAATGATTTCTTTGGTCCAGATAGATGAGATACCCTGCATTTCCTTTGTCTAGAAAAATCATTTATCTTATCAATTCTATCACAAGCAGACACAGCTCGCCCAGCAGAGCTTCTGTTGCCAGCAGGACGATTGTGACCACAGTGGGAAATGGGGCTGTGCCCTGCAGCTACGCCGGACCTTTCAGATGGAGCCCTAATTCCAGAGACAAAATCTCCTACAGTGCTGCCCCTGGAAATGACCCAATTTGCCACCGAGGCTGTGAATAGATGGCAACTCTCATTCCCGGCACGGAGCTTGAAGTCAATGCCAGCGATGTATTTTCTTACAGCAGGCAGCTACAGCCCGGCACATCGACGAGAGAAGCCAAGGCATTTACCTGCTTTATTTCCCCCGCTGTTATATATCTATTTGTTTATTACAAAGGAAAAGGTGCACGTTTTTTACCCAAAACTGATAAGTTTAGTGCTTTCATTTTATGTTTTGAGCAGTTAAGCCATTCAGTGCTTTAAGGGCAGCACTGGTTCCTTATAACTCAGTGCCGACAACAAGAGTGGAAGATAATGGAGCCTAAAGAGAGAGATTTCTCCGCTCTCGCATTGTTTCTGAAATATGAAGCGATCAAATGCACTCAGTAGAAGGTTTCCATCAGTAAATCTTCAGTAAAAGTGCCTTTAAAAGTGAGATAGAAAAATTGGGGAAGGGTGAAACAAAGGCTTGCAGCTTCAGTAAAAACTCACACAAGTTTTGTGACGATTCCTTGCGGGAATTCCTCCAACACATCCTGAAGGAAAGGGCTGCAGCCCCTCCAGACCTCAGTACTCACACAAGGAACGAATACCCAAGAATGGTTTTGTTGCATTTTCCTCTGCAGCGCTTGGGTGGAACAGGGAAGGGTTAATCTGAGCACACAAGATGGGATCTGGGAAGCTGCCCCTGCTTTGGCTTGTCCTGAGCCCCCACCACAGCTGCCCTCTGGTTCCCAGGTGCACCGCCCTGCCAAAATCCTGCTGCTGGTTATAGCACACCTCTGCTATTTCCAGATTGATGAAAAGTCCTCATCCTTCCTGGGTGTCTGGTTTTAAATTCCTGCTTGGGCACATTTCCTAAGTGCATAGAAATGTAGGACCCAGCTGCACACGCCATCGATAGGATCTTCTACAAAAACTGCCCACGGGCAACTATGCATGGAAAGGGCAATTACACGCAGCAACCCAATTAGCATACTGAAACCAGATCTCTGCCAAGAACTGCATGTACATCTTTAGTGCAGCGTTCGGTAAATTGGGCCCTAAAGACATAAATCCTTTCTTCTGATATCAAATCGCTTTTTACTTCTGCAACCAGAAATGGAATGAAAGAGTCACATTAGGAAGTTATTAATATCAGAAAGTGAGCACGGCCGTAAGGAATGAGGCCATGGGGCTTTTTGGGGCTGGGCAAGGGCCGGGGGAGCTGGGAGCAACAAACCCAGAACGTCTTGGGCTCACCCATATCTTCTGCCAGCACTTCATGGAGCAGTGACTGCCATAGTCAAAGATTTCAGTATTCAATAGCCTGGATTATTCACTAATAAATGGGTTATTCTTGCAGATAAAAGTTCAAATGGAGGATAAACCAATTCCATTTGCTAACATATATCCATATCAATCGAGCGTCTGATGTGTGAACATGCTGCAGCAAGCAGATTCCATTCCTTGCCTTTGCACAGTTGCAAACACAGCCATCAGAGCTGTTTTTGGTGCTGCATGCCCACAAGAGCTCTGCCAGGGCCAGGGTGTGCTTGGGCTGGTACTCGGGCTGCTCCCAGGCACTGCTGGCCATGGCTGTCATGAGGACTGGATGCAGAAACCTGCTGCTTCTTTGCACCATCACCAAGGCTCAGCCCATGAGCCCTGGGCTGGGAAATGTTCTCATGCAGCCAGCTCATCTCGATAGCTCTGCTTCCTGCTGTCACAGGTATTCAGATTGGAAAAATAAAGCCACCTTTTATGAAAGTACATTTAATGAGAGTTTAATGTTCGCGCAGTAAATTTGGGAGCAGCTGGATGTGTTCTTAAGTTTCCCTGACGTTTTTTATTTGTTTAATACATGGGTCTATAAAAGCCATTCCTCTGAGCCTGCTAATGAGCAATGGGGGACTCGCAGTGATTTAAAACCTGGAACGAGGCATCAAAATGAAGAATGCAGCAAAGGCTGCAGAGCGCGGAGCTCCAGATGTGACAGTGGTGCTTTACAGGGCAGAAGATGGAGCGCCAGGTGTGTGCTGTGGTGTCACACACAGTACAGGCTCCGTGACCCAGAGCTGTGTTTGCCATCAAGCTGAACATAAGCTGATGAAACTGCTTCCTCTGGGTGCTACTGAGCTCAGCCTAATGGGAGCGTGGGCATGGAAGGCTTAAGGATGGGGGTGGGAAGAGATGGGAGCTCTGTGGAAGGCCCTGGTGACTGGAAGTTGATATCCACAGCTGTAGCTGGACTCCAAAATCATCACTGCCAAGTTCTTTGTGAGTAAATGCAGACAGCACCCTGGTGACCCTGCCACCTCCTCACCTCCTCAGGAACAGCAATGAGAAAGCAGTGCCTGCCTGCAGCCATTGCATTGCACAAAGCCAAGGAAGCGTGGTGGAGCCTCCAGAAGCAGGTGGAGCTGGGGAAGGCTTTCCTTGGAATGCTTTTCATCAGAAAGACAAAGATCATAACTGAAAATAATAATAAGATTTTCCAAATAAATTTTGCTCTGAGAAATTGTCCGTTCCCACCCCCCCAAAAAAAAAAAAAAGAAATCCTTAGGAAAATAATTTAAACGAGGGTACTTTTTCTTGATGTCTTTAAACAGAGCCTTTTAAGCAGTATAACAGCAGGCCATTGATTTTATTCTAAAAGAATTAAAAGCTGGATAATGAAAGTCTTTCATTTCATGAGAAATGTTTCTTACTTTAAATTCACTAGAAGAATTTCATGAATTGCTTCAAGTTGATGTGAAATGATTTCCTTTTACATTTCCTTATTCAGGTTGTGCAACAGAGAGAAAAATCAGTTCTTTGCACAGCTTTACTCTTGAATATATTGAATTCCTCTGTGAAGATGGAAAGGAAGGCAATCCTTGCAAACTGAGTAATTCAGATGAATAGTGTCTTCAGAGTCAATTACCACTGTGCGGAGCTGCCTCTCACTTCTGTCTCATCCGGACTCTCCAGCTCAATTTTTGCTCTCCCCAGAACTTTCCAAAACATTTTGGTTTTTATCAGTCAATCTAGCAGGGGATCCCTCTGTTGTGCATGTGGATTAACTGGAGCAAAGGACTTTAAAGCAAGTCCCAAATCCCTGAACTGCTGTACTGCATTATAAAACACCTTGCTGACACCGCTGCTTGCTTTGGTCCATATGGCACCTTCATCAGGAAAGTTACGAGAGCCCCAGGCCTGCTTGGTGTGCACTCAGAAATGGGCAGAAGAGTTTCCCTTTTCCCACAAGCAGACACTCAAAAGTCTGTCCAGCCCTGAGCCCCTATGGGCTCACAGCAGGTTCCTTCTTGCAGGAAACACCAATTTAAGGGAAAAGACCGTTAAGTGCATTTCTGTCTCCTGCTGTCCAAGGGCTTATTGCACAGCACTCTGCCCCACGGGGAGACTTAGGGGGCCATGGAGGCATTCAAGGCCAGGCTGGATGTGGATCTGGGCAGCCTGGTCTAGTGGTTGGGAATGCTGCCCACAGCAGGAGGGCTGAAACTAGATGATCTTTAAGGTCCTTTTCAACCCAGGCTGTTCTGTGGTTCTATAGTTTGTATAATGACTATCATATCCATTGCAACAGAGGATGCAAAGACAGAGCTAGCCTCTTCTTGCACGTGCACAGCAATTGGGTGAGAGCTGGTGGACATGAGGGTTGGATATATCAGGGCTGGATATTTTCAGGTTGGATATTTGGAAAAATTCCTTCTCCAAAAGAGTGGCCATGAGCTGAAATGGGTGGTGGTGGCCCAGGAAGGGAGCTGAGTCACCATTCCTGAAACTGTTCAAGAAGCATTTAGATGTTGTACTAAGAGACATGGTGTAGTGGGGAAATACTGGCGGTAGAAGGATGGTTGCAATAGATGATCTTGGAGGTCTTTTCCAACCTCGGTGATTCTATGGTTACCATTCATGACAGACAAGCATTTCATTTTCTTGCATGTCTGTTGGCTGAACCAGCAGAGCTGCCTGCAGCACCCGTCTGCCAGCCCAAACTCCCCTGGGTAAGCAGAGCCATGAATTTAAAGCACTTTGTCTGCCTGCTGCAACTGTCCACCATGGGCAGAAAAACACTGTATTACCTCCTCCCAGTGCTGCTGTCCATTATATGCCTTCCTGTTTGGTCTGGCAACGTGCCGGTGTGCTTCCTATTCTCTATTGCTAGGGAGATCATAAATAAGGCCAATTATTCCTACTGGGGTTGCATTAAGGACCACTACTTCCTGCAGTGCAATGTAAATGCCACTTCCCATTCTTATTTTTATGATTCTTAGCCAGTTATGGATCCATGTTGCTGTGCTTATATCAAAGGCAATTTTAATTTATTTCAAGATTAAAATTTTATGAGAGATTGCATCAGATGCTTTTCTAAAATTCAAATAGACTGCACCCACCACATTCCCTTCAGCTAGTAACTGTAACTCTATTTCAGTAAGATATTGAATTTGTCTGCGTGATTATTATTTTTTGTATGCAAATCCACCCTCAAAGAAGTATTTTTCTCCTTTTTTTTCAGACTTAGAAATCCAATGTATGGTGGCTGATTGTCATTTCTGACTTACTGATGAGTAGGACAGTATTTACATTCCTCCTTTTCTTCTGGTGCTCCTATAATTTCTCAGAAATAAGTCAAGACAAATAAGTGACTCCACCTGGTAGTCCCTTTATCTTCCTAGGATGCATAGCACTTGATAGTTGAAGATGGCTTTCAGAAGATAGTTTAGAAGATAGTTGGTTTCTATGTGCTTTACATTTTTCCAAGGGTTCGATTAATTTGCCTCAACTCGTGTTTTTTATAATTGCTTTCAGTTCATTTATGCATAAAACAGTTCTAATACGAACCTGGCTGCATTGGTTAGACATGCATGTCATATTCTACCACACAATCCTGAACAAACCTGTTTTGTTCACTGAAATGGATGCCCCTACAGCTGTGCAGCCTGCAAGGCTGGCTCAAGACTGGCAGGGACATCCTCCATCTCCATCTCCACCTTCACCTCCACCTCCATCTATCTCCATATCCACCTTCATCACCATCTTCATTTCCATCAGCTCTTCATCTCCATCTCCCCCTCCATCTCAACCTTCCTTTCCACCTCCACCTCCATTTCCCCATCGCTCAGAAGGATGCATGGCAGGGATTTGGGTGTCACTCCATCACAACTTCTCACTGGGATCACTTCAGCACAATGTACAGCATGATGAAAGAGGTACATACCCGATGGTTTTGAGAATTTCCTCTGCAGAAGACCCACCTCCTTCCAAGAGATTGAATATTCAGAAACAGGAAAGGACGTCTTGCAGCCACCATGTATCCAGTTCCCAGTCGCTTTGATTACAGCATCATCTTCATGTATTCTCATCTCAGAGGGCTGACTTGCTTTTGTCAATAATAAAAATAAGTAGCAGAACATCCAATGTATTATTGATTAGAAAATAAATATTTCAGTGTTTTTCAATAATTCAACGTTGTCTTTAAAAAAAAAAAAAACAACACCCAAAATCCCATGAACAATGGAGAAAATTTCTCAAATCCTGAGAGGGCTTTTGGGAAAAAACGAAAAAAGGATAAAATCTGCGTTAAAAGCAGATATGCCTTTCCCACTTTTTTAAACATTTTCAGGTTCGATAAAGCAGCAGAGGGTTTGATGCACTTAATGACTTGCCTGAGATGGGAGAGTGAAATATCTTTCATATCTCAATAATTTATCAGAAATAATGTTATAGTGGGAAGTATACAAAGGGTTGCACCCTGGTGGAGCAAAGCAGAGTATCTACTGCAATACCATGTTTGCAAGTAGCTATTTTTATACGCTACCTCTTTTTGTCCTAAAAGAAACTGTCAGCTCCTTCTCCCTGCACAATAGATTGTGCCAGATTTACTTTATTTTTACTCCAAGGTAGAAAAAAGAGAAGGAAAAAAAAAAAAAACCACCAGAAAACAAAACCCACTTTCTTCTACTTTCTATGGACTGTAAAAGCATACACTTGGTGATAGCTGGCTGAGCATTACTTGCACCATGTTTCCCATGTTTCTCAGTGCATTTACTCAATGAGCTATCATGCAAGCAATGTACCTACTCAGAACTATAAAGATCACTGGAAACACATTTCCACTTTTGAGAAGTGACTCTGTGGAAATGGCACCAAGGAATTCAGTCGCTGCTGTCTTTTATCATATTTGTCCTGCTTACAGCTCCAGAGGGATAGTTTCCCTGTGCTTAGTGCTGCATATGGTCATTAGGTTTCTTTGGCTCTGAACCAGTAACCAGTCAAAACTTCAGCACTGACTGTGCTCAAATGACACCCTGTGTCTGCATAAAGGTTATGAGGTGCTAATTTCCCATAAAAAGAGAGAAAACTACATCATACTGGAGACTGAGTGCTGACAGAATGGCACCACTGAGCAAAGGAGGGGAGATTCACACGGATCCCTGTCCTCCTCCAGCCCCATAGCCCTTACCCTCCTCCCACACTCTTCACATGGAATGTTGAGTAGCTGCAAACAGAGCCTTCAGGCTCCAGCGCAGCACAAGGCAGCTTGTGGACGGTGCAAGCCAAGCCAAGAATCAGTGGCAGTGCTGACACCTCCTGGGTCCTCTGGCTCTTCACGATGCTCATGCTGAGCACTCACCCCACTGGCATTAGGCTGCTTTCATTAGCTATTATTAATATTTTAAGCTAGAACAAAATTAGCTTTGCTCTGCCCAGTCATTCTTAGAAAATGAGAAGCTATTTGATTTTATTCTACATGCAAACTTTCAGTTTATTAACAATTATGTGAGCTAGGGCAGCGTGCATTAGATCTAATTCACAAGAATGGCAAGTTCATTGAAAAAGATGGCCTGGCTGGGGGATGAATCATCAGAGCAGTGAGGCTGGGATGAAACAGGCTACTGATGCTGATTCTCTCTTCGCTCAGTTCCACTTCCTAATAGAGATCAAAGATCCCATAAGAGAGATTTTATGAAGAGACAGCCCCTCATTACAGGGATTGGTTCAGCTTTGAAAAAGCTGAACAAAAAGCATTTAAAAAACAGGATCTGGCTCTTCCTCCGGCAGGTGTGTGCGTATCTCCAACATCCCAAGCAAAGATTTTACAAGCTCATTTCCAGAATTTGCAGGAGTTCTAATGAGACTCTCCAGCTCTCGCAGAGGAAGGAACATAGAAATATCTCATTAGTTTAAATTAAAACAACAACAACAAACAAGTGGGGAGGGAAAAGCTCTGAAAAAAAGAGCCATCAAAGCAGCAAGGCCGTGAATGTAATTTAAATAACTGACTTCTATGCGACAGAAGTGAGAATAGAGGCATTGGACTAACTTGGGCCTTGGGATGTTGGGTGTTTCGGCTGCACACGTGGAGATCGGCTGCCCTCTTCCTGCTGACTTCCAAGGGCAGGGCATGCTCACAATGAGCTGGGAGCAGTGCTGGACGTTCATCAGTGCCTCATACTTGAGGTAACCCCACTGCCTGACTTGCAGAGCTGCCACATCACCACTGAAGTCCAAGCAGTCATGCCTACTGTGTGCAGGTTTGGGTGCAGCAATATAAGGACATAAAGCTATTAGAGAGCATCCAAAGGACGGCTATGGAGACAGGGACGGGTTTCCCTGTGGGTCTCTTCCAACTTGGGATATTCTGATTCTAAGTCAGCCTTCCAGCAGCACTAGTGTGGCCTGCAGCATCTTTTAAGGACCTCTACCACTCACAGATATCATCTTTGGAACACTCTATCCTTTCTTAGCTACCATATAAATATATACAGTTATGCAACCACGAGCTGAAGTCCCATAATGCTGGAATTCCATAATAATGGATTAATTTATGCCACAAACCAGGTCACATAAAAAATAGGATTTGTGTTTCCATGACAAATAAATGTCCGCAGTTGGTATCACTCCGCATTGCAACTCTTTCCACCTTCATCCCATTTAGTCAATATTCCCAAAAAATAACAAGAAAAGCATTTTTAAGTCCACTTACAGCCCAAACTCTCTGGTCTTCGCCAGCAGAAGTTTGGCGGAGTTCTGGCCATCCCCTGCCTTCAGCTCCTCTTCATAAATGATGTCTTTCCCTGGAGGTGAAGTCATCACCATTTCCACCTCCTGCTGCTGCTCTCCTCCTTGCAAAGTATGAGAAGAGAGGAATTGAGTATAAGAAGCCTCCGACTTGTTCCCCACGTGCAGCTCTGTTGCTGTAGCCTCAATCAGCTGCACGTCAAACACTTTAGTTAATTGGCAACAAATTGGGAGATGTGAGCTGATTGCAATAAATATTTTATTAATTTTAAGAAACAAAAGGTTGCATCCCTTCTAGCCCAGTTTGATTGTGCACAGTTGCACATATTAATATGTAATTGCCACATCAATTGGCAATCGTAGGCTCAGAAGGAGCTCATTAGGAAAAATACTTATGCATGTATCCTCAGTAGGTGTCAATCAGCATCGTGCCATTGAGATCAATGGAGCTAGGCTTATTTATAGAGTTAAAGCTCCGAAATTTCACCTGGAAAATAAACCCTGCAGTATGTTCTCATACTTAAGCTGGGCAGAGGAAGAACTGTATTTTCTCCACATTTTTTATTTACATAAAACCCCATTTTTTTTTCTATATCTCACCTGTACTTAGAATCCAGTTATGAGTTTTTTGTGCCAAACACCCCAACTAAAACAAATATTCAAAACCAATCGTGCTGCAGTTCTCTGCTTCCCTGTTTGACTTTTCGGTTCCAAACCATCAGCACAGTGCAGGGAGCAGCTCAACCTGGGGGGGTGGGAGAACATCTTACGCTTTTTCTGTCTCCAGTTTCCAGGTTTTTATGATACAATCAAATACAGGCTATGGCAGCAACACGTGTGGCAAAGCAATGACAAGAAGTGGTTGAATTATTCATGGTGAATAAATTAGTGAGGATCACAGTCCCTTCCCGGAGCAGGAAACCTCTGTGCAGGTCCGAAGCAGCTCCAGTTCACTGAGCAGACTTACTGGGAGAACTGGTGCCAGGATTAGGCCCATGCCTTCCAGTAAGGCACTAGAGCTGTCACTGCAGGGACGTTTCATTAGCAAACGTGGTTTTCATTTTCATCCGAGCGTTGCATAGGAAACCATTGATTTCCACAACATTTCTGATGGGAAAAAGTCAAAATAAAGCACTTCTCTCTCATTTTGATAGGAAAAAAAAAAAAACCCTCATCGCTGACTTAACTGGCTCAATTCCCTTCTCTTTCACTTTCCTGTGTAATTCTGTTGTTCTCACATTTTAGAAACAAAGGAAGCACAATTATGTTCAATTAACGCTTTTCGTAACATTTTCATTCTGTGCAAAAGGTAAATGATTTTTCTCCTCTTTTTTTAAACTTTTTTTTTAATTTGAGGATTTTCTGCACAAAAGAAATCTCTCTTTTTTTTTTTTTCCGAGCAATTTGTCATGTGGATGAGATGCATAATTTTTCTGTCTGTATTTTCTTCCTAAGCTGTTTACTCCGACTACTTACTAGTCATTCTGGGGGATAGCTGAGCTGTCACTGAAGTCATTTTGGCTTTCCTTCTCCTCTTGGAACAGAGGACAAACTGATTAAACAGAAAAACAACAAACGATGAGCAGCAACTAAAGAAATGTAAATAATTCATAAATACTTGTTTCTGCACATCCTGGCATTGGTGCACAGCGCAGCCGTTCCCCACCAGAAATCTGTTTGTGCAATGATGCTCAAACCCCTTTCCCATCACTATTTGCAGGCAGCAGCTTGGAAGCGGAGCAGAGAGTTGCAACGGGTTGTACTGAAAGGGAGAAGATAAGGCACAGCGACAGATGTTTTCCCATCTTGAGAAAGTGTGATCTGTCTGGTTTTGTTAGTGTTTTATAGGACATAAAGGTTCATGCTTCTGGGAATGCACAAGGCTAGCAATTTGGAGGTGTGGAGATGGGACTGGGAGGAGCGCTCAAGATGCCAAGCAAGAGTAACCCAACCCCATTCATCACATCCCAACATGGCATCTTTGGGCCATTATGGCAGCAGCCCCACTAAACATCTCACACGTACGTGTGTCTCCATCTTAACTTCCAGAAGCACCTAATTTGCCCAAGGAATAGTGCCAGACGCTTCCCTCAGCATCTTCTTCACCTTCACAATCACTGCGAGTTCCCAGGACCTCACACCCACTGCACAGACCCAAAGGGAAGGTAGGTAGGTTTAGGTTAGATATAAGGAAAGCAGAACCTGCTGCTGGTGTGGCCCATGGTCCACTACAATATACCAGAGAACAAGTGCAGGGCACTCAACCTTCTGTCTGAAGATGTATGTCAGTAAATAACTAGTGAAGAATAGATTTAGACTTTCCAGTTTGGCATGGGGACTAAAGTTTTTTCCCATTGTATTGCAATCTGTGTTGCCAGCTCAAAAAAATAACGACAGTGGTGGCTAGATATGAGTGGATAAATGCGGGGTGAGCCCCTGGAGACAGCTTTCCAAGTCACCATAGATCCATCTTTCACCTCAAGAAAAATGAGTTTACTACTGGCTTCCTAATGACCATTTTCTCCCTTGGTTTTCCCTCAGTTCCACCAGCACAGCCAGTCGCTGTCCTCTTCCTCTGCAAAGTGAAGGACTGTTATTTGTACAAGGTGGAACAAGAAAGGGGTGGAACCCCATGGGAGGACAAAACAAACCCCCATCATGGGCACACACCTCCTCCAGCCCTTTTCCCAAGGACGTTCCAGCAGATGAGTGGGGAGAGTGAGTTCTCCCAGCTGTCACTCCCCTGCTCTGACACCCTTCGCTCTGTTTAACCCAACCTAATTAAGTTCCTTAATTCCATTTCACTGATACATTGTGGGAGCAGAGCTCTGTTCCAGCAATGCTAACGAGCCTCAGCGAGAAGTTAAAGCACCCATTAATGAGTTTAAATGAGTTCTTCCTCAGAGCTCTGTGACCAGCTGGAAGAGCTGTGACCAGCAGTGCACAGCAGGGCAGGGCCAGCCCCAGGTTTGGATCCCCTGTCCCATCACCAGGATTTCAGACCAGTCAGAGCCCAAGGAGGCCCCTGATGGAGCCAGCAGCTTCCCCTGCATCACCTGAGCTTTCCCCATTGGAATATTTCAAGCGACACCCATATATTTTTTTCCCTAAATCAGTTCTTGGGACACTTCAGCATGGGGAAAAAGGACAAAGGGAGCACGCTTGGGCTGACCCCTCTCACCCTGCCTAAAGTCCTCAGTAGCTCCTTCCCCTCAGGATCAGTTCTGCAGAGGTAACTGATGGCTCCTTCACCAAGTCCTCCTTCTCACACTAAATACACATCCCTGGCGCAGGCATTAGCACGGTCAAGTGAACTCTTTGCAATCAGTGGCCACGGGTGAGGAAGTTTGCCTGGGAAAAAGGTGATGGTAGCAAAGCGGGAGCCTTGCTGCTGGGCAGAGCAGCGGTTGGAAGCACGGCGCTCCGCTTCTCCCAGCCTGTTTTATTCCTGCACTTTTTTGTGTACTTTGCATAATAATGCAATCGAGCTGACAAAAGATTTATTCCTGGCGCCTATAAAATGACACAATACAATGAGTTTTAAATGGAGAGGAGAAAAAAAAAAACATCACGAGAAAAGGTAATTATGCAGGCTCCTCTTAAAGTCTGTAAACGCTATGGACAGAAATTCAATGAGTGCGGAGGAAACCGCAGAAGCATTCATTTTCATCTTCCTTTTTTTAAAGCTTTTTAATGTCCAGGCGACAGGGAGGATTTAAAACACCCTGTTTGTGCCTCTGCACGCAGCAGGCACATCACTGCACACATCTGCACGCGTACAGCCATCACTGCTGCTCTCCTTTATGTCCCCACACAGCTACTCCCCTTCCTGTTGGAGCACTGCTTCTGAAGCAGAAACACACTTTTGTAGATCATATGCAGTCTTAAACTGGTGGTGATAAACCAAAAATATTGAGTGCATGGAGTTTACAGGAATCGATAAGTCCCTCACAGGGCACATTTGGGTTTGGAGTGCATTTGTAATGAAGAGATCATAGAATCACAGAACTGTGGAATTGTTTGAGTTGGAAGGGAGCTTTAAAGGCCATCTGCTAGAACCCCTCTGCAATGAATCAGTGCTCAGAGCCCCAACCAGCCTGACCTTGGATGTCTGCAGGGATGGGGCACCATCTCTGGGCAGCCTGTGCCAATGCCTGACTACCCCAAGTGCATAGAACTTTTTCCTAATACCCAATCACCCATGTCTTAGTTTTAAGCCATTTCCCCTTGCTTTTTCCAGCACATTTGGTTTTTCAGAGCCTTGTCCAACTACCTCATTCACTCAAACTTTTCCAGCTTCATCCCAAAGTCAACTCACGTACCACTTCCCACAGAGGGGAATCAAAAAGAAGAAAGCAGGCTGCTATGCAGGGTCACACTACACGTGGGACATTGCACCACGATGCTCAGAGCACTTTCTTGAGGTTCCAGCTTCCTTTTGCAGAGGGACCTTTCCAGGACACCAGTACAAGAAAGATGCAGAGCTCTTGGAACAAGTCCAGAGGAAGAGGACCACTAAAATGATCAGAGGGCTGGAGAATCTCTCCTATGAGGAAAGGTTGAGGGAACTGGGCTTGTTTAGCTTGAAGAAGAGAAGGCTCCATGGAGTCCCCAATGTGGCCTTCCAATATTTGAAGGGAGTGAATAAACAGGAGGGGTTGTTTACAGGGGGTAGACAGTGATAGCACAAAGGGGAATGGTTTGAAACTGAGACAGGGGAGGTTTAGGTTGGATATTAGGGGGAAGTTTTTCCCCAGAGGGTGCTGAGGCACTGGAACAGGTTGCCCAAGGGGGCTGTGGATGCCCCATCCCTGGAAGCATTCAGGGCCAGGCTGGATGTGGCTCTGGGGAGCCTGGTCTGCTGGTTGGCGACCTGCACACAGCAAGGGGTTGGAACTGGATGAGCATTGTGCTCCTTTTCAACCCAGGCCATTCTAGGATTCTAAGATACAATTCTATGACCTGGTGCTCTCTGGGGCTGTGCTGCTGCCTGCGCACAATTTAACATCAGCACCTTCCTGAAGGACAGGCTGGCGGGCTGCCTATGTGGCATTTGGGGGGCTGCACCATCGAGAGGCTTAACGCAGCTCATCAAAGCTTGGCATCTCCAGCTCTGCTTTCTGGAGGACTCTCACTAGGGCCAGGCTGACGCTCCTGCTGCTGCAGGCAGCTCATGCAAAGCACGAGCACCATCTGCTGCTGCACTCACCAGGCTCTGCGAGCAGCCTGCAGGGCTGGGGAAGGGGATGTCACTGTGGTCAGATTTCTCGACTCCTGCACTGAATGTTGTTCAAGAACTTATTAGAGTTTGCTAGTAAGGAAAGCTCACGGAAGAATGGATTTTTCTATTCAGCACTTACAGCATGTACAAAACACAGTGCATGCAGCAAGCCTTCCTAATCACTTTGCAATACCACGATAAAGTCATTTTCCGGGCTATGATACTATGCACTACGGCCCATTAGAAGTCCCATAAAACAAAACGCTGGTGTGCATTTTTTTGTGGAAGTAACTTGTTTGAAGAGCAAGCAGCAGTGCTGTCTGGGGCACTGATTTCAGCTCTGTACAAAAGAACCTTCATTAAAGCAGCACTAGAAGTGTACATCCCAGGCCAGCACTGAGAGGTGGCACTCCCTACTCTTCCCTGAGCCCTTCTCCCCAAATGGGGGACTCATCCCCCTCTTGGCCATCACAGCCCATACCTGCATACCATGCTGGGCCACCCAATGTGGGACAGAAGGGAGCCAGGGGGAGGCACTGCAGTTGGTGGCAGCGCTGCTATCCTGCTTCTGAGCGCTTCGTTCCACTTTGATTCTGTGGAATAAACAACCAAGGCACACATCAACTGACCTCATTTTCACTGGGAGACTTTTAAACCCCCCTCACCACCACCAGATCAAGAAATGCATCGTTTTCAGTCACAGTTATTTAATATAGATTTGTTTTGATGCAAGCTGTCATGGAGAAGGTGAAGGCTCAGTCCCAAACTTGCAGGAACTCTTTTGTTTCATTTTCTGCCTTTTTCTTCGCTTTGCCCCCCTGCAGACAGCAAGTCTCAGCAGTTCAGAATGCAATGCTGAGCACCAGATTTCCCTCCCAGCTCCGTAAATCTCCCCAGCAGGTTTTCACCTGGCATGCTCTCACAGCCCTGGGTTGCCCCTACACCCTCCTGGGGACCTGGGGGACCATCATGGGGACAGGGGCCATCCACTCCACAGACCTGTGGCTCATACCTGCACGCTGTGCAGCACTTCACAAGGCATTAATTTCTCTTTTCACATGTTCTTAGAAAACAATTACCAGCAGGAGTGATGAATGCACCTCTAATTATACCTTCAGTCTCACCCACTTCTGGCTGTGAACTCGTTTATTACCAAAACAGCATTTGGGAAAAAATAAAAACGGTTTCATTCAGGGATGATGAACCTGACTGAAAGGCTTTGTCACCAGGTTTGCTCTGCAGGGATGTGCAGGGAGATGCTGTGAGGGACTGAGACCCCTGAATGCCCATGTGTGCTTTGTGCATGGCTGTGACCCTGTCACTGTCACGCACAGATGGCATTTAAGCCATCCAGCGATGGGATTGCTTTCCTTTCCCAAAGTTGCTCCATGCTCAAGCAGAGAGAAGCGTGGCATGTGATAGAGCTAAGGAAAACCAAGCATGAACTTTTAAATCAGATCTGTCTCAGTTATGCTGGGTTTTCACTGTACCCTTATGAGAAGAGCGAAAAGCATCTCCCAGGTGTTATTTTTTCAGCTAAAGAATCGTTAACTGAGGACTTGGGAGCCACATCCCAGGCTCACCCATCCCTCTGGGTCTGTCAGACAGCCCTGGGCAGCTCAGCACTCTCTGTCACAGCCAGCAGCCCAATGCCAGCATCCATGCAGCAGTGCAGCTCTCCTTCCAAACTCCCACCAAGACGTGTACCTGTCTCATCTTAACTGCCCCCTTCATTT
Source organism: Lagopus leucura (assembly GCF_019238085.1). Taxonomy (NCBI): domain Eukaryota; kingdom Metazoa; phylum Chordata; class Aves; order Galliformes; family Phasianidae; genus Lagopus; species Lagopus leucura. The sequence goes on from NW_024962288.1 coordinate 3,629,867, forward strand.
CTCTTCTTCCTTATCCTTGCTTCTACATGGTTTGTACTGCACGCAAGCAGCCCCCTGGTGTGCAGCCATCAGATCAGCCTCAGTTGTCTCATAGGACTCTTTACTTCTCCCTTCCAAAGTCTTTGAGAGACATATAATACCCTCTTGAAAACATCTCATCACGGATGCAGCACCCAAGGATCTGTTTCTAACAGATTCACACTGCATGAGCATTATCCCTGATAGAATTTTTCATGCATTAGATTGAAGGCAAGCATTGATCAATGAGAGTTAAAACAACACTAAGCTACACAAATATAGAGCTCTGGTTTGTAATTATTTGCAATACTTGACTATAAGCTGGAAAATAACATTTCTTATCAAATGCACATGACAAGCCCTGAGCAGCTGTTCCACAGGGGCTCCGGATCTCCTTAGGGAAAAGGCACAGCACTGGGGTCTGGAGAAAAGTCTCATTACTAACCTAGGATCACAGCTCAAAGGGCAGCAGCAACAGTTTAACACGTTACCCCAACCTTTAAGAGACACAGGTGCACAAAATAAATCTAAAACAAGTTTATACCACCAGACTGCCAAATGCCAGCAAATAAATAGAGATTATTCTCAGCTTTCGTAAAGGGCACGGAGTGAGGCACGGTGGGATGTGAGCAGAGGTCCCTGCACAGGGCTGGGGGAGCACCAGCAAACAGAACAGGGGCACCACTGCTCACAGCTCTGCCCAAATCCACTGGTGGCCGAGCCTCACCCCAGCTGCTCTTCCTCCACTGAAGCTGGCAGGGTAATTTTGAATCTATTATCTAAAATACACAGCACAGCACCTTTTATACTATCATCAAGCTTTCCCCACCCCCTCGTGGGTTTATTTTCTCTTTAGTCGGCTCGAGGCAATCAGATGCAGCTCTCGATCTTCCCAGGAAAGCTTCCAGTTCATCAGAACCCCTTTTTGGTTTCATTCTTGTTTTTGTAATTACCGTGAGTCACGGAGCAGATTCCATTTGGGACGGTGTTGCTCCCAGTCCTGTTTGATGAGCAGCCAGATGCTGGACACACACAGCACAGGGCAGGAAGAAGGCTGCAGGTGAGCAGGAACCATGTTTGCCCACAGCCAGGAGCACCTGGAAAGATAATAATATGGAGGGTAAATTTTTAATTAAAAGAAAGCAGTATGTGATAGCAAGGTTAGAAAGATTTGCTCCTAAACACTTCAGGCTCTGTTTCTCTGCCCTCCACTCTTGCTTTTTTGTTTTTTATTGGTATGAAATGAGGAAAGGCCTTTTTTGGGGAGCTTTGCAGGAAGCCCAGCTTGTGCTGTAAGTGTTGCTTTCACTGCTGTCCAATATGACTGCACCTCAAAATGCTCCAGAAAGAGCAAACAGAGTAGAAAGGGGCTCACCGCTTTGCCAGTGATGCATTGCAAGTAGGGAGCACACAGATCTGAATCTGTAACAGCTCCTAATTATTTTGCAAGGGCAATTTAAATTAGTTCGACTCTTATTTATGGGTATGACTTTTATTTCTCTGTATTGCAGCTGCTCCTGAATGCCTGAACGCTGGATCACCGCTTTGCACCAAGCAGACCCACACACAGCGCTGCTCCCCAAGAGCACTCGTTCTGCAGCCAGGCCACTCTGCTTGACCCCTGCCAGCCGGGGAGCAAAGAACCAGAGCCAACTAGGAGGAGTTTGCTCCCTGGCAGTTTGCCTGCACAGACCCTGCTGCCACCCAGGTACCTGCTTTGGTTATAGAAGCTGAGGCCTTTTGCATGGATGGGAGCCAATAGGAGAGTGAAAGGACATGGTGGCTGCTGGGTGTGTTGGCACCATGGGACAAGGAGGAGCCTGAGGTCTTGTCAAGGTAATTGCCCTGCTACGCACACCTTGAAAAACTGTATATGTTGCAAACTCTTTCCCACGTAGACACCTTTTCCTGTCCCAATTTCCCTGTCCAATAGGTGAAGCAAGCCACGCTGCAGTGTCCCAGTGCTCCCCAGATCTCCCCATCAGCACCACAGCATGTACACATGTTCTGCAGACTGCATCCAGTGCTTTGAGGAGTTCAAGCATTTGAATCGCTTTCTGCAGCCACAAACGGGTGAGTTTGATAAAACAAATTATTGCTGTCTTCACGTGGCAGACAGTGCTGCTCAGCAGAGGCTGAGGAAACCATAAGAGATGGTTTTGAGATAAAAGCCTGAAACCCAGCTGACATTACGGTCAGATACCCACATACACATCATGTGTTGGTCCAGACCAGCACTGCGAGGACTCCAGGAGGATCAGAGCTGAAATTGACCTTGCAGCAGCCCCTGTATCCAAGGTCCTTAATTCTGGTGAGAACTCATACCCAGTGCTGCACAAAAGCCAGGCAAGACCAATGGGCACAGTAGGGTGGGAGCAGCACAGTATGAGCAGCTCGAGTGCAAGATGTGCCTGTGCTGCTGCTGGTTCTGCCAGCAAGCAGCCAACAAGCCTGAGTGCAGGCAGGACATAGTCTGGAAGAACAGAGAGAACAGGGGTTAAGGCAGCAGTAACCCTTGTAAAAAGGAGAAATTAAAGTGTGGCATTGCTCTGGTGTACCTACAGGTAACCAACCTGCAGAATATTTACCAACCCAGAGACCCAGATTATTAACCCTGCTCTGCCCCAGTGCGCATCTGCAAGAACCAAGCTGTTCTTTTGAAACCTCGGGGCAGACGCATCAAACGAGGGAGGGGAAAGCAGTGCTTTGGACTGATCTGACTTTGACAGATGAAAATCAGAGCAGGCCCAGCCAGGCCAAAGCACTGAAGTCAGATGGGCAGCCCAGAGAGCAGCAGGTTCAGAAAGGTTCCTGCCAGCCATTCCACAGCCCCAGCCTTCCCTGCAGCCTCGAATCCTGCAATAAAGCCCTGTTTTTGTATAGGCAGATAGTGAGATCCAAGTGAATGTGGTTCATTAGCACTGATGGCCTTTATGCTCTCATTCCATGGCTGCAGAGGACAGCTGATCCATCACACTCACTGTGGAGATGAACAATTTGCTGACAGGAGACAAGTTACACTAATACTGTAACTTCACACAGTGAAGTCTTTTCAGAAGCACACATTCCTGGAGAGGGAGAATGGAGCTGCCAGAGGTTCTTTAGCACTGTAACACAGGTCTGCATCTCCACTGCAGTTCTTCATCAGAAAACTTTCTCTGAATTTGTAAGCAGCTGCAGCGAGGAGCGGCTCACAGGGATGTGTGGCCAAACCTCAGGTCTGAGGATGCAAACTTCACACAGGCTCTCTCCTTTCCTATTTAATTGCAGGGCATACACAGCAGAGGCCACTCGCTGTCAAGATGAAAAACCTTTTAGCAAATCCTCCTCAGCATTGCTGCTAAAGCACCTCAGGCATGTTGGGCTGTGGCTATTTCAGGAGGAGCTGCTGCTGCTGCTTCTCAAGTCCTTGGGCATAAAGCAGGGCTGCTGAAAAGGAAGCAGGCCTGCCAGGAAATGTTTCTGAAGCCATCACCTTTGCTTCCAAAGCCTGTGAGGTATTCCTATTTGCCTGTAAAAGCGGCATGCAGAGGAGCTCAGCTGAGAATTTGCTGATTTACAAACACAGATGGCTTCACAGCTCCAAGTAAGTTGTAAGGGACAGACAAAGAGAAAAAGCCTTGCTTTGCGAGGATGTGTGGGAGGAGGAAGTTATGGTCCCATTAACCAATCTGCCAAAACCACCTCTATTATAGATACTTCTTAACCTCTCACCTACTCAACATGCAGAACTGCTGGAGCATGACTGATCGGAGCTCATATCTCACCAGCCTGTCTTGACAATGGGCAACCTTGACATCCTACAAGCAATTTTTAAATCTGTTTAGAGTCAAGATTGGTTATTGTTTCTTTTTATTTGTAAGTCATCCGTTTAAAAGAAAACAACAGTGAATTTGCTGTGTATTCCAGCAAAGAAAGCTGTCTATTCCCAAGGCTAGATTCTGAGAACTTCACTCCAGCTACCCCACAACGATGTTTCCAATAAGAAATGGACACTTCAAAGCTTGAGACAGAGCTATTGTTAGAGGTAAAGCCCAGCAGCACGCATTGCTAGGGGGATTTAATCCCATCCCCCTCCTGAGGGAACTGCTTCATCCATCCCAACAGCACATTAAGAAATCTGTATTTCCCCCCTTTTCACATCCTACCTGAAGGTAGTCGGTATTATACTCCCATTAAGTAATGTCTAAAAGCAGACCTTAAGACAGAAGCCATGCACAAAGCCTCAGCGTCTCCCTGGGTTGCCTATTGCTGCCTAAAAGCAGCCTAAAAATTTTGCAAGGAGGTATGATATATCCTCTATTAGACAAACACCAATACAAACCAACCAGAAAACCAGAAACATGCAAACTGCAAATAAAAAGCACTGTGTGCAAGCTATTTGTGTCTCTTTCCAGAAAACACGAAGAAACAAATGGATTCACATTTTGCTTCGTTCCAACACAGCCATTCCCTAACCCTCAGCTCACTTATCACGGGGTGCTTCAGCCTGCTGCTTGCTCCTAGCAGAGCTGGGATGTTTGGGACTTGCACTGTGAAGTATTAATGTTGCTCTCAGATATGCTGATGGGGCTGCAGAGGAAAGTATGCCATTGAAGGCTAACTGTGCTCTGCTCTGAATTTAAAGATGGGAATCACATGCCTAGGGGGATGCACCAGCATAGGAGCTGCAGGCAGACCTTTGAGGTCTTCCAAACATGCTTAGCACATTTTTCCCACTTGGCCTTGAAAGAGTCAGGCTTGTTCCAACACACCCAACTGAAGCTAAGTTGTTGATCTGCATCCCAAGCAGATCTGCCTGATCAAGGCTGCGGAAGAAAAATGGCTTTATTAGAGCCTGTCAACACACAACCCTGACCCCATGCAGAAAACACGGCTTCACTGTCCGTGATAAAGAACCTCTGTGCAACGACAGCTTCAACCCCAGCAATGAGACAGATAGCAGAGCCTGGCTGGGTGCACATTGCCACAAGAATCTACAGAATCCGTCCACAGTGCAACTAGGAGCTACATCTCAGATTAACTGAGGCTGTGTGAACCAGGAACAACTTTGATAAGGGAAAACATGTCCACAAATCCCTGGGAAATGCAGTTGCTCAGAGTCCTGCAGAGCACAAGCTGCCCGTCCCAGAACAGCCGCCCTTTTCTTCATCTCCCTAAATTCCCCTCCTGAGCAGCTTTCCTACAATCACAGAATGGACAGGGTTGGAAAGGAACCTCAAGGATCATGAAGCTCCAACCCCCCTGCCACAGGCAGAGCCACCAACCTCCACGTTTAATGCTAAACCAGGCTGCCCAGGGCCCCATCCAACCTGGCCTTGAACACCTCCAGGGATGGACGGGGCATCCACAGCCTCTCTGGGCAGCTGTTCCAGCACCTCTGTAAAGAGCTTAATCAAATGAATCGGTCAAATTAAAAAAAAAAAAAAAAAAAAAAAAACCATCAGTTTCTGCCGTGCTTCTGACTCCTCAGGAAGAGGATATTAAATAAGCACAAGCCTAGAGCAGAGAGAAGTGTAACTACAATCTAAGCATGGTCTTGCGTCTGCTCGCCACCACAATGGGTGAGGCAAGGCAAGAGCTGTACCACTGCTGGGCATAGCAGGTGCCTGGGGCAGGTTGGAGCCACAGCTATGGTCTTAGCTCAGCAGTGATGGACCGAAATACAGCTCAGACCATGCTCTGTGTACATGCACAAAATGGAAACGCAGGAAGGTTCTGCTCAGCCTCAAGAGCATCCACAGCAAAGGAACCACATGACGTGCTTCTATCGAACCCAAACTCCTCCCAAAACCAGGTCAGAGAGATGGCTCTGTCCTACACAGGAGGAATTGTGCAGCCAGGTACATCAGCAAGGCCAGAAACAGACAGCCACTGCTATCACCTCTCCTCTCCAAAGCAGACAGACGTGCAGCAGCTCTAGGCCAGACAGTCCTGGTAGCCGCGTCAGCATGGCATGCAGCCCGAGGTAATATGCCAAGCCTCTCAATTTAGTCATACATTGTTTATGTGTGCATCTATAATCTTGCTATCATAACTCTCCCCCCTATTAAAAGATCTCAAACAGATGCAACAATAATCTGAAATTCGAGACAAACAGATTGCGAGGCAGAGCAGAAAATAGCGCCGGTGAATCATAAATACTGAAATGAAATAAATGAATCACTCCTAAATAGTCTAATTAATAAAGGTTAATTTATTTATCATCCTGGCTAGCCCGATATCTCCGAACCCATCCAAATCAATGCAAAAGGAACAAAACACACAAAGGGCAGCAGTAATTGGAAAACCTCAGGAGGTACATTTTCCAGAAGCTTCTTCTACTCTCAGTAAAGCATCCCAGGTTCATCAGTGCATCAATGAGGCCAAGGTGCACAGAGATGCTCACTCACCTGATTGGCATCAGTGTAATTAAAAGGACACTCACAGAGGATTAACTTGGAGTAGGAACAGGTCTTTCCTATTCCCTTTATCATAGAGCAGAGATGCCCACAACCCAGCCACAATGGCACACCTCCATCAACCAATGCAGCAATGCAAATCCTTACTTAGCTTTTCTTTATGCTGTTGAAGTATTAAGTGTTGTATAATTGAGGAATAATTGTGTTAGGCAAACCCAAGGTTTCCACAAAGCACTCTTTGATCCAGGGCCTCTGTGAAGCTGTTCTCACTCATTTTGACACCTATGAGTTGTGAGACTGATTTCTAATGTATTTATGCTGGGGAAAAAATTACTAGGAAGGTCTACGAAGACCACCCCACAATGCTGATTTCTGGGTTTCTTAGGACATCCTGAGACCAACTTTTTGATGCCCCATGGAGCTGAACACAGTCCTACCTCCAGCTTCCTCAGGAGATGCTCACAGCAGGACTGCAGCCATAACATTGCCGTGTTTTGAAGGGGCCTCCTGGACTGCTAAGTCCTGTGCACTCCAGGGGACTGTTCCATTTCTGAAGGCACAAATGGCTGTCATTCAACAACCAACCGGGCAGATGCCAGGAGAGCACATCAGTGTCCAATATCAGATGGACAAGTGTATTTTTCAATACTTCTTGACAATTCCACAGACGTGAAGGAATTCTGCCCTCTTTCAGAAGACTGAATGCTGAAGACCATCTTATTCTAATCAAAGTGCAGGTTCTGGAAGTGAATACAGATTCCTACTCTGGGCAAACTTGGAAGCTTCTGTGTGTCACTGGCAACAGCAGCAGAGCAATTCTGGGAGGTTTTAAAGGTCACAGCTTAGCCGAACTGTAATTGACTTTCAAGCATTGATCCAGTATTATTAGTGCTCGTTTAAAAATCAAAGCTTATTTGATTTTAAGATATTTTGCTACTCACTCCAGCTGCACTAAGTTTTATTATTCCACCAAAACAAAAAGCTTTTGAGAAGCTTCTCTGCCAGTAACACAGCTTTCCCCCATTCTTCATACTCATCTTTCCCCTACCCAGACGCTGTGGGGATTCTGCTTCACTCTGGAGCAGCTTCTCCATTACCATGAGTGCTTCTCATTGGTATGTTCCAGCTCTGCATGGGGACAGCCATGATAACCCCAGGCCCAGCAACCTCTCCACAAGTAGCATAGAAGTGCACAGTGACAATGTGAACTGTGCTAACATTATTCCTGACCATAACATACACTGAGATTCAGAGCAGCCAGAAACTGCACCAAGACAGCATCACATGGTGATCACAATCCTCCTTCCTGATAAAAACCAGCTGATGCCCCCAAACCCTCCAGTCTTCATCAATGTCCTGAAGACCACTCCTGTGTCATCTCCCCCACGCTGCAGACAGTGAGGAGCAGTCCCAGTTTTCACATTAGCACCCCACCCCCAGCACCCATTTACAGCCACAGAGAGACCTGCCAGGTGCCAGAAAGCACATCAGGAGCTGTATGTTCAAAGGCACAGAATGACATCAATGAATTCAGACAGAGCCTGTCTGCTTGCAGGGGAGCACAGTGGAGAGCAATGAAGCTTCTGATACTGCCTCTAATTGCAGTCTTTGCCCCTGGGAGCTTCAGTCTTTATTAATGCAATTATGATGTAGCCAAAGGTAGAGGATGCTTCCGCTGACCTTGGCAGGGAAATGGAGGCCTTTAGTCACCATGGGGAAATTGCTTCCTCCCCTGGCAAACAGCACATAACCCAGTACGTTCCTGTTGCTGCAGATGCACTGTCTTGTCCTTTGACCACAGTATGCAGATTGCTGCTTCAAGCCACCTCCCACACACATCAGAGGCAAAAACCCAACAATTCTCAAGTTAGCCTTTTGTTAAAGGAAAAAAAATAAAGGTAGAACTTGTACTCGAAGCACGCTCTTGCATCTTGATTTACAAAAAGTAAGAATAACAGCCCTCAGAGGGTCCTGATTACAACCATTTTCTGAGCTCTGATTTAATTGTAATTTGATGCTTCAGCTCAATTAGCCAAAAGGCAGTCAGAGAGCGGCTCTTGAAAGAAATGTTTCCATAAATTGAAACTCCGGCAGCAAGATACTGCCATTAACAATAACAATAGGGTGTGGGGGAACTGTTTCTTAATCATTCAAATAAGAAAGGGATTTCTGAAAATACTGTGCAGATTTATAGCCAAGGCAAGCTTCAGAGTATTACCTTGGCCAAGAGAGCTTTTCTTAACATTGCCATGCACGCTTTGTGAATGAATCTGAAAGGGGATTACCAGCTGTGCCCGGATTTTAAGGTACCAAAAACCTCTTCTGCCATGGGCATGACTCCCAGCACTTTGTACCTGACAGCTGTAGAACAGCACCAACAGCACTAAGCCCTGAGTTACCCCACAAAGAGACCAACCTGAGACTGGGCTTCTCTACTTGACCACTCAAGGCAGATAGAGAGCAGAACAATTGTTATTTCACGCACAAGACAGACCTAGAGCCACCAGATACATCAGCCAAGGCTATTCAAGCAGTCAGCAGTTAAGGGACATCCCTGGGGCACAGAACCCTCCTTTCCTGATGCTGACAGTGGCCCCAGGACAGGGTGTGTGCCAACCCAAGTCTTTGGCTGCACTTTGCTCACCTTTAACACCTGCCAACCCTGATGGAGAAGGGGATAAGTCAAAGAGATGTGCAAAAAGGCAAAGACCGCAAAGGTCTTGCTGCAAATGAGAGGACTGAGACTCTAGGAGAAGAAATGTGTATGCAGAAGCACACAGGGCAGATTGGGGTGGGTTCCTCACACTTATCCCAAGGACTCATTTCCTTGGTGCCATAATAGCTGTGTGACAGAGCCCTGGTGATCAGCACACCACCAGCTGAAGGCACAGGGAACCAGTGAACCTCTCGTAGCATGACCAAGTAACATGACAGACTCTCCAATGACTCACCTTCAAGAAGTCTAAGGGCTGAAGTTTTACAAGAGTCCATAAGCCAGCCTGGAAGTGTCAGCCTGAAAGTAAAGGCTGCTGTAGGCCTCAGTATCTTAAATTTGTGCTTTAGAGACTCGTCCAAGTTGCACAGAAACTGACACAAGCCTCCTTTCAGCTCCTGACCACCAGGCTGCCCTCCCCCAGTACAGTCAGACACCCATTAACAAGGGAAGGATGCATGCATTTGTCTTGGTGTCGCTCACAGCTCACGATAGCCTTCCATCCTGTGTGATGCTGCAGCTTAGTCTCCTACTTTTAAGCATGAAAAACAACACCAGCACATCTGTTGCTTTACGGCTGTCTGTTCAGACCCCAGTATCACCCAGCACATTCTAGTACTGAATAGTGAGGAAGCCCATATTTTACTACATGATAGCACAATGTCCCTGGCCTATGGATTTCCCCTTACACAGAGTATTCTTATAAATACAAGGTGATGCAAAAGGAAGATCCAGATCAGGTCCTGATTCTAAAACTCAACTCAAAGTTCGGGGAAAGCCCCATGGAAGGGTCTTCCTTGGCTCTGGGAAGGAGTGCTTCCTCTTGCACAAGTCTCATCTATCTGAAAAGCAAAGCCCAAGCTGTGGGGCACTGCATCTCACTTCATCACCACATCACACAGAAGCGTGGCCTTCTGCCCTGAAGAATCAATCACTTCAGAAACCAGCAAGAGCTTTCACACACAGCAAGACTTGACCTCCATGGGATGTAAAAATGAAAATCCTTATCAAATTCAGTTTCATTTTTGATATTTTCCTCAAGCTCAAAACTGAAAGCAAAATGTGTTGAGCTGAATCAGTCCAGAAATAGCTTTTTCAGACTGTTTTGGATCTTAAACTTTCTGACACAGCTTCACCCAACGCCTTCTGCTTCATCTCGTGTGCAAATTTAATAACTGTGTCATATTCTGCATTATTAGTGAAAATAATGATTGTAAATCCAGGGTACACACTTGCAGGAACCCACTTTACAACCCACTTTACCCACTTTTGCTGTCTGTTTTGAGAAGAAACAACTCTCTAGCATGGTTTTCCAACCAGTTTACAACACCATGTGATAATTTCTTCTAATGCAGTTTCTTTATGAAAATCTAAGGGAAGGAAAAAAAAAAAAATCAAAAGCTTAATTAAAACCAGGTTACATTGTATCCACTGTCTCTCTTTGCACCGCAACAGCAGATGATACTGATGGTTTAAGAGTGGCTTCAACACAGCGCTTCTGACCTCATTTTGTGCCATCTTTCCAGGAAAGCACTGGAACAAATCATGAAATTAAACTCACTGCTCTGCACCTTTCTGGAGTCTCCTTACCCCAATTTAAGGAATTATTTTTGATCTTCACCAGGAGACGTCCTGCAGCGCCTGATGCACAGACTCAGACGAACAATGCAAGTGGTTTATGACAAGTTCTCACACCACTTCTATACAATCACAAGTTTCCTTTTTTAAGCTTTCCCACCCACCTTTACGTATCAGAGCATTCTACAAACACTCCTTAACCGTGCATGCAGGCGCTCACCCAATCACAGCCACCAGCTGCTCTTTTTGCTTTCTCTCTTCTTCTGGAGGTATCCTTGGTTCTCACACTGTTTATCTTGCTTCACAGCTGCTACTCTGAATAGTTTTTCTTGTATTCCCACAATTCCCCCTTTTTTATTTATTAGCAGTCTATTACCATGCTATAAAATAATAATACTAATTATATTAATCATTATAACTCAATCAAGGCATCGATTGACAATACTCCAAATGTAAGCAAAGAGACAAGGCAAACATAGCACAATGACAAGGAATACTGTTAAACCTACTAAAAAGAACAAACACGTTTGTCCTCGGGCCCAAGTTCCTGCAACCTGGAAGAGAATCCCTGAGGGTCCCTTTCTGTATTAATCTATATCTGGTTAGAAAGAGTCTTCAACTTACATATACTCTGATATATTGATTTTTGAATGATCACTAAAATTTGTTCAACAAATGCTTTTAGAGTGCTCACAACCACACCTTTGGGCTAATAGAAAATTAATGGTCACACAACTTTATGAAGTTGCATGTCAGATAAAATCAATATTAGTGGGCAAGTGTGCTGGAGTATCACTAGGGGCATTACCTAGCTGGCTAACATTCTAACTCGGTGAATGTGGCTGAAGCTTCAGCAGTACTGTTTCAAAACACATTTGGATTTGAGAGGCAGGATGTTGCAGGAGCAGAGAGGCTAGGAAACAATGCATTCAGAGCAGCACAGAGGGTTATGAGCTTTAGTCAACATACGCACACTCACACACACACAGGAATCCAATTAAGAAAAGGCTAATTGATAGGCTAATAGCGTCATCACCAAATGTTACTAATACACTAAAAGCACTATTCCCATAGATTCCAGCACTGGTAACATCAAACCCTGTTGAATTCACATTCAATCTACTACTAAAATCGAAGCAGCACACAGCAACCTAGGTAATGTCCAATAATTCTAATTCTTGAGACTGCGCTGGTAACATGGGAAAGTCACCCACTCTCTCATACCATTACTGATGTTACTGTAATACCATCCAGAGGGTAATGCAGCTGTTTTTCATCACTCGTTATGGAACCTATACATTATTTACAATACAACAAATTACAAAACAATGCCAATGAGAAAGAAACACACAATCCCACTCATTATAAGGGCTGGATGCTATTTCCTGCCTTGAGATGAGGCCAAACATATCATGCTGGAACCCACGTAGGGCCAGTCCTCGAGCTGTGCAAACAAGGCAAGGTTGTTAACTTCCTTAAGAAGAGATCCTTCAATCTGCTGAACGATTCCTTCTGGCCTGCAGAATGGTGCAGGCACACACCAAACAATCCCTCCATAGTTCAGCTGGGCAGCACTGCCAGACCAGGCTCGCACAGCCTGGCTCAATTGTGAATTTAATTGTCTCTCCTAGCGAGTTCTACATCCATGTCTGCAGCATGGAAACATCTGATAAACGGTGGGATCTGATGACTGAGATGAGATGCTGTTATTCAAATAAACTTGTTTCTGATTGTTACATCATACCTGAGTCTTCAGTACAGCTTGGACAGCATTGCTGTGTAGTTTTCTTGCAATGCTGGTACCAGGTTATCATCTGCCATGTGATCAATGACCGAGAAGTGGAGGTGTTCTTGTTTTGCTCCACACAGCAGGCACCGTTTGCAGCATCTGATGCACAGACTCAAATGTGAATGATCCAAACACATCACTTATATACAATCACAACTTTCCCTTTTTACCTTTCCATCACCCTTACGTGTCAACAGAGTATTCTACAAACACTCCTTAACTGTGCATGCAGGCATTCATCCAATCAGAGCCATGAGCCATTCCTTTTGTTTTTTCTTCTTCTTCTAGAGGTGTCCTTGGTTCTCATGCTGTTTATCTTGCTTCACAGCTGCTGCTCTGAATATTTCTTGTATTCCCACAACATCCCTTATTCTTCTTAAGGTCTCAAAAAACAGTAGTGAGCAGCTCTGTGACTGCTCCAGCCTTTTCTCTACACACCCTACAGTGACTTTCTCTGCACCTACCTGACTTCAGAACAGTCCACATTTTTTCTTGTAATTTCTTCTCTGTGTTGGCTGCCAGACAGTTTAATTGAAGCTGAAGAAAATTGTAATGAAACACTGCAGCATGCCAGGCATTTCATCCACAGCCTTCCCTCCTCACCCTGTCTTCCTGTTGCATCTAATACACCAGACTGTAGCTTCTTTGCATCCTGTGTTCTTCCTGGTTCTGTAATCATTCTGTGCCTTGGCCTTTTGGCTCTGTCCTGCCAGGCTCACACACTGTCCTTTTGTATTCCTCCTCACTAACGTGACCCAGTTTCCACAACCTCAGCTGTGGGGACCGAGGGCCACTAACAAAGCCTGCTGGGTGCAGAGAAAGCAAGCCAGAGTGATCTGGGCCACAACCACTGTCCAGCACACCCCATTTATCTCCCACACCAACAGGAGAAGCTTTTGCCAACAGAAAAACAGGAGACAATTTTCCCTGGGATGCAACTAGTAATTACTTGAACTAAACTGGTCTGTGACTCAGCTGTGCCAGATACTCAAGGTACCAGGCGAAGCAAACATTTTCCTTAGAGGATGTGGGTGCCACATACAAAGCTAATGGGACAGCATCAATTAGAGAGCAGAGCTTGAGCTTGCACTGGGAGCAAGAGGCCGAGGGTAGCACAAGGAGCATGCCAACTTCTCGCACAGCCCTCATCCCCTGCAATCTGCTGCCCTCAGTGCAAGGTAGAAGGAAAGCAGTAGGATCAAGAAAACTGCGCAGCCCTATGGACAATCATCCCACTGTACAGCAGGCTGCCTGAGGTTCAAGGTCTGGGGGTGAAAAGCATTAGAGATGTTAGAGGAAGATAGTAAAGGGCCAGCATAAAGAATCTGACATGTAGTTTGTCATAGCTACGGGAGGCTGCAGAGATGGTTATCAAGGGCACAGGTCGGCATCAGGGAAGGAATGCACTTGGAGAGTCATCAGAAACAAAGACAACAGCTTTCCTGGCACTGCAGCAGTGTGAGAGGGATGGACATGTAGGCAGAGATGGTCACAGCAAGTTGGCAGAAACAAGATTAGAGAAACATGTCAACTGAGGTTAACAAGGCAAGACTGCATCGCTGAGGCCAAAGACAAGGATGAAGCAGCAGCTGAGAGCCCATTCCCAAGTTTCTGACATGCCTGAGCTAACTGAAAAAGTCTTTCTGAGGGGAAGAAGAGATCTGTGGCACTTCTCCAGGTTTTCTGTTGATCTGGAAGCATAGTTAATGAATAAATTTGGGTTGGCTTCAAGGCATCCGTGAACAAGCCCACATCAAACCTGCAGCCAGCTGGCCAAGCTCCAGACCTCCTGCAGGTATCAAACCCTCCCTGTGCTGTGCTTACCTGGAAGCACCAGAAGGAACCACAAGCCTCAGGTATGCTACTAGGCACCAGCATTCAACCAGCACAGGTGGATCAGAAGGGCTGAGGTTTTATTTTTCTGCATTTCAGGCACAAAGACTGACAAATTCAGTAGTTTAAACATCAGGACCCAGAGGGAAATCCATGTCAAAAGCAGCATAGGGACGATGACCTGAATGATAATGATGGTATTGGAGGCAAATCAAGGAGGAAGACTGGAGAGGGGTCTGAGGGTTCATCCAGCAATGTTCAGAGTGAGCTGGTGAGATGCAGCACCTCTGGATGAGATTAAGAGAGCCAGAGCTTTACACCTGGACAGGACTGAGCAGGCATATGACCAGTGAGCCATCGGTACACGAACAGGAGCTGAACATCACTTTGCAGAAAGCTGTTCCCAGGTAAGGCCTGAGGAGAAAATGCCGCTCAGGTGGGTGTCCTCACCACAACACCACACTGCATGTCACCCTGGGTCACACAGCTGCTGAGCAACCCCAAAGTGAGAACACCACCACCACAGCCACATGGCTCCAAAAGCAAGGAGCAGGAGGTCTTACAGGAGACGGGCAGGATAGCCGCACTACTGTTTGTTAAAGGAAGATATGGGGAGGGTTACACCTGAGTGACAGGGTTACATAAATAAGGAAAAAGAATACTTTGAAAAACACAGCTGATCACCTCTTCCTACAGTGGAAGTAGAGCTTCAAAGTCATTGTTTGGACACTAACAAAGAGCCCTGAAGGAAGAAAAACAAGCTGGGATTTGGGGTTTTGGCTTGTTATGAAATAGACTCTGTGATGCCTATTACCTGGCTGAGCTGTTCCTCAGAATAAAAACAAACAAGAAGACAAATTTGTCTGAATAACCTAACTTCACCAGTGCAACACTGAAAACCGAGCATCACTCAGAGCACAAAGCTCTGTGCACAGCAGGCTGGGTGGATCCCACACCAGTGCTGGGAATGAGGACAAAACCCACGGGAAGGCTTTAAGCAGTCAGACACACGGAGTCAGTGGGAAAGAAGCCATCAGCTGAGCAGCCTCCAGACCCAGCTTATGCACTGAAGTCAAGGCAGCCTCTATTTGTGGATGTCTCCCTGCACCCCTGGGCTCAGAGCGTGTTTGAACAGCAAACAGACAGCAGTGGGAATTTTGCTCTGTAAATTATTAAGCCTCTCTCAGTCCAGCACTAACTGCTGCAGGATCACTTTGAGGAAAGACTCTTTCACTGACTTCAGAGGACTCCAGATCAAACCCCAGTAATACTTTCATTTCTACACGGTGGGGATTCGAAATTAAAAATAAAGCATAAGTTAACATTTGACACCTGGACCTTTTCCAATTTTCTAAAATATCTTTTTTCAGAGAGCACAGCCCAGACATTTTCTCAACAAGAAAGGATTCTCGCGGCAAGCAGTTTGTTCATTCATTCACTTTCTTTACAACACAAAGAAATCTTCCAAGAACTGCCCACACGTTCCACAGTGCTGATCAAAAGTATCATTATTAATGAAGAACATCATTGGACAGGATATGTTCAGAAAGACCTCTGTCCCTAACAAGACTCAGATCAGGAACACAGCATCAAAAAAAAGCCCCCAAAAAACTCTCCCGTATAGAAAGCATCAAAAACAGAGGGGAAAGCCACAGGAAGAGCTCCAGGGCAGAAACATCACATCTTCTCTGGAGCTGACATGCTCTGCATGACCACATGCACTGCAGTGCAGAATTGCTATCACTTGTAATAGGCCATAAGCTTTGCATTGGGTGTGCAAGGACTCAGGACTGCAAAGAAACAGAGACATGGGATGCAATGTTGCACAGAATGAAATGCAGACCTGAAGCTGTGCAGAATCAGTTCCAGGGGTGACACGGAACACAAAAACAGTGCAGAGTGCACTGCACGCATTGAATTCACACACTCCACTGTAGACCAATGCAAAAAGAGCAAAAGCCAAAGACAGGTTGAAGTGTGGAGGAAAAAAATGATCAAGTGCACAACAGAGTAAGTAAAAAAACCCCCAACACGAACATCATATCCCTACCAGGAGAGGTCTCAGGTGGTAATAACTTGCTTTGCTACCAGGATGAAACTGCAGCCAGAGGAGCAGGGCAGAGGCAGCACAGCCCTCAAACTGATAGCAGTTACATGCAGGTATTATTCCCTTCACACAAACGAATTTAAAAGTGGTTGAACTCTTATCATACATACTAAGAATATATTCTTGAGTTTTTCCTACATATAGAGCACACTCCTTGCTCATTAACAAAATGTTAATGAGCACAGCAACATAACTAGAGCATACGTGGGCTCAGCACAAATCATTTATGTGCTATTTAACGGGATCTGACGGGTACTTTCCTTCTGCCTCGATTTTCCTACGAAGAAGAATCTGCGCTGAAGCCAACGCTGCTCCTCTGCTACCAAAGCCACAAGTTCTGCTGCGCTCGGTGCCATAAATCCCTGCGGTGATCACTCGATGCAGTCCCCTATCCCACAGCACCACCTCGTGGGAAAATGAAGCTTGTGACAAGCAGCCAGCAAAACCACCAACTTGGGACAAACCCACTTCCAAGCGTCCCATTGCTCTTCCCAAGGCTTCAAGTCCCTGCCAGGAACTGCCACAACACAGCAGGACCGGCACTGCACCTCCTGCACATACCATCTCCTGCATGCAGCTACACAGAGAAGTGACAGAGCCCAACCATAGCAGTGTCACCATGAGCTTTTTTCCCCAGGATAAAAGAGCACCCCACACTGCACTGCTAAACCCACATTCTTTAACATACCAGGAAGGATGAGGGCTCAAAGGAGCTGGAATGCAGCAACTATTTGGCTCATCTATAAAGCACCATGTTGCAATTCTTCCTTCTTTGAAGCCATCTGAACCCTGCACGCTCAGCTCCTGGGACACAACCAGTGGTAAAGAGAACCCAAGTGAGCCCCCACAGCTTGAAAGACATGCCCAACAGCTGGCAAAGCACCAAATACCCCTGAAAATACCCCGCAGACAAAGCAGATCCATAAAATCATTCTTTGGACAGATCATACAGTGGACCCAAAGCCACACATCTTCAGGATATTTTTTAAAAGTATGGATTAGGGAATACTTTCATCTTCAAAACTATTTTATGTTCGTGGTTCTGTAGCTTGGAGGCCATGACTGAAGCCGGGCAGCTGTTGTCTGCCCAATTTGCCCCTTATTTCTCCCACAGCAGGGCTCTGTACAGCAGAGGAAGGAAAGCCAGGCTGGGTGGCTGCAGGGCAGGCTTGTGTGCAGAGGCTGTGCCTGTCCTTCCCAATGTGTTGGAGAGAAGGGGGGTAATAATCCCCTCAGAGCAACAGTAATGCAAAAAATAGGCTTCAAGTTAGACTTTTTTTCCACACAGGTTTATGAAAAAAGCCTGCCTGCAGCTGCAGCTGGCTCATCTGGATACGAGGGAAATCAGAGGGAAAATGCTGTTGCCGCAGGTCACTGCCCAGGTCCTCTCTTGGGACACAAGGACATCTGATGCTTCCTCATCCCAGAAAAGGAAAACTGAGTTCATTTCACCCCTTTCCCTCATGGGCATCCGCACCAACTGCTTCCCAGAAACATCTGTTGTCTTTGAGGACACTATCGCCCTCAGCCAGCATTGCTGTGAGAACACAGAGCATCAAACAGCTCACTGCCTTGCGTCTGCTGCAGTCCTCTGAGATAAGGCACACCAAGCCAGCACTACAGCTCAGTATTGATGGCTCAGCCTGCACTGATCAGCAGCACATCGCCCTCAGCCGCGTGCTGAGGGATCCCCTTTGGTGAGCAGCCAGTTGCTCACAGAAGCAGGCACTCAGGCTGTGTTCACCATATGCATATCCAAAACTCAGATTTGGTCTGTGATTGCAAGAGCTCAGTGCTTCCAGTTCCTTTAGATACCACCCCCAAGGGTTACCAACGTGCTCAATTTATTCCAGCACATTGGAAATGTGGGGTATTAAACATCCATCAAGCTCTGCTTCCAGGTATCCTGCAGAGCTAACATTCAGGCTGATTTGTTTTTCTGAGCAGGGAGATCTTGGTGACAGGGGGAGCACTGCACATGCACATAAGTAGCAGGGCAAGCAGCTCTACCTCCCCATTTAGACCTCTCTGAGGAGGGATCCTGCAAAGAAGTTTGTGCTGTTTTACCCCCCCCTTACCTTCTCTGTCTGATCCTCTTAGTCCTGCAGAGACTTATGGCCACTACCAGCCCACCCAGAAGGGGTCAGCACGGCACATCAAGGTGCACCTCACTGCTTTGTCCATGCCCTGGCATGGAAGTTCTCCCAGTCACATCCCGAAGCCTGTTGTGCACTGTTTTTCTTCTCAGCTATGAGCACTTGAACGCACGGCGCACCCATGAAATTCTGACCTGCCGCTACAGAACCCAGGCTGCAAGCTCAAACCTCTTAAAAATATATCAAGTGCTCACTCACAAGATTCCTCTAATGTTTATTAAGCTATTTATAAACCCATCAGCCGTTAGCTCCCAGTGCATCCAACACCCCCCAGTTCACAACACTCAGGCCTTTCTCACACTTTGTTTTGTGGGAAACATGACTACAAGGAAAGACAGAAGGGATTTACTGCTGGCATCTAGAACTTCAGGAACTGAAGCACAGCATGGAAGAGTTTCTACTTTCATTTCAAAGTTCAAGTTCTGCCACGATCAACAGGAGACCAAGATTCTGGCCTACACCACAGGACAAGGTTTAGAGCAAAAACAAGGTTAGATCCTCCATTCCAGAGGAATGCATTCCCAGCAATTAAACAAAAATAGTCTTTCCATTAACAAGAAGCAATTATGGCTGCTGCAGAGCCACGCAACCCTGATGCCATCCCAAGTTAGTAACTGCACTCTTGTGCACTGGCCAACTCGTTACAGTTGCTCATTTGCTATCTCCAGCACAGACAGAACTGAAGGTACCTCACCTCACCCCTCCTGTCATCAGTCACCCAGTGGGAGACATGGACCAGGCACCTCAGCTCCCAGTAAGGCAGAACACAGACACACTATATGCATATAAGCATACATAACAAGAGTAAGCTACGTTCATGGTGCAGGGAAACCGCTGGGAATGTCAGCCCAACACCAACCAGAAAGGCAGGCAGAAGGGAGGAAGAACCCTGCACACCATCATCTCGTGTGTTCAGTGCCAGCACTACACAGCACATCGGCCCAGAAGCCCACAGTCACACCAAAACAACACAGCATCCCTACTGCGATGCCACTGCTTACCACAGCACAGGCCATGCAGACAGGACAAAGCAGTGCAGCTGAGCCATGCAAGCTGGACTATGCACAAGTGGACTGGGATCCAATTTCATATCAGTTTACTGTTTCCTATCCAAAATCATTTTTCACAGCATCTGCTAATTAGAAGTTGGCTTGATTTTTACCAACACTGTGTGTTCTAAATACTTCATAATGCCTAAAATATTAAATCCCATTTTGTCCAACTCTAAGAAAATGTGATGCACGTACAACTTTTCTTCCTGAACATGCACTCCTCTAACAAAATCCCAGCTCCTCCGCTTACCACTGATCTGACAACGCTGATTAACTCAGGAGAGACAAGCTGTGAGCACAGGACAAAGCAATGCAGCAGCACGGGGGGCAGCAGCACGGGGGGCAGCAGCACGGGGGGC